>NC_134399.1:171850764-173050764 GCF_050003625.1 Haematobia irritans | reverse complement strand
ATTTTATTTTTATAGAAAATTTTGTCAAAATTTGATTTCTATAGAAAATTCAAATATTTTTTAGGAGGAAAGGAAATTTTTGCAAAATCTATTGTAGAATTCTAAAAGTATGACAGCCGTGGTATACAGAAAAAGAATTCTGTAGTTAAACTAAAGCTAAATTTATTTGTTTTTTTTTTATTATTTTCTAATAGTTAAATTTTGTTATTATTTTTTTTTATTTTATATTCCAAAGCTTAATGAAATCTTACTTTTCTTAAGTATGTCTCAACCATTGAACTAGACGTGGGTATAACGTGGGTATACCGTTTAACCTATGTGTACAGTAGGTTAGGTTAGGTTAGGTTAGGTTAGGTGGCAGCCCGATGTATCAGGCTCACTTAGACTATTCAGTCCATTGTGATACCACATTGGTGAACTTCTCTCTTATCACTGAGTGCTGTCCGATTCCATGTTAAGCTCAATGACAAGGGACCTCCTTTTTATAGCCGAGTCCGAACGGCGTTCCACATTGCAGTGAAACCACTTAGAGAAGCTTTGAAACCCTCAGAAATGTCACCAGCATTACTGAGGTGGGATAATCCACCGCTGAAAAACTTGTTGGTGTTCAGTCGAAGCAGGAATCGAACCCACGACCTTGTGTATGCAAGGCGGGCATGCTAACCATTGCACCACGGTGGCTCCCGACTGTACACATAAGTTCAATATGAACTAAAGCAAATGAAAATTTTCGTACGATTCCCAAAAATAGTAACAATGAACTACTGTATGGTTACAATGGTCATGATTTGGCGCCAATGATTTTCTTCTTTAAGTGTAGTTAATTTTTTCTTCTATGAGATGATGTAATTTCGTGAACTGCAGTTAAAAAGTACAACAGGGCATTAACATTTCCTGGTATGAACAACGCTTTGTGGAAATCTCAAAATTTGGAGTAAAATTTAGTTCAATTTTTGTGCGAAGTAGTTCATTCTTCCTATGAAACAGTTTACTTTTTTTTGATGCATTGAGCAAAACAAAACACTCTCATGCACTCATTGATAAGCGTTAAGTTCAGCAGGTATGGTATCATAATGGAGTAAATAGTCTACGTGAGCCTGTAATAACGTGTTGCTACTATACCTACCTAACCTAACATTCTTTTAAATGGTTAATCATAGTCTATTTCGCAATGATTTTTAAATTATATACAAGGTTTAGTTTGTGAACAAATTTCAAAATTAATCAGTACCATTAAAATAAATAAATAAGTTATTAACTGCAAATCATATTAGTACAGGAGATCTCCCAATCTCCATCTCTCTTTCCACATTGCCTCCATCTCCCACGCAATTGCCGAATTGATTAAAGCCAACCTAAATGCTTATGTTCGTGAATCGAAGCAAAATTGCGGATTGAACAGCCGACATTTACATTTGCAAATTGAATTCCATACAAATTCAGACTCGTTACAGTATTCAATTAAAATTGAGAAGGTTACATGGAAGCGTGCCTCCAGGTTTTTCGAAGATGAATGAAAAAAATGGAAGCATTACAAAAGTTAACAATTTGTCAAAGTAATTCGTTGCTATTGTATTTTCAAAGTCCGCCTATCGTCCTTGTACCCTGTAGTACTCGTATATATACATACTGTTATTGACCTCATTCTATGCACTTATGGTGAATTTCCAGTGTTTTTTTTTTTGTGCCTCATGCAGTTCAGTCTTAGTTTTTCGATTTGTTTTTTTTTTTTTTCTTTACCTAGGGTTAGGTTTGCTTTTGTGATATTATTCGTCATATGCTTAATATGAATATTTACATGCTCTTAGGTAAGGCTTTAATACGAAAAGGCCTTAGCAAAATGTTCTATGTAGCTTATGTACCCTCCACCATGGATTGGGTAGAAACTTCTACTGAAGACTGTCATAAACAATCGAATTACTTGGGTTGCGGTAACACTTGCCTATGGTATCTTAACTCTTCCTATCACCGTCTTCTAAATTGCAAGGTAGTCCATACGTAGTATACGAGTATATTAAACTAAACAAGTAAGGAAAGTCTAAAGTCGGGCGGGGCCGACTATATTATACCCTGCACGACTTTGTAGATCTAAATTTTCGATACCATATCACATCCGTCAAATGTGTTGGGTGCTATATATAAAGGTTTGTCCCAAGTACATACATTTAAATATCACTCGATCTGGACAGAATTTGATAGACTTCTACAAAATCTATAGACTCCAAATTTAATTCGGCTAATGCACTAGGGTGGAACACCTAGTTCACTACTGTCCTATCGGTAGTAGTGAAGCCGTGGGAAGACACATATTTCGGCCCCATATCGTAAACAATCAACAAGACTGAGCAGCATCAACCAATATGTTAGGATAGGTGAAGTGGCAGCCCGATGTATCGGACTCACTTAGACTATTCAGACCATTTGTTGGATTATATATCAGCCACCAAAAAATATCCAAGTTGATACGAAATTGTCCTATTTGGTCCTTTTTCTCCTGCCCACCTCGTACTACTACAAAAGGTTACGTTACAAAGTTTACATGTCATATTTACTTTACACTTGAAACTATATTTACTTGACAACGTCGTTATGGAAGGCAACATTGTATGCTCATATATGTATTCACTACTATTACTTCTCGACAATTTTCATTTTTTTGTTTGTTTTTTTACTTGATATTGGAGGTAGACCCCCTCCCATTCCTTTGATTCATGCGATTGCCAAATGTATGGCAGTGAATCGGAAAACTAAATTGTAACCTGTAGCCGTAACAAGTTGGTATTGGTGTGAATTTTGTTGTTGTAGATAACTTTCATTACGTTACATGAATATTGGTGAATATACACTGGGAAAATTTTTTCAAAATATACTGACCTAATATTAAAGATTATACAACCTAAATTTAAGGACTCAAAAATTAAACAATATTGAAGAAAAATTTTTTAAGAAAAAAGAAATTTTAATTAATTAAAAACAATGGACTGAATAGTCTAAGTGAGTCTGATACTTCGGGCTGCCACCTAACCTAACCTAACCTAAAAGCAACCTTAGGATTTAAAACGATTTTTCGTTATATTAGGGACACGTTTTTATGTGCTTTAGGTTAGGTTAGGTGACAGCCCGATGTATCAGGCTCACTTAGACTATTCAGTCCATTGTAATACCACATTGGTGAACTTCTCTCTTATCACTGAGTGCTGCCCGATTCCATGTTAAGCTCAATGACAAGGGACCTCCATTTTATAGCGAGTCCGAACGGCGTTCTACATCCCAGCAAAAACTATCATTACCCGGTAATCTTGTAGGTATGCCTATTTAAAAATTAATAACCACTTATTAATTGGCATCGCTTCGGATTACATTTACATACGCATGTCCTAGAAGGAAAGTACTTCTCCCCAGGCATACTTTCGGCCATAAAATAAGTAGTGCATTTAAAGCATATAATCACCTAATATGTAATGACTTATTCGTAGATACACCAAAGCCTGCAAAATAGCCACTTATTGTCTCAGGCAACCAAATCTCGAAAATATTGATTTCTATCGCCGATTACAATGGATCAAAATATGGCGAGTGATGCTGTAATATAAGAACTACTTGAATAGACACGAATATTGTATAAATAAACAAAATATCTAATAAATAATCTAAATAAGATGCAAATTAATTTCACACTTAAAATAGAAATAAATGTAGGTGGTTTTAGGAGTTGGATTCGTGAATTACGTTATAATATATCCAATAGCCAATTCACATAAGGTTCAAAATCTACTAAAAGTGGATTTTAAGTCTCTTTTTTATAAGGCAAATGTCATTTGAAATTTAGTTTAAGCGCATTTTGGAAGTGTAATGTGAATGAGGTATAAGAAAGCATTTATTTAAAACATAATATGACAATGTCATTAAACACAATCATTATGAAATATTTGTGATAAAAATTTCTTAACGGAACAATTTTCAGAATTACCGTTACATTACATATTCTTTTTGATTTTTTATGTAAGTGCTCGATTATAAGAATAATTATACCTAATGGTACCATCATTTATTCTATTTTATTAATTCGTTAACTACAACTGCCTAAAAATTTGAGAGTAACAATTCGAAAATTACCGAGAAGTATTTATTTTTGTCATTACAAGTTAGTCATTATAACTCGCCGCAATGTAATGCAACGTGTAATGACAGCTTTACTCCTGGTAATGTGAATTGTAATGAGATGTCGTTACCTAGTTTTTGCTGGGATGACAGTGAAACCACTATTCAAAGTGATCTAAATATATATATTTTAATTTATGTTTGGAATGAGAAAAATTTCGCAACGTAAGTGGGAGACTATTCCAATATCTAGACACCCGTACCGAAAAAGACTTTTCAAAAACAGCTGATGATATTCTTGGCATTATAATAATAGGATTCCGAGTTGAACGTGAGAAACAAAACGACTGTGCAATTTCGAAGGGCTTTTGAGCGGTAACTATATCATGCAACATTAACAAATCTTTTATAACCAAAAAGCTTTCAAACCCGCAGTGAAGAAATTCTTTAGCACGATCTAACACATGGTCATGTGGCTTGATCCCAAAAATATATCTCAATATTCGATTGAATATAACACGCAGCTTTTTTATGTTTTGCAGGGTAGTGCTAGAATATACCTCCAAACAATAAAGAATATGTGTCATTAGAAGGGAATGTCCTAGATTTATCTTAACAGAAACAGGAAGATAACAATCTAAATTGTATAAGCAGCGTAATATGGAGCATACTTTAGAAGATATCTCAGAAATATGATATTCGAATTTTAATTGTTTATCAATTGTAACACCCAAGTATTTTAAAGCGTCAACAAACTCAACTGCAATCCCATCGAAGCAAATATCAAATTCAAAATGATCATTCCGCGAGCAAAAGTTTATCGCTTTAGTTTTATTCGTGTTGAACTTAAGATAGCCCAATTCGAAGCTCTAGATAAAACATAATTCATAGTGGCCTGATGAGAATCACTGAATTGCCTGTCACACGAGAAAACCAAATTGATGTCATCAGCAAAAAGAGATACTGAACAGTTCGAAGTATCTATGAATTCAACAAAATCGTTTACATAAATCAGGAACAATAAGGGCCCAAGGACGGATCCTTGTGGAACCCCACTCGTGCACTTCTCAACCAAGGACTCTCTTTCGCCAACGCAAACAAATTGTTCACGGTTAATCAAATATGAATATATTAACCTACAAGAAGTGGAAGCAAAATTGAACGTATTTGATAGTTTCTCCACCAAGTTAGTGTGACAAACTGTATCAAAGGCTTTGCTTAAATCCAACGAGACCATAGTACAGAGTTTGTTCTCATTCAAAGCTCTCCTTACATTCTCCGTCATTGACAAGGGTAATAACTTTGTACTTCGTCCAGGGGTGAACCGAAAATCCCTGTCACTTAATAAACTATTTGAATACAAGTGCTCCACGATTTGTCCTTTCAATATTATCTCGACAACCTTAGATAATGTACATTGTATGCTGATTGGCCTAAAATCTTCAACTGAGTTCACAACTCTTTTCTTCCCTATCGGAACAACACGTGAACATTTCCACTTCTGAGGGTACACGGAAGTCGTCAAAATAGTATTCACAATGGTTAGAAGAAATGGTTCAATGAAAGGGTAGATAATCCTCAAGAATTTCAACGGCAATCTATCTGCACCATACGAATTCGATTTTATAAAACAAAACGCGTTTCTCAGCTCGATCGCATCCACACATCTAAAAGAAAATCCAGTATCAGGGAATGATTCAAAATGCGGCACTCTATGCAATATCATTGTTTGCTGGGAAACAAATTTTATTGATATCGGTTCAGATTTAGATATAGCTCCCATATATATCTTTCGCCCGATATGGACTTATGTTATATGCCCCCAGAAGCCAGAGTTTTATCCTAATTTGCTTGAAATTTTGCACAAGGAGTGCAATTACTACTATAGTCAAGTACACACAAGTTTATTGAAATCGGTTCAGATCTAAATATAGCTCCCATATATATCTTTCGCCCGATATGGACTAATACGGTCCCAGAAGCCAGAGTTTTACCCCAATGTGGTTTTAAATTTTGCACTAGGAGTACAATTAGTAGTGTAGTCAAGTGTGCCAAATTTTATTGAAATCGGTTCACATTTAGATACAGCTCCCATATATATCGTTCGCCAGATTTACACTCAAATGACCACAGTGGCCAATCTTTTACTACGATTTAATTGAGTACACAGGGAGTAGAATTAACATTGTAGCTATGCATGTCAAATTTGGTTGAAATCGGTTGAGATTTAGATATAGCTTTCATATATATGTTTTTCCGATTTGGGCAAAAATGGCCAAAATACTCACATTTTCCTTATAAAATCGCCACAGCTAATCTAAAACTTGTAAACATGACTCCAATTGTTTTTTTTTATAATTCTAATACACATCTATCGACCGATAAATCATAAATCATTAGACTTTCAATCATTAGACTTTCAAGAGCCGAAGAAACTCAAATTTATTGCCAAATATAGAATTTGATTGTTATGAAGTTGGTATTGATTATTTTTTAATTAATATTGTTATTTAGGGTATTCTGTAGGAAAGTCGAGCGACGAGTGTCGAATTTTTGAATTTGGTAAAGATGTCATTAAAAACGTTTGTATTAAATGCCCAAAAGCACGCACAACTGAAATAAGCAAGGAGTCTTCCATATATTAATATTTTGAAAGTTGAAATACATCACTGATCAAAATGAATTGGACGAAAGCATTAAAACTGATCAAAGTGTTGAATAGCGGTTCATAATGGTGAGTACTAAGTTCGAGTTTTGCCGCTAAAGTGAAAACTATATCAGTAAAAAAGGCATAAAATTATGGATATTTGCTGCAAATTTTATTATAATGGCCAAAAGCAAATTTTCACAAAGTTTGTATTCCTTAAAATGAATTATTAAAGAAAAGTAATTGTGAAAAAAATGACTATTTGAGCAGCTAAACTCGATCTTAATGCCCACTTTTTAAAATTCAATTCACAAAAGTTCTATAATACATCTTCGGAAGTTTTTTTTTTTTAGTAGCATTTAATTTTCGATTTTGTGGTGGAAGGTGGTATGTTAGAATTTGGTGCTTTTTGGCCTCGGGCAGTTGGCAACACTGCGCACGATATTGTTTCGGAGGACTCACGCTCACGCACACTCATGAAAAGAAAATTTGTACTCACGCACACTCATGCACGAAAATGTCGTGACTCACGAAAAATACCGAGACTCACGAAAAATATCGTGACTCACGAAAAATGTCGTGACTCACGAAAAATTTTTTGAGTAATTTACCTTAGCGACGTGTCTGAAAACATGAGCATTATTAAAATCGAGAGCATTATTACACTCTTAACATCCCAGGTGTCACTAAAATTGTAAATGAATTTAACTCTTACACGTTGTATGTTGGTGAGCGGGGTTATTTTCGTGAGCGTAAATCTTTACTCACGCACACTCACGAAGATAATATTTTCGTGACTCACGCACGACATTTTGGTTTGTTAATCACGCTCACGCACACTCACGCCATTGCCATGAGCGTGACTCACGACTCACGCTTGAATCACGAAAATTTTCGTGAGTCACGACAATTTCGTGTCACGTGCACACCTCTAGTCCCTATTACCTAAAAGAATATTATCAAAAAAAAATATATAAAATGATTTTTGATTTAAGAAAATAATCCTTGTAGTAACTGGGATATTAAATTTTTTGATTAAAAATAATAAATGCTTCAAATATAGATTTAACTTTATTGTGAGTGTTTTGTATCTTAGGTATATTTACTTATTTATATATTTTATTTATTTTTCTTTAATTAGTAAAACATCGTTTACTTTGAAGTATCCGTTATAATTTGGAACGATATATATTTGTACCTGCATAACTTTGTCAATATATCGCAAGAAGATAATAAAAATTTGATAAATGAGATTTTTATCGTAATTTTAATTTTATAAAACTTAGAGGTGAAGGTAGATAAAATTCGAAAAAAACAACATGAATGAAACAACAAAATCTTTAAGAGAGGGTTAACATTCTTAGATTCAAGTTAACAGTTTTTTTCTGAGTGTATGTAATTGCACTGGTGGCATGTTAACTATACAGTATGAATGTATTTTCTATATAGTATTTGTGTGTGAGTTTGTGTATTTACTTTATCTGTGCTCATTGAGCACGTATTCTGATGACTACGGTATGTGTTTGTGGGAATTCAAACACATGTTTTAGCTTTACTTTCTGCCATTATCGAATGTTGAATGCAACCTTATTAGTGGAGTGGTATGTATGATAATTAGCGGTAGAGATTAAAGGTTTCGAATTTTCACAATTTCCCATCTACACTGAAAAAATATTGACCTAATCCATATAAGTTATATTTATATAGCATTGCTTGCGGCGCCCACGAGCCGATTAAACAAACTTTATTTAACAGAAACATACATTTAGTTGGGCACCGTGGAGCAGTGGTTGCTACGTTTGTCTTGCATGCCAAGGGTCGTGGGTTCGATCCCTGCTTCGACCGAACACCAAAAAGTTTTTTTTTTTGTTTTTTTTTTTACATAAAGGGTGGTTAAATTGTAAGGGCCGATGTTGAATGTGAAGCACACCTAAATGCCAAGTTTTTTTCCAAATTTTATTGGACATTTCTCTATTTCAGACTTACTCAATTTGAACCATGGAGAGATACACAATCCAACAGCGTGTTAAATGGTTCCAAGAAATGGCAACAATGGATGATCAATTTTCGAAGAAAATCATCTTCAGTGATGAGGCACATTTTCACCTCAGTGGATTCGTCAATAAACAGAATTGCCGCATTTGGGCGAATGAGAATCCAAGAGTGATTGTCGAAAAACCAATGCACCCACAAAGAGTGACTGTTTGGTGGGGTTTATGGGCTGGCGGCATCATCGGGCCGTATTTTTTCCAAAATGAGGCCGGTCAGGCAGTTACTGTGAATGGTGTTCGCTATCGTGAGATGATAACGAACTTTTTATGGCCTGAATCGGAAAATATGGCTGTGGACGATATGTGGTTTCAGCAGGACGGTGCCACTTGCCACACAGCTAACGAAACAATCGCTCTTTTACGCAACAAATTCAATGGCCGTGTTAGCTCACGTAATGGCGATTTCAATGGGCCGCCAAGATCATGTGATTTGACACCGTTGGACTTTTTTCTTTGGGGTTATTTGAAAGAAAAGGTGTACGTCGATAGGCCAGCAACAATTCAAGAGCTAAAGGATGAGATAATTCGGCACATTAACGGCACAGAACCTCCATTATGCCTCAACGTCATCGAACATTTGGACCATCGGATGAAGGTGTGCCACCGAGGTCGCGGCGCCCATTTGGCCGATATTTTGTTCCATACATAATTGAGTAATACCAATATATCATAATAAAATAAAATTACAACAATTTCCTAAATAGTTTGTGTTTTATTCAAAATCAACATCGGCCCTTGAAATTTTAACCACCCTCTATATATTATAGATATGTTCGGAAGATTCCGAAAAGATGTTCAACATTACATACTACTATATTACATTTTTACTTTGAAACTGTAAAATGTGTCCTATTAAAGACTTAAATTCAGAAAAGAACAGTACTTGATATAGACGAAATGTACTGTGTTGTTGTTTCAAAAATATATTTTTTATTGAAAAAAGAAAAATTTTGTAAAAAATGATTTTTTTTTTTGGTTATAAAAGTTTAAAATTTTCGAAGAGATTGAAAAAACTCTAACAAAAAAAAAACAATAACGTTGCCGAACACGTTTTTCAAACTTTTTTTCTTTGCGTGTGCAACTTTAATTTAGGACTTTAAGATATAGACATTGTAATTAAAAGTAAGTTCGTAATATTTGGAACTTCAATGGAAATTCGGTCGAGACTAGGATCGATCCCATGTTAGCAACCACGTTAACAACCTGAAGTTTTTTGCAATACATACAATCCACCTTTTATGCATGTAAGTTTCTTGTCATACTGTTTTGAGTGGACATATGTACAGCCTTAAAGTATGCAAAGGAATTTTTCTACGCCATATGTCTAACAGGTTGGCTGATAAGTCCCCGGTCTAACACATAGATGGCGTCGCTAGTATTAAATGCATATTATTTTATATAGTACCAACCTTCAACTGATTCGTGTCAAAATTTGACGTCTGTAAGTCAATTAGTTTGTGAGATAGAGCGTCTTTTGTGAAGCAACTTTTGTTATTGTGGAAAAAAAGGAATTTCGTGTTTTGATAAAATACTGTTTTCTGAAGCGAAAAATACGGTGGAAGCAAAAACTTGGCTTGATAATGAGTTTCCGGACTCTGCCCCAGGGAAATCAACAATAATTGATTGGTATGCAAAATTCAAGCGTGGTGAAGGACGGTGAACGCAGTAAACGCCCGAAAGAGGTGGTTACCGACGAAAACATCAAAAAAATGCACAAGATGATTTTGAATGATCGTAAAATGAAGTTGATCGAGATAGCAGAGGGCTTAAAGATATCAAAGGAACGTGTTGGTCATATAATTCATCAATATTTGGTGCGGAATCTCTGTGCAAAATTGGTGCCGCGCGGGCTCACATTTGACCAAAAACAGCAACATGTTGATGATTCTGAGCAGTGTTTGCAGATGTTAACTCGTAATACACCCGAGTTTTTCCGTCGATATGTAACAATGGATGAAACATGGCTCCATCACTACACTCCTGAGTCCAATCGACAGTCGGCTGAGTGGACAGCAACCGGTGAACCGTCTCCGAAGCGTGGGAAGACTCAAAAGTCCGCTGGCAAAGTAATGGCCTCTGTTTTTTGGAATGCGCATGGAATAATTTTTATCGATTATCTTGAGAAGGGAAAAACCATCAACAGTGACTATTATATGGCGTTATTGGAGCATTTGAAATCGCGGCAAAACGGCCCCATATGTACAATAAAAAAGTGTTGTTCCACCAAGACAACGCACCGTGTCACAAGTCATTGAGAACGATGGAAAAAATTCATGAATTTGGCTTCAAATTGCTTCCCCACCCACCGTATTCTCCAGATCTGGCCCCTAGCGACTTTGTCTTGCCCTCAGACCTCAAAAGGATGCTCGCAGGGAAAAAAATTGGCTGCAATGAAGAGGTGATCGCCGGAACTGAGGCCTATTTTGAGGCAAAACCGTAAGAGTACTACCAAAATGGTATCAAAAAATTGGAAGGTCGTTATAATCGTTGTATCGTTTTCGAAGGGAACTATGTTGAATAATAAAAACGAATTTTGGCAAAAATAATGTGTTTTTCTTTGTTAGACCGGGGACTTATCAGCCAACCTCTTATCTCGTCTCCTTCTGGGCGTTGCAAACATATGAACTAACTTATACGAGTAATACCCTGTTCCACAGTGTGGCGCAGGGTATAAAAATTCTATAATTTTCTTAACTGAATTTCTCAATTAGAATAAAAATAAAATTTTATCCTTTACTTTTCTAATTGGTTACGTTTTAAATTTCAATCAACTTTTTTATCACACATACTATATATGGGTGATATTTTCTTCTGCACTATATTTGAGTAGCATATACTGAATCTAATTCTTTGCAAAACTATCTCCAACCTTATTCCTGCATTTTCATATCGCCTTTCACATGTGTGAATACAACACAATTATGTAGTATACGTAGCATAGTGCAGTGCCGCAACAGCCGCCATATACGATGTGATGTGACCATGAATGAATGAGAGCATTTGTGATGAGCACATGCCACCATCTACACAAGGATCTACGATACATGTGTGCACAATTTGTTGATGTAGAAGCGGCAAACACATCACTACTAGAAATGCATATGATGAGCAGCTAGCTATTCATGTGAATTCAAAGGTATGTCGGTGTGTGAATGAATGAATGAGGCAAAACACGTTCTCCACTATACGAGTATGTGGGTGCTTGAGTTTTTATTGCTTTGTATGTTCGCGTACATTAGCAAATTGTGTTCAATCAAGGAGAAATGAAGGCAACAACAAGAACAAAACCAACAGAAGAGCAGAAGTTCCAACAATAATGGTGGTACTAACAATAACTGCAACAAGGGAACAAAATTAACAACAGCAACAACAACGGTAACTATTGTAAAGCTTTGAGAAAAAACAATAAGCTAACTAAAAGGAGTACAACAGCTCACACGCCCACATTACTAAATACACTCATGGCAATTCTATGTGAACAACAACAACAATGAAAAGAAATACAACAAGAAATACAGGTACGAAATCCACGTGCGAGTGAAGAAACACCAGACTCTGTTAGAGAAATGTTATACCCTCCATCATAGGATGGGGGTATATTAACTTTGTCATTCCGTTTGTAACACATCGAAATATTGCTCGAAGACCCCATAAAGTATATATATTCTGGGTCGTGGTGAAATTCTGAGTCGATCTAAGCATGTCCGTCCGTCCGTCCGTCTGTTGAAATAACGCTAACTTCCGAACGAAACAAGCTATCGACTTGAAACTTGGCACAAGTAGTTGTTATCGATGTAGGTCGGATGGTATTGAAAATGGGCCATATCGGTCCACTTTTACGTATAGCCCCCATATAAAGGGACCCTAAGATTTGGCTTGTGGAGCCTCTAACAGAAGCATATTCTATCCGATCCGGCTGAAATTTGGTATATGGTGTTGGTATATGGTCTCCAACAACCATGCAAAAATTGGTCCACATCGGTCCATAATTATATATAGCCCCCATATAGACCGATCTCCAGATTTGGCTTGCGGAGCCTAAAAGAGAAGCAAATTTCATCCGATTCGGCTGAAATTTGGTACATGGTGTTGGTATATGGTCTCTAACAACCATGCAAAAATTGGTTCACATCGGTCCATAATTATATATAGCCCCCATATAAACCGATCCCCAGATTTGGCTTGCGGAGCCTCAAAGAGAAGAAAATTTCATCCGATCCGGCTGAAATTTGGTACATGATGTTGGTATATGATCTCTAACAACCATGCAAAAATTGGTCCATATCGGTCCTTAATTATATATAGCCCCCATATAAACCGATCCCCAGATTTGGCTTGTGGAGCCTCTAAGAGAAGCATATTTCATCCGATCCGGCTGAAATTTGGTACATGGTGTTGGTTTATGGTATCTAACAATCATGCAAAAATTGGTCCACATCGGTCCATAATTATATATAGCCCCCATATAAACCGATCCCCAGATTTGGCTTGCGGAGCCCCAAAGAGAAGCAAATTTCATCCGATCCGGCTGAAATTTGGTACATGATGTTGGTATATGGTCTCTAACAACCATGCAAAAATTGGTCCACATCGGTCCATAATTATATATAGACCCCATATAAACCGATCTCCAAATTTGGCTTGCGAAGCCTCAAAGAGGAGCATATTGCATCCGATCCGGCTTAAATTTGGTACATGGTATTGGTATATGGTCTCTAATAACCGTGCAAAAATTGGTCCACATCGGTCCATAATTATATATGGCGCCCATATAAACCGATCCCCAGATTTGGGTTGCGGAGCCTCAAAGAGAAGCAAATTTCATCCGATCCGCCTGAAATTTGGTACATGATATTCGTATATGGTCTCTAACAACCATGCAAAAATTGGTCCACATCGGTTCATAATTATATATAGCCCCCATATAAACCGATCCCCAGATTTGGCTTGCGAAGTCTCCAGAGAAGCAAATTTCATCCAATCCGGTTGTAATTTGGAACATGGTGTTAGTATATGATCTTTAACAACCGTGCCAGAATTGGTCCATATCGGTCCATAATTATATATAGCCCCCATATAAAATATTCTCCAGATTTGACCTCCGGAGCCTCTTGGAGGAGCAAAATTCATCCGATCCGGTTCAAATTAGGCACGTGGTGTTAGTATATGGTCGCTAACAACCATACCAAAATTGGTCCATATCGGTTCATAATCATGGTTGCCACTAGAGCCAAAAATAATCTACCAAATTTTATTTCTATAGAAAATTTTGTCAAGATTTTATTTCTATAGAAAATTTTTTCAAAATTTTATTTCCAGAGAAAATTTTGTTAAAATTTTATTCGGTTCATAATAAAATTTTCATCATTGTCAAAATTTTATTTCTATAGAAAATTTTGTCAAAAGTTTATTTCTATAGAAAATTTTGTTAAAATTTTATTTCTGTAGGAATTTTTGTCAAAATTTTCTTTCTATAGAAAATTTTGTCATAATTTTTATTTCTATAGAAAATTTTGTGAAAATTTTATTTCTATAGAAAATTTTGTTAAAATTTTATTTCTGTAGAAAATTTTGTCAAAATTTTATGTCTACTTTGTCAAACTGAATTATATACGTATTGGATCGATCTTTTTTGATTTAATATATACCACGTATGGACTTACATACAATTTAGAAGATGGTGTTAGGAGGTTTTAAGATACCTTGCCATCGACAAGCGTTACCGCAACTTAAGTAATTCGATTGTGGATGGCAGTGTTTAGATGAAGTTTCTACGCAATCCATGATGGAGGGTACATAAGCTTCGGCCTGGCCGAACTTACGGCCGTATATACTTGTTTATTACTCATCTAGCGAGTGTGGCACATACACATGCACAACCACTCTCATATTCAAGCAGACACATGAAATGTACTCTTAGCTCTGTACCTCAATGGCAAATACTGTATGTAGCCTTTTACATGTCTCTCTCATTTATATGTATGTACTTCACCTCTTATCACTAAGCATTCTCTTATTAGCTTGTTATTGCCAATTTACTATGGCAATCATGTCATTGCTATTACTGCTGTTGTTCTTCTTCCCCACTATCATCGAAAAAAGCAACCATCATTGACGTGGTTACTGTAGCATAACTAACAAATGGCATGGAATATCTAGATCTCTCTCTCTCTCTGTCTCTCTCTCTCTGTTGTATTTGTGTAATAAAATGTACTGTGGCATTTGATTGCTGAAAGTTGTCCATCAGTTTACCAGTTGTGTCATGAAAATGACATAGATGTAGAGTACCAGATGTGAATACTCCCTAATAGAGAAATATTTATATGAGGAATATTTCAAATTGAAAGTTGCATAAATTTGTTCTTATTCAAGATCAAATAAATAACATAATAAAATTCCAAATTTCCCATGCTAATTGACAAGAATGTTCCCAGAAAATTGAAAGGATATTTATGAGAATTTGTAAATTCCAATATATAAAGTGTGTAAATTCAAATATAACTGAATTGTTTTTTTTTTTCGGGTAGATGGGGAAAGGTTATTACTTTTGTGCTAATATTTTAGGTTATCACCTCTTCCCACTAATTTCGCTTATAACCTTAAGTACTGTTTTCAATATTTCTAAAGACTACAAACTTCCTATAGTAGTTATATATTTTTCCCATTCATATTAAATATAATTCGATGTATTCTTTTCAACTAAAATACTGTCAGTTGTTCCGTTAATTGCTAAAGTTTTTTCAACGTACAACAGCACTTTAGCTAAATTGTTGTACAATTTTACGAGGAAAACTTTTTTTCATTTTCGGCAATTATAAAAATTTGTCGATAATGATAAATGATTCTAATATACCGGAGGAAAAATGATAAATGAGATTATTTGGCAAGGAAAAACTTGAACGATATTCACAATAAATGTTCCAGGTAATTGGTTTGTATTAAAGGAAACGAAGATGTTAAAGGGAAGAATATTTTGGTAAAGTCTAATTACCAGCGATAGCTAAGCTCATTAGGGTGAACTAAGTAAGAGCTGTAATAAACGAAAAATTTTATGTTTTTATTAAATAGAGTAAATCCGATCATTTTTTTGTTCACAAACTACGCAATTTCAAATGACGTCTCATCGGATAAAACAAAATTCAATATCTGGCCACTTTCGTGCAGACGAAGCACCTCTTTGGCACTTCCTAGTCTATCATTTTTGTGTATCGCTGAGCTCTTGCACTTTTTAGAACTTCAATGGCTTAAGTCCAAGTTCATTTTTAAATATGTTTCATTAGTGCTCTCAACATTTTCAGCTCACAAGCAAGTTTCTACCACTGTGACGTAGATTTCAATCAAATATGGTCTTCATATTTGGTATCATTTCTGGTGTTGTTACCGATGGTTTCGTCCACTTGTTGGATGTGTTGCATTCACGGTTGCCACAGTTGGTAGTATTCTACCACAAATAGTAGATTTTTTTACTGTTTGGTAGATTGTCAGGATTCTTGAGTTTTTGGTAGGTTTTGCAAAATACTCGCCTCCAGCTAAGAGATACTTAAATTTTTATGGAAATAAAATTTTGACAAAATTTTCTAGAGAAATAAAATTTTAACAAAAATTTTTTTAAAGAAATAAAATGTTGGCGAATTTTTATATAGAAATAGAATGTTGGCAAATGTTTGTATAGAAATAAAATTTTAAAATTTTAATAATAATAATAATAATAATAATAATAATAATAATAATAATAATAATAATAATAATAATAATAATAATAATAATAATAATAATAATAATAATAATAATAATAATAATAATAATAATAATAATAATAATAATAATAATAATAATAATAATAATAATAATAATAATAATAATAATAATAATAATAATAATAATAATAATAATAATAATAATAATAATAATAATAATAATAATAATAATAATAATAATAATAATAATAATAATAATAATAATAATAATAATAATAATAATAATAATAATAATAATAATAATAATAATAATAATAATAATAATAATAATAATAATAATAATAATAATAATAATAATAATAATAATAATAATAATAATAATAATAATAATAATAATAATAATAATAATAATAATAATAATAATAATAATAATAATAATAATAATAATAATAATAATAATAATAATAATAATAATAATAATAATAATAATAATAATAATAATAATAATAATAATAATAATAATAATAATAATAATAATAATAATAATAATAATAATAATAATAATAATAATAATAATAATAATAATAATAATAATAATAATAATAATAATAATAATAATAATAATAATAATAATAATAATAATAATAATAATAATAATAATAATAATAATAATAATAATAATAATAATAATAATAATAATAATAATAATAATAATAATAATAATAATAATAATAATAATAATAATAATAATAATAATAATAATAATAATAATAATAATAATAATAATAATAATAATAATAATAATAATAATAATAATAATAATAATAATAATAATAATAATAATAATAATAATAATAATAATAATAATAATAATAATAATAATAATAATAATAATAATAATAATAATAATAATAATAATAATAATAATAATAATAATAATAATAATAATAATAATAATAATAATAATAATAATAATAATAATAATAATAATAATAATAATAATAATAATAATAATAATAATAATAATAATAATAATAATAATAATAATAATAATAATAATAATAATAATAATAATAATAATAATAATAATAATAATAATAATAATATATCAAAGTAAGAATATCCTATAAATGCATTCACAGAAATAACATTTTGGAAACATTTTCTATAGAAATATTTTTTTTCATTCGTTTTGTTATTATTATTGTTTTTGTTCTTTAAGCATTGTTGTTGTTTTTTGATTTCAGCTTAAAACCATGCATTGACTAAACTACAAGTGTAGCTTAACCAACAAAGGAAAAGAATGTTTGTCAAATTTATCTGGGCAAAGCCCTACACGGATGAAAAAGACTGTTTTTCATATGTTTGGCTATAAACATTATATGTTTGGAACACAAATTTTTAAACACAATATTTTTGAGTGCAAGCATATAATGTTCATAAACTAGCATAACATGTTTGGGACATATATGTTAATATGTTAGAACATATTATGTTTGGGACATAAAATGTTTGTAAATATAATATGCTTGAATGCAAACATATATTAATTTAGAAATAGCCTATAAACATATATGTGTTTAGTAGCTTGGAGCGCTATTTAACCTGGAGCGATATTGAATTAAGTTGGTGGTTGTTGCTTGTTATTACAAAATTAACATTTTATTTTTCCTTGGGCAATTGATCAGCTACTTCTTTGATCCTTACAAACTGTGTGGTCCGCTGTTCGAATCCCCGTCCAGCAAAAGGTAAAATTAAAATAAAAAAATCATACAATTGAATAATTTCTTCTACAATGTTTGTATTACAGAAAAAGGTGCTAAGAACTAAAAAATCTCGTGGAAGTAAGAAAGATGAGGGGGAATATACAATTGGGCAGAAACAAAATTTTGAGCATTCAGGTCGAAAACCTATGTTGTTAGCACCTATATTACCTGTTTATTTTCATAATTCATTATGATTGTAAATATATAAATAAATAAATAAAATTTTGAGCATAATATTGTTTGGGAGAATTTTTTTAAGCATATAATATTTTTGGGTGCAAAATGCTTCCAAACATATTATATGTTCACATAATAATATTGTTTTTTGGAAGACAACATTATTGAATTTGGATGCAAAAATACAAAATGTTTGGAACTTAGACTACCCAAACATATATTGTTTAGGCCAATATGCTTTCAAACATATTATATATTGGAAGAGATCAAACATATAAATGTTTGGACAATACCCAAAAATATATAAATTAATAATAAATTCAAGTTCAGTGTTTTTTAATAGAATATTTTTATTTAATTTCATTCACATTTTTATTACATAGAAATAGTTTTAATTATAGTACTAATTAATAACCCAGAGACAGTCTTTGCTTATGTTATTTCTCTATGAGAATCTTTTCGCTCGGCTGCTATAACTGGACTGCCTTCATTCAAATTCCCCATTCATCACAACATTCATTCATACTCTCTTTATGAATGAATTGTTGTAAGTGGTGTTGTTATTGTAATAGTATTTCAGTACATCGCATTGAAAATTATTACTTATTGAAATTCACCACTTTAACACTAATTTGCTCTTACGCTTTGGGAGACAAAGCATAGACAGATAAATATGAATGGGAGAATTCCTCTTCTAATTATTAACTACTCCCCCTCTCAAATTCAAGGCGTCTCGACTTGAAATGTGAGTTTTTTCTTTTGTGATTTTTTTCAAACGGTGTTTTTTTTGGTTTACAATTGAATTAAAATTTTGGCAGTGGTGAATTTATAGACTTTACAAAGCAAATATTAGACGTGTTTTTCACATTATTCTTCAATTAATAAAAATAGAAAAAAAATTTACAATTCTGGTTGTTTTCAATAATCTTTCTAATCGATAATCTTTCTTATATTAATTTAGTAATTATCATTAAATCTATTTCTTGTTTTGTTTTTTGTTGTTTTTTTTTAATACAATATGTTTCATACAATATAATTTACAGGCGATTTGGAATCTAAATTGTAGTTTTTAGATTTTTGTTTTTACAAAGTGGTTTTTGAAGTATATTTAATTTATCTTTTATAATCATTTATTTATTTATTTTATTTTTAACATCGATAATTTTCATAAATTTTATTTAATACTTATGATTTTAGTTTTTGATGTTTTGAACAATAAAATTGATTTTCGATAATGGTTACCTTATATTGTCTTTATGAACTATTCTGTTATTAATCTTGACCACCGATCCCAGATCTTCCTGAACAACTTTTTCCTCATAAATTCTACTTAACTTGTTACCCAAACGTCTATTGACTTTTACAAACACCTTTTCACCTGGTTCGAAAGTTCTATTAAATCGAGACTTATTATGAAAGTCCATATCCTTTTTTTGTTTTGCTAACAAAATATTTCTAATTTTGTTTCTAAAATCTTCAGAGGATATCTCCATGATATCGATCGGTCGATGACCAGTAGTAGAATGAATTGATCTATTATATTTCACAGTAGCCATGAGCACGACCTCAACAGTGTCAATTGTGCTAAATTCCTGGCAAATACATCTTGCTATTTCTGTCATTGTGCTATGAAACCTTTCCACCTGTCCATTCGATGAGCTATGTAATGGAGGTACCGTAAATAATTCTGCTCCAAAATTGTTATTTATAAAAGATTTCATTGTCTCCGAATTAAGAGATTTCTCATTATCCACAACAATAGTCTTTACGCCCCTAAAAATATTGAGAATTTCACACATGACAGGCCTTATATCAACAATGCTCCTTGATTGTATGGGCTTTACAATTGCAAATTTCGAAAATTTATCTAAACAAGTCAGAAAAAGTTTTTTATCAGTTGAGTAAATATCAACATGCAGTATTTCTCCAGGATATGAAGGAATCGGTGTTAAACCTATCTCAACCCTTTTCGGATGTCTCTTGTATTTGGCATTGTGACAAATTTTACAATTTCGAGCAATATCGAATAGTCTCTTTTTCATATTCGGAAAATAATAATCCTTCAAAATCTGTTTGAAATTTTCCGTTGGTGACCTATGGGCCCTATTATGTTCGTTGTGCAAGATTTCTTCCTGGTCATCTAAATTTGTAACATCATTCACAAATTTCTCAGTATGGAAAATTTTAATTGAAGGAAAATCGTTTAAAATTTTTTCCTGAATTTTTCCTAATGTGGGTAAATCACAAAATAGTCCATTTCTTAAATTGGGGTCTATAACGTCCTTGAGTACCATCCAGATGTCTTGAATATCTTTGAAAGTAACGTAATGTCGAATGCAATTTTCGAACAGTTTCTTAACCTGCACTATTCGTTCCGAGCCCTGTGTGAGGACTATTTGATTCCTAAAACAGTTTACGGGATTTTGTACTGATTTTATTACAGCTGTAAGTGACCTCTCGCTATGTATCGTTTCGGTAGCGTTACTGTCTACGGTCTTATCCATATTCCCAATTTCTGAATCTGTCTCCGCATCTAACCAATTTGCATATTGTCTTGACAAAGCGTCCGCCACTATATTCTCCTTACCAGGCTTGTAAAAGAATTTAGGTGCATATTCTTCAATAGCAGCTTTCCATTTTCGGATCATTGGGTTTGGGTTGTTTTCGGATGTAGAGTATGTCAAGGGCTGATGGTCCGTGTGAATATTTAAATTTTTTGTACCATACAGATAGTTCCTTAATTTTCGAATTGCCCAAACAATAGCGAGAAGTTCTCTCTCGTTTGTCGCATACTCGGTCTCCGCGGGAGACAACATACGAGAAATCATAGTAATTGGCCTGCCTTTTTGCGAAAGTACAGCACCTATGGCCCGTGACGACGCATCAGTCGTCAAGTCAAATGGCTCATTGAAATCTGGATGTAGCAAAAGCACATCCTCCGACGCTAAAATTCGTTTTATTTTTCCAAATGCTCCCAAAGCCTTCTCATCAAGTTCAATTGGTATTTTTCTCGATTGTCGACTACTTACATTTCCATTTTTCCCACTGAGGTACCTCGTAAGTGGTTTCGAAATTTCCGAATAATCCCTAACAAATCTACGATAATAGCTCGCCAGGCCAATGAATGATCTCAAACTTCTTAAAGTATTCGGAACCTGATAATTAAGTATGTCATTTATTTTGTCGGGATGGGTGGAGATACCTTTTTCTGAAACTACAAAACCTAAATATTCTACAGAGTCTTTAAAAAATCTTGATTTCTCTTTTGAAATCCTCATATTCGCCTCGAACAACTTTTTTAGTATCCTCTCCAAATCCACTAAGTGTTCTTCTGCAGATGGTGAAAACACAATGATGTCATCGACGTAGACATGACAGCACTTTCCAATCTCTTCTCGTAGAACATCATCAATAGCCCGCTGAAATATGGCGGGAGCATTCTTAAGACCAAAAGGCAGGCGACAAAATTCATATTTTCCATTATTTATGCTGAATGCAGTTTTCTTCCTATCATGTTCCGCCATATTAATTTGATGATACCCAGATTTAAGATCTAGTGTTGTAAAAAATTTGCCAGTTCCCAGATTCGCTAATATTATGGAAATATTTGGGATAGGGTATCTATCTGCCGTAGTCTTCGAATTTAATTTCCGAAAATCGATTACTAGTCTCTTTTTAGGAATACCATGCTTATCAACACCCTTTTTACCCACTATCAAAACTGGACTATTGTAAGATGAATATGAAGGTCTAATTATTCCATTTTTTAAAAGTTCCTTAATTTCTTCGTTAACGAAATCATTCATGGAAAGAGGATATGGCCTGGCGGCGGAATATATGGGTTCGTCATCGATCGTTTTTATGGTAGCAGTAACCCTAGTAGTAAAAGGCAACGTCTCATCTGGATCTGCAAAAACGCCACTGCATGCCTTTAATAAATGATCTAATCTTAACTCATAGCATTCTTCGTTTCCCATCGCATTGTTAACCTCATTGCAATTTAAATGCATCAGTCTTTCGCTTCCTCCGTCATATCGCAGTACTCCAATTCGCAAATCTATTTGTGCCCTAACCGCGGTAAGAAAATCGAAACCTATTATTCCATCAAAGGTCGCCAAATCTGGTAAAATGTAAAACCAAGAATTTTGCGAGAACATATTCACCCCACATTTCTCCCTAATCAATGTTCTACCATGCACCGATTTTACCAAAAATTGTCTTTTTACGCTTCGCTTACCCTTAAGAAGTGGAAGGTTTTTTATATAATTTTTTGAAGCGCCGGTATCAATTAAAAATCGTAACATCCTTCCTCCCAAAAATCTTTCTATAAATGGGAGAAAGGACTTACCCCTAAAAAATTAATGTCATCTTCAATCTCATAGTCTTCGTCTTGTCCTACATCTAAGTTTGACTCGTATAGCTGATTATCTCCTTGACTCATATCATCATTATAAGTTTCCAATTCTTCTAAGTCGTGCTGCCGGATCATATTAACTCTTTGAAATTTTCTAAAATTCTGTCTGTCAGAGGAATATGGTCGTTTCGGATTATTCATATGCACGAATCGATTACTTTCGTCAACATCCATAGGCTCAGGTTGTTGATGATAATGCCCCCGAGAATATTGTGGACTGCGGGCTATTACACCATTTGGTCGTGAACCACTAGCACTAAAATATCCAAAATTCCTACTCCTACCAGATTGTGGGTTTCTTTGGCGATGGTCCATCGCAGGGTATGCATTTCTCATTTGTCCATTTTGCCCATCGTTAGACTGGACCTGGTAATGTGGAGAATTATTACTTCGAGGATTTCTCGAAGAATTCGACCAATATGTGCTAGCAAAATTGTACCTACACTGGTTTGTCTCGAGATCCTGTGCCAAGGCAAGGGCGGAAGGCATGTCTGCTGGTCTACATGAAAATAAAATATCGCACATTGGCTTCTTTAGACCCGATATAAATACTCGAAGACCATCCTGCCTATACTTTTCACTCAACGCACAAATTAGTTCTCCATTTCCCTCATTCGTCATAACAACCTTGTTGATAATCAAAGTTAATTTCCGTTCAACCTCATCGTAAAATTCGGTAATCGATTTTGGACCCTGTTTCAAAGTCGACAACTCATGTTCCAATGTGAAAATTGATCTTTTGTCTCCATAGGAGAAATCCAACCTTGATATTATGGCTCTAAAATTCAAAACAGTATTATAAGAGCTAAGAACAGTGTCAGCCGAACCTACAACCTTATTCCTAATTATGGCTATAGCCTGATAATACCGTGAGCTCCCTTCGTATTTCTCAAAAAGTCTATACGCTGTGGTAGCAGCTTGCCTCCAAGAAACATAGTTTCCTACATCTCCAGAAAACTCAGGAATTGATTTCACTATATCCAAAGATTCATTACACTCCACACCATCGAGTATTTCGATCGGAGAAAATCTCTCCACTTGAACTGGAGTTTCGATTTTATTAAGTCTTCTTTCCAATGCCTCAATCGTAGGTTGATACAATTTCCTAGTTTGTTCAGTAGCATTCTTAATTGCTGCCTCAATGATGGCCTGTATTGCCGTGACATCCATTTTCGTCTCAATTTTATCGTTCACACTCAACTTACTTAAATCATTAATTAAACTATCTAGATTCATATGCTTTGTGAACAACTTACACTAGGTTAGTAAAAACAAAATTAATTTGTATCAACTTTTGAATTGTATTCCCAATATAATAAATTAAGTTTGAAAAATACCAATATATTCTAAATTTGAAAATAAACTTAATTAAACAATACAGATTTTGAAAAAAAAGTGCTGAAAAACTTACACTTAATTTAGAAAAAGTTAAGTTCTCAACGTGTTTTTTATTAATTATTTAATAATTTCAATATTTTAGCTTTTAGACAAATTTTTAAATGGAATAATTACAGTTTTGAAAGAAAAGCAATAACAAAAAAATTATGTTATCTCAATTTTGTTTTGTATAAATAATTTAATATTTGCAATATTTTAGGTTTGGGGAAAAAACGTGTAGAAGATAACTGCAGCAAGATATATTAAATATTGAACAAATTGTTGTTTCTTTTAATTAATAAAGCATATCGCATAAATCCGCAATGATTTTGCCAGACTGTACCTTTTTTGCTCCTTTTATTTGAAGGCGACTTCTATTTTTCTCCTTACAACTCCACGTTTTCCGACTCGTTAATGGTGAAATCTATTATTTATCTCAGGCAGTAGTGCATTGGGTAACGGGTTGCGGTGATTTTTTTTTTTATTAATTTTTTTTTGTGCTGCACAATGGATAACAATTTTAGCAGTCAACAAATATTCAATTTAATTTTCTTTATTGTTGCAAAACAGTTTTTTTTTTTAACTTTTATATCTTTTTTAATTAAGAAAATTAGTTCAATTTCACTTTTTCCAGTTTTTGGTTGTTGCAAAAAAAAACATTTTTTGTAACCTTTATTCCTTTCTTAATTAAGAAAACTTGTTCAGGCTCACTTTTTTTCAGTTTTTTTTTTTAATATTTTTTTTTAAATTTAAGTCTTCGGATTTTCTGAAGCTTTTCGTTTGTTTAATATTTTCCTTTTGTTCTCGGTTTTCATTTAATTTTTTTCAGGCAAAACTCCACGTGTTTTTTCGTATTTATTAAAGAGTTTTTTTTTTTAAGTTTTTACTTCTTTATTTTTTTTTAAAACTTTCACTTTGCCGAACGTTGGGCGCCAATTAATAATAAATTCAAGTTCAGTGTTTTTTAATAGAATATTTTTATTTAATTTCATTCACATTTTTATTACATAGAAATAGTTTTAATTATAGTACTAATTAATAACCCAGAGACAGTCTTTGCTTATGTTATTTCTCTATGAGAATCTTTTCGCTCGGCTGCTATAACTGGACTGCCTTCATTCAAATTCCCCATTCATCACAACATTCATTCATACTCTCTTTATGAATGAATTGTTGTAAGTGGTGTTGTTATTGTAATAGTATTTCAGTACATCGCATTGAAAATTATTACTTATTGAAATTCACCACTTTAACACTAATTTGCTCTTACGCTTTGGGAGACAAAGCATAGACAGATAAATATGAATGGGAGAATTCCTCTTCTAATTATTAACTTATATGCTTGAAGCAAAATATGTTTGGGAGTATATGTTACAGAAGCGATTTTTTGTGAGCGTGTATAGACTGCAAGATGGTTGGATGGTTGCACGTTTCGGAATTACGACATTCCTCATCAGAATCCTCTACTTGCAGCAAAACTATCAACCAATTATCAGAATAAATTCAGGCAGTTCATTAAACCCAACAATGAACCACACACCTGAACCTTCCACTCAACTGCACTCAAAGCGATGATTTGACCGTGTCACAGGAAAAGAGATATGTTTGTACGAATTTATTTCGGCATAAGCCGGCTATCATGAAACACCTTTTTTCGAAAGGTTCAAGTGTGGTTCATTGTTGGGTTTATTTTTCATAGAAATTCAATTTTGGCAATATTTTCTATAAAAATAAATATTTGGCAAAATGTTCTATAGAAATAAAATTTTGGCAACATTTTCCATAGAAATAAAATTTTTGCAATATTTTCTATAAAAATAAATTTTTGGCTAAAGGTTCTATAGAAACAAAATTTTGGCAACATTTTCTAGAGAAATAAAATTTTGGCAATATTTTCTATAATAATAAATATATGGCAAAATGTTCTATAGAAATAAAATTTTTCTAAAATTTTCTTTAGAAATAAAATTTTGGCAAATTTTTCAATAAAAATAAAAATTTGCCAAATTTTCTATTGAAATAAAATGTTGACAAACTTTTTTAAAGAAAAAAAACTTTTGGCAAAATGTTCTATAGAAATAACATTTTCACAAAATTTTTGTTTTAGAAATAAAATTTTGGCAAATTTTTCTATAAAAATAAAAATTTGCCAAATTTGCTATGAAAATGAAATTTTGTCAAGTTTTCTATTGAAATAAAATGTTGATAAACTTTTTTATAGAAAAAAAACTTTTGGCAAAATGTTCTATAGAAATAAAATGATCGCAAAATTTTCTATAGAAATAAAATGTTGGCGATTTTTTTTTTTTTTTTGTAGAAATAAATTTTTGGCAAAATGTTCTATAGAAATAAAATTTTGGCAACATTTTCTAAAGAAATAAAATTTTGGCAATATTTTCTATAATAATAAATATATGGCAAAATGTTCTATAGAAATAAAATTTTTATAAAATTTTCTTTAGAAATAAAATTTTGGCAAATTTTTCAATAAAAATAAAAATTTGCCAAATTTTCTATTGAAATAAAATGTTGACAAACTTTTTTAAAGAAAAAAAAACTTTTGGCAAAATGTTCTATAGAAATAACATGATCGCAAAATTTTCTATAGAAATAAATTTTTGGCAAAATGTTCTATAGAATTCAAATTTTTATAAAATTTTCTTTAGAAATAAAATTTTGGCAAAATTTTCTATAAAAATAAAAATTTGCCAAATTTTCTATAGAAATTAAATTTTGAGCTGATAGCTTAAGTAGCTAATGCTAGATTTTCTCTCTATTATTCTTATATTTACTATAAGTTTAATAAATAAATAAATAAATAATACAATTTTGACAAACTTTTTTATAGAAAAAATAACTTTTGGCAAATTCTTCTATAGAAATAAAATTATGGCAAAATTTTCCGTAGAAATAAGATTTTAGCAAAATATTCAATAGAAATAAAATTTTGGGAAATTTTTTATAGAAACAAAATTTTGACAAACTTTTCTACAGCAACTTTTTTTGGACAAATTTTGTACAGAAATAAAATTTTACCTAATTTTTTCATAGAAAAAAAATTAGCAAACTTTTTAATAGAAATAAAATTTTGGCGAAGTTTTTTATAATAATAACATTTTGGCAAAATCTTCAATAGAAGTAAAATTTTGAAAAATTTTCACAGCAATAACATTTTGGCAAAATCTTCTATAAAAATAAATGAGGGCAAAATTTTCTACAGAAATAAAATTATGGCAATATTTTCTATAAAAATAATTATTTGGCAAAATGTTCTATAGAAATAAAAATTTGACAAAATTTTCTTTAGAAAAAAAATGTTGGCAATTTTTTCTATAAAAATAAAAAATTTGCCAAATTTTCTATTAAAATGAAATTTTTATCAAATTTTCTATTGAAATAAAATTTTGACAAACTTTTTTATAGAATACAAAAACTTTTGGCAAAATTTTTATAGAAATAGAATTATAGCAAAATTTTCCGAATTTTATAGAAAAAACAACTTTGGGCAAAATCTTCTATAGGAATAAAATTATAGCAACATTTTCCGTAAAAGATAAGATTTTAGCAGAATATTCCATAGAAATAAAATTTTGGGAAATTTTTCTATAGAAATAAAATTTTTGCAAAATTTTCTATAAAAACAAAATTTTGTACAATTTTATATAGAAATATGGTTTTTATGTTACAAAATATTCTATAGAAATAAAATTTTGCTAAATTTTTTATGGAAATAATTTTTCTATAGAAATAAATGTTAGGCAAAATGTTATAATAAATAACATTTTGGCAGTATTTTCTATAAAAATAAATATTTGGCAAAATAATCTATAGAAATAAAAAATTGACAAAATTTCCTTTAGAAATAAAATGTTGGCAAATTTTTCTATAAAAATAAAAATTTGCCACATTTTCTATGAAAATGAAATTTTTATCAAATTTTCTATTGAAATAAAATTTTGACAAACTTTTTTATAGAAAACAAAAACTTTTGGCAAAATCTTTTATAGAAATAAAATTATAGCAAAATTTTCCGTAGAAATAAGATATTATTCCATAGAAATAACATTTTTGGAAATTTTTCTATAGAAATAAAATTTTTCCAAAATTTTCTATAGAAACAAAATTTTGTACAATTTTATATATAAACATGGTTTTTACAAAATATTTTATAGAAATAAAATTTGGCAAAATGTTCTATAGAAATAAAATGTTTACACAATTTTCTTTCGAAATAAAATTTTGGCAAATTTTTCTGTAACAATAAAAATTTGCCAAATTTTCTATGGAAATGAAATTTTGTCAAATTTTCTATTTAACTAAAATTTTGACAATTTTTTTATAGAAAAAACAACTTTGGGCAAAATCTTCAATAGAAATAAAATTATAGCAACATTTTCCGTAAAAGATAAGATTTTAGCAAAATATTCCATAGAAATAGAATTTTGGGAAATTTTTCTATAGAAATAAAATGTTTGCAAAATTTTCGATAAAAACAAAATTTTGTACAATTTTATATAGAAATATGGTTTTTACAAAATATTCTATAGAAATAAAATTTTACCAAATTTTTTATGGAAATTTTTCTATAGAAATAAATTTTTGGCAAAATGTTCTATAGTAATAACATTTTGGCACTATTTTCTTTAAAAATAAAATTTGGCAAAATGTTCTAAAGAAATAAAATGTTGAAACAATTTTCTTTCGAAATGAAATGTTGGCAAATTTTTCTATAACAATAAGAATTTGCCAAATTTTCTATGAAAATGAAATTTTGTCAAATTTTCCATTTAAATAAAATTTTGACAAATTTTTTATAGAAAAAACAACGTTGGGCAAAATCTTCTATAGAAATAAAATTATAGCAACATTTTCCGTAAAAGATAAGATTTTAGCCAAATATTCCATAGAAATAAAATTTTGGGAAATTTTTCTATAGAAATAAAATTTTTCCAAAATTTTCTATAGAAACATAATTTTGACAAACTTTTCTACAGCAATTTTTTTTTTTGACAAATTTTGTACAGAAATAAAATTTTAGCAAAATTTTTCATAGAAAAAAAAATTTGAAAAACTTTTCCATAGAAATAAAATTTTGGCGAAGTTTTTTATAAAAATAAAAATTTGTCAAAATCTTCAATAGAAGTAACATTTTGGAAAAGTTTTCACAGAAATAACATTTTGGCAAAATCCTCTATAAAAATAAAATGGCAAAATTTTCTATAGAAATAAAATGTTGGCAATATTTTCCATAAAAATAAATATTTGGCAAAATGTTGTATAGAAATAAACTTTTTTATAGAAAACAAAAACCTTTGGCAAAATCTTCTATATAAATAAAATTATAGCAAAATTTTCTGTAGAAATAAAATTTTACCAAAATATTCCATAGAAATAGAATTTTGGGAAATTTTTCTATAGAAATAAAATTTTGGCAAAATTTTCTATATAAACAAAATTTGTAAAATTTTATATAGAAATATAGTTTTTACAAAATATTCTATAGAAATAAAATTTTGCCAAATTTTTTCTGAAAATAAAAATGTGCCAAATTTTCTATAAAAATAAAATTTTACCAAATTTTCTATAGAAAAAAAAATCTTGACAAACAAAAATTTTTGTCAAAATCTTTTATAGAAATAAAATTTTAGCAAAATTTTCCATAGAAATAAAATCTTGGCAAAATTTTCCATAGAAATAAAATCTTGGCAACATTTGCTGTAGAAATAAAATTTTGGAAAATTTGTCCATAGAAGTAAAATTCGGACAAAAGTTTTTAATAGCAATAACATTTTGGTGACATTTTTCATAGGAATATAATTGTATTAATATTTTCTATAGAAATAAATTTTTGTCAAAAATTTCTAAAGAGAAAAAATTGTTAAATACTTTTCAAATGAAATAAAAATTGGAAAAATTTTATCAAAAACTTCAAAATAATGTTGTTTTTTGGTGGATTAGTATTGGCACGAGTGGCAACCATGGTTGGTAAACAAAATCTATCTAACGATTGCCACTGTATTGAATGCCATCACTTTATTTCTGAATGCTGTATATCAAAATGCTTTCGTAAGCGTGTAAACAATAAAATGAATTGTCAATAGAATAAATCTCTCAGCTGTCAGACGAGCAGTTTGAAAGCGATAGCAACCTGAAATTATTAGTAATACATATCAGTCATCCTGTAGACCTCATTTATCAAATCTCGTTTCGCAATATATTATGAAAGCTATTCTCATATAAATAAAAGCTAGTTTAAAATCCAAATTCGAACAAATTCTTAAAATTAATATATGTCTTCTTAAATGAATGGAAAATTCTCAAAATAAATTTTAGACTTTATTTGAAGATTTTTTGTTATTTAAAGTTATGCATTCACTTAAATTTAAACTTATTTTAAAGAGAATATCAAATTAATCACAAATTATGTAAATCACAAAACTTAAGTCGACATCCAAAGACAGGATACATTTGATGATACCATAATTAAGTTTTCTATCAAATGGCCCTAAAGTCCCAAGATAAAGTTTTTCTTCCTGATTGTATTGTTAATTTATGCAAAAGGCAATTAAAATTATATAAGCAAACCTTAATAATTATCCAAGAGCACAACTCATTCGATGGATCTTCGGCAGATAAGAAAAGCATGTCTCTATTGACTTGAAATCTCTACAAGATATTAACTTTATAACTCCATACATACATATAAACAAATGTTTCAATTTTGTATTCCTCTCTTCAGGCTTTTTTTCCCCCTCTTATCCTCTTAAGAAACTCTTAAAATACATTTCCATAATTTTGCAGTGTGCTTACATCTTTCGGTGTTTCCTGAAAGCTATATAAAATATTATCGTTACCTTAGGGCACACACATACACGAGCCTGTTTCGTTATACTTGTTTTTTGTGTAGTAAAAGCCAGACGGAGTTTTGAATTGGACACAATCCAATGCCGGAACGTAACCGGAAATATGTAAGTTTGAGTTAAGCAACATCTACTGCTCTCCGGGGGTGGTATGAGTAACATGCATATTTGTAGCCTTGGTGTTGTATGAGTTATATTAATAAATTAAAAATCACTCATACGTTTAGGTAGGTCATAAAATCCACTTTGTTATGTGCAACAAGGGAAAAAGAGCACAGGTTGGTTGGTCCACTAAAATAGTATTTTCTTGTAATCTTATTTCAGTATATTTAAAATTTTCTCTATCCTTTTATAAATTGAAAATTTCGGTGTTGTTATTTATATTGCCAACAGACTGGCTGCATCTTATACAGTACATATAACATTTGTCTAGTTATTGCCGACATATTTTTTACTCTCTACTTCACCTATGGACACAGTAACCACAAAAACGACTTCCGTATAGTAAGTCTGCAGTTAGCAGCATATCGCCTGCAGAAACATGAATGAATACTAATCATATACTATTTGGGATAATCTGATGGTTAATATTTATTTGTATGAGAAAATGTTTACTCTATCTATTTTTTTAATAGGCAAAGTAACGAAAAGTACTTACTAATTCATTACATATAAATCACTTACATATTTTAAGTTTGAATTATATTAATATAGCCTTTCCTTACCTGCAAATAGAAAAAAGTATATAATTTATTAGTGACAAGAAGAATTGTTATAATTATAATTATTTTTAAACACAGTAAGCATGGTTAGATATAACAAAAAAAACATGATGTTTTAGTAAATTTTGCAAAATATTCTTTTCTAATTAAGAAATACTTCACAAATTTTCTATAGAAATAAAATGTTGATAATGTTTTTTAAAGAATTTTTGACCAACATTTTCACAGAAATAAAATCTTGACAAAATTTTCTATAACAGTGAAATCCTGAAAATTTTAGAAATAAAAAATAAAATTTTGTTTTTTAATATTTATAGAAATAAAATTTTATTTTTTAAATATTATAAAAATACAACTTCGATAACATTTTCCATAGAAATAAAATTTTGGCAAATAACATTTTGAAAAAATTTTCTATAGAAATAAAATTTTGATAAAATTTTTTATAGAAATAATTTTTCTTGGAGAAATACAATTTTGTTTTTTAAAATTTTTTTTAAATTTTGGCAAAATTTTACACAAAAATAAAATTTTAACTAAATTTTCTTTAAAAAAAAAACAATTTTGACAAAATTTTCTATAGAAATAAAATTTTGAAAAATTTTCTACAGAAATAAAATTTTAACAAAAATTTTATAGAAATCAAATTTTGACAAAATTTTCTGTAGAAGTAAAATGTTGACCAGGGTTAGGTTAGGTTAGGTGGCAGCCTGATGTATCAGGCTCACTTAGACTATTCAGTCCATTGTGATACCACATTGGTGAACTTCTCGCTTATCACTGAGTGCTACCCGATTCCATGTTAAGTTCAATGACAAGGGACCTCCTTTTCATAGCCGAGTCCGAACGGCGTTCCACATTGCAGCGAAACCACTTAGAAAAGTTTTTGAAATCCTCAGAAATGTCACCAGCATTTCTGAGGTGGGATAATCCACCGCTGAAAAACTTTTTGGTGTTCGCTCGAAGCAGGAATCGAACCCACGACCTTGTGTATACAAGGCGAGCATGCTAACCATTGCACCACGGTGGCTCCCAAAATGTTGACCAAATTTTCCATGGAAATAAAATGTTGACAAAATTATCTATAGACAAAAAATTTTTACAACACTTTCTATAGAAATAAAATTTGAACAAAATTTTCTATAGAAATAAAATTTTGACAAAATTTTTTATAGAAATAAAATTTTGACAAAATTTTTTATGGAAATAAAATTTTTTTTCGTTTTGTTAGTTGACCTTTGGAATTTTACAATTTTGGGATTATTTGTTTGGCTTGAGGTCATGGACTAATGAAAATGCTGGTGTTAATGTTTTTCATTACTTTTTATTGAAATATTGCTGTTCTCCGATATTTCGATACACCATCGGTGATCATCTTCAGCGAGATATTATCTATAAATTGTAATAATTTAAATATTTTACAATATTAACTTTAACAACGTTTTGAAACAAAAATATATCTTTAATTGTATTTACATTTTACAAAGTAATAGACTTTCTCCTTACAATGCTCATGTCTAACTGATTTATTATCTTAATTGTGTTTGCGATTTTGTATTAGATTTCTGTAAATCTGTGCAAAGTGGTCTTTGTCGGCTTTGAAGTTCATGAAGTTCCCCTGAGGAACGCATGAACTTCAAAGCCGACACAAATGTTAACAAAATTTTCTATAGAAATAAAATTTTGAAAAATTTTTTACAGAAATAAAATTTTAACAAAGATTTTATAGAAATAAAATTTTGACAAAATTTTCTATAGAACTAAAACTTTGACAAAATTTTCTATAGAAATAAAATACAATTTTTACACCACTTTCTACAGAAATAAAATTTGGATAAAATTTTCTATAGAACTAAAACTTTGACAAAATTTTCTATAGAAATAAAATTTTGACAAAATTTTTTATAGAAATAAAATTTTGACAAAATTTTCTATAGAAATAAAATTTTGACGAAATTTTCTATAGAAATAAAATTTTGACGAAATATTTTATAGAATTTTATAGAAATAAAATTTTGACAAAATTTTCTATAAAAATAAAATTTGGACAAAATTTTCTATAGAAATAAAATTTTGACAAAATTTTTTATAGAAATAAAATTTTGAAAATTTTCTATAAAAATAAAATTTTAACAAAATTTTCTATAGAAATAAAATTTGTACAAAATTTTCTATAGGAATAAAATTTCTATAGAAATAAAATTTTGATAAACTTTTCTATATAAATAAAATAAAATTTTTACAACACTTTCTACAGAAATAAAATTTTGATAAAATTTTCTATAGAACTAAAACTTTGACAAAATTTTCTATAGAAATAAAACTTTGACAAAATTTTCCATAGAAATAAAATTTTGACAAAATTTTTTATAGAAATAAAATTTTGACAAAATTTTCTATAGAAATAAAATTTTGACGAAATTTTCTATAGAAATAAAATTTTACGAAATATTTTATAGAATTTATAGAAATAAAATTTTGACAAAATTTTCTATAAAAATAAAATTTGGACAAAATTTTCTATAGAAATAAAATTTTGACAAAATTTTTTATAGAAATAAAATTTGGACAAAATTTTCTATAGAAATAAAATTTTGACAAAATTTTCTATAAAAATAAAATTTGGACAAAATTTTCTATAGAAATAAAATTTTGACAAAATTTTTTATAGAAATAAAATTTTGAAAATTTTCTATAAAAATAAAATTTTAACAAAATTTTCTATAGAAATAAAATTTGGACAAAATTTTCTATAGGAATAAAATTTCTATAGAAATAAAATTTTGATAAAATTTTCTATATAAATAAAATAAAATTTTTACAACACTTTCTACAGAAATAAAATTTTGATAAAATTTTCTATAGAACTAAAACTTTGACAAAATTTTCTATAGAACTAAAACTTTGACAAAATTTTCTATAGAAATAAAATTTTGATAAAATTTTTTATAGAAATAAAATTTTGACAAAATTTTCTATAGAAATAAAATTTTGACGAAATTTTCTATAGAAATAAAATTTTGACGAAATATTTTATAGAATTTTATAGAACTAAAACTTTGACAAAATTTTTTATAGAAATAAAATTTTGACAAAATTTTCTATAGAAATAAAATTTTACGAAATATTTTATAGAATTTATAGAAATAAAATTTTGACAAAATTTTCTATAAAAATAAAATTTGGACAAAATTTTCTATAGAAATAAAATTTTGACAAAATTTTTTATAGAAATAAAATTTGGACAAAATTTTCTATAGAAATAAAATTTGGACAAAATTTTCTATAAAAATAAAATTTTGACAAAATTTTCTATAGAAATAAAATTTTGACAAAATTTTTTATAGAAATAAAATTTGGACAAAATTTTCTATAGAAATAAAATTTGGACAAAATTTTCTATAGATATAAAATTTTGACAAAATTTTCTATAAAAATAAAATTTTGACAAAATTCTCTATAAAAATAAAATTTTGACAAAATTTTCTATAGAAATAAAATTTGGACAAAATTTTCTATAGGAATAAAATTTTGAAAAAATTTTTTATAGAAATAAAATTTTGACAAAATTTTCTACAGAAATAAAATGTTGAAAAAAACTTTTATAGAAATAAAGTTTTGACAAAATTTTCTATAGAAATGAAACTTTGACAAAATTTCTATAGTAATATAATTTGGACAAAATTTTCTATAGAAATAAAATTTTGACAAAAATTTTTTATAGAAATAAAATTTTGACAAAATTTTGTATGGAAATAAAGTTTTGACAAAAATTTTTATAGAAATAAAATTTGGACAAAATTTTCTATAAAAATAAAACTTTGACAAAATTTTCTATAGAAATAAAATTTTGACAAAATTTTCTATAAAAATAAAATTTAGACAAAATTTTCTATAGAAATAAAATTTTGACAAAATTTTTTATAGAAATAACATTTTGACAAAATTTTCTATAGAAATAAAATTTTCTTTCTGCAGAAATAAAAGTTTAACAAATATTTTATAGAAATAAAATTTTGATAAAATTTACTATAGAAATAAGATTTTGAAAATTTTTCTACAGAAATAAAATGTTGATAAAATTTCTATGTAAATAAAATTTTGACAAAATTTTCTATAGAAGTAAAATGTTGAAAAAATTTTCTATAGAAATAAAATTTGGCAAAATTTTCTATACAACTAAAATTTTGACAAAATTATCTATAGAAATAAAAATTTGACCAAATTTTTATAGAAATAAAATTTTGATAAAATTTTTTATGGAAATAAAATTTTGACAAAATTTTCTATAGAAATAAAATAAAATTTTGACAAAATTTTCTATAGAAATAAAATTTATTTTCTATAGGAATAAAATTTCGACAAAATTTTCTATAGAAATAAAATTTTGACAAAATTTTCTATCCAGAAATTCTAGAAATTGTCAACGATAACACTGTGTTAACCCTAGTTTAGCAATTGTCTATTTATGCAATTTAACATTTGTGATGAAGTAATCAAATGATTTTTTCTTATATATTTCTCCTGAATATTTATTCATATTCTTAAGTAAGAAAATCTTTTTTTTATTAGTACTATAAGCCTATTTGTCTCGCTTTAATTGTATTTTTAACTCCGTTTGAATTCTGTCTGTTTCAACACACTTTGAATTCTGTCCTTTAGCGTGTTTACAAGCTCAAGGACAATACTCCAATAAACTGTTACTACTTCATGTTTAGTTAAAACTACCACAAGTACGTTTTGCTAATTCACTACGGCGGTTTAGGGTATGATTTAGTCGGCCCTGTCCGACTTTCTACTTTGCTAATTTGTTGTTTTATTTAATATTTCTACAAAACCATACAATGTGTTTTATTTCAATTGACCCAATTTATCAAACCAATTAACAACCAATTTACTTTTCTTGGTTTTTGTTAATTCAATTTAGTTTATTCTAAATAAAACAACATAAAACTAATCCCCCATATTGGCATACAATTGTAGAATTATTCCCACAACTATTAGTTTGACAAATGTTTTTGCTAGAATTTTAAGAACATAAGCATGCTATGGCTTATGTGAATTGCACTGAGATTAAAAACAAAAATCTACAAAAAAGCTAAAACAAAATATACAGTTGGTTACATCTTTATCTGTATTAAAGCCTTTGAAATTTATGTTTCTCCTGTATACAGGAGAGAAAGAGAGCTTTTATGAGTTCTCATGCGTGTATGTGTGATAACAGACATAAACATTTCCGAAAAAAAAGAAATAACAACTAGTACAGCATTTGGAAACAAAGAACGAAACAGCTTTAATGTTTGTTCATAATCCTGGAAGAAATGCCTGCCATAGCATATGAGGAGTATAAGCGGGGAAGAGGGGTGAAATGAACAAAAACAATGTTTTTCATGTTTTTCTTCAACAGCAAAAATATGGAAAATATTTTTTTTTACATTATAAAAATTAAAACAAACCGAAAGACAATATGAATACCGAAGAAACTTCGGCTTTCGAAATTTAAAGCATGGACGAAGTTTTGAGGGCATTCTCCCTATCAGATGACTTTTTCCTACACTGAAAAAAAAGCATGTCCCGTTCCAATGATTTTGTCTTTGTACTTTAAAAATGTTGATTTTTGATTCCGAGCCAAAGAAGCGGAGAATAAAAATAAGGTTACTTTTGGGAGATTATTAACTATCTTTTAATCAAAAATGTCTTAATGTAAAAGAAATTTGTCCCAAATATTGTGTTCTAAATTTTATATTGGCTTGTTCTAAAATCGCTTAATTTTTCATATTTGGTCAATATTTTCTCCAAGAAAAAAGAAAAAATACTTTCGACCGGAACGAAAATCCCCTTTCTTATAAATTATTCTCTTTGAGAGAAATTAAACCCAAATTTAAGACAAACGATTCAGCGATTATCTCCAATATTTTTTATTTGTTTTTAAAGAAAGTTTTTTTTTTTTTGGTGTCAAAGGAAATCTTTGATTATCCTATACTTCACTAGAATGTTTTGTAAAGCTAAAAAAAAAAAAATAAAAAGCCGAACCCCCCATATTCGGTCGAATTGTAATCTAAAGAAGGTGAGGAAGCTGAAAGCAAATGCATTAAAGGTATTTTCTTTGGATGCCAAGCAGATGAGTTGGTAGCTTGAAAAACAAAAGACATCAAATAAAAACATTTAAGGACCATATTATGTTGTTATAGGATACCGAAAGAAAGAAATTTGAATATAAATAAAAAATGCGCACACACACACACACAAATATATATATAAGAACGTGCCATTTGCTAGGCACTGTATGGTTAACAAAGTCTGCGACTCAGCAGGTATACAGCTCTATGGGATATACTTAAAGTTAATCACTTTAACAGAAGACTGTGATAAAAAAAAAACATTATGTTTAAAGCGAAAATCTTATTTGTTTTGTTATTTGATTTATAATTTATTTAATTTATAAATATAATAAAAAACATACCAAAAAACCTATAGAAATAAAGTGAGAACAAAAAAAAAATCCCGAAAATTTTTTTTAATTAAACTCTTAGTTGAGTTTTAAAAAATATCCCATCAAAAATTTACTTAATTCAACATTTTTTTAATTGGAACAAAAATTAATCACAAAAATTAATATGATCAATTAATTTGTTAATTGGCTATCAATTAATTTTTTAATTGGTTATCACGTATATCTTTAATTTAATCATTTCTGTACCACCGTGATGCAATGGTTTGCATGCCCGCCTTGCATATACAAGATCGTTGGTTCGTCTCCTGCTTCGACCTAACACCAAAAAGTTTTTCAGCGGTGGATTATCCCACCTCAGTAATGCTGCTGACATTTCTGATTGTTTCAGAGCTTCTCTAAGTGATTTCACTACAATGTGGAACGTCGTTCGGACTCGGCTATAAAAAAAGTAGGTCCCTTGTCATTGAGCTTAACATGGAATCCGACAGCACTCAGTGATAAGAGAGAAGTTCGCCAATGTGGTATCACAATTGACTGAATAGCCTAAGTGAGCCTGATACATCGGGCTGCCACCTAACCTATCATTTCTGTGATTGAAGACATTTCAATTAAAAAATTTATTGGATCAATTAATTTCGTGATTGAATTAGAAAAATATTGTTTGGGTATATGCACAATCACTAATCAATGTTCCACAACATGAGCAATTTCTGGAGCCTGTGTTACCGTTGAGAATTTGCAAAATGTGGCACTTGCCACAAAAGGTTAGACATTAATTTAAAAAACAATGGCACATAAAGTGGCAGAGTTTTCTCAAATAAAAAGCACGAATTAAACGAATTTTATTTAACTTTTAATCAAATAAAATCTAAATAAACCCAACAATCATTTAATCGAAAATCATCCGTTGCAATGAACAGTTCATGGGAAAATCCGGTTTACCTACTACACAGCGTTGTCACAATGTATTTTTATTTTTGACCAACAATTTTCCAAATTTGGACCAAAATTCATAAAAGCGGACCATTTTTCCAAATTAAATTAATGTAATTTAAAAGTCAAAATTTTGTCAAAATTTTATTTCGATAGCAAATTTTGTCAAAATTTTATTTCTATAGAAAATTTTGTCCAAACTTAAATTCTATAGAAAATTGTGTCCAAATTTAATTTCTATAGCAAATTTTGTCCAACTTTTATTTCTATAGAAAATTTTGTCCAAATTTTATTTCTATAGGAAATTTCGTCCATATTTTAGTTTTATCGAAACTGTTGTCAAAATTTTGTTTCTATAGAAAATGTTGTCAAAATTTTATTTCAATAGAAAATTTTGTCCAGATTTTATTTCTATAGAAAATTTTGTCCAAATGTTATTTCTAGAGAAAATGTTGTCAAAATTTTATTTCGATAGAAATTTTTGTTCAAATTTTATTTCTATAGAAAATTTTGTCAAAATTTTATTTCTATAGAAAATTTTGTCAAAATCTATTTTTTATAGAAAATTTTGTCAAATTTTTATCTCTATAGAAAATTTTGTCCAAATTTTGTTTCTATAAAAATTTTTGTCAAAATTTTTTTTTATAGAAAATGTTGTCCGAATTTTATTTCAATAGAAACTTTCGTCCATATTTATTTCTGTAGCAAATTTTGTCCAAATTTTATTTCTATAGAAAATTTTGTCCAAGTTTTATTTTTATAGAAAATTTTGTCAAAATTTTATTTCTATAGAAAATTTTGTCCAAATTTTATTATTATAGAAAACGTTGTCAAAATTTTATTTCTATATATTTCTATATTTATTTTTATGGAAAATTTTGTCAAAATTTTATTTCTATAGAAAAATTTGTCCAAATTTTATTTCTATAGAAAATTTTTTTCAAAATTGCATTTCTATAGAAAATTTTGTCAAAATTTTATTTCTATAGAAAATTTTGTCAAAATTTTTGTTTCTATAGAAAATGTTGTCCAATTTTTTTTTTATAGAAAATGTTGTCAAAATTTTATATCTACAGAAGATTCGGTACAAATTTTATTTCTATAGAAAATTTTGTTAAAATTTTATTTCTATAGAAAAATTTGTCCAAATTTTATTTCTACAGAAAATTTTGTCAAAATTTTATTTCTATAAAAAATTTTGTCCAAATTTTATTTCTATAGAAAAAGTTGTCAAAATTTTATTTCTATATAAAATTTTGTCCAATTTTTTTTTCTATAGAAGAGTTTGTCCAAATTTTGTTTTTATAGAAAATTTTGTCAAAATTTTATTTCTATAGAAAATTTTGTCTAACTTTTATGTCTATAGAAAACTTTGTTCAAATTTTATTTCTATAGAAAATTTTGTCAAAATTTTATTTCTATAGAAAAATTTTTCCAAATTTTATTTTTATAGAAAATGTTGTCAAAATTTTATTTCTACAGAAAATTCGGTCCAAATCTTATTTCTATAGAAAATTTTGTCCAAATTTTATTTCTGTAGAAAATTTTGTCCAAATTTTATTTCTATAGAAAAATTAGTCCAAATTTTATTTCTATAGAAAATTTTGTCCAAATTTTATTTTTATAGAAAATTTTGTCCAAATTTTATTTCTATAGAAAATTTTGTCCCAAATTTATTTCAATAGAAAATATTGTCAAAATTTTATTTTTATAGAAAATTTTGTCAAAATTTTATTTCTATAGAAAATTTTGTCAAAATTTTATTTCTATAGAAAATTTTGTCAAAATTTTATTTCTATAGAAAATTTTGTCAAAATTTTATTTCTATAGAAAATTTTGTCGAAATTTTATTTCTATAGAAAATTTTGTCAAAATTTTATTTCTATAGAAAATTTTGTCAAAATTTTATTTCTATAGAAAATTTTGTCAAAATTTTATTTGTATAGCAAATTTTGTCAAAATTGTATTTATATAGAAAATTTTGTCCAAATATAATTTTTATAGAAAATGTTGTCAAAAATTTTTTTCTATAGAAAATGTTGTCCAACTTTTATTTCTATAAAAAAATTTGTCCAAATTTTATTTCTATAGAAAATGTTGTCAAAATTTTATTTCTTTATAAAATGTTATCCAAATTTTATTTCTATAGAAAATTTTGTCCAAATTTTATTTTTATAGAAAATGTTGTCAAAATTTTATTTCTATATAAAATTTTGTCCACATTTTATTTCTATAGAAAATTTTGTCCAAATTTTATTTTTATAGAAAATGTTGTCACAATTTTATTTATACAGAAAATTCGGTCCAAATTTAATTTCTATAGAAAATTTTGTCCAAATTTCATTTCTATAGAATATTTTGTCAAACTTTTATTTCTATAAAAATTTTTGTCAAAATTGTGTTTCTATAGAAAATTTTGTCCAAATTTTGTTTCTATAGAAAAATTTGTCCAAATTTTATTTCAATAGAAAATATTGTCAAAATTTTATTTTTATAGAAAATTTTGTCCAAATTTTATTTCTATAGAAAATTTTGTCCAACCTTTATTTCTATAGAAAATTTTGTCCCAAATTTATTTCAATAGAAAATATTGTCAAAATTTTATTTTTATAGAAAATTTTGTCAAAATTTTGTTTCTATAGAAAATTTTTTCAAACTTTTATTTCTATAGAAAGTTATCTCAAAATTTTATTTCTATATAAAATTTTTACAACATTTTTGGATAACTTTGTATCTATATAAAAAATGTTTAAAGTTTATTTCTGTACAAAATTTTAGCAAAATTTTATTTCTATAAAAATTTTGAAACATTACCGATTTAACGAAAATGGACCAAAATCAACCAAAAGATTTAACAATTTTTTTTTGACCAATTTTGGTCTGATCGGACCAAAGTGGCAATCCTGCTACTACATAAAAATTTCGTTGCATATTTGTAGGCGACACAATTGTTCGCTTAATAACACCATGGTATAAGAAGTAAAAAGGCTTCAAAATTATTTATTATGTTAAGGCACCGATCACATCCGTAATTTTAAAGGGATGCTGAATAAAAAATTAAGACCCCTCTTGAATAAAACAAAAATAAATTAATTAAAAAGGACTCAACATGACAAAAAGGTGGAACAAAAATTTAAAAAGTATGCCATTTAGTAACACAAATTTGCCAATAAAGTGACACGGTTCATCGGTCTGGAACCCTGAGCTGTGACCATGGCAAATGTTTAACCAAAATGAGTTTCAACAATATGTTCAGAACCATGTTTGATAGAACGGGAGATTACTTCAACGACATCTTTTGACAACATACTTAAAGGCTTCTTCGACTACCCCTACTCACGTTCTTACACACATATACAAATATAATAACATACATATAATATGCTACTTTGTGGGGCCCAATAATTACACACATATAAAATATTATGAAATTACAATAAATTATCTTAATGAGAGTCATTAGGAACATTCTTGTTTTGGACTTAACTTTGTTGTTATCCCCGCTGTTCCTTTTTACCCTTGAAGTGCTAATATCCTTCGCTGTATCTTATTCGCTACATTGGTGACAAAAATGGTAGCATTTAGGTGATGGTGGTACTTAATTCTTAATCTGCGTTTGTATTAAGTTTTTGTTTCCTCTCACATACGGGATACATTGTTCGTCGTGAGAACAGCATATCCTAGCCTTAAGTAAAAACAAATACGTATTTATTTAAATTTATTCTCCGGCAAATAACTTAAATGCTAATGAGGCTTACGAACACAGATATTCCTGAGTAGTTTTTTTTTGTTGGTCTTTGTTTTGTTTTTTTTTGCAAATGAAAATTACATTTTTTAACTTCCTTTCAGAGTCTTTTACAAATTAAGCAGATTCTTGGTATTTTGTCGCTTGAAGGACAGTTAAGCTTCTGTAATAAAGGCAACGATTTATTGTTCATGTACCAATGATAAAAGTAAGCAATTGCCTAAGATATTTTCAAGAGAGATTTCTTATAGAACAAAACGACTTAATGCGACATTTATGGGACAGAGGATAATCCGGTGACATCAAATAATTCTGAAGAAAGATATCATTAGATATTTAACAAAAAAAATTGCTATAGAAATTTTTATTGACAAATTTAAGCAGTGTTTCCACAGAAAATTTTTGGTTTACTCTACAAGGACAAAAAAAGTTCCCTACTTTCCCCTACCTTCGCTAAAAATGTTCTCTACAATTTTTCCTACAATATTTTTCGTTAATCTTAAACAAAATTTACAAAACCAAAATGGTTCTATGTGTTTTATTATCATAAAACAAATGGAAATGCAACGTATATTATGTAAAAATAAATTTGTATTACCACCACGGTTTCCATAGTTGGTAGAATTCCACAAAAATAGCAGATTTTTTTCTCTTTGGGAGATTGGTAATATTCTTGATAGGTTGGTAGATCAAATCTCTATAGAAATAAAATTTTGAAAAAAGTTTATATAAAAATAAATTTTCGGAAAAAGTTTCTATAAAAAAAATTAGAAATAAAAAATAAAATTTTGACAAAATTTTCTACAGGAATAAAATGTTGGCAAAATCTCCTACAGGAATAAAATATTAACAAAATTTACTATAGAAAAAAAATTAACAAGAATTTCTGTAGAAATAAAACTTTGACAACATTTTCTATAGAAATAAAATTTTGGACAATTTTTTTTTTTGAAAAAAAAATTTTACAAATTTTTCTTAGGGAATAAAATTTTGACAAAATTTTCTATAGAAATAAAATTTTGGCAAAATTTTCTATAGAAATAAAATTTTGAAACACAATTATACAACAATAAAATGTTGAGAACATTTTCTATAGAAATAAAATGTTGATAAAAATAGCTATAGAAATAAATTTTTGACAAAAAATTCCATGGAAATAAAATGTTGACAACATTTAAAAATAAATCAAATTTTGACAAAATTTTCGATAGAAATAACATTTTGACAAAATTTTCTATAGAAATAAAGTTTTGACAAATTTTTCTATAGAAATAATATTTTGACAAATCTTTGTATAGAAGTAAACTTTTGGAAAAATTTTATATTGAAATAAAATTTTGACAAATTTTACTATAGAAATCAAAATTTTGACAAAATTTTCTATAGAAATCAAATTTTGACAAAATTTTCTACAGGAAAAAATTTTTTTGAAAATTTTCTATAGAAATCAAATTTTGATAAAATTTTCTACAGGAATAAAACTTTGAGGAAATTTTCTTTAGAAATAAAATTTTTATAACGTTTTCTACAGTCATAAAGTTTTGACAAAGTTTTCTATAGAAATAATATTTTGACAAATCTTTGTATACCAGTAAACTTTTGCAAAAATTTTATACTGAAATGAAATTTTGAAAAAAAATTTCTATAGAAATCAAAATTTTGACAAAATTTTCTATAGAAATCAAATTTTGACAAAATTTTTTACAGGAATAAATTTTTGAGAAAATTTTCTATAGAAATCAAATTTTGATAAAATTTTCTACAGGAATAAAATTTTGAGAAAATTTTCTTCAGAAATAAAATTTTTATAACGTTTTCTATAGTCATAAAGTTTTGACAAAATTTTCTATAGAAATAAAATTTTGACAAAATTGTCTATAGAAATAAAATGCTGACAAATTTTTCTATAGAAATAATATTTTGACAAATCTTTGTATAGAAGTAAACTTTTGAAAAAATTTTATATTGAAATAAAATTTTGACAAAATTTTCTATAGAAATAAAATGTTGACAAAATTTTTCTATAGAAATAAAATTTTGACAAAATTTTCTTTTAAATAAAATTTTGACAAATTTTCATGAGAAATAAAATTTTGAGAAAAGTTTCTTTTGAAATAAAATTTTGACAAAATTTTCTTTTAAATAAAATTTTGACAAATTTTCATGAGAAATAAAATTTTGAGAAAAGTTTCTTTTGAAATAAAATTTTGACAAAATTTTCTATAGAAATAAAATTTTGAAAAAATTTTCTACATAAATAAAATTTTGAGAAAATAAAGTTTTGACCGAATTTTCATTAGAAATAAAATTTTGAGAAAATTTTCTATAGAAATAAAATTTTGAGAAATTTTTCTGTAGAAATAAAGTTTTGGCCGAATTTTCTATAGAAATAAAATTTTGATAAAATTTTCTATAGAAAGAAAATTTTGACAAAATTTTCTATTGAAATAAAATGTTGACAAAATTTTCTATAGAAATTAAAATTATTAGTAGATTATATAAAAAAAAAAATTTCGGAAACAGTTTCTATAAAAAAAAAATTAGAAATAAAAAAAATTTTTAAATTTTCTAGAGGAATAAAATGTTGACAAAATTTCCTACAGGAATAAAATTTGAACAAAATGTACAATAGAAAAAAAAATTTAACAACATTTTGTAAAGAAATTAAATTTTGAAAAAATATTCTATAGAAATAAAATTTTGACAAAATTTTGTAAAGGAATAACATTTTTACAAATTTTTCTGAAGGAATAAAATTTTGACAAAATTTTCGATAGAAATAAAATTTTGACAAAATTTTCTATAGAAATAAGATTTTGACAAAATTTTCTCAAGAAATAAAATTTTGTCAACATTTTCTATAGAAATCAAAAATTTTAAAAAAATTTTCTATAGAAATAAAATTTTGACAAAATTTTCTGTAGAAGTAAACTGTTGAAAAAATTTTCTATTGAAATAAAATATTGACAAAATTTTGTAAAGGAATAAAATGTTGACAAAATTTTCTATAGAAATAAAATTTTGACAAAATTTTCTTAGAAATAAAATTTTGACAAAATTTTGTATAAAAAGAATGTTTTGACAAAATTTTCTATGGAAGTAATATTTTGACAAATTTTTCTATAGAAGTAAACTTTTGAAAAAATTTTCTATTGAAATAAAATTTTGACTAAATTTTCTATAGAAATAAAATGTTGACAAAATTTTCTATAGAAATAAAATTTTGACAAAATTTTCTTAGAAATAAAATTTTGACAAAATTTTCTAAAGGACTAAAATGTTGACAAAATTTTCTATAGAAATAAAATTTTGACAAAATTTTCTTAGAAATAAAATTTTAACAAAATTTTCTATAGAAATAACAAGTTTTCATGAGAAATAAAATTGTGACAAAATTTTCTATAGAAGTAATATTTTGACAAATTTTTCTATAGAAGTAAACTTTTGACAAAATTTTATATTGAAATAAAATTTTGACTAAATTTTCTATAGAAATAAAATGTTGACAAAATTTTCTATAGAAATAACAAATTTTCATGAGAAATAAAATTTTGACAAAATTTTGTAAAGGAATAACATTTTTACAAATTTTTCTGAAGGAATAAAATTTTGACAAAATTTTCGATAGAAATAAAATTTTGACAAAATTTTCTATAGAAATAAGATTTTGACAAAATTTTCTCAAGAAATAAAATTTTGACAACATTTTCTATAGAAATAAAATTTTAAAAAAATTTTCTATAGAAATAAAATTTTGACAAAATTTTCTGTAGAAGTAAACTGTTGAAAAAATTTTCTATTGAAATAAAATATTGACAAAATTTTCTAAAGGAATAAAATGTTGACAAAATTTTCTATAGAAATAAAATTTTGACAAAATTTTCTTAGAAATAAAATTTTGACAACATTTTCTATAGAAATAAAATTTTAAAAAAATTTTCTATAGAAATAAAATTTTGACAAAATTTTCTGTAGAAGTAAACTGTTGAAAAAATTTTCTATTGAAATAAAATATTGACAAAATTTTCTAAAGGAATAAAATGTTGACAAAATTTTCTATAGAAATAAAATTTTGACAAAATTTTCTTAGAAATAAAATTTTAAAAAAATTTTCTATGGAAGTAATATTTTGACAAATTTTTCTATAGAAGTAAACTTTTGAAAAAATTTTCTATTGAAATAAAATTTTGACTAAATTTTCTATAGAAATAAAATGTTGACAAAATTTTCTATAGAAATAAAATTTTGACAAAATTTTCTTAGAAATAAAATTTTGACAAAATTTTCTAAAGGAATAAAATGTTGACAAAATTTTCTATAGAAATAAAATTTTGAAAAAATTTTCTTAGAAATAAAATTTTAACAAAATTTTCTATAGAAATAACAAGTTTTCATGAGAAATAAAATTGTGACAAAATTTTCTAAAGAAATAAAATTTTGACAAAATTTTCTATAGAAGTAATATTTTGACAAATTTTTCTATAGAAGTAAACTTTTGACAAAATTTTATATTGAAATAAAATTTTGACTAAATTTTCTATAGAAATAAAATGTTGACAAAATTTTCTATAGAAATAACAAATTTTCATGAGAAATAAAATTTTGACAAAATTTTCAATAGAAATAAAATTTTAATAAAATTTTCTATAGAAATAAAATTTTGACAAAATTTTCTAAAGGAATGAAATGTTGACAAAATTTTCTATAGAAATAAAATTTTGACAAAATTTTCTTAGAAATAAAATTTTAACAAAATTTTCTATAGAAATAACAAGTTTTCATGAGAAATAAAATTTTGACAAAATTTTCTATAGAAGTAATATTTTGACAAATTTTTCTATAGAAGTAAACTTTTGACAAAATTTTTTATTGAAATAAAATTTTGACTAAATTTTCTATAGAAATAAAATGTTGACAAAATTTTCTATAGAAATAACAAATTTTCATGAGAAATAAAATGTTGACAACATTTTCTAAGGAAATAAAATTTTGACAACATTTTCTACAGAAATAAAATTTTAACAAAATTTTCTTTAGAAATAAAATGCTGACAAAATTTTCCATAGAAATAAAATTTGGGAATAGAAAGTAGAAAAATCCTCAAAATAAGGGTTAACAATTTTGAAATATTTACTTGAATTTAATTTTAGGTTTAATGTTAATTAAAATTTTAATTTTGTTTTATATTTAATCTTAATTTATTCTTAATTTTAATTTTAGTTTTAGTTTAAAATTACAATTAAAATTAAAATAAAATTATAATTATAATTAGGATTAGGATTAAACCTAAAATTAAATTCAAGTAAATATTTCACAAATATGTTGTTTTGAGGCTTTTTCCACTTTCTATTCACTAATCTAAATTGAGACTGCCGATATATAAGAACATTATATTGATTTATATTTGCTTTTCCTTTTAAATCATTTCCATTTATTGATTTATAAATTATTCTCCTTTGAAATCATTTCCATATAGCTTCTGACAAAAAAATTTTGTCATTATTCATTCATATTTCCTCCAAGAGTGGTCTATGTATTTAGCAATGGCTTTTTCTTTATCCTTTAGCAAACTTAGGTATGTGTGCCAAAAACGAAATTCAAAGGCAGCAAAAAACGTATGTTAGTAGCCAGCCATTAATAAAGTTTGACTTCATCACCTCTTGTGTGTGTGTTTACAAAAGAGAAGGACAGATAAATTTTCCCTTAATGACCATCTCGTGTTATTTTAGGACATAATCGCTGATGAAATTATAATCCGTTTTGGACTTTCTTAATAGCTGCAAATGAAAATGAAATGACCTCTTTCAATTCCTACTAATAACAGATTAATTTATTGTATTGTCATACTTTCTAGGCTCTCTTTTGTCTGTGTGTATTTGGTAAAATATTATCCTTGACCCGGTGTGTTGGGCCACCTTAGCGGCGAAAACAAAGATGATGTAACGAAATGATGACAAAGACCAAACGAAAAAAAATCTTACAAATTAACAATCAACCAAAAAAATGACCCAGACAAGATTTGGACATTAGTATTTGCTCCGTCTTCTTTGTTTGTTCTTTGTTTTTATGTCAACAGTCCTCAGAGGATGTAGTTCCTGTGCTGAGTCCTTGACATATGTGTGTAAAGTTTCCTTACTATGTAGCAGCTTTTTATTCTTGGATGTATCTTGTAACTTGACAATCTTAATATATCCTCATTAACGTGCTTATTTCTTTTTGCCTTAAGTTCGTTGTATTTGCTTGATTATCAAACAACTGGAATAGAAGCACAGTGTGTATTTGTTAGATACAGAAAGCATAGTGAACTACATTAATATCTTTCAGAATATCATCTTACACAACACCAAAATTTACATCAGTAAGGCTAGGTTAGATTGTAGTAGCTGTATGGTTATTCAGAATTAGTAAGATAGCTAAATTTTAGCTAATTTAGGTATTTTCAGTGTTTTCCTTTGGTGAACAAAATTGATTCATTTTAATGCGCCTTTGACAATAGAAGTTACATATAGGAATGCAGCACGCTAGAGCGTATGCAAGCGAGTGCGGAAACAAGTGCACTTAAAAATATATTGCCGTGAGGCCAACGACTTCATGTCCTTAAATTTTGAATGCGAATTTTGCTTAGCATTTTTCTGTTATTAATTGTTTTCCTTGTCCAAAAGTCGATAAACACTTCATTGAATTCGCTTTGGCCTTATAATTAAGGGATTCGACTAAAAAATGAGTATCTCTACATGAACGAACATTTTCTTTGATTAAGGTCAACTTTAATAATTTTGAAAAACTCCTCAACAATTAATTACATTTTCTTTAAATTTGATGTCTTTCTGCATCTTGGCTACTATAAAGCATTAAAGCGTTCAAAAATAGGAAATGATTTCCAACACTTTATTTTAAAGACGATTTTTACTTGAAACATAGCCTAATTTCTTGACATCGAAATTAGGAAATTTAGGTTTTCGTTAACACGTTTTTAAAAGACTTTGGTAGCACATGAAGCAAAAAGCTGAAAAAAAAACTTAAAACTAAAAAAAAAATAAATAAAATTTGTTTCCTAGTGTCAAGTACGCAAATTTAGAAAAGAATTGGGCATTACTTGTATCCCAGCAAAAAAAATTGGAAGTTCTTCCAAAGGCACAACTTTAAAAGCACTTCCGGAAGATGTACTCCCAATGATGTTCTTTATTTTAACTATACAGGGAGTTCTTTATAACATGCTTTTTTCATAGTTTTAATGGGTAAAATTACCCATTTTTTTCAAATAGGTTAAAAATAGAGTTCATAACATGGTACAAATTATTTAAATTTTATCGAAAAATTATGCTAAATCCGATCTGAAAAATTGTGAATTTTTGAAAATATTTGAGGTCAAACGTTTCAGACAAGCGTTTAGAATCCATTAAAAATTATAAAAAATTATACAAATTATTTATTTGACAAAATATCACAGAATTTTTTAATTAACATCCAAAACATTGAATCCGGATCACATCTAAAGAAGTGATGCAAATTCAGTGCAACAGCTGAAATGGAGGACTTCCGTCCTATGATAAGGCCATGTTAAATTCATCGCTTCTGCGTCAATTTTGCACCACTTCCGGATCAAAAAAGATCATTTTCATTACTTTTTTGGCGACGCTTTTTTTGCTGGGTATCCTTACTTCAATTATCTGTTTCTTTTGACACATTTTTCTATAAAAACATTTTGAGAAAATTTTCTATAGAAATAATCTTTTAACAATATTTTCTATAGAAATAAAAATTTAACAAAATTTTCTATACAAATAAAATTCAACATCCAATTGGCTAAAGAAATAAAATGTTGACAAAATTTTCAATAGAAATACAATTTTGAGAAAATTTTATATAGAAGAAATAAAATTTTAACAAAATTTTCCATAGAAATAAAATTTTGACACAATTTTCTATAAAAATAAAAATTTAACAAAATTTTCTTTAGAAATAAAATTTTGACAAAATTTTCTATAGAAACCAAATGTTGAAAAAATTTTCTAAAGAAAAAAAAAATTGGGAAAATTTTCTTTAGACATAAAATGTTGAGAAAATTTTCTATCGGGATAACATTTTGTAAAGAAGTTAAATTTTGAGAAAATTTTCAACAGTAATAAAATTTTGAGAAAACTTTTTATAGAATTAAAATTTGGACAAAGTTTTCAATAGAAATTTAAAAATAAAGTTTTAACAAAATTTTCTAGACATACAATTTTGACAAATTTTTTAAGAAACTAAATTTTTACAAAATTTTCTATAGAAATCAAGTTTTGACAAAATTTTCTACAGAAATGAAATTTTGAGAAAATTTTCTACAGAAATAAAATTTTAAGAAAAGTTTCTATACAAAATAAAATTTTTGACAAAATCTTCTATAGAAATAATATTTGGACGAAATTTTCTATACAAATAAAAGTTTATCAAAATTTTCTATAGAAAAAACATTTTGACAAATAAAATTTGAGAAAATTTAATATCAAAATAAACTTTTGAAAAAATTTTCTATAGAAATAAAATTTTGAGAAAATTTTCTATAGAAAAAAAAATTTGACAAAATTTTCTATAGAAAAAAATTGACAAAATTTTCTATAGCAAAAACATTTTGACAAAATTTTCTATAGAAATACAATTTTGAAAAAAATGTCGATGGAAAAAATATGTTGACAAAGTTTTCTTTAGAAACAAAATTTTGAGAAAATTTTCTTTAGAAATAAATTTTTGAACAAATTTTTTGTGAGAACATTTTCTTTAGAAATAAATATTTGAGAAAATTTTCTATAGAAATAAAATTTTGAGAAAATTTTCTATAGCAATAAAATTTAGAGAAAATTTTCTATAGAAATTTGGAAATAAAATTTTTTATAGAAATAAAAGTTTGAAAAATGTTGACATAATTTTCTATAGAAATAAATTGTTGACGAAATTTTTTATAGAAATAACATTTTGATAAAATTTTCTATAGAAATAAAATTTGTGCAAAATTTTCTATAGAAATTAAATTTTGATACATTTTCTATAAAACTAAAGTTTTGACAAACATTTCTATTGAAATATAATTTTGACAAAATTTTCTATAGAAATAAATTTTTTTCCAAAAATTTTCTATAGAAATAATATTTTGACAAAATTTTCTATAGAAATAACATTTTGACAAAATTTTCTATAGAAATAACATTTTTGCAAAAATTCCTATAAAAATAAAAATTCGACAAAATTTTCTATAGAAATAAAATTTTGACAAAATTTTCTAGAGAAATAAAATTTTCACGAAATTTTCCACAGAAATAAAATTGTGACAAAATCTTCTATACAAATAACCGTTTTTGAGAAAATTTTCTATAGAAATAAAATTTTGACAAAATTTTCTAGAGAAATAACATTTTGACGAAATTTTCTATACAAATAAAAGTTTATCAAAATTTTCTATAGAAAAAACATGTTGACAAAAATTTTCTATAGAAATACAATTTTGAACAAAATTTCGATGGGAAAAATATGTAGACAGAGTTTTCTATAGAAATAACATTTTGAGAAAATTTTTTATAGAAATCAATTTTTGAGAAAATTTTCTTTAGAAATAAATTTTTGAGAACATTTTCTTTAGAAATAAATTTTTGAGAAAATTTTCTATACAAATAAAATTTTGAGAAAATTTTCTATAGCAATAAAATTTAGAGAAAATTTTCTATAGAAATAAAATTTTGAGAAAATTCTGTGTAGAAATAAAATTTTGAGAAATTTTTGTATAGAAAACAATTTTGACATAATTTTCTATAGCAATAAATTTTTGACGAAATTTTTTATAGATTTCGACACAATTTTTGACACAATTTTTTATAAAAATAAATTTTAGACGAAATTTTCTATAGAAATAAAATTTTGATAAAATTTTCTACAAAAATACAATTTTGGCAAAATTTTCTATAGAAATTAAATTTTGATAAATTTTCTATAAAAATAAAATTTTGACAAAACTCTCTATAGAAATAAAATTTTGACAAAATCTTCTATAAAAATAACATTTTGACAAAATTTTCTATAGAAATAAAATTTTGACAAAATTTTCTATAGAAATAAAATGTTGACGAAATCTTCTATAGAAATAAAATTTTGACGAAATCTTCTATAGAAATAAAATTTTGACACAATTTTCTGTAGAAGGTTAGGTTAGGTTAGGTGGCAGCCCGATGTATCAGGCTCACTTAGACTATTCAGTCCATTGTGATACCACATTGGTGAACTTCTCTCTTATGACTGAGTGCTGCCCGATTCCATGTCATTAAGCTCAATGACAAGGGACCTCCTTTTTATAACCGAGTCCGAACGGGGTTCCACATTGCAGTGAAACCACTTAGAGAAGCTTTGAAACCCTCAGAAATGTCACCAGCATTACTGAGGTGGGATATTCCACCGCTGACAAAACTGTTTTGGTGTTCGGTCCCACGACCTTGTGTATGCTAGGCGGGCATGCTAACCATTGCACCACGGTGGTTCCCATTTTCTATAGAAATAAAATTTTGACAAAATTTTCTATAGAAATAAAATTTTGATAACTTTTTCTATAAAATAAAATTTTGAAAAAATTTAAAATTTTCTATAAAACTAAAAATTTTCAAAGTAAAAAAACTTAGTAATGTGTGGTTGGTTATGGTAAATTATTTTTGGCTTTTCTTGCATATCAAGCCAAGTATACCATATCATCTAAAATGTGCCTTGCGAGAGCTTTAATAAAAATTCCCTATGGGAAACGCTTCTCTGAAATATGTTCTTTTAATATTCTAGGAAATTTTAAATTCCTATTCTACTCTGAAAAACAAAAACAAAAATACAAATACAAATTCAAACCTGAGCCATAGATGGGATGTAACGAATGAAAAACGCCAAAAGGACAATGAAATTCACAAACACCAGTAAAATCACCAGACCAGGGCTACCACACAAAATGATTTCATCCCCGGCCAAAGCATATAGCATTACAATTGAATTACAATTCCTTTCACAATTTCTAGTTTCTTGCAAAGCTTAAGCCAGCCTCCGCCAGCATCATCGACATGACATACCAAACGTACCATTTCAAAAAAAAAAAAAAAAAAAAAAAAAAAGAAACACCGTTTTTTATGCTCACCCCCACCCGCCAGAATGATGGTAAAAGTCCATACCAGAATGAATGAATGGTTGGTGGTTATGGTATCGTTGGTTTATAAACCATTTTAGCCGGTACTCTTTATGACCGGTAAAGGCATAAAAAAAATTATAGAGAGGTATAGAATGAAAGAAACAAAAACAACAAAAAAACACAAATCCAACGTAAGAAGCTGGAGGTAAAACAAGAATTCACCGTGAGCAGGATTTGACTTGAAAAAGTCACAGGATAAACGAAGGTAGTTTGGAGTTTTTTGTGACTTTAAATTTTGAAATCCTGAATGAGCTGCTGGCGGTGATGGTAATTGCAAATGCTTGCAAAAATTCCTAGAAAGGAAAATTGATTTTCATTTTGGTTTCTGTTTTTTTTTTTGTGGCTCCTCCCTCTTCATCATCTTTTCTGTTTCCTAGATTGGGGTTGAATTTCCTAGTATTGAGTTCAATAGCATTCCAAATGTCATTCTTAAAGGAATAGTGGCACGTATTATTGATATTAGACGTGTTTGCTAAGCTTTATTAGTTTTGTGATGCCATTTTACGATTCAAATTCCAATCTAATAAATGATACTAGGAGCTGGTTCTTGGAAACCCATTAAGTTGAGGTTAAGGAGCTTCATAGTAAAACAATCTGGCAGGAAATAAGATAAATTTCTTGGAAAAGAGAATATATAATTTTTTTTTGCTACCGAGAATAATTATTTGTTAGTTTAACAAAATAACTTGAAAATTAATTTAACAAACTTGCTAAACTTAACTTGACATTGATTGCAAAAAATATTTTATTTTTAGTTTATTTTTAGACCTTTTTATGCCTAGCCCAATGAAATTGTCCTTATTGCTAGAATATCTCAAAAATTATATATAGGGAGCCGCCGTGGTGAAATGGCCTTGTATACAGGGTCGTGGGTTCGAACCCAGTTTCGACCAACCACCAAAAAGTTTTACAGCGGTGGATTATCCCACCTCAGTAATGCTGGTGGCATTTTTGAGTGTTTCTAAATGGTTTCACTGAAATGTGGAACGCCGTTCGGATTCAGTAATAAAATGGAGGTCTCTTGGTATTGTTTAGTTCAATAGAACTAAACAATACCAAGAGAAATGTTCATCACTGTGGTAAGAGAAATGTTCATCACTGTGGTATCACAATGGCATGAACAGTCTAAGTGACCCTAAAATGTCGGGCTGCCACTAGACTTAACCTAACCTATGGGACTTATTCAATATGAAGCGTCGCCCCTCATTTGTAGCTCTATTTCATTTTGGTTTAGGGACTTATTTCCACCAATAGTTGGGGCTTATTTTCTGAGAGCCGTTTGTAGAAATGAGCCTTAAAGTCCAATGAAAATAAGCCACACCAAAATCTAATTAAAGCATGAAAATCGAATCCACAGTAAAATCAGGGCTCACTTTCACTTTTGAATTAAAGAACCGTGTGAAAATAAACCCTAACTAAAGGGAAAAATATATAGAGTTTTAAAAGAAGAAATAAATATGTATAAATATATAAATATGTCTGAGTACGAATCTGTTGGGAATCCCGTTAGCCCTGCTCAAAGTAGAAAGCCTTAAACTCCGTCTGAAGGCCAACCACACAAAAAGCAAATCTAATGCGGTATTCAGAGTCATAATTTTTTAAATACCAGAAGGTGCAACAAAGCCCCACTTGAAAACGGAGTGGGACGTTAAGACCCTGGAGTTCATTATCATTTGAAATATTGGGGTTTATTTTCATAATGCAAAACGGTCAGGAGTTGAGGCAGCCTTGACAAAGTTGAAAAACCGAAAACTGAACCAGCTATGCCTGTTGATGTCACTAAAAATGTGAAGAAGGCACCTGAATCAGTCACAAGAGTTAAATCTGCTACACACTAAAGTTGCTCCAGTAAAGAAAGGCGCACAAAGGCAGCTGCTCCCGCTGAAAAGGATGCCAAAGTCGCTGTCTCAGCGAAGCATGCTAAAGCATCCGCAGCGAATCCGGCTACCGCTGATCCAGCCAAGAAGACGAAAGCAACGGTTGTTGCAAAACCTGATACAGCTAAACTCACAAAATCGGTTACTATTGATGTAGCACCCGATTCCGGTAAGGTTGGCTAAAAGGCAATCTTGCGCGACAAGGGGCTTAAGAAGAAGAAAAATATGTCATTGCGTTAGGCCATCGATTGTACCAACATCGCTGAAGACAACATTTTTGATATGGTTGACTTCGAAAAAAACGTTAAAAGAGCATGAAGGTCAAATACAAAGTTAACAATTTTGGGTAACACTATCACTTCCGAGCACGTGAAAATGAAGTTGTATGTCAACTCTGATGTCCACTTTTCCAAGGCATATTTGAAGTGTTTGACAAAGAAATACGTGAATAAGAACAGTTTACGTGACTGCGATTTGACCTCTGGAACCTCTTGGAGGAGCAAAATTCATGCGATCCGGTTGAAATTTGGAACGTGGTGTTAGTATATGGTCTCTAAATCAATCCCCAGATTTGACCTCCGGAACTTCTAGGAGAAGATTCGAAATTTTGGTACATTGCGCTATATCGGCCCATTGGCCCATATCGGTTCATAATCATGGTTGCCATTCGAGCCAAAAAATAATCTGCAACATTTTATTTCTATAGCAAATTTTGTCAAAATTTTATTTCCATAGAAAATTTTGTCAAAATTTCATTTCTATAGAAAATTTTGTCAAAATTTTATTTCTATAGAACATTTTGTCAAAATGTTATTTCTATAGAAAATTTTGTCAAAATTTTATTACTATATAAAATTTTGTTAAAATTTTAGTTCTATAGAAAATTTTGTCAAAAGTTTATTTCTATACGAAATTTTGTCAACATTTTATTTCTATAGAAAATTTTGTCAAAATGTTATTTCTATAGAAAATTTTGTCAAAATTTTATTTCTATAGAAAATTATGTCAAAATTTTATTTCTAACATATAGAAAATCTTGTCAAAATGTTATTTCTATAGAAAATTTTGTCAAAATTTTATTTCTAACATATAGAAAATTTTGTCAAAATTTTATTTCTATAGAAAATTTTGTCAAAATTTTATTTCTAACATATAGAAAATTTTGTCAAAATTTTATTTCTAACATATAGAAAATTTTGTCAAAATTTTATTTCTATAGAAAATTTTGTCAAAATTTTATTTCTATAGAAAATTTTGTCAAAATTTTATTTCTATGGAAAATTTTGTCAAAATTTTATTTCTATACAAAATTTTGTCAAAATTTTATTTCTGTAGAAAATTTTGTCAAAATTTTATTTCTAACATATAGAAAATTTTGTCAAAATTTTATTTCTAACATATAGAAAATTTTGTCAAAATTTTATTTTATTTCTATAGAAAATTTTGTCAAAATTTTATTTCTGTAGAAAATTTTGTCGAAATTTTATTTCTAAAAAAATTTTGTCAAAATTTTATTTCTACAGAAAATTTTGTCAAAATTTTATTTCTATAGAAAATTTTGTCAAAATTTTATTTCTATAGAAAATGTTGTCAAAATTTTATTTCTATAGAAAATGTTGTCAAATTTTTATTTCTATAGAAAATTTTGTCAAATTTCTATAGAAAATTTTGTCAATATTTTATTTCTATAGAAAATTTTGTCAAAATTTTATTTCTATAGAAAATTTTGTCAAAATTTTATTTCTATAGAAAATTTTGTCAAAATTTTATTTCTATGGAAAATTTTGTCAAAATTTTATTTCTATAGAAAATTTTGTCAAAATTTTATTTCCACAAAAAATTTTGTCAAAATTTTATTTCTATACGAAATTTTGTCAAAATTGTATTTCTATAGAAAATTTTGTCAAAATTTTATTCCTATAGAAAATTTTTTCAAAATTTTATTTCTATAGAAAATTTTGTCAAGATTTTATTTCTATAGAAAATTTTGCCAAAATTTTATTTCTATAGAAAATTTTGTCAAAATTTTAGTTCTATAGAAAATTTTGTCACAATTTTATTTCTATAGAAAATTTTGTCAAAATTTCTATAGAAAATTTTGTCAAACTGAATTATATACGTATTTAATCGGCCTTTATATATACTCCGTATGGACTAACTTACTATTTAGAAGACGGTGTTAAGAAGTTCTAAGATACCTTGCTATCGGAAAGTGTTACCCCAACCCAAGTAATTCGATTGTAGATGACAGTCTTTAGTAGAAGTTTCTACGCAATCCATGGTGGAGGGTACATAAGATACGGCCTGGCCAACTCAATAGCCTTCTCTGGCTGGCTTGGGAACACTCCCTCATAGCTTCTCAAAAAACTTTTTCCATTATACAGTCTTGTCTTTATCACTACCCAATAGGGGTTAAATAGAAATTTTTCAGAGTTCAATTTCTTTGTTGTGAGTTCAAATTCCAACTTTAATTTCATACTCCCCCATTACCTTGCAACAAAATGTAAACCAGAAGTGCATCAGTATGTACAATTATTAAGGATTTTTGATGTTGTTGTTGGATTTTTCATTTGTTCCACAGCCTTGGATATCCAAGTATTCGAAGAGCAACACGTACACCAAAAAGTATCGTAGTAGCATACTTTAGTACCCCCAACGTGCCAGGCATATCTGTGGACATTCCAATAACTTGTCAGAAAACTCCAATGAATGGACAAAGGGTCGAACGAATGGACAAATGAATGTTGGCACATGCGAACAGGACGAAACAGGACATGTTGAGAGGGTGATGCTTACTTCTTTTCATAGAGTCTTCCAGGTTTTGTTTTTCTGTTACTTTTTGTTTTTGTCTTACTATCCGATATTACACATGTTTATAGACTTGCACATGACTGGGATGTGATGTCCTTTGTAAAGAATGTATCCCTGGTGCCGATGAATAGTAGTGGAGATGGCCCATACCAGTCTAAAAATATGGAATATTAAGGCTTTTGATAATGCAAGATAACGAACATCATGATAAGCTGTATACCTATGGTCTTCATTAAATTTCATCTATAATCGTTGATCATTATTGTATTACACATTAAAGTTTAAAACTTAACTAAGTATGATACCCTGATCCCATTGAATTTTGGGTATTATCAATGAATTTCAAAATAGAATATTAAGGGATTGTTTATGAGAAAATATTAAAAAAGACCTGGAAAGCAAAAGGTTAATTCCTACGATTAGAGGTAATTGAGAAATGCAAGTTTGATGACGTTTTGTTAATTACATAAAATGTGGAACTTATATTAAGGTTAAGTGTTGGATGTTTTGAAATAGAATCTCAGTAAAATTATATACTAGCAAAATCTTATAGTACGACAAACATATTTTTTATGTCTTATCTCAAGTATTAATTAATTAAAATAAGTTTGAGACATAACCCTAAATCTCATACGATGTGGCAAACAGTATTTAAGAAAACTAAGCGGTACATATTTATAAAAAGTTTATTTAAAATAAACAATTTCAAATCCAAAACGGGTATCGTAACAAGTCTCCGGATAATTTGGTGATACATATGAACAGTGGGGAGAAAAACCGACTGCTTGTTTATCACTTATGCACTATTTCCTTAATATAAAACATCTCGTGAGTTCGGCTGCCACAGTTGGTAGAGTTTTAATAAAAATTGGTAGATTTTTTACTATTTGATAGATTGTCTTGATGTTTTGGTATACTTTTAAAATTTTTTTGTAGAAATGCAATTTGGCTAAATCTTCTTTAGAAATAAAATATTGACACAATTTTCTATAGAAGTAAAATGTTGACAAAATTTTTTATAAAAATAAAATTTTTTAAAAATTGTCTATAGAAATAAAATTTTCTATAGAAATAAAATTTTGAGAAAAATTTCTATAGAAATAAACTTTTGACAAAATTTTTTATAGAAATAAAATTTTGAGAAAATTGTCCATAGAAATAAAATGTTCACAAAATTCTCTATAGAAATGAAATGTTGACAAAACTTTCATTAGAAATAATATTTCGACAAACTTTTCTATAGAAATAATTTTTTCACAAACTTTTTATAGAAATAGAATTTTGACAAAATTTTTTATAAAAATAAAATTTCGACAAAAATTTTCTATAGAAATAAAATTTTGACAAAATTTTCTGTCTAGAAATTCTAATGATAACACTGTCCTAGTTTAGCACATTTGTGATGAAGTAATCAAATGAATAATCAATTGAATTTTCTATAGAAAAAAAATTACAAAATTTTCTATAGAAATAAAATTTTCACATTTTTTTTTGATATAAAATTTTGACTAGAAGTTACATTTTACAATTAAATAAATTACATTTTAACACTATTTTCCATAAAAACTACAATTTTGACAAAACTTCTTATAGCATAGCATTTTAACAACAGTTTCAATAGAAATAAAAGTTTGAAGCAATTGTTTATAGAAATATAGTTTGGAAAAAAATTTCTATAGAAATACAATTTTCACATTTTTTATTGCTTGTTTTTTTTTTTTTTTTTTTTTTTTTTTGAAATACAATTTTGACAAAACTTCTTATAGAAATAGCATTTTAACAACAGTTTCAATAGAAATAAAAGTTTAAAACAATTGTTTATAGAAATATAGTTTGGAAAAAATTTTCTATAGAAATAAAATATTGACAAAATTTTCGGTAGAAATTAAATGTTGACAAAATTTTCTATAGAAGGTTAGGTTAGGTTAGGTTAGGTGGCAGCCCGATGTATCAGGCTCACTTAGACTATTCAGTCCATTGTGATACCACATTGGTGAACTTCTCTCTTATCACTGAGTGCTGCCCGATTCCATGTTAAGCTCAATGACAAGGGACCTCCTTTTTATAGCCGAGTCCGAACGGCGTTCCACATTCCAGTGGAACCACTTAGAGAAGCTTTGAAACCCTCAGAAATGTCACCAGCATTACTGAGGTGGGATAATCCACCGCCGAAAAACTTTTTGGTGTTCGGTCGTAGCAGGAATCGAACCCCCGACCTTGTGTATGCAAGGCGGGCATGCTAACCATTGCACCACGGTGGCTCCCTAAATTTTCTATAGAAATAAAATGTTGACAAAGTTTTTTATAGAAACAAAATTTCAACAAAATTTACTATCGAAATTTACTATCGTTTCAACAAAATTTAGTATTGTTTCCATAAATTTCTATGGAAATAATATGTTGACAAAATTTCCTATAGAAATAAAATTTTGACAAAATTTTCTATACAAATAAAATTTTGACAAAATTTCCTATAGAAATAAAATGTTGAAAAAAATTTTCTATAGAAACAAAATGTTGACAAAATTTTATATAGAAAAAAAATTTTGACAAAATTTTCTATAGGAATACATTTTTGACAACATTTTCTAAAGAAATAAAATGTTGAAAAAATTTTCTAAAGAAATAAAATGTTGAAAAAATTTTCTAAAGAAATAAAATGTTGAAAAAATTTTATATAGAAATAAAATTTTGACAAAATTTCCTAAAGAAAAAAAATTTTGACAAAATTTTCTATGGAAATAAAATGTTGACACAGTTTTCAATAGAAATAAAATTTTGACAAAATTTTTTATACAAATAATATTTTTTCCATAAATTTATATGGAAATAAAATTGTGACAAAATTTTCTAAAGAAATACAATTTTTACCACAATTTTCTATAGAAATAATAGTTTTACCAAAATTTTCTATAGAAATAACATTTTGACAAAATTTTCCATACAAATAAAATGTTGACAAAATTTTCTATAGAAATAAAATTTTGACTAAAGTTTATAAAGAAATAAAATTTGGATAAAATTTTCTATGGAAATAAAATTTTGACAAATTCTTCTATAGAAATAAAATGATGACACAATTTTTTATAGAAATAATATTTTTTCTATAAATTTCTATGGAAATAAAATTTTGACAAAAATTTCTATAGAAATAAAATTTTTACCACAATTTTCTATAGAAATAATATTTTTACCAAAATTTTCTATAGAAATAATATTTTTACCAAAATTTTCTACAGGAATAAAATGCTGACAAAATTTTCCATAGAAATAAAATGTTGGCAAAATTTTCTATAGAAATAAAATTTTGACAAAATTTTCTACAGAAATAAAATTTTGACAAAATTTTCTATAGCAATAAAATTTTCTATGGTAATACAATTTTGATAAAAATTTCTATAGAAATAAAGTTTTTACCAAAAAATTTCTATAGACATAAATAATATTTTTTCCATAAATTTCTTTGGAAATAAAATTTTGACATTTTCTATAGAAATAAAATTTTTAACACAATTTTCTATGGAAATAATATTTTTACCACATATTTTTACCACTATAGAAATAATATTTTTACCAAAATTTTCTACAGAAATAAAATGCTGACAAAATATTCCATAGAAATAAAATGTTGGCAACATTTTCTACAGAAATAAAATTTTGACAAAATTTTCTATAGAAATAAAATTTTGACAAAATTTTCTACAGAAATAAAATTTTGACAAAATTTTCTACAGAAATAAAATTTTGACAAAATTTTCTATAGCAATAAAATTTTCTATGGTAATAAAATTTTGATAAAATTTTCTATAGAAATAAAATTTTTACCAAAAAATTTCTATAGACATAAAATTTTTACCAAAATTTTATAAAGAAATAAAATTTTGATAAAATTTTCTATGGAAATAAAATGTAGACAAAATTTTCCATAAAAATAAAATTTAGACAAAATTGTCTATAGAAATAAAATTTAGACAAAATTTTCTATAGAAATACAATTTTGGCAAAATTTTCTACAGAAATAAAATTTTGGCAAAATTTTCTATAGCAATAAAATTTTGATAAAATTTTTACCAAAAATTTCTATAGACATAAAATCTTTACCAAAATTTTCTAAATTTCTGGATGGTTATCGTTGAACTTTTTATTTATATTTAAGAATTATTTTTCATAGTTTCGGCTATAGGTCGATTAAAAAACATAGATATGATGTTTTTCTTTTATTTTTATTTCCAATATTTCGGTTGACTTCGTCAAAACCGTTTTCAAGGATTTGTTCTGGTGTGCACAGCTTCACAAAGAAATAAAATTTTGACAAAATTTTCTATGGAAATGAAATTTAGACAAAATTTTATATAGCAATAAAATTTTGACAAAATTTTCCATAGAAATAAAATTTAGACAAAATTTTCTATAGAAATACAATTTTGAGAAAATATTCTATAAAAACAAAAATTTAAAAAAAAAAACATTCTATGAGACCAAAATTTTCTATACAATAATTGTAACATTTAAGCAGACGGCCAGTCAGATAAGGCTCTTTAAGAAATTCACTGGAGTCATACATATGTTGTTTTACTTTGGACGGTTAGAATACTGTCAGAATACACCGTTGCACTAAAATTAGAATATTCAACTTATTACACCACCCTATAGATGAGGATGATGATGGAGTCCAATAAGTATGAAAATTATATGAAAGAAATTCCCTTTACAATAACTTCTAATGAACTTCCTTTACTTGACATTCATGTAAATGCTTTAATCTTTAACCTTTTCTTGTGTGTGTGTGTGTGTGAGTTTAGATAAAAGCGCCAATATAATGGTATTCATGCAACACATTTAAAATATTTAGCATCCTTTATAATTTCCCATTTGATTTCCTCTTAGAGATGCTCTTTACCAAACAGACATACACAGAGATAGGATAGACACATGCAAGTATAAAACAAACAAAAACAACAAAGAGATAAAAAGCAATGCTTACAAATGCCATGACAATAACAGGAAAGTAAGATACCGTAACAAACGAGAATATAGCATAGATATTTACTCAAACATGGACACATACACACACACACAGAGAGACACACATTTACATAATCTTGCTGCAGAACATATCATTTATATGCAAATTGTGTTGTATGAAACTAGGGTCCTAGCAATTGAGACTCTGGATAGAAGAAAGGTCTGACTTTGGTAATTTCAATCTGTACTCTATTTCGCTGTATTGTTTTGTAACTGTAACTCGTAACGGGAATCAGTTCCTGTTTAAAATGAGAAAATCTATGACCCCTACCACCCTCTTTTTGGTGTTGTGTGTATATCCCTAAATAAGAGGTGCATTAGGAGTGATAAAACTAATACTCCCTCTCTCGCTCTCTCTCTCTCTAACACTATCTCTTTTAGCTATGGATAGCTGATGAAAGTCAATGAATGTTACAATGGCAATTGCCATTTTGTTTGTTAAGCTTATACAGGCTGTCGTATTTGAATATGGCTTTAGTTATTGTTTTTGACACTTTTGTAAATATTTTTGTTTTGTTCAAGCCAATGGCTATTGTATCATAGTTGTTGAGGTGAGTGTGTGTTTTTGTGTAGCACATGTACATATTCGTTTACATTGGATTATACAGGAAAATATATATTTTTTTGTTGATATTAGGGTATATTCCATAAATAGGGAATATAAATTTAACACTTCTATATGTAATAAGGTCCCTCTGGACTTTTATTTATAACTAAATCTGTATTTTAACCTGTATATTAGTACTGGAGGTCATAAACTAACTAGATCTCAGGTATGTTTAGTACTTATGTCATATTGGGAGAGCAAATTAAAAATGGGGGATGTTTTCAAATGTTCGGCAATTTAAAAATGTAACAGACTGAGGAGATATCTTTCTTCCGGTAGGCGGTGGTCGGGCTCTGAGAACGTTTCAGTTGCAGTATCTTCATAAATCCAGTTCAGACTTTCATAGTATGCTGCCTAACATAAAGGAGCTTTTTTGTAACTCTGGATTTCGCGCTCTAGATAGGGAAGATCTCCCCTTACATTCCCGGTTGGTGGTTGTCTGTCCATAAGATGGTGGCTTGGATGGTTACTGCGATACCCAGGACCCAAATACTCAGCACCATGGAATGGTGATAATGGTTTAATAAATTTGTCATTCCGTTTGTAACACATCGAAATATCGATTTCCGACTACATCGACTACCGACTTGATCAGGGAAGAAATCTAAGACAATATAACAATATCCGTCCTTCTGCTGTAATCTCTCTACAGTCATCGAATTAGTCTTTGGCAGGTCGAGTTCTAAGATGAGGTATATCGGTTTAGCCCCATAAAAAGCGACCAACAACGTATGACTGGCGCTCGCACAGCCAATTAAGAACTCAACGTTGGAAGAGACGAGTTTTCGTCTAACAATCTGACATGGATGTATATAATTTGATAGGACTGTCCTTTAACACATCGAAGTATCGATTTCCGACTACATCGACTACCGACTTGATCAGTGAAAAATTCTAAGACAATATAACAATGTCCGTCCTTCTGCTGCAATCTCTCTACATTCATCAATAACCAAACAATCGGCCTGAAATTTTGCACAAACTCGTATTTTGTCTGCAGGCAGGTCGAGTTTTAAGATGAGGTATATTGGTCTAGATTTCGATATAGCACCCATATAAACCGACAAACAACGTACGATTGGCACTCACACAGCTAATTAAGAACTCAACGTTGGAAGAGTCGAGTTTTCAATGTCGTCGAACAATCTGGCATGGATGTATAGAATTTGATAGGACCGTCCTGTGACCATGGTTGCCACAGTTAGTAGAATTCCAGCAAAAATGGTAAATTTTTTACTGTTTGGTAGAATTCTTGACGTTTTTGTAGATTTTGCAAGATAAACCTCACCACCTAAAAGGTACTTCACAAATATTGTATAGAGATAAATTTTTGTCTAGGAATACAATTTTAGCAAAATTTTTAATAGGAAAAAAATTTTGACAAAATTTTCAATAGGAATAAAATTTTGACAAAATTTTCTATAGGAATAAAATTTTGACAAAATTTTCTATAGGAATAAAATTTTGACAAAATTTTCTATAGAAGTAAAGTTTTCACAAATTTTCTGTAGAGATAAAATTTTCTCTAGTAGTAAAATATTGACAAAATTTTATCTAGGAATAAAATTTTGACAAAATTTTCTGTAGGAATAATATTTTGACAAAAATGTTTATAGGAATACAATTTGCACAAAGTTTTCTATAGGAATAAAATTTTTATTGTTGATTATCGTTGGCCTTGTTATTTATTTTTAAGAATTATATTTCACAGTTTCGGATATACTAGTAGGTCGATTAAAAACATAAGATTGATGTTTTTATTTTATTTTTATTTCCAATGTTTCGATTGACTTCATCAATACCGTTTTCAAGGATTTATTCTGGTGTGCACAGCTTCACAAAATATTCTATAGAAAAAAATTTTGACAAAATGTTATCTAAGAATAAAATTTTGACCAAATTTTCTATCGGAATAATTTGACCAAATTTTCTATCGGAATAAAATTTTTGACAAAATTTTCTATAGAAATAAAATTTTTGACAAACTTTTCTATAGAAAAGAAAATTCTCTATAGAAATGAAATTTTGACAAATTTTACAATAAAAATACAATTTTGACAAAATTTTCTATAAAACCCATATCTTTAAAATTTGGATTCTCGTTTTAGGTCATATTATCAAAGTCCATTGCGGGCTGCCTATAGAAGTCATAATTTTCTCTTATAGGTACGAGCTAAAAATATTTAAAACTTCGACACATAATTCAAGGGATATGTATACATCCAAAAAAAATTGTCTATTAGGAATTATCATATCGATGCCCTCATTCCAGAGTACGCTAAGTCGACTTAGCGTCTTTTGATGGAGTTCGCTGTGTTTTATTCGGATTTATGTGAATTACATCCAGTCAAAATTTCGAATTTATTGGACCCTACTATCAAAAGTTATGGTTAATATTGTACTTAGCCATTGACTAAACTTTTAAAATATGTCCAATCCAAAAAGGACAAAAAGCTTTGTTCGGTTAAAGTGGTCTAAATCATTTTAGCCATGGTCTATTATCACTATTTTGAGCTCGTACATACTAAAAAAAATCTATAATAAATATGATTTTAAGACCGAAAAAAGGGAATTTCTTTCTTATACGGTTTTTGAGAAATTCCAAAAAAAAAAAACTTTGAACTTATTTCCTGTAAAATTCACTTTTTAGACTTAGCGTACTTTGGAATGAAGCCATCGATATAATACTAATTTAAAATAATAAACTAATTCTTTCCAAGAAAACACAATTTTTTTCATAAAATTACAAAAATTGTATCAAAAAATTTTTTATTGGTAGTTTTTTGGTATAATTTTCTTCAAATTTTTGGTAGATTATCTTCGGCACGAGTGGCAACCGTGCTTGTGACACGACTTGGGCTATTTATATATGATCTAATACCTTGCAATGCTGGTTGGCAGTTGAAAAATTCTCCACAAAACTGCGGAAGTGGTGCCTTGAGAGTTTTGGTTGCTGGCAAAAGAAGAGAGATTGATCTGTAAGATTTAGTCTTGTTCAAGACTTTGCCAGGTTTCAGTGGTGGAATCACTCTATTCATTTTGGAGACATCGGTTATAATGAGTGCTTCCAAAAAGAAATTGAGGAGTCTGGTAAAGTACACTATTTCCAGTATTCTCAGATGCTCAGACGGGAGCACAATGAAGCGGGATCTTTGTATTCCCAGAAGCCGTCCAAGTTCGCTTTCTTGTGGGTGATAAACTTTCGGCGTTCAGATGTTATTAAATTGGCGGGTCGGTCAATGGTGAAAATTATTGGGAGATGATCCCAGTGAAATGACGGGAAGCCTGGACATGTAATTTATTCGATCAGGCGAAGCTAAGGAAATACCTGGCGAACTGCTGCAATCACGCATAATTCTCGTGGGGCCACTTCGTGCATCGACATGTTCTGCCAAAGCTATGCCTCTCTGGTCATTAAAGGGTGATACGGTCAAAATCGTTTATTTAAAAAATTCAAATTAAATTTCTTTTTCAAGTTCAATTAATATAAAATTCAGGAAAAATATTCAGTTCGGCTTTCGCTTTTCCAAATCCGAATTGCCGGGCCTCACGCTTGACACCTGCCATCAGATTTTGTACAGCCACCTTGTCCACCTTCTTCGCCGCAGAAAGCCAGTTTGCCTTGAACTGCTGCTCGTCCTTAGCAGTTTTTTGGTCTTCTTTAGGTTCCGCTTGACAATAGCTCAGTATTTCTCAATTGGGCGGAGCTCTGGCGTGTTGGGAGGGTTCTTGTCCTTGGGAACCACCTGCACGTTGTTGGCGGCGTACCACTCCATGGCCTTTTTACCGTAATGGCAAGATGCCAAATCCGGCCAAAACAGTACGGAACAACCGTGTTTCTTCAGGAAAGGCAGCGGACGTTTATTCAAACACTCTTTCACGTAAATTTCTTGGTTGACAGTCCCGGAAGCTATGAAAATGCTGCTTTTCAAGCCACAGGTACAGATGGCTTGCCAAACCAGATATTTCTTTGCGAACTTTGACAGTTTTATGTGCTTGAAAATATCTGCTAACTTTCCCCTTCCGTATAAAACTCCTGTCCCGGAAGCTGCTTGTAGTCGGCTTTGACGTAGGTTTCGTCGTCCATTACCACGCAGTCAAACTTCGTCAGCATCGTCGTGTACAGCCTCCGGGATCGTGCTTTGGCCGTCGTATTTTGTTTATCATCGAGATTTGGAGTCACTACCTTCTTGTAAGTCGATAGTCCGGCTCGTTTTTTGGCTCGATGCACGGTTGTAGACGATACACCCAGCTTATTTGCGGCATCTCGGAGAGGGAGGTTAGGGTTTCGCTTGAAACTACCGGCAACTCTCTTTGTCGTCTCAGCGGCTTCCGGTTTTCGATTTCCCCCCGATCCAGAGAATGCCAAAGTTCATAGTGTACATTGTAGTCTCCTAGCACAAATCGATTATGCCCACACAGCAGCCACTCAATGATGTTGAGGGATGATGGAACAACCATATGATTTTTTCGATTGGGATCATGGTAGTGGATCCACTTTACGATGTGATGCAAAAAACGTTTCCCTTGTACCCTTTGGATCAGCTATTTGCAAGCTTCCCTATGAAATAAAGTCAGTATTGTCAGAAGCGTATATCGTGAACTCCGTCATATGCTGTCGATATCGAATTACTAATTTTCGCCCCAAACATGTTTAGAGAAAAAGTCGAATTGCTACATTTCAAAAAAGTCGAAATCTCAGTAGCTCGCAAGATCGACTTTTACAATTTTTGGGAAAATTCGACAGTCTAATTTTGGCTACAATACCTACAAAAACCTAATCTAACCAATATTTTCTTCTAGTATTAGACGAAAAGACGTGTAGACTTTATCTATCAAATCACAGAACTGTTCTACACCATTTTTTGAAAATATTTAAATTCAGTTTTCCTATAAAACTCTCAACATTAAATCTTCACCCCGCTACACCCTAATCAACTGCGATTTATTTTAACATCACTTCCTTTACCGATTTCATTGTATTGGATAAAAACAAAACAAAACTAGAAAAACAGTAAATACCATAAATAGAATAAATTTGTAATAGAAATCTCTTGATGTGCAAATAGCGTATATTTTATAGGAAATGAAATTTATAAATATTTACATACTACCATACAACAATTGGAATAGTAGAGCTCTCCTTCCTGCACCCACCATCAATAAACAACATAAACAAAATAAGCTTTGAAAAATCGTTCAATTTGATTTGAAATTGCAAAAAATGAAAAAAAAAAACAGAAACAATGACAGTTAGACTATCTACACTCAGGCTCATCCCCACGACATTTAGCTGTAACCCTCATTGAATATCACTATCACAAACAGTTTTTAATATCAAAAGAATTTTTGTTTTGGGTTTTTTAAGTCAACACTCAATGAATAAAAGTTCAATTTTAAATGAAAAATTGAATGGAGCATCATGCTGTTTGGAAAGGCAAAGCAAAATGGAGAATCTCCATACCAAAAATGTATTATTTACTTTTGAAGACATCCGTAACCTAACAACTGGGAAATCGATTTAGAAATCGAATGAAAAAAATCAACATCTCAAAACCTCAATTCAATTGTACCATTCGAATGAATAGAATGCTGAGAGACTTCTAAATTTCCTATTAAATTTGGGGATAGTGAAGAAAGAGGAAAAATAAAGAAAACGTTTGGAAGTTTTCTTGATGATGATGCTATGCTTAAACACAGGAAAAATAACTATATTTAAAATTTTCCACAGTCCAATGCAATTTTCATTAACACAAATATGCCTCAAAAATTGTATGAAACGCAAATTTCGTACAAATAACTTCAATGTAAACTAAAGCATTATATATATAGAAAAAATTACAAAATTTTCTATAGAAATAATATTTTGACAAAATTTTCTATAAAAAATTTTAGAAAATATTCTAAAGAAATAAAATTTTAACAAAATTTACTATAGAAATAAAATTTTGACAAAATTTTCTACAGAAACGAAATTTTGACAATATTTTGTATAGAAATAAAAATATTTCAAAATTTTCTATAGAAAAAAATTTTGACAGAATTTTATTTTTATAGAAATTTTTCGAAAAATTTCTATAAAAATAAAATGTTGCCAAAATTTTCCATAGAAATAAAATTTTGACATTTTCACAAAAAAGTCTATAGAAATAAAGTTCTGACAAAATTTTCTATAGAAATAAAATTTTAACAAAATTTTCTATAGAAATAAAATTTTAACAAAATTTTCTATAGAAATAAAATTTTGACAACATATTCTATAGAAATAAAATTTTGAGAAAATTGTCTACAGAAATAAAATTTTAACAAAATTTTCTATAGAAATTAAATTTTGACAAAATTTTCTTTAGAAATAAAATTTTAACAAAATTCTTTAAAAAAAATTAAATTTTGTCAAAATTTTCTATAGAAATAAAATTTTAACAACATCTAAAATTTTGAGAAAATTGTCTACAGAAATAAAATTTGGACAACATTTTCAATAGAAATAAAATTTTAACAACATTTTCTATAGGTTAGGTTAGGTTAGGTTAGGTTAGGTGGCAGCCCGATGTATCAGGCTCACTTAGACTATTCAGTCCATTGTGATACCACAGTGGTGAACTTCTCTCTTATCACTGAGTGCTGCCCGATTCCATGTTAAGCTCAATGACAAGGGACATTTTCTATAGAAATAAAATTTTGACAAAATTTTCTATATAAATAAAATTTTGACAAAAATTTCTAAAGAAATAAAATTTTGACAAAATTTTCTTATAAATAAAATTTTGACAAATTTTCATGAAAATTATTTCTCATGAAAATTTTTGACAAAATTTTCTATAGAAATAAAATTTTGACAAAAGTTTCTTTTGAAATAACATTTTAACAAAATTTTGTATAGAAATAAAATTTTGACAAAATTTTCTATGGAAATAAAATTTTGACAAAGGTTTCTTTTGAAATAAAATTTTGAGAATATTGTCTACAGAAATAAAATTTTATCAAAATTTTCTATAGAAATAAAATTTTATCAAAATTTTCTATAGAAATAAAATTTCTATAGAAATAAAATTTTGAGAAAATTGTCTACAGAAATAAAAGTTAACAAACATTTTGAGAAAAATTTTCTATAGAGATAAAATTGTGACAAAATTTTCTATAGAAATAAAATTTGACAAAAATTTTCTAATGAAAAAAAATTACAAAAATTTTCTACAGAAATAAAGTTTTGACAAAATTTTCTATAGAAATAAAATTTGGACAAAATTTTCTATAGAAATAAAATTTTGACAAAATTTTCGATTGAAATAAAATTTTGAGAAAATTGTCTACAGAAATAAAATTTTAACAACATTTTCTATAGAAGTAAAATTTTGACAAAATTTTCTATAGAAATAAAATTTTGACAAAAGTTTCTAACAACATAAAATTTTGACAAAATTTTCTATAGCAATTAAATTTGACAAAATTTTCTTAGAAATAAAATTTTGACAAAAATTTCTTTTGAAATAAAATTTTAACAAAATTTTCTATAGAAATAAAATTTTGACAAGATTTTCTTTAGAAATAAAATTTTGACAACATTCTTAAAAAAAATAAAATTTTGGCATAATATTCTATAGAAATAAAATTTTGACCAAATTTATATAAAATTTTGACAACATTTTCATGAGAAATAAAATTTTGACAAAATTTTCTATAGCAAACAAAAATTTTTGAGAAAATTGTCTACAGAAATAAAATTTGAACAAAATTTTCTATAGAAATAAAATTTTAACAAAATTTTCTATAGAAATAAAATTTTTACAACATTTTCTATAAAAATAAAATTTTAACAAAATTTTCTATAGAAATAAAATTTTAACAAAATTTTCTATAGAAATAAAATGTTTACAACATTTTCTATAGAAATAAAATTTTGAGAAAATTGTCTACAGAAATAAAATTTTGCGAAAATTGTCTGCAGAAATAAAATTTGAACAAAATCTTCTATAGAAATAAAATTTTAACAAAATTTTCTATAGAAATAAAATTTTGACAAATTTTTCTATAGAAATAAAATTTTAACAAAATTGTCTACAGAAATAAAATTTTAACTTAATTTTCTATAGAAATAAAATTTTGACAAAATTTTCTATAGAAATAAAATTTTGACAAAATTTTCTATAGAAATAAAATTTTAACAAAATTTTCTATATATATAAAATTTTAGCAAAATTTTCTATAGAAATAAAATTATGACAGCATTTTCTATGGAAATAAAATTTTGAGAAAATTGTCTGCAGAAATAAAATTTTAGCAAAATTTTCTATAGAAATAAAATTTTCTATAGAAATAAATATTTGACGTAATTTTCTATAGAAATAAAATTTTGAGAAAATTGTCTACAGAAATAAAATTTTAACAAAATTTTCTATATAAATAAAATTGTAACAAAATTTTGTATAGAAATAAAATTTTGACAAAATTTTCTTTAGAAATAAAATTTTAACAAAATTTTCTATAGAAATAAAATTTTAACAAAATCTTCTATAGTAATAAAATTTTGACAAAATTTTTTGTAGAAATAAAATTTTGCGAAAATTTTCTATAGAAATAAAATTTTGACAAAAGTTTCTTTTGAAATAAAATTTTGACAAAATTGTCTATAGAAATAACATTTTTTCCAAAATTTTCTATAGAAATAAAATTTTGACAACATTTTCTTTAGAAATAAAATTTTGAAAAAATTTTCTATAGAAACAAAATTTTGACAAAATTTTCTATAGAAATAAAATTTTGACAAAATGTTCTATGGAAATGATATTTTGACAAAATTTTGACAAAATTCGTGTTATTTCATACTATCGTGAGCGCTCCTTTATTGAAGTAAAAATCTAGCAAACTAGGTGAGAAATTTCAGTTTCCTCTAAAACTCAAACCATAATTGTTCTTAACCGGAAACCGGAATCTGTTGTTGTCAGATTCGTGCCTTTTGAACCGAGCTTCGTAGGTTAGTTGTAGCAACTACACAGAACAAAATATCACCAAAATATTTCCAATTAAAAAGTTAATTGAAGTTGAAAATTTTTTCAATTAATAAATTAATTGATACAATGAACTTTTTAATCAAGATACAAACATTAAGTTTTTTTTTTTTTTTTTTTTATTATTTTCATCTATGGATTAAACCCTTACAGACTAATTTAATATATTACATTATATACATATTGTTTGTTAATATATCAAGAATCAATTAAAAAATTAATTGAAATTTGCTAATGAAATCAATTAATTTTTTAATCAAGAGTTTTTTCTATGCCTAATTAAAACTTTGATTGATACTATCATTTTTGTGATTGAAGATATTTAAATTAAAAAATTAATAGGATCAATTAATTTCGCGATTGACTCAGAAATTTATTTATTTATTATTATTATTTTTTTTTTTTTGTGTAAGTAAATTAGTATTGAAGTTTTTTTTTTATACTAATTCATCTTGATTCAATCATTTAATAAAAGATAATTCAATATTTAAAATACGATACGATTCAGACCTGCTCTACTTTTTAATGTTTATTATTTGTATCAATCAATGACGCATATTAATGACCCAAAGATAAATCCATGCAAAGCAGTGATTTCCTAAAAAAAAAACAACAATAATAGTGAGTTATGCCAATTCATGACATTGCTCATCCTTTTGGTGAACGAGTCACAAACGCTTAAAATGTATCATCGTTTCGTGTTATCCCTCATTGTTGATGAGTGTGATGTGTTTTGTTGTCATTGGATTCAGTCACACATATGCCCCACTCATATGTAAAATACCACATATATGTGTGATACTCACACATACAAACACACATTCGTAAATATAAAATACCTAAACGATATATAAATAGAATTCCTTATCTGTCCCACATATATTTATGTAGCAATCTATGTAACTAACTGGCTTCTTATCATTTTCAGATAAATTGTGGCAATAAATTTTCCTCATGCACCAAATGTGTGACATGAGACAGGCAGCTAGCTCTTGTTGTCCCATAGAGTTAGGCTGATGAATGAGAAGCTGAGAAACCCAGGGGGAATAATGGAATAACTCAGATCTCGTTTTTTAAGAGTTATTTGTCCTCGAACACAAAAACTATTGTCCTTTAACGAAGGAGACACAAAAGAGTGGGAGTTATAGAATGAATGGCTATAGGAGTACAAGTGAGTTATGTTTCTGTATACATGTGTGTGTGTGGTTGTGCAATTTTTAACCGGATATTTGCAAGGACATTTGACAAACACGACGTCCAATGATAACAACACATAAATGCACACAAAAACAATACTCATAAATTTATTGTAGAGTAGACTTTGAATGGATGGCTTCGAGTTTTTATTTCCCCTCCACTTCGTTTTCTGGCTTTTAGGTTGTAGATCTAAGCTTCTAGGATATTAGAAGCTGAAAAGTGAAACAAAAACCAAACACAAATATGATATGTATTTTGATGGGGAACATATGGTTTAGCTTTGGTCGCTATTTGGCGAAGGAACAAAATACCGGAGTTGGATAAATGAAATGGCTTAAGAGTTAATTTTGTATGAATTTGATTTTCCATGAAAATTTTTAGTAATGAACTTGTCCCATGAAGAAATTCAATAGAAAAGTTTTTCTATAAAAAGTTGTGCAAATGAACTCTATGCTAAAATTCACCACTTTTTCTATGAAAAAGTTCATAAGTGAATTCACTGGAAGATCACTAATGAACTTTTTTACACTTGTTCTCTAATAGACAATTCCTAACACTTGCCAATGGAAAGGCATCTTAAAACTTTCTAACACCGTCTTATAAATTGCAAGGTAGTCCATACGTGGTATATATTAAACTAAAAAAGGCCGATTAAATACGTATATAATTAGGTTTGACAAAATTTTCTATAGAAATAAAATTTTGACAACATTTTCTATAGAAGTAAAATTTGGACAAATTTTTGTATAGAAATAAAATTTTGCCAAAATTTTCCATAGAAATAAAATTTGACAAAATTTTCTATAGGAATGAAATTTTGACAAAATTTTTTATAGAAATAAAATTTTGTCAAATTTTTCTATAGAAATAAAATTTTGAGAAAATTTTCTATAAAGATAAAATTTTGAGAAAATTTTCTATAAAGATAAAATTTTCTTTAAAGATAAAATTTTGACAAAATTTTCTATAGAGATAAAATTTTGACAAAATTTTCTATAGGGAAAACATTTTGACAAAATTTTGACAAAATTTTCTATAGTGATAAAATTTCGATAAAATTTTCTATAGAGATAAAAATTTTGACAAACTTTTCTATAAAAATAACATTTTGCCAAAATTTTCTATAGAAATAAAATTTGACAAATTTTTCTATAGGAATAACATTTTGACAAAATTTTCTATAGAAATAAAATTTTGACAAAATTTTCTATAGAAACAACATTTTGACAAAATTTTCTATAGAAATAAAATTTGACAAAATTTTCTATAGGAATAAAATTTTAACAAAATTTTCTATAGAAATAAAATTTTGCCAAAATTTTCTATAGAAATCAAATTTTGCCAAAATTTTCTATAGAAATAAAATTTGAATAAAATTTGGACAAAATTTTCTATAGAAATAAAATTTTGACAAAATTTTCTATAGAAATAAAATTTAGACAAAATTTTCTATAGAAATAAAATTTTGGTAGATTATTCTTGGCTCGAGTGGCAACCATGATTATGAACCGATATGGACCAATTTTGTTTGATTGGGGATCGGCTATATATAACTATAGACCGATATGGATCAATTTTGACATGGTTATTAGCGGCCATATACTAACACCACGTACCAAAACCAACCGGATCGGATCGGATGAATTTTGCTCCTCCAAGAGGCTCCGAATATCAAATCTGGGGAACGGTTTTATTATGGACCGATATGGACCAATTTTTGCATGGTTATTAGAGACCATATACTAACACCGCGTACCAAATTTCAACCGAATCGGATGAATTTTGCTCCTCCAAGAGGTTCCGGAGGTCAAATCTGGGGATCGATATATTTTTGGGGGCTATATATAATTATGGACCGATATGAACCAATTCTTGCGTGTTTGTTAGAGACCACATATTAACACCACGTTCCAAATTTCAACAGGATCGGATGAATTTTGCTCCTGCAAAAGGCTTCGGAAGTAAAATCTGGGGATCGGTTTATATGGGGGCTATATATAATTATGGACCGATATGGAACAATTTTTGCATGGTTGTTAAAGAACATTTACCAACACCATGTACCAAATTTCAACCGGATCGGATAAATTTTGCTCCTGCAAAAGGCTCCGGAAGTCAAATCTGGGGATCGGTTTATATGGGGGCTATATATAATTATGGAGCGATGCGGACCAATTTTTGCATGGTTGTTAGAGACGATATACTAATACCATGTACCAAATTTCAGATGAAATATGCTGCTCTTAGAGGTTCCGCAAGCCAAATCTGGGGGTCCATTTATACACCCAGAAAAAAGTGACCCCTTCTTTAAGTTAAAATGAACTCATTGTGAAGAAAGTTGAACTTCGTATAGCGCCAAAGACATTTTTATTTGGTTGAACGATGTGATTTTCGTAGAAATTAGGTATAAGGCACTCCATATATTAGTTAACATTTTCCTATATTTATGTACCACTATACTACAGAATGAAAAAATTTAACTGATTTGAATTCATATATTGAATGATTTTATTGAAATTTTTTCATTCATTTGGACAAATCTTACATATTTGTGGTAAAACTTTTACTTCATAATTAGAACTGCTTACCTTCGTTTTTAAATACAATTTTATTTATTTATATAAGCAATTTTATCTTCAATAAAAGACATGTTTTATTAATATATTGAATAATTTATTAGTAATCAACATCATCGACTGTCCTTGCAATATTAGTTTATTATTGCACTATTTCCAATTTCCATGTGATATTATCAACTGTAAAACGCATTTTTTCTTCTTCTTCTTGTACTTTTCACTTTTAATAAGTTAACGATTTTGTCCTCCTTTTGCAATTTCAATACCTACAAATATAAAAAATCATAAACCATTTTTGTTACAAAAGGTTAGCGTCACTGAATATTACCTGATAATTGAAGATTCCAAAATGAAGACAAATGAAAGGGTTGTTATTCTGCTGGTGTTTTCTTTCTTTATACACCACCACGAACATTGATAGATTTGTTTTCAAAAAACGAAAATTTTTCTCACTAATTTAAAATAACAAATATTTTATATATTTTATTTGTTATTTATTATATTATTTTACCATATTATTTTTTAACAATCTCTCCGTATACCACAACAACGCGATTCCAACTAAAAAAACAACCCACGCGCAAACATATCGATTACACCCACGAGCAAACACATCGATTACGATGACAGGTATCGATTACAGGTAGACAATAGAAATATAGGAAAATTTCCTATATTCTAACAAGTGTCTTTCCTTAAGTTTTGAAAGGATTGTATACTTCTTAGTACGACTGAACTAAAATATTTTTCTATGCCAAGTGTTGTTCGTATGTATGAAAAACTTTCTATTACAAAGGATGTCGCAATTATCATTTTATAAGAAATTTTACTAATTTTGAGGAAACTTGGTTTTAGTTCGGATTTTGTTTATTTTTACGAATGCTTTGTTATCGGTGAATAAAATTTTCTTGTTCAGTAGTAAATTCTTATACCCAGCGAAGAAAACTGTATGAGTAAAATTTCATGCCTTATTCTAGTTAATGAACTATTCCTAACTGCTTACAGTTTAGGATTTTTTTACTGAAACAAGTAAATTTTATTATTTCTCACAAAAATTTACCTTAATGGTAATAAAATGGATAAACCATATTGATGAACATTTTTTCCTTTAGTTTAGAAGGCAGTTTTTTCTGGGTGTATGGGGGCTATGCGTGAAAGTGGACCGATATGGCCCATTTGCAATACCATCTGACCTACATCAATAACAACTACTTGTGCCAAGTTTCAAATCGGTAGCTTGTTTCGTTCGGAAGTTAGCGTGATTTCAACAGACGGAAGGACGGACGGGCGGACATGCTTAGATCGAGTCAGAATTTCACCACGACCCAGAATATAGATATACTTTATGGGGTCTTAGAGCAATATTTCGATGTGTTACAAACGGAATGACAAAGTTATTATACCCCCCCCCATCCTAGGGTGGAGGGTAAAAAAACAAAAATCTGTTCAGATTTTGAAATAGTTTCCATATACATTGTTCGCCCGATATGCACTTAATTGCCCCCAGAAGCCAGACCTTCACTTTGATTTGCTTCAAATTTTGCACAAAGAGTACCATTGATAGCATCATCGTTATGTGTGCCAAAATTAGTCAAAATCGGTTCAGATTTAGATATATTCAGATTGGTATGGCCACGGAGACCAAAGTCTCACCCCGAAAATTCTAAAATTTTGCACAAGGTGTAAAATTAATATAGTTAGCAATGTGTGACAAATTTAGTCTAAATCGATTCGGATAATAACTTTAGATTTAAGGATTTTCATATTTTTAGCAGGATTATGCTCCGTCCAAGGGCACTAGCCAATTTACATTTAAAGTCTAAAAATTTATGTATATATATATATATATATATATATATATATATATATATATATATATATATATATATATATATATATATATATATATATATATATATATATATATATATATATATATATATATATATATATATATATATATATATATATATATATATATATATATATATATATATATATATATATATATATATATATATATATATATATATATATATATATATATATATATATATATATATATATATATATATGTATGTAATTGACAATAAATATATGTATGTATATGACAATATATACAACTTTTTGATGTACAAAGTGGTGAGGGGTATAATATGGTCGACCCTGCCCGGCTTTAGACTTTCCTTAATTATATCCTGCGCCACACTGTGGAACAGGGTATTATAAGATAGTGCATATGTTTGCAACACCCAGAAGGAGACGAGATAGACATATGGTGTCTTTGGCAAAAATGCTCAGGGTGGGCTCCTGAGTCGATACAGCCATTTCCGTCTGTCTGTGAACACATTTTTGTAATCAAAGTCTAGGTCGCAGATTTAGTCCAATCGACTTCAAATTTGGCACAAGAATGTGTTTTGGCTCAGAATAGAACCCTATTGAATTTGGAAGAAATCGGTTCAGATTTAGATATAGCTATATATTTTTCGCCCGATATGGACTTATATGGCCCCAGAAGCCAGAGTTTTACCCCGATTTGCTTAAAACTTTTGCTCAAGAAGAACAATTGGCACTATAGTCAAGTGTGCCAAATTTTATTGAAATCGGTTCAGATTTAGATATAGCTCCCATATATATCTTTCGCCCGATGTGGACTAATATGGACCCAGAAGCCAGAGTTGTACTCGAATTTGGTTGAAATTTTACACTAGGAGTACAATTAGTAGTGTACTCAAGTGTGCCAAATTTTATTGAAATCGGTTCAGATTTAGATATAGCTCCCATATATATCGTTCGCCCGATTTACACTCATATGACCATAGAGGCCAATTTTTTAGTCCAATATAGTTGAAATTTTGCACAGGGAATAGAATTGCCATAGTAGCTATGCGTGCCAAATTTGGTTGAAATCGGTTCAGATTTAGATATAGCTGCCATATATATGTTTATCCAATTTCGACAAAAATGGTCAAAACCAGAATTTTCCTTGTTAAATCGCTCTGCTTAGTCGAAAAGTTTTAAAAATTACTCTAGTTTTCCTAAACTTCTAATACATATATGTCGAGCGATAAATCATAAATAAACTGTTACGAAGTTTCTTTAAAATTGCTTCAGATTTAAATGTTTTGAGTCTATAGATTTTGTGTAAGTCTATCAAATTCTGTCCAGACCGAGTAATAGTTAAATGTATGTATTTGGGACAAACCTTTATATATAGCACCCAACACATTTGACGTATGTGATATGGTATCGAAATTTTAGATCTACAAGGTGGTGCAGGGTATAATATAGTCGGCCCTGCCCGACTTTAGACTTTCCTTACTTGTTTTATACTATAGAAGATCTAGATCCTAATAATAAGTCGATTAATATTTTGATATTAGAATATATATATTTATTTATTGGCTACTAATCGGTACCAATCTTCTTAATTCATAAAATATTTGATTTTTATACCCTACATCCTATGGTGGTAACTTTGTTTTCTTTTAATTTGTGACCATTCTGAATCCAAGGCTAATTATTTGTTATATTTCGCATTGATATTGTGTCAATGACCAGAGAACTTTCTTTCTGAAAGTACCAAAGTCATTTATTGATACGCAAGAAATAATAATAAAAATGATGTTGTTGTTAAATCACCAGGAAACAAAGTTAACTTTCAACATTAATGGCATCATTCATACAAGGCATTCACATGCTATTTAAATGGCGTACATTTCGAGTGATGCTCAATCGTTGTAACATATATTTGCCTGCAGTCGATGGCATTGGTGTTTAATTAATTAAATAAAGTTACAATTAATTGCAATTTATGAGCATGAGAGAAACTAAGGAACAACATAAATCAACATATTCCACATGAATACAACTCGTATGGAGAACTGTGTAAGCATGTATATAGACACACACACACACACATCCGCACACGTATACACCTCTATACGCATTGATAAGCATGCAAAACATTTATAAGAGGAGAACTTGCGGCCCAGAGTCATAGTCACGGGCAATGTGGAGCTCAGGTTCACATGTTACCACTTACACGCATGCAATATTTTATTACTCTCACATGACCCACTCTCCTTACGCCCTCTATCACAACAAATACAAAATGGTGACGCATGTATTGCCACTTAGTAATGCACAATCAATATAATACACTCATACACACACACACACACTCAGAGAGAGAGGAATTCACACACGTATTCATACACTTCAACACATTTGAAAGGAATCATGTTTTATATGGTCGATATAAAACTTCATTAATGAAATTGTTATTGATTTTTCTTTCAATCTCTCTCTCCCAGGCTGTCTGTCTGTCATTGTGTATACACTCAGTGCTTCTCTTTTAGTTTTGTGTTATTTGTTGCCGTTGTTATATTTTTAATGGGCCAATCCACTTTGGCTTTGTTATTAAAGATTTTATGTGTTTGTTCAGGTGTGTGTGTGTCTGTGGGTATGCTGCTTGTGTCAATTTATGCTTGAACCCACAATGCGTGTGCTGGCATTCGTAAGTGGGCTCTGAAAGAACAAATAGTATTTATTAATACATATAGTAGTAGTTCGTACACTAAAAAAAATTATTGACCTAATATAAAACATTATGCAACCTAGATTCTAAGATTGAATGACGAATTTTACATAATATTGATGTTGGGAAATCTAAGTTATGAGGCAGTTATTATGGTGACTCAAATGATTTGAACAAAATCTTTTTCAATACAGTGAAACCTCTGAAAGGTCCACAATTGAGAGGCGTCCAGTTATGAGAGGTTAATCTTAATGTGTTAATATAGTAAACGTCCCCCAGTTAATTGGCCACGTTTGGGAGGTGTCCGGTTTTCAGAGTGCCCAAGTTTGAGACAGGACAAAAATCGAGTTCATGTGCGTTAGTCAAGATGAAGCCATAGAGAGTTTTTTCACTGGTTCAGCTAATTGGTCAGCTATTGGTCTGGATGAATTTGGCTCGGAATCAATATCAAAATCCTTAAGGGAGCAAGGTCATACCCTTTAGATCCAAAGGAAATCTTATTATTTTTTTTTTTGTCAGTGTACATATAAGGCTTCTCACATCTTAAAATACATGTATACAAATACATATTTACCTCACACATGAAAACATGTGTCGATTGCGTGGAATATGGAGGTAACATAACATAAAGAAGCTAAAGTGCTATGAACCATATATTTTAAAGCTTAAAATGTGTGCATAAATTTTATTTATTTATTAAGATTTTTCTGCAGGAGAGAGAGGAAAGCAATGATTTTTGAAATTTATGTAATTTACTAAGACTGAAGTGAATTGAATTAAAGTAAAAGAGGCCCAATACGGAAAGCATACATTTGGTGCAATCTGACTCGAGTTCATATATGAATTATGACTTGTTTCCAAGTAAATAAATAACAATATTGAAAATTTGTTCCAAAGTTTTTAGGGCAACTGGACCTCAGCTCAATAGAATTTTTAAAGAGAATTTGTAAAGCTATCCAGTTTAAAGCCGAATCTCCTAATTCTACACTGAAAAATATATTTACGTGATATTAAAGATTACGCAACTTCAATTTTAGGATGCGCAATTTACACATTATTAAGGACAATTTTTTTTCAAAATAATGACATTTTAATTAAAAGAAATTTTATAATCTTTGCTTCAAATTTTTTTTTTTTTTTTTTCATTAAATTTAGGACACCCATTTTGAAAATATGCGTCCCTTCGTTAAAGTTGCATGTCTTTAAACTAAGGCAAAACACATTTTTGATTTAAAGAAATCGCCCTTAAATTAACTGAAATATTGAATCTTCAGATTTAAGATAAAAACGCTTCAAGTATAGGTTAAGACTTATTTTGAGGATTTAGCATCTTTGATTTAAAGTTTTTTTTTTGGAATTAAGAAAATATTTTTTACTTCAAAATATCCGTCATAATTTAGAATTTCAAACTGGCATTTGTTTGTACGTGAATAGCTTTATTAATACTCGTATACCGGAAAAATAGAATGAAAATTCGATAAATGAGATCTGTATCCTAATTTTAATTTTGTAGATCCTAGATTTAAAGCCAGATAGGTCACAAAAAATTTCCTTACTTTAAAGAACCCGCATCTTTGGTTCGGAATCAATACCAAAATCCTTAAAGGAAGGTCAAAATCTTTGGATCCAAATAAACTTTTTTTTTTGAGTGTGAGAACAAAAAGTTTTCATGGAAAAATTTACTTTTTATCACGGAAACAAGTCTTCTGTGCTAAGCAAAACTCACAATGCTATTTTAAGGATATGAAATCATACAATATTTTTTTAGTGTAATAATTTAAAACCAATTTTTTTTAAATCTCGTTTGAAGCAATTTTTAAATTTCTTTTGTTTGCATATCTTTTACACAACGAAGAAGTAAGTGGGCGCAAATAATTAAAAATTTTCTAAACTATGGCCTTAATTTCCAATTTCAGGAAAATCGTATAAAAATTTAGGTCTCCAGAACCCCAAAAAAGTTAAATCGGGAGATCGGACTATATAGGAAAAATAGACCGATATACACCATCTTCGGCACACTTGTTTGCGAACCAAAAATATCTCTAGGTTTCCAATTTCAGCAAATTGAAAAAAATTTCGGTGTGTAGAGCCCTACGAAGTTAACCCTCTAATGCCCAATCCCGCCTGCAGGCGGGCTTCATTTAATAAGGAAGCTTTTAGTAAAACACACCTTAAGACAACAAAAATGGGTAAAATAAAAAAGAAAACTTAGTTGAAACTGTTCAAGAGGCTTTGCAGCATATACTGAATTTTACCGTATATATTTTTCTTGCTTTTGTGTCGTTGAAAATTTAATCAGCTGGCAAAAAATTGGGGCATTAGAGGGTTTAACCAGGAGATTGGGCTATATGGGGTCTATACCAAAACATAGATCGATATACACCATATTCGGCACATTTATGTATGGACTCAAAATACCTCTAGATTTTAAATTTAAGGCAAATCGGATAAAAAGTGCAGTGAGAATATGCTCAAGACCCTAACTCGGGAGGTCGGTTTGTATGGGACCTATATCAAATGCTGAACTAATATAGCCAAACTTCAAACTTGACCTGAGTGTACACCACAAAGAATTTTCTGTAGCGTGATAATTACAGACAAGCTGACATCCACACCATATTCGCCACAATATTCTTTTTGAATGCAGAAGTGAAAAATAAAAAAAAGATTGAACTTTTTCCTTGCATTTTCGATTTCTCTATTAATAGAAAGATGTTTCGAACAATACTGGCTCATATTTTATGATAAAGTCCACGCTAGCTGAAAACTGGATTAGTTTTTCTTTTTTTTTTTGTTTTTTTTTTTTTTTTTTTTGGGAATATATAGGTTCATGCACCAAAAATTCCTACCCAAGCTCTCCCAGTTTTGGCCGAATCATCAATAATGTGTGTGTGGTCTAGAGCTTGTCTCATGTAAGACGAAGCCCTTTGCGGTCGTCTCCTGATACTGTTATTTACTTCAGAAATGGTTCGATTTTATCTCGTTTGAGCAAAGAATCGAGGATATTAATTAAAAATACGCATATATCGATTTTATTTTTGTAGCCACCCAGTTTTAAATGTTTCAAAACCTTTTGACGATGGATGTTTGATGGCCATGGCATAGATGGCTACGTGAATATCCTGGTCGTTCCTTTCCATAATTTCATCGAACTTTTCAACGATAGGTCGGCCAGAACGAGATGTGCCTATGATTTCCAGAACAGAAGCTATGAAAGCATTGGCGTACAGCACATACTGATACATCATCATTTCCGTTACAATAAACAAGTAAGGAAAGTCTAAAGTCGGGCGGGCCCGACTATATTATACCCTGCACCACTTTGTAGATCTAAATTTTCGATACCATATCACATCCGTCAAATGTGTTGGGGGGCTATTTATAAAGGTTTGTCCAAATACATACATTTAAATATCACTCGATCTGGACAGAATTTGATAGACTTCTACAAAATCTATAGACTCAAAATTTAAGTCAGCTAATGCACTAGGGTGGAACACAATGTTAGTAAAAAAATATGGGAAACATTTAAATCTGCAGCAATTTTAAGGAAACTTCGCAAAAGTTTATTTACGATTTATCGCTCGATATATATGTATTGGAACTTTAGGAAAATTAGAGTAATTTTTACAACTTTTCGACTAAGAAGTGGCGATTTTACAAGGAAAATGTTGGTATTTTGACCATTTTTGTCGAAATCAGAAAAACATATATATGGGAGCTATATCTAAATCTGAACCGATTTCAACCAAATTTGGCACGCATAGCAACAATGCTAACTCTACTCCCTGTGCAAAATTTCAATTATATCGGAGTTAAAAATTGGCCTCTGTGGTCATATGAGTAAAAATCGGGCGAACAATATATATGGGAGCTATATCTAAATCTGAACCGATTTCAACCAAATTTGGCACGCATAGCAACAATGCTAACTCTACTCCCTGTGCAAAATTTCAACTATATCGGAGTTAAAAATTGGCCTCTGTGGTCATATGAGTAAAAATCGGGCGAACGATATATATGGGAGCTATATCTAAATCTGAACCGATTTCAACCAAATTTGGCACGCATAGCTACAATGCTAATTCTACTCCCTGTGCAAAATTTCAACTAAATCGGAGTTAAAAATTGGCCTCTGTAGTCATAAGAGTGTAAATCAAGCGAAAGCTATATATATGGGAGCTATATCTAAATCTGAACCGATTTCAACCAAATTTGGCACGCATAGGTACAATGCTAATTCTACTCCCTGTGCAAAATTGCAATTAAATCGGAGTAAAAGATTGGCCACTGTGGTCATATGAGTGTAAATCGGGCGAACGATATATATGGGAGCTATATCTAAATCTGAACCGATTTCAATAAAATTTGGCACACTTGACTACACTACTAATGGTACTCCTAGTGCAAAATTTCAACCAAATTGGGGTAAAGCTCTGGCTTGTGGGACCGTATTAGTCCATATCGGGCGAAAGATATATATGGGAGCTATATCTATATCTGAACCGATTTCAATAAAATTTGGCACACTTGACTACACTACTAATTGTACTCCTAGTGCAAAATTTCAACCAAATTGGGGTAAACCTCTGGCTTCTGGGACCGTATTAGTCCATATCGGGCGAAATATATATATGGGAGCTATATCTAAATGTGAACCGATTTCTTCCAAAATCAATAGGGTTCTATTCTGAGCCAAAACACATACTTGCGCCAAATTTGAAGTCGATTGGACTAAAAGTGCGACCTAGACTTTGATTACAAAAATGTGTTCACGGACAGACGGACATACCCAGCAAAAAAATTTGGAAGTTCTTCCAAAGGCACAACTTTAAAAGCACTTCCAGAAGATGCACTCCCAATGATGTTCTTTATTTTAACTACCCAGGAAGTTCTTTTAATTCAATTTTTTACAACTTGGTTTTTTCATACTTTTAATGGGAAATTTTAACTTTTTTTGTTTCAAAAAGGTTAAAAACAGAGTAAGAATTCATAAAATGGTACAAATCATTTAAATTTTGTCGAAAAAAATACTAAATCCAATCTGAAAAAATTGTGCATTTTTGAAAATATTTGAGGTCTAACGTTTCCGACAAGCGTTAGAATCCATTAAAAATTATAAAAAATTATGAAAATTATTTATTTGACAAAATATCACAGAATTTTTTAATTTAAGTCCAAAATATTGAATTCGGATCACACCTACACACAAAAAAATAACTGCAAATAAATATTAATAACTTTATTTGTATGTAAAATCTGCTGATGCTCAACAAATTTGTCTATTGAATATGAGACATTTGTTGTTGAAATGCGTTTGTAGATGCTTAACAGAGGAAATAATATAAATATTCTGAATTTTTAACAAATTGTTTTGTTGCGAAATTAGTTGACTGCTATCGATATGAAAACAAAAAAAAATACAAGACTGGTTACGCGCACATCGCTGAGAATATGCACGTCTGCTAAAAGAAGTATGCGAAGAACACCGTTAGAACAAAATGAGGATGAGCACATGCAAGTGCAAGCAAAGAGCTCACTCATAAGAGAATATAGATAAGCATTTATAAATGTCTGTGATGTATATTTTTCAATTTGGTAGTTTCTTAAATGTGTTTGTTGTATGAGATAATTACTGAAACCATATTAATATCGGGATTAGGGTTATTACAATTCTAATTAACTAGAATATATAACACTGGGCAAAAAGTTGTCAAAATGCTTGCTAGTTCCCCGTCCAAAAATAACATTTTGGTTATATTCCTTCTCTGCGTGTACTTAACAAAATATATCTAAACTTGTTCCGGCAATTTTGCAATTTTTGTGCAATTCATAGCATAGTTCTGTCAATTTTAATTTCAATTTAATTTTTTGTCAATACACCAATAAATGTTACAGGTCATTGAACAAACCACATACAAATTTTTTCGTTCAAATTCAAAAATATTTGTTGAGGATTAAACGTAACGTTCAACAACAAATATGTTGTACTGTTGGATGCTCAGCAAATTACTTACAAATTATGTTATTGAGAACACAAATTATTTGTTGCCTTCTGATGGTAACGAATGTTAACAACTTTTTTGTAGTAATGGTTATTAAAAGTACAAATTAGTTTGTTGCAGGAAAATTAACAAATTTTGTTATTGGTTTTCCAACAAAAGTTATTGGTTCTCAAACTTATTTTTATCTGTGTAAAAAAGTGATGCAAATTCAGTGCAACGGCTGTTGAAATGGAGGACTTCCGTCCTATGACAAGCCCATGTGAAATTCATCGCTTCTGCGTCATTTTTGCACCACTTCCGGATCCAAAAAGAACATTTTCATTACTTTTTTGGCGACGCTTTTTTTGCTGGATAGCTATATCGATTCAGGAGCCCACCCTGAGCATTTTTGCCAAAGACATCATGTGTCTATCTCGTCTCCTTCTGGGTGTTGCAAACATATGCACTAACTTATAATACCCTGTTCCAGTGTGGCGCAGGGTATACAAATAAAGGTTTCATTCAAATTCTTACCCGTTTTGAACTGCCATAGTCTTCCCGGCCCATAAAAAATTTATAAAAATTCTTAAAACTCGAACTTACCTAGAAAAGAAACAAAAAAAAACACAATTAACAAAACATGAAATTTATTAATAATTTAATTAAAGATAATATAATTTAAAGTTATGGTGAAAGAAAATTAAGATTTTTCTCTTTTCGTAGTTGGGATGAATCACACTTGGATATAACCCATTCCCCTTTAGTTCAATATTCCCTTTAAAATGTCCATCTTTTATAGTGGAAAATTATTTTCATATTCTATTTTTCTTTTAACCTCTTACTCCATCAAAAATTGCTTTCAATTCTCACATTTGCCTAGAATACAGATAATTTCTTATGTAGGGTCTAAAAAGCACTTAACCTAGTCTACAAGTTCATCTTATGTCTTCTGCCATGTTTATTCATAATAATACCTACAAACCATCCCTTTTGTTTGTTGATAATAAAGGTATACATTTGAATACAAAGTTGCCGGTATCTTAGTATTCACACCCTTTATTTTGCCACTCTTTTGAATGTATGGGTATGTGAGATTTAAAAAGAAAACAAAAAATTTTTCTTTTGCTCTAGAAACTGTTCTGTATTTTTACGACATAATTGTCTTCCTCTTTTGAGAGGAATGATGTTTTAAGTTAATTAGTTCTTCCCCACTCATAGAAAAATCACAAATTCTTGTCCACTAACTACTAGCCCATGACCTCTTCTAGTCATTGCAAACGATTTCACCAGGTCTTTTGATTTGGGTCTCGCTCTCTCTCTATTTTTTGGAGGATAAACAAAAAACAAATCCAACACACACTCACCCAAACAAACCCAAACATAAATGCGGCCTATTCACATTTACACCGATGTTATTCTTCTCTGTTTTGATAAAAGGAAGAAAATGTTTCTTTTTTTTCCAATTATGTTAGTAGAAGTTTGTGTATGTGTAGACAAATGAGAGAAAGTGAATGTATACGTGACTATGAGTGGAGAAACCCAAAATATGCTGTATACATCCATAAAAATGAGATTTCCATTCAAAATATTTCACACATTTTTATGTCGAGGTAACCAAGCGTTCTCTGAAAAAAATACGGTAATATTCTATGGCGCATTTAACAACCCAATTCTCTTTTATTCAAAATTTGCGTAACACTTACTTGCACATATATCCGAAATTCATTGTCGTGTAAGATGAGGGATATTAAATATATTGTGATCATAGGTTTGAGTTTCTTAATGCTTTGCCATAAACGTGTAGCATGCTTTTAGGCGTTAGAAGAAAATTTCCAGAAAATCGGCATTTTAAAGAAAACAGTAATCCCACAACCTTTATATACCAAAAATTAAGGTAATCCGTTTTCATTTTTGTCACGTTTTTGAACACTGGCACGAGGCAATGAGACTCAGTACTCAGTACTAACATAGTTAAAGTGCCGGTACACTAAAAAAACCAAACGTTTATTTGAATTCAAAGATTATGACTGACTTTCCTTTAAGGATTTTGGAAATGATTCCGAGCCAAAGATGTTGCTTCTTTAAAATTAAGACATTTTTAGGGAACTATCTAGCTTTAAAACTACACGCCAAACAAATAATTCTTTACTCCCAAACGAAATTTTAGACAAACAAATATCGTTTCCCATTTGCTTTTCGCTGTAAGGTAGATCGTTTGGAATGTTAAAACAATTTTATAAAGACTAACTCAAAACAAATTTTTTTTTTTTGCTAATTGCAACTTCCTTCACTTCCACGAGGTTTTTTTTTCTCCCTTCCATGAGGTTTTTTAGTTCTTAAATTTTTCTGTAATACAAACAATGTAGAAGAAATTATTCGGTTTTATATATTTTTTAATTTTACCATACACAGAAAAAAATTTCCGTAGTTAAACTAACACAAAAAAAATTCACGAAAATTTTTCCAATTAAAATTTTAATTGAGTTTTAAAAAATATTCAATTAAAAATTTAATTCATTCAACAAATTTTTTAATTGAAACAAAAATCAATCACACAGAAAAAAATTTCACGAAAATTTTTCCAATTAAAATTTTAGTTGAGTTTTAAAAAATATTCAATTAAAAATTTAATTGATTCAACAAATTTTTTAATTGAAACAAAAATCAATCACAAAAATTAATAGTATCAATTAATTTTTTAATTGGATCAATTAATTTTTTAATTGACCTTCAATTAATTTTTTAATTGATACTATCATTTCTGTGATTGAATTGATACTATAATTTCTGTGATTCAATTAAAAAATTAATTGGATCAATTAATTTCGTGATTGAACCAGAAAATTTTTTTTTGTGTGCACAAAAATAATAGTATCAATTAATTTTTTAATTGGATCAATTAACTTTTTAATTGACCTTCAATTAATTTTTTTAATTAATACTATCATTTCTGTGATTGAAGACATTTCAATTAAAAATTAATTGGATCACTTAATTTCGTGATTGAATCAGAATTTTTTTTTTTGTGAACGCTAAATTTAACTTATTTTTATTGTAAAAAATTATTTGTTAAATTTTATTACTTTTTGCGAAATTTTCCACAGCCCAATGAAATTTTCGTTTTTTAAATATGTCTTAAATATTTTATGAACTAAACGTGAGTATAAAGTTCGATGACCGTACACATAAGTTCAATATGAACTAAAGCAAATGAAAATTTTCGTACGATTCCCAAAAATAGTAAGAATGAACTACTGTATGGTTAAGATCGTCATGATTTGGCGCCAATGATTTTTCTTCTTAACTTTTATATAATATTTTCTTCTATTAGAGGGTGTAATTTGTGAACTGTAGTTAAAAAGTACAACAGGGCATTAAATTTTCCTGGTTTTAACAAGGCTTTGGCGAAATCTCAAAATGTGTAGAAAAATTTAGTTCAATTTTCGTACGAGTTAGTTCATTCTTCCTATAAAACAGTTTACTTTTTTTCGGTTGTCAGCCAACACACTGTCCACTGGGCTACGTAGCCGTTATTGTCATCAACAGACAATTATCGCTATAACCATCAACGCACAAGCAACCCAAACATTCAAACAGTTATATTTATATAGTTATGGGCGCCCACGAGCCGATGTAAAGAAACTTTATTTAACAGAAACATACATTTAGTTGGCCACCGTGGAGCAATCGTTAGCAGGCCCGCCTAGCATACAAACGGCCATAAGTTCAATTCCTGCTTCGCCCGAACAGTTTGTTTTACATATACTCCAAAAATTTTCTTAAAATGCCGAAAACATATTCGAAAACATACAACTTTATTAAATTTTTACAGAACTGTCCTTAATTTTTAAAAGAACTGTCCTTAATATAAACGAAATTGACTGTGTTTTTGGATCAAAAATTATTATTATTTTTATTTTTGTAACAAAAAAACTGTTTTGGAAATAAAAGTTTGAAATTTTCGAAGACAATTTTAACAAAACAAATGAAAAATATTTTCGGTACACGTCTTCCAAACGTTTTTATTTGTTTGCGTGTACACCATCAAAAAACAAAATCGCCTATGTAATATGTGGGGGCTATATATAATTATGGACCGATGTGGACCAATTTTTGCATGGTTGTTAGAAACCATATACCAACACCATGTACCAAATTTTAGCCGGATACGATGAAATTTGCTTCTTCAAGAGGCTCCGGAAGTCAAATCTGGGGATCGGTTTATATATGCCCCATTTGCAATACCATCTGACCTACATCAATAACAACTACTTGTGCAAAGTTGCAAGTCGATAGCTTGTTTCGTTCGGAAGTTAGCGTGATTTCAACAGAGAGACGGACATGGTTAGATCGACTCAGAATTTCACCACGACCCAGAATATATATACTTTGTGGGGTCTTAGAGCAATATTTCGATTTGTTACAAACGGAATGACAAAGTTAATATACCCCCCATCCTATGGAGGAGGGTATAAAAATTATTGGTAGTGCAAATTAAAATTGCGTGTTATCAGCTTCAGAATTTTAATTCGAAAATATATTCATTCGTTTTATAACATGATTGGGTAAAAGGAGCAAAAAATTAAATTTTTTACAGCGCTATCAAGAAAACATTAAAAATAAGTGGCGCCCAACGCGGGACATATTGCTATTGTAACATTAAAATTAAAATTTGAAGTAAAAAAAAAAAAAAACAAATAAATAAAATAAAAACATAGTATGGCAAATATGTTGAACAAATGATTTTTGGTTGAGGTACATAACAATTGCGCAAGCCCAACTTGATGGCAAAGAGTTTTTAGACGGACGAACAGACATGGAAGTTATACTAACTTCACATGTCAATGATAGCAGTGATCAATTCCTTTTTACTTATTCGACTGTAAGGTCGAATAACCTTTGGCATTTCCACTAAGTAAAAAATTCGATGAATGTTCCGAACAGCGACAAAGAGAATGATTCATTCAATTCAAATATCCTAAATGAGCATAACATACACTCACACTTGATAGGTAATATCGTCCTTACCTTTGCTTATCTCAGTAAACTACTTCTTTGGAAACAATGTTTTTGTTTCGGAGAAAAAAATACTCAGTGACCTCTAAACTTTTACTTTTCTTAAGGATTGACCTTTTCAAAGTTAATCATGCATAAAAAATTCATAAAAAGCCCTTTCACATAAGATAGTTGCATAAAATATTAATGGATATTTTATGTCTTCGTTTTCCTTCACATTATGCCATTTTTTCTTGAAGGCCATTGAAATTGGAGCTGTGAAAAAGGCAAAGGCAACAAAAAGTTATTTTCAAAAGTAATAGATAATCAAATCAACTAAAAGTAAGTGGTAAAATTCAAAAGGAAACCACGTTAATGGAATATGAAAAATGCTAAAAGGGAAGCACTTAGTGTAGAAAATATGATGGACATATGTCAATAGCATAAAGCTGAAAATAGATGAAATGCGAAAAGAAGGTAAGTTACATTAAAAGGTGAATAGATGATGTTCGATCACAATATACTTTATATGATAACAAAAAAAAATTAGAAAAATCAAAAGCGCGGTGACGACTATATGTTACGCTAAAGTAACCCATCTGTGGTTTTGGTGGGGACTTTTTATGTAATCAAATATTATTATGTTGTGTAGTGGGTATAATGGTAAAACTAAGTGGCGCCCAACGCGGGGCAGATAAATCGTAGCAATTGGCTGGGCTAAACCACACGACACTCTCTGCTCAAAACTACACCGCCCATCCCTTGTCTTTTAGCTATCCCTCTATTGTAACACTAATATCACAACATTACATCCTTAAAAAAGTATGATAAATAAAAATCGGTGGGAAACTACCAATCGATTGCAGTAGCTGCAGCTACAACTACGATTGCCAGTACAAACACAGAGACGGTTTTAATGCTGAGAATCTCATATGCACATTGGTCTTTGGTCTGTAATTCAAAGACTGGGTTCTTGGTCGGCAGTTCAAACACTGAGTCTTCGGTCAAAAGCTACAATAAAGTTTTGCCACTAACACGGGTTCTTTGGTTTGCAGTTCAAAAACTGGGAATACTGAGACTTCGAAGACTGGCGTCTTCCTGTAGTTCAAACACGGAAACTTGAATATTATTGTCTGCAGTTCAGTAAAGATTCAAACACTGAAAATTGCATCCACACTTGGACTCTTTGTTCCTTAACTCGAAAACGGCCATCGACTGCCGCAAATCTCTCTACGAGATGGCTGAGCAGTACAATATTCACCTAATAAAGGGTGATACGGTCAAAATTTGGTCAAGGGAAAAAACAATTTCAATTAGTATAAAATTCAGGAAAAATATTCAGTTAGGCTTTCGCTTTTCCAAATCCGAATTGCCGGGCCTCACGCTTGACACCTGCCATCAGATTTTAAACAGCCACCTTGTCCACCTTCTTCGCCGCAGAAAGCCAGTTTGCCTTGAACTGCTGCTCGTCCTTAGCAGTTTTTTGGTCTTCTTTAGGTTCCACTTGACAATAGCCCAGTATTTCTCAATTGGGCGGAGCTCTGGCGTGTTGGGAGGGTTCTTGTCCTTGGGAACCACCTGCACGTTGTTGGCGGCGTACCACTCCATGGCCTTTTTACCGTAATGGCAAGATGCCAAATCCGGCCAAAACAGTACGGAACAACCGTGTTTCTTCAGGAAAGGCAGCAGACGTTTATTCAAACACTCTTTCACGTAAATTTCTTGCTCGACAGTCCCGGAAGCTATGAAAATGCTGCTTTTCAAGCCACAGGTATAGATGGGTTGCCAAACCAGATATTTCTTTGCGAACTTTGACAGTTTTATATGCTTAAAATATCTGCTACCTTTCCCCTTCCTTTTGCCGTATAAAACTCCTGTCCCGGAAGCTGCTTGTAGTCGGCTTTGACGTAGGTTTCGTCGTCCATTACCACGCAGTCAAACTTCGTCAGCATCGTCGTGTACAGCCTCCGGGATCGCGCTTTGGCCGTCGTATTTTGTTTATCATCGCGATTTGGAGTCACTACCTTCTTGTAAAAACGAGCCGGACGTTTTTTGGCTCGATGCACGGTTGTAGACGATACACCCAGCTTATTTGCGGCATCTCGGAGAGAGAGGTTAGGGTTTCGCTTGAAACTACCGGCAACTCTCTTTGTCGTCTCAGCGGCTTCCGGTTTTCGATTTTCCCCCGATCCAGACTTCCTGGCTGTCGACAAACGTTCCCCAATCACTTTAATTACATTTGTAACGGTTGATTTGGCAACTTTTAGCGATTTTGCCAGCTTTGCGTGCGAGTAGCTCAGATTTTCGCGATGCGCGAGCAAAATTTTGATACGCTGCTCTTCTTGCTTGGACGGCATTTTGACAACTGAAGAGTGAATTCCAAAATCAAAATAGGAGCAACATTCTAAACACACACACCTTCAAAATGGGTGTTCAGGTTTTTTAAATGCAAAATTGAAAGAAATACGTCAAGTTTATATTGACCAAATATTGACCGTATCACCCTTTATGGGTGCCTGGCCATAGGAACATACCGGGCAACTGCGAAGCAGATGAGTTAACAAGGCTAGGAACTATCGTACATATTCCAGGGGAACTAGAATCTGTTGGTATGTCTCTGGCAACCTACAAGCTCTTATTGCGTGAGAAGGCTGTCATGATGGCAAATGTTCGATGGGAGAATCGCAAGGGTTGTAACGACACCATGCAAATATGGCCCCATTTAAACTTGAACCGCACACTAAATATGCTAGTGCTCTCAAGACGTCAGATATCACTCCTGATATCTTCTATAACGGGTCGCTGCCTGATAGGCGAATTTGCAAAAACTATTGGTGCCAAGTATAATGACTATTGTATGAGCGGAGGGAAAGGAATCAATTAAACACCTCTTGTGTGAGTGTCCTGCAGTTTGTGTAAGGTGTAAGCGAATTTTAGGGGCATATAGCTTTAGATTACTGGCGGACCTGGAAAACGTTATCTTAAGCAGTCTGTTAATTTTTTTTGAACAATCTGGTTGGTTCAACAAAAGAACATAATAGAGAAGGTTCAGTGGTTAAAACTAGAAGTGCGCATATGAATAGCAACTTTTAGTTAAATGTGGTATCACAATGGACTGAATAGTCCAAGTGAGCCTGAAACTTAATCGGGCTGCCACTTTAACCTAACTTAACCTAACCATCCACACTTCAAATACTGGGTTAAACCTGAACCTTTGCTGAAGTTCAAATCTTGCGCTGCAGTTTGAGGTCAAAGACTTTGTTCGGCATATGATTCGATTTACAGCTCTGACACTGAAAGCACGATTGGTAGTGCAAACACAGCCGAGGTAACATGGGTTGGTAAGTGGAGTATGGTGGTGTGGATCTCAGGGGGTCCTTAGGAAATACAGTTGTTGGGATGGTAAGGATCTAGGAAGGGTGGGCCAGTGTGGGGTATATAACACCGAATCTCCGTATCAAGACGTGCGTAATTATGTTGTTTGTCGTAGTTCTTGGCCATTTTGTTCAGTAGTGAATTGTGTTATTCTTTTATTGTTCGTCCCCTTGTACTGAGGCAGATGGGTTGGGACCTACTGAGATGTTTGGTTGAGCTGTCGGAGTCTGCCTTGGTAACGGAGTTGTGGGAGACGTAACAATATGGCAGTTCAAATACTGAGACTTAAACTAGCAGTTTTGATACTGAGAATGTCATCTGTACTTTGGTCTTTGGCAGGCAATTCCAACACCGCATTCTTTTTCGGCAGTTCAAACACTCAGTCCTCGATCTGCAGTTCAAATACTAAGGTTTAAGCCCAAAGTTTGGCCACTTAGGCTTTAGTCTTCAAACCTTTAGTCTGAAATTCAACTGGGAACTATTTCTCCAGAACGAATACTGAAACTTCAATCTGCAGTCCAATAATGATTTCGGTCTTCAATTCAAACTATCGTTTTCCTACAGGGAAGTTCTATTTTCCGGTTTCCAGTTCAGTAAAGATTTCGGTCGGCTTATACCAACCCTGAGACCGGACACCGAGAGATTCACGTAAAACTCTGAGACTTACGCCTAAAGATTTTTCTTTGGTATTCAAACACGCCATCTCTAGTATGTAGTTCAAAAGCTGGAATTCTGGGCCTTCGTTTGGTTCAAAACACAAAATTCGGTATGGCGTATTCCTCTAGTTCAAACGTGGACACTTCCATCTTCAATTCAAATACTGAGTCTTAAGCCTGGTCTTTCAACGGAAGTTGAAAATTTCTCCACAGTTCAAACACAGACATTTAGGTGTGCACTTTAGTTCGTAGTTAAAAATTAGAAATATATATATAAATAGTTCCAAGGTCGAGCTGTTCCTACTCCGAGATTTCATCCTGCAGTTCACTTTGAATTCTTCCTATAGTTCAAAGACGGAAATTTCCATCTTCCGGCCTGCAATTCAAGGACTGCAGTTATAATTCTGAGATTTTGAGAAGTTTTGTCATGAAGTCATTGGTCTTCAAACACAGGGACTTTGTTCAAACTAAAGCCGTCATGTAGCTTAAATACAGAAACTTCCAAGACCAGGTTAAGTCTGGTCTTTCGTTTCAAGTTCAAATTTAGCAGTACAATGACTTCGATCGCCAGTTCAAACACTGAGACTTAGGTCTCCACTTACAACACTGATCGACTTGGTCCGACACTTCGGACGAGGTTAGGTTAGGTGGCAGCCCGATGTATCAGGCTCACTTAGACTATTCAGTCCATTGTGATACCACATTGGTGAACTTCTCTCTTATCACTGAGTGCTGCCCGATTCCATGTTAAGCTCAATGACAAGGGACCTCCTTTTTATAGCCGAGTCCGATCGGCGTTCCACATTGCAGTGAAACCACTTAGAGAAGATTTGAAACCCTCAGAAATGTCACCAGCATTACTGAGGTTGGATAATCCACCGCTGAAAAACTTTTTGGTGTTCGGTCGAAGCAGGAATCCAACCCACTACCTTGTGTATGCAAGGCGGGCATGCTAACCATTGCACCACGGTGGCTCCGGACGAGACAAAGAGACATCAATCTTCATTTCACTGATACGTTGGTTTGCAATTTACAAGCAGAATTTTCGATCTGTAGTTCTAAAACTGAGACTTCAATTTGCTATTCCATTATCCATTGGAACATCAGAGCAAATGCTTCGAATTCTTTGTGCAGTAGAGCTTCTAACACTCCGCTTATCAGCTCAAATACTGAGGCTTAAGACTGTAGTTGCAACAATGAAAACTGAGACTTTGTTCTGTAGTTCCGGCACTGGGACTTCTCTCTTCAAAGCTCAAATACTGAGGCTTAAGACTGTAGTTGCAACAATGAAAACTGAGACTTTGTTCTGTAGTTCCGGCACTGGGACTTCTCTCTTCAATTTAAGCACTGAGACTTTGGTCAGCAGTTTAAACATTTAAGACATCTATTTTCAATTCAAATGCTGAGTTTTAAGTCTACAGTTTTGCCTCTATGGCGTTGAACTTCAAACACGGAATCTTTCCTATTCAAATAATGGGACTTTCTTCTGCAGGTACTTTAGTCTGCATTTCAAACTGTCGTTTTCCTGTAGTTCAGGCATTCACTAAAGTTTTTGACTGCACTTCAAGAACTGAGACATCGATCTGCAGGTCAAACAGTGAGATGTTGGATCAAAGTTTAAACGCAGAAATTCTGCACTGGAACTGACTTCAGTTTACGGTTCTATTTCCAGTGTATTATTGGAGATATTTCTACTCTGAGATTTCACTCTGCCATTCATACGCTTCGAATGCTATTTTCAGTTGAACCTCACAGACTCTGTATATCAATTAAATTACTGAGGATCAGGGTTGCAGTTGAAACAATTAAAACTGAGGCTTTGGTCTGTAGTTCAGCACTAGGACTTCGCTCTCTTATTACAAGCACTGAGATTTCGGTCGGCAGTTCAATCATTTGCAGTAAAAAATTAAGACTTTTCAATCCAGACAGCTCGGACTACAATTCAAACTTCGGTCTCTAGTTCAAACTTTGATACTTCGGCCTTCAGGTTACTCAATCGTCGGCCCGCAGTTAGCTCTTCAATTTGACCGCTGAGATTTCCGTCTGCAGCTCAAATACTGAAGCTTGGATAATTTCAATTCAACGATTCCAATACTGTGACTTTGATCTGCAGCTAAATCAACGCAGAGAGCTCGGACTGCAATTCAAACTTTCGTCTCACACTCAAAACTCGGAGACTTTGGCCTTCAGGTCAAACAAACGTTGACCTGCACTTCAAGCTTTGCGACTTTAGTTTGAAATAATTTCATGATAAATATCCAAATCCCGTAGCGATCAAAAACTGAGCTGAAAGTTAACAAATGTAGATAATATTGATTTTTTTATTGGAAGCTAGAACCCGCTTTGTGGCAACACGAACCCGCAAACGCCGTACTAATTCTAATCTGTATCTTTGGGTTGGAGTCAAAATTCCTAAAGGGATCTTTTCTATTTGAAAGTCCAAATCTTTTTCCTACGGAACAATTTCGAGTCTGTTAAAGGTATCCTTGTTAAACAAAGATACGGATACGATTCTTTTATTTATTCCAAAGCTATGGAAGGTAATGTAGGTAACAAACAATATCCATAGAAACAATCCTCCCCTGCCATTTAGAATATATTTTTCTCTGACATTTACAATTGTCGCATAATGTAAGTTGGATGGATGTAGGTAGAGCTATGTTACGATTATATCAATAAATAAAACAAATATAATATTTAAATTATCACAACAAAAAATATAATTTTGACAATGACTGCTGGCGACACGTGCCACATTATACTTAAGGCCATTTTATGCATTGACATAAAACAGTGGAAGAATTGTACAAAAAATAATTTAAGCTTATTTCTCTTCGCAAAGCAAGTTTAGCTAACAAAATTTAATTTTGATATCCTTGTTGATTCATTTAGTCTCAAGTCCTTTGTAATATCACAAGTAGGAAATATTTGCGTAAAATATTTGAATCCTATTTCATTTCTTAATAATTACCAATAAAAATTCCTCTACTGTTATATTAAGAGAAGAAAAGTTGAGGAGGGGGCCAAAAATGTAAAACAGTAAGGTAAGGTTATGAGTGAAATGTGTTCATGTTTATGACACACTTACCAACATTACATCGCACAAAACATCAAACATTCATTCACTCACATAATGGAAATGTCAAATGCTGGGATAAAAATAAAATAAAGTCATTAAATATATCATAAAACACAATAAAAATCTCTACCAAACAAAATCCCAAGAAGAAAGCATACGTAGAACCATTCTGTTCACTGAGAATAATTTAATCTCACAAGAGAAAAATTTAATAAAAAAAGTCCTAAAATTGAGGATTATTTCGATTGAAATAAATTCATATTTTAAAATGTGAAATCAACCCCCAAAATATGAAAAGGCTCCCTAAATAAACGCAAAGAAAGAGAATCATAAATATGGAATCCAAAACAAGATTAAGGTTCACTTTTCACTTTTGATTTACAAGACCTTGTAAAATGAACCCTTAAATGATTGAAAAAATATTAAATTCTGAAAAATTAAATATGTATTACTGAGTCCACGTGGCGTCATGAAAATAGCCCCAGGAAAATGAGCACCAAAACCTACATGAAACCGGGCAAAACCTACATGAAACTGGGCCCCACGAAAATAAGTTCCAATAAAATGGAACCGAAGCATGAAAATCAACCCCAAAATAAAATTAGCGCTTATTTTCACTTTTGATTTGAAAGAACCTTGTTATGTGAAAGTGAACCCTTAATCATGGCAAAAATATATATATTATAAAAAAATATGTATATGTGTTACTCAGTATAAGATACTTCACAAATTTTCCATAGAAATAAACTTTTAACAAAATTTTCTATAGAAATAAAATTTTGACAAAATTTTCTTTAAAACTAAAATTAAAAAAAAAAAAATTCTATAGCAATAGAATTATGATAAGATTTTGTATAGAAATAAAATTTTGAGAAAATTTTGTATAGAAATAAAATTTTGAGAAAATTTTCTATAGAAATAAAATTTTGAGAAAATTTTCTATAGAAATAAAATTTTGAGAAAATTTTCTATAGAAAAAAAATTTTGAGAAAATTTTCTATAGAAATAAAATTTTGATAAAATTTTCTATAAAAATAAAATGTTGACATACAGAAATAAACTTTTGAGAAATTTTTATATAGAAATAAAATTTTGAGAAAATTTTCTACAGAAATAAAATTTTGACAAAATTTTCTATAGAAATAAAATTTTGACAAAATTTTCTATAGAAATACAATTTCGACAAAATTTTCAATAGAAATAAAATTTTGACAAAATGTTCTATAGAAATAAAATTTTGAGAAAAATTTCTATCGAAATAAAATTTTGACAAAATTTTCTATAGAAATAAAAGTTGATATTTTCTATAGAAATAAAATTTTGACAAAATCTTCTATAGAAATAAAATTTTGACAAAATTTTCTATAGAAATAAAAGTTGACAAAATATTTTCTATAGAAATAAAATTTTGATAAAATTTTCTATAGAAATAAAATTTTGACAAAATTTTCTATAGAAATAAATAATTGACAAAATTTTCTATAGCAATAAAATTTTGAGAAAATTTTCTATAGAAATAAAATTTTGATAAAATTGTCTATAGAAATACAATTTTGATAAAATTTTCTATAGAAATAAAATTTTGAGAAAATGTTCTCTAGAAATAAAATTTCCTATAGATATAAAATTTTGAGAAAATTTTCTATAGAAATAAAATGTTGATAATATTTTATATAGACATGAGCATTGTAAGGAGAAAGTCTATTACTTTGTAAAATATAATATCTCGCGAAATATCCGAGAATAGCAATATTTCAATAAAAAGTAATGAAAAACATTAACACCAGCATTTTTCATTAGTCCATGACCTCAAGCCAAACAAATAATCCCAAAATTGTGAAATAAAATTTAGACAAAATTTTCTATTGAAATAAAAGTTGACGAAATTTTCTATAGAAATAAAATTTTGACAAAATTTCTATGGAAATAAAATTTTGACAAAATTTCTATGGAAATAAAATTTTGATAAAATTTTGTATAAAAATAAAATCTTGACAAAATTGTCTATAGAAATAAAATTTTGACAAAATTTTCTATAGAAATAAAATCTTGACAAAATTTTCTATAGAAATAAAATTTTGACAAAATTTTCTATAGAAATAAAATTTTGACAAAATTTTCTATAGAAAAAAAATTTTGACAAAATTTTTTATAGAAATAAAATTTTGACAAAATTTTCTATAGAAATAAAATTTTGACAAAATTTTCTATAGAAATAAAAGTTGACAAAATATTTTCTATAGAAATAAAATTTTGATAAAATTTTCTATAGAAATAAAATTTTGACAAAATTTTCTATAGAAATAAATAATTGACAAAATTTTCTATAGCAATAAAATTTTGAGAAAATTTTCTATAGAAATAAAATTTTGATAAAATTGTCTATAGAAATACAATTTTGATAAAATTTTCTATAGAAATAAAATTTTGAGAAAATGTTCTCTAGAAATAAAATTTCCTATAGATATAAAATTTTGAGAAAATTTTCTATAGAAATAAAATGTTGATAATATTTTATATAGACATGAGCATTGTAAGGAGAAAGTCTATTACTTTGTAAAATATAATATCTCGCGAAATATCCGAGAATAGCAATATTTCAATAAAAAGTAATGAAAAACATTAACACCAGCATTTTTCATTAGTCCATGACCTCAAGCCAAACAAATAATCCCAAAATTGTGAAATAAAATTTAGACAAAATTTTCTATTGAAATAAAAGTTGACGAAATTTTCTATAGAAATAAAATTTTGACAAAATTTCTATGGAAATAAAATTTTGACAAAATTTCTATGGAAATAAAATTTTGATAAAATTTTGTATAAAAATAAAATCTTCACAAAATTGTCTATAGAAATAAAATTTTGACAAAATTTTCTATAGAAATAAAATCTTGACAAAATTTTCTATAGAAATAAAATTTTGACAAAATTTTCTATAGAAATAAAATTTTGACAAAATTTTCTATAGAAAAAAAATTTTGACAAAATTTTCTATAGAAATAAAATTTTGACAAAATTTTCTATAGAAATAAAATTTTGCCAAAATTTTCTATAGAAATAAAATTTTGACAAAATTTTCTATAGAAATAAAAATTGAGAAAAATTTCTATAGAAATAAAATTTTGACAAAATTGTCTATAGAAATAAAATTTTGACAAAATTTTCTATAGAAATAAAATTTTGACAAAATTTTCTATAGAAATAAAATTTTGACAAAATTTTCTATAGATATAAAATTTTGACAAAATTTCTATAGAAATAAAATTATGTATAAAAAGAAAATTTTCACAAAATTTTCTATAGAAATAAAAGTTGAAAAAATTTTCTATAGAAATAAAATTTTGACAAAATTTTCTATAGAAAAAAATTTTGACAAAATTTTCTATAGAAATAAAATTTTGACAAAATTTTCTATAGAAATAAAATTTTGACAAAATTTTCTGTACAAATAAAATTTTGACAAAATTTTCTATAGAAATAAAATTTTCGTTTTGTTTTGTTATTGTTGGTTTGTACTTCAATCATATTTGTTTTTTGACCTCAGCTTAAAAACCATTGCGTTGACTAAACTACAAGACAAGCTTAACCAACAGAGGAAAAGAATTTTTGTAAAATGTATTTGGGCAAAGCCCTATAGACTGCAATATGGTTGAATGGACGCAGGTTTCGGAATTACCACATTCCTCATCATCATCCTTGCAGCAAAGCTAAAAACCAATTATCAGAACAAATTCTGGTAGATCACCAAACCCAAAGTGAACCACACTTGAACCTTTTGACAAAATTTTCTGCAGAAATAAAACTTTGACAAAATTTTCTATAGAAATAAAATTTTGACAACATTTTGGATAGAAATAAAATTTTGCCAAAACTTTCTATAGAAATAAAATTTTGACAATTTTTTTTTATAGAAATAAAATTTTGACAAAATTTGCTATAGGAATAAAATTTTGACAAAATTTTCTATAGAAATAAAATTTTAAAAAAATTTTCTATAGAAATAATCTGGTAGTTTTTGGTTAAAATTTAACCAAATTTGGTAGACGAGTGGCAACCGTGAATCCAATCTCAAGAAGGAAATTGGGGATTATTTTCATTAGAAGCATTGGGGTTTATTTTCACAATGTCATATTGTAATAACTTCATTAAAGTTTTGGGGCTAATCTTCATGGGGCCCATATTCATAGTGTCAGTTTACGTTAGCCAGCTGTGGGCACTATCCATAGAAAGTCTTAAACTCCAGACGAAGACCGGCCACCTTTATCACTTTAGAATCGCCCACTGTGAAGTCTGTCTATAGAACAAAATTTCTAGTTCCGGTTAAGAACCGGCCGCATTCATTTTTTCGAGTTCGCATTAGCCCACTTCGGGTCTATCTGTAGAAAAGAGTGTCAAATCTCGCCTATCATATAACTTTGCGGTAGAGATAAACCTCATTGGATTCTTTTCATAGAAGATGGTCTGAAACCCCGACCGAAGGCCAGCCACACAAGACACAAATCTGCAAAACAACAAAACGGAACGGAACAACCAAGGGAAAATAGACGCCACTTCAAATCACTTCAATCCCAAAAACTTAATTGGCACCGAGAAAATTCCCGGATACGATCTCCGTGTGTTAAGTAAGGTTTCCAGTATCTTTCAGACTGAACCAGGATATGTGGATTGAGTGTTAACCATGGGAAAACAGAACTGGTACCCTTCACAATACAAAAGATCATTGGATACAAAGCTACTGAATTTCAAGGGGACGAATTCGAGTCTCTCGAAATCATAAAGGTACTTGGCACTTCTCTGGGACTCTAAACTGAACTGGATAGAAAATACCGCATTAAGAAGGTCTATGCGGCATTGTGCTATTATCAGAAATTAGTCGGGGAAAGAGGGGGAATACATCCTTCCCTTTTTTAATTGGCTTTATACTGAGGTAATAAAACCTGCCACATGTGGCAAAATCATATATCGAAAATAAATAGGATAATAGGAACGGCACTTTAGAGATACTGATGGATGGCGGAGTTTGTCTACTCGATTTGCATATAAAGAAAATAGCAGAGGTGACACTCGAGGGGCCTAAAAGCTTGGATACACTGGAAAGCTCGAGTTGTAGACATCCAGAACTTTTTGTCAAGCTTAATAGAGTGACAGACTTTATGGCGACTGAACATGTTTATCACCTTAAGTCCAGATATATTATGGAAGAGCGGATGGAAAGAAGGATACTTTTCGAAACTCTTAATATATATTCAGACGGATCGATAATTGACGAAGGAACTGGTAGCGGCATTTATTGCAGTGAACTAGGAATACGAGAGTCGTATAAATTAGGTCGCGATTGTAGTATCTTTCAGGCGGATATTTCGGCAATCACAAAAGCTGCAGAGTCGCTGTTTATGAGACCGTTATTCAGAAGGGATATTAGCTTCTTCACCAAGTCACTCAAGCAGCTATAAAGGCCTTGGACAATGCGGACATAAGATCCAAGGTAGTCAGTCGCTGTCGTAGAGGGCTGAGGGTTCTCACTAAACAGCATAATGTAACTCCATTACTGGGTACATAGGCTCTGTGGAATAATGGGAAATGAGGAAGCAGATGTACTGGCTAAGCAGGGCGCTCGTGGAATGGATAATGTCCTTGTGGACGTTTTTCCTCTCCTGTCTTCATATCTTTACAGGATTCATGTCAAATATGATGAACTATGACGAGGACGTTGGATTTCTTCGCGAAGTTTCCAACAACCCAAGATCATATGGTACGAGATGAACCGTAGGAATTGCGAAATTCTGATGGCGATGAACAGATAGGAGTTGAGACCTTTATATGAAATAATAACTGGTGATAACACACTTGGGAAACATGGTAAAAATATTGTATTGTTATTTACCCTATATTTTCTTTGGCGTTCTATTGCATTTAGGTTTTGGACTCATTTAAATATTGTAGTGAGGCCAAAGATTTTACCATACGAATGCGGTTTTTGCTTAATATAGAAGTCGCATATCTCTGATATAAAGTTATTCTAATTGTCCAAAAGTCGATAATCTTTTCAATGAATTCGTTTGGGCATCTTTACATGAAAGACAATTTTGATTGACCAAGGGTTGAAAAGTAATCGATATTTTCCAACACATATTTTGATTTGATTTTTACTTGAAACATGGGATTAGAGCCACCGTAGTGCAACGATTAGCATGACAACCTTGCATACATAGGTCGTGGGTTTAACCCCAGTTTCGACCGAACACCAAAACGTTTGTCAGCGGTGCATTATCCTAAGTGGTTTGAACGCAATGTGGAACGCCGTTCGTACTCGGCAATAAAAACTAGGTCCCTTGCCACTGAGCTAAACGTAGAATCGGGCAGCACTCAGTGATAAGAGAGAAGTTCACCACTGTGGTATCACAATGGACTCAAATTTACAAGAGAATTATGTCTTAACTGTTTTTTTACTTGAATCCAACGCTTCTTTGGATCGGAATCAATACCAAAATCATTAGTGTGAAGACAAAATCTTTGTAACCCGGTATATTTTTTCTTTCAGTGTATATAAACATCTTTAATCTTTGGGACTTTCTTTCATTGGAGTTTCTATTTCATGAAACCATTTACACTATTTCGCCAAAAACTTATACCGATCTAAAGGATGGTAGAGTAATAGATGCTTCATTGGATCCCTAAGAAAATGTGTCCTTTTGATAATACCAAGAGCAAAATAGGACGATGATATTTTGTTCATTTCTTAAAAACCCCAGGATTCTACCAGCTTATTTAGCTCTTATACCACTGCTATTATCCATTGGTCTTAATTTCAGCTTCATGCTAAGAACTTTATGCTCATACTTCCAGAACTTCTATTGCTATTCTCTACTTATTCTCCTTCAGTCGGAATAATTGATGAAGCCTTTGTAGTAACACAATAACTTAATTAAAGTTATTAACATTTTATTGAACCATTTTTTCAACAAGCCAAATCAATATTAGTTTTTAATTCAATTAAACTTCCAATATCCTTTCTTTCGTCATTGTGGATTTTCATTTACTTAGCCACAAAGCAATAGTAAATGACTTTTGCATTTTAATATTTCGTCAATAATTGATTGGACAAAGTGGTGAACTATTTCTGTCATTAAATTAGTCGCTTTCATCATAAATATATAATTGTTTGACTGACATATTCGATTAGAAATAGAGAGAGGGAGAGGCATAGTGATGAAGGTCTGACACAGGAGATGGAGTGGGTTAATATAAAGGCAAACGTCATTTGACTATAATGAAGCATGGAATTAAGTAATAAAGTGATGCCATCGTTTGGAAAAGTCAATAGTTTAGGACAAGTTAATGTAAGAAATGTCACTGAATTTCATACAGGCAAAAAGGAATAAAAAATTCATAGTTGCCGATTGGGATAATCCCGAAAATTTTGGTTTGTTATTGTTGGTTCGTTCGTCAATGGACTAAAACTACCAGAGAAGCTTAACCAGCGGAGGAAAATATTTTTTTTGTCAAATTAACGTTGTTGTAACAGTTTTTAATGTAATTTCATCCATTTTGTTCTATGCTTTGGTACTTCAACTGGTGTCCAGATCTAGGAACTCTGCGACAATGGTGGGGTGCGTCCAGAGTCATCTGGTGGTGAGTCAGGTAGGTTTAGCTGGGCAAGCGAAAAGATGACGAGTGTCATGTGGCCCTTAGTTACAGATGGGACACATGTCAGCTACACTTCTATCAATCACTGATAAGTAGGAATTGAGGCGGCTGCACTTGCCTGATCTTAATTGTGCTAAAACCACCGCGGTCTGCCGTGGGAGGTCTCTTTCCTCCAGTGCTATGGGCGGTAGCCGGACTCCGAGAACAGGATTAACCTTGTAGCTTCTTACCACTTCAGCTGAATACTGTTCAGACCTGTCTGATATGCTGCCTGATCTAGAGGCTCACTTTTTTAACGCTGGATCTCGCGCTCTAGGAGGTGAAGATCAACCCTTACATTCCTGGGAGGAGGTTGCCTATCCACAAGATGGTGATTTGGATGATAACTTCGACCCAACAACCCAGGAGGTACTGCTTTGACAACATGTAATTGTGTCGACGCACCGGGATGATCTTGGTCTTCGCATAAAGGTGATCCAGGGGTGTACTGCGGAGACATCATGTTGCAGTAATTGTGTCGACGCACCGGGATGATCTTGGTTTTCGCATAAAGGTGATCCAGGGGTGTACTGCGGAGACATTCTGTTGCAGTTCTAAGGGCAGCGTTCTGACAGGTTTAGATGTTATTCCCTTGCGTGCCGCTTGTCTGAGGTGTCCACAGTGGCGCTGCATAGTTTAACACTGACCGGCCAATTGCCTTATAAGTCGTCAGCAAGGCTTCTTTGTCCGCACCCCAAGTGCTGCCGGCAAGCGACTTGAGGACCTTGTCTTTACCGCAGAGCTTGTTACAAATTGCAGTGGCATTGGCAGACGGCTTAAACAGGCTGTCGAATGTTACCCCGAGTATCTTGGGATAGTTTACTGTCGCCATTGACTCTAAGTTTTAACTGCCTACGTACTTCCGCCGTCCATGTAGTGAACAGTGTGTCTAAGGATTTGGTGGCAGATATCCTCAAATTTCTAGCAGTGAAATAACTGGTAAGATCAGCAATGTAGACGTTTAAACGATCGCATATGTCATCAACAATGGGCACGGATGCCATGATTGTACAGTCGTCCGCTTATGGGCATGGGCAGACGGCTTAAACAGGCTGTCGAATGTTACCCCGAGTATCTTGGGATAGTTTACTGTCGGAATTGTTTCGCCATCGACTCTAACATTTAACTGCCTACGTACTTCCGCCGTCCATGTAGTGAACAGTGTGTCTAAGGATTTGGTGGCAGATATCCTCAAATTTCTAGCAGTGAAATAACTGGTAAGATCAGCAATGTAGACGTTTAAACGATCGCATATGTCATCAACAATGGGCACGGATGCCATGATTGTACAGTCGTCCGCTTATGATACCATCTCTGCGCTGTCAGGTGGGGGTGGAATCGAGGACAGGTGGAGATTAAACAGTGCCGGAGATTTCACTCCACTCTGGGGAACTCCCTATTTAACTCTACGGGGTTTTGACTACCTGTCCCGCACATATAATTCAGCACCCAAAGCTTCGTTCCTGCCGGTAGGGACGTATTCTCGATGTCCTCGAATAATGTGGCATGGTTGACCGTATCGAATGCTTTTGATAGGTCACGCGCCACGAGGACCGTCCTATGACACGGCTTGGGCTGATTAAGTTCTTTATTAATATGCTCCGAAATGGCATGCAAGGCTGTCGTCGTGTTATGTACCTTACGGAATCCATGTTGATGGGCAGCTGAAAAATTCTCCACAAGGTTGGGAAGGAGTAATGCCTCAAGTGTCTTGGCTACCGGCGAGAGAAGGGATATCGGTCTGTACGATTCACCTTGACCCGAATATTTGCCTGGCTTCAGTAGTGGAATCACCCTACCCATCTTCCAGACATCGGGTATAATGAGTGATTCCAAGGATAAATTGAGAAGTCTGGTCAGGTACTCAACTCCCAGTATTCCCAGATGCTTCAGCATTAGCATTGAAAGTCCGTCGTTGTCGTCGTTGTTGATTTGTCAAATTGATCCAACCGTTTACCGCCTTGCAGTCGAAAGGTTAGTCAAACATAATTTTACTCTGTTGATTTAGCTGATTTTGTATTTGATTTTGGCGCCCAATTAGGGGCATTTCTATGATATGTGACATTTTCGGGAAGCACATAACGAGTCGTTTAATCAACATTGGATATTCTTTAGTCTAAGCTTTTCTAAATTGCGTTTGCTATATATTATATAGTGAAAGATCCTAGGTCCCGTAAAGTTACAGATGTTTCATTGAGGTCATTTCGGTCTACCATAAGAAAACACATAAAGGAATAGGAGAAAGGGCTACATATGGAGGAAATTAGCGGCCAACGTTGGTAAAATTTGTTGCATATCAATAACATTTTGTCATCCCATCAAATAATTAACCCTAGTTGGGCGCCAGTTCTAGCCTCCAATAACCGCTTCCGACTACCAATATCAATCTATGCCGGACACCACAAAGCAAATCAAATCCTCTGAGGATAGTAACAGATGTTTCAGTGAGATCATTTCGGTTTAATATAAGAAAACACATAAAGGAATAGGAGAAAGGGCTACATATGGAGGAAATTAGCGGCCAACGTTGGTCAAATTTGTTGCATATAAAAAACATTTTGTCATCCCATCAAACAATTAACCCTAGTTGGGCGCCAGTTCTAGCCTCTAATAGCCGCTTCCGACTACCAATATCACTCCATGTCTGACGACACGAAGCAAATCAAATCCTCTGAGGATGGGTCGATAAGTCTTAGTCCACGAAACAAGATAACACATTTAGCTTCTTTAAGATTGATGGAAAATATGGCAATAATTCGTGCCTTAATTTGATAATAGAGGGACATCCTGTTACTTCAAGATATTTTAGTCGTTCAACTGATGGTGAACTTCTCTTTTGTTTGTTAGTGCTACCCGATCCTATGTGTAGGTCAATAACTACATTTTGAAGCCAAGACCTCAGACTGAATGTCTGAGTCCATCGTGATGCCTCAGATGGTGACCGTTTTTATTAATAAGTGATGTCCAATTGAATGTAAAGGAACCTCCTTATTATTATAGTCGAGAAGTGTCGCACCATGTATTAAACCACTTAGTGAAGCATTGAAATACTTACAAGGCTAAAAACTCCGTCCGAAACTCGAATTGAACCCAGTACACGATAATGGTGGTAAAATAGAATTGAGCCCCTTTTTCTTTGATTTGGCATCACCTCAATAGCTGCGCTAGTAAATTCCAGTAAATTCCTATTACCTTTTCCGCGATGTGAATCCTACCTTATGACCCTTCCCCCTATTCGGATAGTCTCGCCTTCTTCGGCAAGCGTTCGCGGAGTGTAGTGAACCGCTTTGACTGGTCTTCCGTGTTTACCAGTGTATTTATGTCCTGTTGGCGCACACGAAGGTTAAGATAGGTATAGTGCCAGCCCCGTATTTCAGACTTTCTCAGACTATTCAGTCCATTGTGCTAGCACAAATGGTGAACTTTTCCCTGGTTTTTCATGAGTGCTGCCCGATTTTATGTAGCGTTCAATGACACGAGTTCTCCTTTCATATCAGAGTCCGAAAGGCGTTCCACTTATAGAAGCTTTGAAACACTTAGAAATGTCACCAGCATTACTGAGAGACGATAATCAACCTCTGAAAAACAGTTTGGTGTTTGTTCGAAACTGGGATTGAACCCATGACTTTTTGGATGCGGGCATGCTAACCATTGTACCACGGTAGCTACACGAAACGACATAGAATATCCCTTGGAATGCGCTTAACCAGCATAAAACTCTGCTCTCAAATGGTCTCACGTTTACTCTTGTTGATTAAAGTTAGCAAGCGAGGCACTCATCGAGCCAATATCTGTCTCATGGCTAAAATTTCCAATGTGATTTTTTTAGCTCCTGTTGCGAATACAAGATCGCGGACCCGTGGTAGCCGTATTAGGGCCACCTAGAGTGACTTATCAAAATCAGATGTACGGCCACATTGAAACTCGTTAACGGTAGTTTTTAAAAGAGAACAGTCACTCTGGACAGTTTCTCTCTATTGAGGAAAAAAAAACATTACATACATTTAATATATTTAATGTTTAGCTTCTAACACGGGTGATATCTGGCGGTCACATAATTGAAAGTTCACTGTAGTAGTGCACAAATGTCACTCAAGGAGAAAACAAGCGATCGTAATTATCGTCGTTCCGTTGAAGAAAAAACTCTACTATGAAAACAATTCACATACTTTTTTGCATGTAAAATATTTATTAACAGGCGCCCAACCCAGGTCACATCTGTCACTTAAGGTTCCATTAAGTATAAGCGACAGATTTACTAATCAGTCTACCATAGTAAAACACAAAATCAGTACACCATAATAAACCACAAGGGGCTAATACAGGTGTAAAGGGCCCACGTTGGGCGCCAGTTTTGGAAGAACGGACCGACTACTCATAAAACTTTGTATCAGGGAATATGAATCGAAACTCGTTAAGCCACCTTTAATGGTAGCTTTTAAAGAAAAAAGTTAGAATGATCAGTTTCTCTCCATTGAAGAAATATTGTTCATGCATACTTTTCTAGCACTTACAATAAATAAAGATTGGATGCCAACCTGAGTGATATCTGTCACTTAAGGTTACATGGGGCGTAAGCGAATTGATAGCCCGGAATAGTAAGGCGCAAAATGCCAATCATGAACGAAAATAGAGACCGTGATTAATTTCTCTGCTTTGAAGAAACAAGTCCACACTGAATAAAATTCACATACTTTTTTAGCATGTAAATTATTTAGGGACTACCGCTCAACCTGGGTCACATCTGTCACTTGATATTACAATAGATATGTATAAGCGACAGCCTTATTGATAGCCCACTTCAAAAATCAGTCGACTATAGTAAAAGAGCTCACGTTGGGCGCCAGTTTTTTTTATGTAAGGGTAGCCTAGGGTGCCACAGTGGTGCAATGGTTACCATGACCGCCTTGCATACACAAGATCGTGGGTTAGATTTCTGCTTCGACCGAACACCAAAAAGTTTTTCAGCAGTGGATTATCCCACCTCAGTAATGCTGGTGACATTTCAGAGGGTTTCAAAGCTTCTCTAAGTGGTTTCACTGCAATGTGGAACGCCGTTCGGACTCGGCTATAAAAAGGAGGTCCCTTATCATTGAGCTTAACATGGAATCGGGCAGCACTCAGTGATAAGAGAGAAGTTCACCAATGTGGTATCACAATGGACTGAATAGTCTAAGTGAGCCTGATACATCGGGCTGCCACCTAACCTAACCTAAGGGTAGCCTATCCGAAAAACTTTATTACTATGAATATAAGAAGAATATAATGCGACTCATTCTCTCCAAATAACTATACATAAGCTGATCACCACTGTAATGGTTACAAATCTGTCTTACTTTGTACGACACTATATTATGAATTGCTCATCAACATAGTTCTATATACATCACATACTAAAATGCACATAAATAACATTTGGTATCCAAGTCAGGTCTGTTATGTGAGGTAAACTCTAAATAGTATGCTTTAAAACTTACCTACCGTGTCGGTAGTCTAAAATTGATGAAGCTACATTTTTACGATAACATGAGTTTAAGTACATATAAAACGCCAAAATGAATCATAGTTTTAACTTTTTAAATCACCACTAATCAAACTATCTTAAAGTTGAATCACGTTGGGCGCCAGTTCCCCTTCATTATTACTTTCGCTTTTCTTGCAAAAGACCTTTCATATAGAAACTTTCAATTAAGCACAATAAGAATATGTCTGATATCCTCTGCATAACGTATCATAAACATATTACTATTGTTTTTTAAATCACAACTAATCAACCTGTCCAAAGTCGATTTACGTTGGGCGCTAGTTTTCCTTAATTTTAGCTTTAAGTTTTCTTGAAAAAGACTTTTCATATAGCATCTTGCAATAAACCACAATGGGAATCTTTTTCATATTCTCAGCATAACGTAGCATAAACCAATTACTATTGTAATGGTTAACAAGTCATGGAAGTAATTTGTTTTACAAGGTTTCCCTTCTAAACTTAGTTAAAACTAATTAATATAAATTCACCGTTACCATACCACCATCATAATATATTAAGGCTAAGCTAAAAAAGAAAACTATTCGAGAGACAATTTATATTAGCCACAACTGTTTCTGAAGTTGGATTTTTAATTTTCTTCAATTTCCTACAACTGATAATGCTGTGTTCATAACATTTCCCAAGAGATGCAAAAAAAAAACTAATTGGCAGTGATTTGCTTTAGTTTCTAAATAGTAAGCCATTTGTGTTTGTAGTTTCTGAAGAAAATGGCAAAACCAAAAAATATTTTTGTGTTAATAAAGTGAACTATTGTTCAACTTTAAATGAAATTTCTTCAACAGATATTCGAAGAGAACAGGGAGTTTGAAACGTAGCACAAGACCCATCATCAGCATCAGTATCACAGCATTGAAAGAAATAAAACAACAAAAAACATTCAAGCTAAATTAATGGGAAGAAAAATAAAACCGACAACAGTGATAAAATTGGAAGGAGAAATACAAAAATTCTGACTTAGACACTAGATCTTAAAAAAAATCTTCATTTTGGCAAGAAGAGAAAACAAATAATAGAAGCATAAATGGTCTACTGAATGGCGCTTTATTACACACAAAGAAATTTTAAATAAATTTTTTGCATTCAAATTTTTTGATAAAAGATCATAGTAAGAGGTTTGCCTTCTATATATTTTGGGATTAGAGAACAAAAACAAATCATAAAAAAGCTCTTTATTCTTACGCGTTTGAAGCAATTGTCGAAGCACTTTTGCAACTCTGAAATTACTGTTTCGCATTGTTCTAGTGGCGATCATTTTCTTGGAAATGCTTCGTGCCCAAACAATTTTTGTTGGACTTGGTTCATATTGACCCACCCACACGGTAGAATGTTGTTTACTTTCTGGGTAATACGCGAAAATCCACAATTCAAGGCAACCCTCGTATAGCCAACATGAACATAAGGTGATATGATAACCTGTTTTTTACGTGTAAGTGTATATACCGAATTTCTTCATGTCAGTATTTTCCTGGAACTAAGATTGCCTGTTTGTTACCACCATTGTCATTTCATTCATTATGTCCTCAATTCTAGAGCCCACCACACCCCACCCGCCTTCATATTCGACGAAATTCTGATACAGCTTCTGTTGTTGCGGTTATTGTGTTGCAGTTTCTGCAGTTGACACGATGACACAGTTCAAGCTCAAGAAATCCAAAAACACACAATAAGTCAAATGAGAAAAGAAAATAAAAACTATAAAGGATGGTAGGAAAAGCTATAGGAAACAAATGGCAAAAAGTAGTGCAACGCGTTCAGGAAAATTACAGCAGCAACATCTGGGCAAGGATAACACAAACATTGTGGTTTAGCCTGTCGTCTATCTTAAGCTATGGATAGACATCAACAGAGGATGAAACGAAAAAACAAAAAACTAATGAAGAAAACTAAGGCAATGAGCAATATCACAGAATTGAGACCTTATTGTACACTTAGCGAAAGAAAATTGATTACGGAAATAATAATATATGTGAACAATAGTAACCAGACTTACAAACGAACAGACACGCAATTTATCTAAGAGGTTGACCAGTGTAGTATCACGGTTGCCACAGTTGGTAGAAATTTTGACACAATTTTCTATAGAAATAAAATTTTGACAAACTTTTCTATAGAAATAAAATGTTGACAAAATTTTCTATAGAAATAAAATTTTGATAAAATTTGCTATAGAAATAAAATTTTGAAAATTTTTTTTATATAAATAAAATTTTGACAAAATTTTTTATTGATACAAAATAAAATAAAATTTTGACAACATTTTTTATTGATACAAAATTTTCTATAGAAACAAAATTTTGACAAATTTTCTATAGAAACAAAATTTTGACAAAATTTTCAATAGAAACAAAATATTGACCAACTTTTCGATAGAAAGAAAGTTTTGACAAAATTTTCTATAAAAACAACATTTGGCAAAATAAAACAAAATTGTGATAAAAATTTCTATAGAAACAAATTTTGATAAAAATTGGCAAAATTTTCTATAGAAATAAAATTTCGACAAAATTTTCTATAGAAATAAAATTTCAACAACATTTTCTATAGAAAAAAATTAATAAAATTTTCAGTAGAAATAAAATTTTGACAAAATTTTCTATAGAAATAAAATTTTGACAAAATTTTCTATAGAAATAAATTTTAACAAAATTTTTTACAGAATAAAAATTTCGCCAAAATTTTCTATAGAAATACAATTTTGACAAAATTTTCTATAGAAATAAACTTCTGACAAAATTTTCTATAGAATTAAAATTTTGACAACATTTTCCACAAACTTTGTTTTTGACAAAATTTTCTATATAAATAAAATTTTGATAAAATTTTCAGTAGAAATAAAATTTTAACAAAATTTTCAATAGAAATAAAATTTTGACAAAATTTTTCTGTAGTAATAAAATATTGACAAAATTTTCTATAGAAATAAAATTTTGACAAAATTTTATATAAAAACAAAATTTTGAAAAAAAAAATTGTATAGAACTAAAATTTCGACCAAATTTTCTATAGAAATAAAAATTTGGCAAATTTATCTATAGAAATAGAATTTTGGCAAAACTTTTTATAGAAATACAATTAAAAAAAAATCTATAGAAACTCAATTTAGAAAAATTTTTCTATAGAAATACAATTTAGAAAAAAGTTTCTACAAAAAAAATTTCGACAAAATTTTTTACAGAAATAAAATTTTGACAAAATTGGCTATAGAAATAATATTTTAACTAAATTTTCTATAGAAATAAAATTTTGACAAAATTTTCAATAGAAATAAAATTTTGAGAAAATTTTCTATAGAAATAAACTTTTGAGAAAATTTTCAATAAAAATAAAACTTTGACAAAAATTTCTATAGAAATAAAATTTTGATAAAATTTTATAGAAATCACATTTTGATAAAATTTTCTATAGAAATAAAATTTTGACAAAATTTTCTATAGAAATAAAATTTCGACAAAATTTTTCTCAACACGCACGCTCAAAATAAACCCAGCCAGCTGCACTCAAATCGATGATTTGACGGTGGCAAAGGAAAAGAGATATGTTTATACGAATTTATTTCGGCATAAGCCGGCCATCGTGTAAACCCTTTTTTCGGAAGGTTCAAGTGTGGTTCACTGTTGGGTTTAGTGAACTGCATGAATTTGTTCTGATACTTGGTTGATAGTTTTGCTGCAAGTAGAGGATGCTGATGAGGAATGTGGTAATTCCGAAACAGCTGTGCATCCAACCATCTTGCAGTCTATAGGGCTTTTCTCACATAAATTTGACAAACATTCTTTTTCCTCTGTTGGCTAAGCTACACTTGTAGTTTAGTCAATGCATGGTTTTAAGCTGAAATCAAAAACAACAACAAATAAAATATTGACAAAATTTTCTATCGAAATAAAATTTTAACAAATCTTTTTTTTGACAAAATTTTCTATGGAAATAAACTTTTGACAAAACTTTCTATAGAATTAAAATTTTGGCAAAATTTCTATAGAAATATAATTTTGAAAAAATTTGCTATAGAAATAAAATTTTTCTTGAAATAAAATTTCGACAAAATTTTCTCAAGAAACAAAATGTTGACAAAACTTTCTCTAGAAATACAATTTTGACAAAATATCCTATAGAAATAAAATTTCGACAAAATTTTCTCAAGAAACAAAATATTGACAAAATTTTCTCTAGAAATACAATTTTGACAAAATATCCTATAGAAATAAAATTTCGACAAAGTTTTCTATAGAAATAAAATTTTGACCAGTTGTTCTATAGAAATAAAGCGTTGACAAAATTTTCTATAGAAATATTTTTTTAACTTCATATTTGATCAGTTAGGGTTCATTTTCACACAGTCTATTAAAAAGTGAAATTGAGCCCTAATTCTGTTCTGTTACATTTTTCATTGGGCTTACAATTTTCATTGGGCTTATATACATTATGAAGCGTCACCACACATGTGGGGCCCTGTTATTATTTTCATGGGGCCAATATTCATCGCGCCTTCAACATATTCCAAACGTTTTTCCTATGAGTTTGTCTCAAACAGGTTCAGGACGACCTGCTCATGGGGTAGTTCTACTATGTTGTCCCATGACGTCTCCATTGAAATGAATCGAAATAGTGTCCTAAAGTGTAAATTTACCCGTCAATGACAAACCCATATTAAAGTGACCAATCCCTTCCAAACGTTGGGACTGGTTCATATATACCAGGAACTCGTCCTGTACCGGTCCTGGGGTTGATCCACTTCCTGTAGGGTGATTATGAAATGTTCTATAGATATGAGGGATCCCGCTTTCGTCTAATCGATTTGTAGTAAAACTAACAATTTTCTATAAATTTTTCTAACTGTAAAAACGAAAATCTCACCAAACTAACGACCAAAGAACTCTTATCATACTCCCACTACTCAAAGTTTTCGAACATTTGACAGATGGTAAGGCAAGAGTAAGGTGTAAGAAAATTTCATGTACATCCTTGCTTGCTAGTTGGATGCAGAAAGATTTTCGATAGATGTTCATCAAATAGCCTTTAAGCTCTAAAATGAAGTGTGGACAAAGTACAAATAGCAAAATAAAAATCTATTGCTAGTGGGTGATTGTACACAAATTAAGTAGAAGCCTGTCTGTGACAGTTCCGTTAATGAAAAATTAATGATGTTTACAAAATTTTTGGCAAACAAAATTGTTTAAATAAATGTTAATAATGACAGGAAAAGAACCAACACTAAAAAACAAATTTCGAAGGGACCGAAACACATAGAGTCGTGTATAAAATATATCATCATTATGATGGAGGATTCTAGGAACTCTGATGTGCTAAGGAACCTTAAGCAAAATATATCACTATGAAGAAAAGTTAAGGGCTACATATGGGAGCCGCATTTTTTTGAGGATAATATAGATCCCACGATCCTGAGCATACATTTCCATTAAATGGATGTGATTTGCCTGAATTGGAAATACAGAAGAATTTTAGGACCTTAAATAGGTGTGCCGAATATGATGTATATCAGTCCATGTTTTGTTATAGCCCCAATTTAAATCGATCTCCAGATTCGACTTCGTGAACTTCTAGAAACCGCAATTTTTAACCAATTTACTTAAAATTTGAAATCTAGACTTCTTGTAGGCCCACAACTACCTGTGTCGAATTTAATTTTAATCGGTCCATTGTTTGGCGATCTAAATTACCTCAAACTAATAGTATAAATTCTAACTATTACTTCTCATACTTATTCAATAATTGGGGTTAAAAATCTACACGATTTAGATTTCAAATAATGCGTGTTTTCATAATTTTATTATCTACTTAAACGATGTATTTGAAGCTTGAAAAATTCTTTTCTATATAATTCTTATCTTATAAATTCAGTATCTGATATCGTCTCCAAATGTCGAAGTTTTAAAAATTCTATCAGACTGGGCAAGGAACTTTGGTTTATATTATATGAAAATTGTTTACATTATAAGAATAATTTTGTCAAAATTTTATTTCTAAATTTTATATCTACATAAATTTTTTCTATGGAAAATGTTGTAATATTTTTTTTCATAGAAAATTTTCTCAAAATTTTATTTCCATAGAAAATTTTGTCACAATTTTAGTATTATAGATAAATTTCTCAAAATTTTATTTCTATAGAAAATTCTCTCAAAATTTTATTTCTATAGAAAACTTTCTAAACATTTTATTAACATAGAAAATTTTGTCAAAATTGCATTTCTATAGAAAATTCTGTCAAAATTTTATTTCTATAGAACATTTTGTCAAAGTGTTATTTCTATAAAAAAAAATTTGTCAAAATTTTATTTCTATAGAAAATTTTGACAACATTTTATATTATAGAAAATTTTGGCAAAATTTTATTTTATAAAAATCTTTGACAAAATTTTAGTTCTATAGAAAATTTGGCAAAATTTAATTTCTATATAAAATTTTGTAAAAATTTAATTTCTATATAAAATTTTGTCAAAATTTTATTTCTATATAAAATTTTGTCAAAATTTTATTTCCATAGAAAAATTTTCAATATTTTATTTCTATAGAAAATTTTGTACAAATTTTATTTTCATAGAAAATTTTGGCAAAATTTTATTTCCATAGAAAATTTTCTCAAAATTGTATTTGTTAAAATTTTATTTCTATAGAAAATTTTTTCAAAATTTTATTTCTATAGAAAACTTTCTAAACATTTTACTAACATAGAAAATTTTGTCAAAATTGCATTTCTATAGAAAATTTTATTTATATAGAACATTTTGTCAAAGTGTTATTTCTATAAAACATTTTTGTCAAAATTTTATTTCTATAGACAATTTTGGCAAAATTTCATATTATAGAAAAATTTGGCAAAATTTTATTTTATAGAAAATTTTGGCAAAATTGTATTTTATAGAAAATTTTGGCAAAATTTTATTTTTATAGAAAAATTGGCAACAAAATTTTGTCAACATTTAATTTCTATATAAAATTTTGTCAACATTTTATTTTTATAGAAAATTTTCTCAAAATTTTATTTCTATAGAAAATTTGTCAATATTTTATTTCTATAGAAAATTTTGACCAAATTTTATTTCTATAGAAAATTTTGGGAAAATGTTATTTTTATAGAAATTTTTGTCAACATTTTATTTCTATAGAAAATTTTGTCAAAATTTTATTTCCATAGAAAATTTTGTCAAAATTTTATTTCCATAGAAAATTTTATCAAAATTTTATTTCTATAGACAATTTTGGCAAGATTTTATTTTATAGAAAATTTTGGCAAAATTTTGTTTCTATAGAAAATTTGGCAAACAGTGTTATTTCTATAGACAATTTTGGCAAAATTTTATTTTATAGAAAATTTTGGCAAAATTTTGTTTCTATAGAAAATTTGGCAAAAAAAAAATTATTTCCATAGAAAATTTTATAAAACTTATTTCCATAGAAAATTTTATCAAAATTTTTTTCTGCTGAAAATTTTGTCAAAATTTAATTTCTATATAAAATTTTATCAACATTTTATTTCCATAGAAAATTTTGTCAAAATTTTATTTCCATAGAAAATTTTACCAAATTTTTATTTCTACACTGAAAAAAAAGCATACTCGGTTCCAAAGATTTTGTCTTTACTTTAAAAAATTTGGTATTGATTCCGAGCCAAAGAAGCGGAGAATACAAGTAAGGATACTTTTAAGTTTTGTGCACTTGCTTCTAGGAAGCAAATTTTAATTTTTCGCTTTCTCAGATTTTTTTCTCCATATGCTATCAAAGTCCTTTAAAAACGAGTTAAAGGCAACTTTATTTTCCAAATTAGGACTCGACTTCCAGTAGAAATTATGCTATGTTTGAAGTAAAAAAATCCTTTAAAATAAAGTTTTGAAAAACATGTCCTATATTTGAACTATTTTTTGCTTTGTAGTCAAGATGCAAAAAGACAACAAATTTAAAGACAATTTCATTAAATTTAAAGAATTTTTCTGAATTATTAAAGCCAAGTTGACCTTAGCCTATAAATTTTTTCTTTCATGTTAAGATACCCATTTTTAAGTCAAATCACTTAATTATAAGGAGAATACGACTTCATTGAAAAGATTATCGACTTTTGGACAAGGAAAATAACTTTATTTTAGAGAAACGCGTCTTCTATGCTAAGTAAAATTTGTATTCGTATTTTAAAGACATGAAATCTTTGACCTCACGACAATATTTTTTTCAGTGTATAGACAATTTAGCAAAATTTTATTTTATAGAAAATTTGGTAACAAAATAGGAAATTTGGCAAACAAATTTTATTTCCATAGAAAATTTTGTCAAATTTTGTTTTTGTCGAAAATTTTGTCGAAAATTTAAATTCTATATAAAATTTTGTCAAAATTTAATTTCTATAGAAAAATTTATCAAAATTTTATTTCCATAGAAAATTTTGTCAAAATTTTATTTCTATAGAGAATTTTGGCAAAATTTTATTTTATAAAAAATTTTGGCAAAATTTTGTTTCCATAGAAAATTTGGCAACAAAATTTATTTCTATAGAAAATTTTACAAAAAAAAAAATATTTCCATAGCAAATTTTATCAAAATTTAATTTCTATATAAAATTTTGTCAAAATTTAGTTTCTATATAAAATTTTGTCAAAATTTAGTTTCTATATAAAATTTTGTCAAAATTTTATTTTTATGGAAAATTTTGACGAAATTTTATTTTCATAGAAAATTTTGGCAAAATGTTATTTTTATAGATATTTTTGTCAACATTTTATTTCTATAGAAAATTTTGTCAATTTTTTTTCCATAGAAAATTATGTCAAAATTTTATTTCCATAGAAAATTTTATCAAAATTTTATTTCTATAGACAATTTTGGCAAAATTTTATTTTATAGAAAAATTTTGGCAAAATTTTGTTTCTATAGAAAATTTGGCAAAAAAAATTTTATTTCTATAGACAATTTTGGCAAAATTTTATTTTATAGAAAATTTTGGCAAAATTTTGTTTCTACAGAAAATTTGGCAAAAAAAAAATTATTTCCATAGAAAATTTTATCAAAATTTTTTTCTTCCGAAAATTTTGTCAAAATTTAATTTCTATATAAAATTCTATCAAAATTTTATTTCCATAGAAAATTTTGTCAAAATTTTATTTCCATAGGAAATTTTATCAAAATTTTATTTCTATAGACAATTTTAGCAAAATTTTATTTCATAGAAAATTATGGTAAAATTTTATTTCTATAGAAAATTTGGCAAACAAATTTTATTTCCATAGAAAATTTTGTCAATTTTTTTTTCTGCCGAAAATGTTGTCAAAATTTAATATCTATATAAAATTTTGTCAAAATTTTATTTCTGCTGAAAATTTTGTCAAAATTTTATTTCTATAGAAAATTTTGTCAAAATTTTATTTCTATAGAAAATTTTGGCAAAAATTTATTTCTGTAGAAAAAAACCACTATAGAGCAGTTGCTACTTGTGAAATGTCAATGAATGGAAGATTTACAACTAACAGCTACCAAAATACCGAGGGTCTCAAAATAACAACTCTTGTTGGAAAACTAGAGACCAAGATAGAATGATAACGGTATTACTAAATTAGAATTATACACCGATTAAAAACGTGGCTAAAATTTCTCCAGTTTTCCTCTCTTCCCATCTCCCCTTTTTTTCATACAAATATTTCTTAGAGTATATAAGCCTTAAGGCAATATGATACATGGAGTTTAAGTTTAGCAGCATAGAAATACACAAACGTTTTTCCTGGGTCTGTCTCTTTTTTGCTCCGTTTTCCTTACAATTTTATTGCATTAGACCAGAATGTTTTTATATGCTCTCGCATCATTGATTTGGACCAAAACTTTTCTCTTAAACATATCAAACTACTCGTATAAATTTATAACTTGTAGTTTGGTTATAAAACAGAAACTTTTTCACGTAATTCCCGGAGTTTGTGCCTTCAGTCTAAAATAAAACTGCAACAACCGCAATGACAATTGATGTCCAATAATAAAGGACGTTTTTTTTCGGCTTCCTACTTTTCCCCATGACCAACTACCATCAACATTGCCAAAGGCATAAAGTCTACGGGTCAATGGTCATGAATTTTTAAAACGGAAGAATAAAATTCCTTGAGTTCTATTTTCCTTTGTAGGATTAAGCATGGAAAATGTTCCAAAAAAAAAAAACAAGAAAATCCAAAGCAGACTCAAAGATAAAGAATATCAGAGAGAGAGAGAGAGAGAGAGGAAAAGAGGGAGAAAACGACGATAAGGTATTTTTGGGATAACTTTAACAATATTGCCTTTAAACTATTTTTGTATGAGTTCGTTATGCTTCATATTAAACATTTATTGGTTTCTGTGTAAAGTCTCTTTCTTTTTCTAGGGATACAATTTCCTATATAAAATGCAATGAAATTTTGGGAAAAACTTGGGCAAATTGTCCGCCCCCGTTTACCTTTCCTTAATCCACGTAAATACTATTTTGGGATGATTAATAGTTACACTGACAAAAATCGTCGATACTAAAAGGTTTCAATTTTCATTATATACTCTCACCAAAAATCAATGGAAATGTCTATAACTAATGTAACTTTAGTTTAGTCCATAATAATTGTTAGTTCAATATTCATATTTTTTATTTTTTTAATTTTATTTCAATTGACACAATTCAATTTTAATTTTTTCCAATATGAAGAAAAATGTTCTTCAAATTTTATTTCTATACAAAATTTACTCAAAATTTTATTTCTATAGACAATTTTCGCAAAAAAATTTTTTTTTTCTATTAGAATTTTTTTCAAAATTTTATTTCTATAGAAAAAATGTCAACTTTTTTTCTATAGAAAATGTTTTTCAAATTATATTTCAATAAAAAGTGTCTAAAATTAATTTCTATATAACATTTTCTCAAAATTTTATTTCTATAGAAAATTTTGTCAAAATTTTAATTCTGTAGATAATTTTTATATAGAAATTAAAAGTTAGTGCATATGTTTGCAACACCCACAAGAGACGAGGTAGACACTTGGTCTCTTTGGTAATAATGCTCAGTGCTGGCCCTTGAGCAAGGTCGCCACTCAAGGCAAAAATGATCCACAAAAGTTTTAAGAAAATTTTACCAAATTTAAAAAATCTTATTTTGAAGTTTTTGATCAAGAAATGATTTGTTTTTTTTTTTTTTGTAAGTAATGATTTGTTATTTTATTTTAGATGTTTATTTCAATATTCGCAATATTAGATGTTATGATCTCTCCTATTATCGACAATTTTTTGGGTGTATATATAAATTATAAGCGCATTTTACAATTTTAACGATTTTAGCTTACACTTACATACAATGGACTTTGATTGTATGATCTACGATGAAAACTTTTGTCAAAATTTTTTCTATTCAAAATATTCTCAAAATTTTATTTTTATTAACTATTTTATTCACATTTTTTCTCTATAAAATATGTTCGTCAGATATTATTTCTATAGAAAATTTTCTCAAAATTTTATTTCTATAGAAAATTTTATTAATTTTGTTTTCATAGAAAATGATCTTCAAGTTTTATTTCTATAAAAATTTTCTCAAAATTTTATTTATATAGAAAATTTTATTTAATTTGTTTTTCTATACAAAATGTTCTTTAAATTTTATTTCTATAGCAAATTTACTCAAAAAAATTTCAGAATTTTATTTCTACAGAAAGTTTTATTCATTTTTTTCTATAGAAAATGTTCTTCAAATTTTATTTCTATAAAAAATGTACCCAAAATTGTATTTCTATAGAAAATTTTCTTATCTTTTTTCTTATATAGAAAATTTGCTCAAAATTTTGTTCTATAGAAAATATTATTCAATTTGTTTTAATGTTCTTCAAATTTTATTTGTATAGAAAATTTTGTCAAAATTTTATTTCTATATAAATTTTTCTCAAAATGTTATTTCAATATAAAATTTTCTCAAATTGTAGTTCTATGAATTTTTTTTTTTCAGAATTTAATTCCTATATATAATTTTGTCAAAATTTTATTTCTAAAGAAAATTTTGTAAAAATTTTATTTTAATAGAAAATTTTCTCAAAATTTTATTTCTATAGAAAATTTTGTCAAAGTTTTATTTCTAAAGAAAATTTTCAAAATTTTATTCCTATAGAAATGTTTATCAAAATTATATTTCTAAAGAATTTTTTATCACAGTTTTATTTCTATAGAATGGTGCAGTACCTTTTAGTTCCACCAAGAATTCCAGAATTTTATTTCTACAGAAAATGTTATTAATTTTTTTCTACAGAAAATGTTTTTCAAATTTTATTGCTATAAAAAATTTACACAAAATTTTTTTCTATAGAAAATTTGTTCAAAATTTTGTTCTATAGAAAATATTATTAATTTTTTTCAGAAAAGTTTCTTCAAATTTTATTTGTATAGAAATTTTTTTCAACATTTTATTATTTATTTATTTATTTATTTACAAAATTAGACTTATAGTATAATATAAGAATAATATTACAATAGTAGCATTGGCTACAGAGGCCATCAGCTAACCAACATTTTATTTCTATATAAAATTTTCTCAAAATGTTATTTCTACATAAAAATTTTCTCAAAATGTAGTTCTATGTTTTTTTTTTTTTTTTTAATTTGATTTCTATACAAAATTTTGTCAAAATTTTATTTCAATAGAAAATTTTGTCAAAATTTTAATTTTATAGAAAAAATTTTCAACATTTTATTTCTATGTAAATTTACTCAAAATTTTATTTCTATAAAAAATTTTGTCAAAATTTTATTTCTAAAGAAAATGTTCTCAAAATTTTATTCCTATAGAAAATGTTCTCAAATTGTTAATTCTATAGAAAAATTTGTCAAAATTTTATTTTAATAGAAAATTTTCTCAAAATTTTATTTCTTTAGAAAATTTTGTCAAAATTTTATTTCAATAGAAAATTTTCTCAAAATTTTATTTCTATAGAAAATTTTATTTAGTTTTTTTTATAGCAAAATTTATATTTTCTCAATATTTTATTTCTTTAGAAAATTTTGTCAAAATTTTATTTCAATAGAAAATTTTGTCAAAATTTTATTTCAATAGAAAATTTTCTCAACATTTTATTCCCATTAAAAATTTTATTCACATTTTTTTCTCTATAAAATATATCCGTCAAATATTATGTCTATAGAACATTTTTCAAAATTTTATTTCTACAGAAAATTTTATTCATTTTTTATAGAAAATTTTCTCAAAATATTATTTATATAGAAAATTTTATTCAATTTGTTTTTCTATATAATATGTTCTCCAAAACTTATTTCTATGGAAAATTTACTCAAAAAAAATCCCAAAATTTTATATCTATAGAAAATTTTATGAATTTTTTTTATAGAAAATGTTTTTCACATTTTATTCCAATAGAAAATTTACTCAAACTGTTATTTATATGGAAAATTTTCTTAAAATTTTTTTATATTAAAAATTTGCTCAAAATTTTGTTCTATAGAATACTTTATTAATTTTTTTTTTTATAAAAAAAATGTTCTTAAAATTTTATTTTAATAGAAAATTTTCTCAAAATGTTTTTTCTTTATAAAAATTTCTCAAAATGTAGTTTTATAGATTTTTTCAAAATTTAATTTCCATATAAAAGTTTGTCAAAATTTTATTTCAATAGTAATTTTTCTCAAAATTGTATTTCTTTAGAAAAGTTTCGCAAAATTTTACTTCAATAGAAAATTTTCTCAAAATTGTATTTCTTTAGAAAATTTTCTCAAAATTTTATTTCAATAGAAAATTTTGTAAAAATTTTATTTTAATAAAAAATTTTCTCATATTTGTATTTTAATGGAAAATTTTCTCAAAATATTATTTCTGTAGAAAATTTTGTCAAAATTTTATTTAAATAGGTTTTTTTTTTAACCCTTCTGTGCGTGATGAGGTCCCGCTGGACCTTTTTGATTTTTATTCATACATAACTTTATCTTTTATATGAATTTCAGATTGATGGTTTATGACTTCTTGTACTGAAGTGTTTTAAGTTGAAAACTTAAAATTTTTATGTGATTGAATCATTAAATCGGTTTTTATAGGTATTTGAAAAAGTTTAGTGCGAAAATATATTGTTGCTTGGTACGTATACTTATAGGTACCACGCCTGCGTCAAACATCAGGGCCACTAGTATACTAATCAAAAATTTTAACATTATCTGTATCCTATTAAAAATTAAATAAAACTCTATATTTACAACCAAATGTTTATATATGCAATTTGTGCATTATAGAAGAGAGTAAATAATCGAAAAAAATCGTAGGGATAACCACTCTACCATCCTTTTTTTATTGTAGGTCCCACGGGACCTCATCACGCTGGTATCGCTTCCAGTGTTATCACATACACAAGGGTTAATTTTGTTTTTTTAGAAAATTTTCTCAAAATTGTATTTGTTGAGATTTTTTTTTAAATTTTATTTCTATAGAAACTTTTCTCAAAATTTTATTTCTATAGACAATTTTATTCAAATTTGTTTTATATAGAAAATTTTTTAAATATTTTATTCTATAGAAATTTTTATTAACATTTTATTTACTCAAAATCTATACAAAATTTTATTTCCCTAGAAATTTTTATTGACATTTCATTTCCATAGAAAATTATATAAAAATTTTATTTTTATTGAAAATTGGAGTACCTCGTAGTTCTACCAATCTAACAAACCGTAAGAAATCTACCGTTGTTGGTAGAATTTTATCAAATCGGACAACCGTGCTCCTGGGTCGTTCTAACCATGTCCGTCTGTCTATGAATACGTTTCTGTGATCAAAGTTTTATTCCAAACGACTTCAAATTCGGCACAAGTATGTGTTTTGGGTCGAAATGTAACCCTTTCGCCCGATTTACACCCACATCATCACAGAGACCCTAGCTTTGCACCGATTTACGTGATTTTTGATGATTTTGCACAGAGTGTACAATTACCATTCTGGCCAAACATGCTAAATTTGGTCAAAATTAGTTCAGATTTAGATATAGCCTCCATATATATCTTCAAATTTTTTGACCCAAAATACAGGTGGCTAATATGATATGTAGCAACGTAAACGCCATATTTTTAAATTTTTTGGTTAAATTTTAATCTTCAAAAGTAAAAATATGGGAAATAACATCAACTTTTAGAATCCATTTAGATTCGTTCGAACTGCCTCTTTTTCGCATGAATTATGGCCTTCTAACGGCCAACAAAGCACGAAAGTGTCTCTGAGGTATTTGGACCCATTTCATGCGAAGCGTCGTCTTGAGATGATCAAGACTTTAGTATTTTTTAGTGCATCTGGTACCTTTGTTTTTTTTTTTTTTTTTTATTGAAGAAATTTCAATTAAAATTAATAGGATCAATTAATTTCGTATCTTACACTGAAAGAAAATACATAAATTTTAAGTAAATCAAAAGACAAGGACGGAGTTAAAACCTTGTCTTTTGATATACTTAAAATTTAGGTGATTTCTTTCAGTGCAAGACTCATAAGAAATTTTCTAACAAGTAGTTGGAGATAACTTAACTAACTTTTAAAGTTTTTCTCTAGATTATTATTTCTTGGCATTTTGCCCTCTCACCCTCCCCTTGTTTAGGAGAAGTGCCTTACTGAAGTGAAACAAAGGAAGCGAACTAGCAAATATTGGAAAACTTACAATAAAAGACAAAACCTTCAAGGGCTACTATTGGACGGATGTTTGATAATATCCACATGCAATGGAATGGAAGACATTGTCTAGTATAAAATAAAATTTTCAAAACCAAAAAAAAAAAAAAAACTCCCAACAAGAAAAACCGAAAAACGAAACCCAAAAAAGTTGTTGAAAACTTTAGCCTAGAAAAGGTACCATGTTGAGGAATGGTCCCCTTTACACATTTCATTTTTCTTCTAAAATCTGGTCAGCGTGTGCGAGGAAGCCCTAAGGAAAAATGAAATGTGAAAGCTTCTTCCTACCGAATCAACTTCTCGTGTCTGTATGTGTGTGTTTTTGTTTGTTTTTGCATCCCCCAAACACCTCTCTCAAAGGTGGGATTATATTGATGGCAAAAGATACGTGCTTGGAAAATTTTATCTCATCATGTTGATATTAACCGTTTTTAACTTTTGACAAAGTTAACGTCAACTTTAAGCTGCCAGTTTGGAAAAAAAACTAAAGATCCTCTTTGAACAACAAAATACATAAAACTGTTAATATAGTGTGATGTGATTAGAAACTAAGAATTCCTAAGAAAACAAGCAAAAAGGGAGAGATGGAGAAAATAACCGTAACAAAGAAAATTATTAGGCGATATTGTCGTCTCAGGACAAAGACGAAGGTTTAACAAAAGGCGCTTATATTAGGAAGTACGACATTAAAATTGAACCAACTAAAGAAATTGGTAATTAATATAAGGTGTGACTCTATTAACTGGTATTTCCATTCTCTTAATGAAAATGTTATGTTGAAACAGCGTAAAAATATCCCAGACTCAATTTTAATAAAATTATCTTTAAAATTAATGTAGTCCGGTACCCTGAAAAAAATATTGTTGTTAGACCAACGATTTCGTGACCTTAAAATTCGAATTTTTCTTAGAACTTCTATAAAACCTGTTTTCTTCTCCAAAAGTCGACAAACTTTTTAAGTCGTTTTGTACTCATAGTTAAGTAACTAGACGAAAGAAGACTGAAGAATTCTTCAAACTTAATGAAATTGTATCTTGACCATAAGGCAAAACAAAAAATCGTCAAAAATAATAGTACATGTCTTTGAACACTTTATTCTAAACAGAATTTTTACTTGAAATATAACACGGACTAAAGACTGTTTTCCATATGTTTAGGTGTAAAATTTATATGTTTGGAACTTAAATTTTTAGAATATTGTTACATGCACACAGAGAAAATGTCATTAAAGATGGAGTTAGACCGTTATTTTTTTTTTTTTTTTTTGCAAGACTCAGAGTGAAGAATTATGACCCACTCGAGTCGAACAACGTTTATTACAAAACAATGGAACTTTCGTCTCGGGTTCAATTTTTAATGAATAATAAATTCTCCAAATAGAGGGAGCCATCGTGGTGCAATGGTTAGCATGCCCTCCTTGCATACACAAGGTCGTGGGTTTGATTCCTGCTTCGACCGAACACCAAAAAGTTTTTCAGCAGTGGATTATCCCACCTCAGTAATGCTGGTGACATTTCTGAGGGTTTCAAAGCTTCTCTAAGTGGTTTCACTGCAATGTGGAACGCCGTTCGGACTCGGCTATAAAAAGGAGGTCCCTAGTCATTGAGCTTAACATGGAATCGGGCAGCACTCAGTGATAAGATAGAAGTTCACCACTGTGATATCACAATGGAATGAATGGTCTAAGTGAGCCTGATACATCGGGCTGCCACCTAACCTAACCTAACCTAATAGAGATAAAATCCATTTTGAATTGGATTGAATAAAAATGAAATGTACCTAATTTTATTAAATTAAAGTCGAGTCAATAAAATTGAAGATAATTTATTCATTATTTATTCATTGCTTGAATTAAGTGTAATTTAATTTAAAAGACAGTAGGCATCCCGGGCCTATAAAAATTGTCAGCACAAAAGCTATGAAAATGTTCTTTTTAGATATGGGAGTTATGCAAAATCGGGTCAGAAGCAATGAATCTTACAAAAAATTCTTTTCTGATTGAACCACGAAATTAATTGATCCAATTAATTTTTTACTTGAAATGTCTCTAATCAAAGAAATGATAGTATCAATTAAAAAATTAATTGATCAAACTAAAAAAACAAGTATATACGGCCGTAAGTTCGGCCAGGCCGAAGCATATGTACCCTGCATGGATTGCGTAGAAACTTCTACTGAAGACTGTCATCCACAATCGAATTACTTGGGTTGCGGTAACACTTGCCGAAGGCAACGTATCTTAAAACTTCCTACGTCCATACGTGGTATATATTAAACTAAAAAAGGCCGATTAAATACGTATATAATTAAGTTTAAAGTTTCTATAGAAATAAAATTTTGACAAAATAAAATTTTGACAACATTTTCTATAGAAGTAAAATTTTGGAAAAAAAATAGAAATAATATTTGGAAAAATAGAAATAATATTTGGAAAAAATTTTCTATAGAAATAAAATGTTGACAAAATTTTCTATAGAAATAAAATTTTGACAAAATTTTCTATAGAAATAAAATTTTGACAATGTTTTCTATAAAAATAAAATTTTGGTAAATTATTTTTGTCTCGAGTGGCAACCATGATTATGAACCGATAAGGACCAATTTTTGTGTGATTGGGGATCGCCTATATATAACTATAGACCGATATGGACCAATTTTGGCATGGTTATTAGCGGCCTTATACTAACACCACGTTGCAAATTTCAACCGGATCGGATGAATTTTGCTCCTCTAAGAGGGTCCAGAGATCAAATCTGAGGAACGGTTTATATGGGGGCTATATATAATTATGGACCGATATGGACCAATTCTTGCGTGTTTGTTGGAGACCACATTCTAACACCACGGTCCAAATTTCAACCGGATCGGATGAATTTTGCTCCTCCAAGAGGCTCCGGAGGACAAATCTGGGGATCGATTTATATGGGGGCTATATATAATTATGGACCGATATGGACCAATTCTTGCATGGTTATTAGAGAATACTAACACCACGTCGCAAATTTCAACCGGATCGGATGAATTTTGCTCCTCTAAGAGGCTCCGGAGGTCAAATCTGGGGATCGGCCTATATGGGGCTATATATAATTATGGACCGATGTGGTCCAATTTCTGCATGGTTGTTAGAGACCATATACTAACACCATGTACCAAATTTCAGCCGGATCGGATGAACTTTGCTTCTCTTAGAGCAATCGCAAGCCAAATTTGGGGTCCGTTTATATGGGGGCTATAGGTAAAAGTGGACCGATATGGACCAATTTTTGCATGGTTGTTAGAGACCATAAAATTTGCTTCTCTTAGAGCAATCGCAAGCCAAATTTAGGGGTCCTTTTATATGAGGGCTATACGTAAAAGTGGACCGATATGGCCCATTTTCAAAACCATCCGACCTACATCAATAACAACTACTTGTGCCAAGTTTCAAGTCAATAGCTTGTTTCGTTCGGAAGTTAGCGTGATTTCAACAGACGGACGGACGGACATGCTCAAATCGGCTCAGAATTTCACCACGACCCAGAATATATATACTTTATGGGGTCTTAGAGCAATATTTCGATGTGTTACAAACGGAATGACAAAGTTAATATACCCCCAACCTATGGTGGAGGGTATAAAAAGTGTTGTTCCACCAAGACAACGCACCTTGCCACAAGTCATTGGGAACGATGGCAAAAATTCATGAATTGGGCTTCGATTTCCTTCCGCACCCACCGTATTCTCCAGATCTGGCCCCCAGCGACTTTTTCTTGTTCTCAGACCTCAAAAGGATGCTCGCAGTGAAAAAATTTGGCTGCAATGAGGAGGTGATCGCCGAAACTGAGGCCTATTTTGAGGCAAAACCGAAAGAGTACTACCAAAATGGTATCAAAAATTTGGAAGGTCGTTATAATCGTTATATCGCTCTTGAAGGGAACTATCTTGAAAAATAAAAAAATAATTTTGATAAAAAAATGTGTTTTTCTTTGTTAGACCGGGGACTTATCAGCCAACCTGTTATATATATTTACTTGGGAAAAACTACCAAATTTGTTTATTGGGAAGAACTACCAATTTTTTTTTTTATTATAACACAAAAGTGTTGAACTTCATATTGAATTCAATTATTTCTCCACAATATGTCTATCATAGAATAAAGTGGAAATAAAAATAACATAACCTAACTTTATTTTAAGTAACCCATATATATATATTTTATATCCATCCTCAATGTAAATTTATACCATCAATTTTAGTCTCATATATATCATATTATTCATTGTTATTAAGTACATATATTAAAATTTAATTTATATACAATACAACTATAAAACCACATTAGGCTACTTAACATTCATACGAGTGTATACCTGCTTGACAATATAATTGGCTGGAGCATTTTATTTGACACTTACCTGTAAATAAAAGAACAAATGAAATATAATATTAATATTTAAATGCACATACATATAAATGGATAAATTAACAAAAGTTCACAATTATAAATAATAATAATGATATATGTCTGGCCAGCAAACACATGATGTTTGTAATTGTGATAATATAATAAAAATTATTATTATATACAAAAAAATAAATAAATAAATAAAAAATAGAAAGTACTTAATAAAACAATGGTTCATCATCATATCTGTTGTTTTGAAACTTTAAAGTTTTATTGTAATATTATCGGAAAACATCCACTGAAGAATGAGCAAAAAAAAAAAAAATAATTGAAAATATTTTTTTTTTTAATTAGCATTTAAATAAATATGCAAAAATGCTGTAGGCAGGCTCCACAACACACATATGCGAACAATTAAATATTTAAATAAAATTTTCAACATATTTTTATGCGAATCTGATGATAATAAAAAAAACAACAGTGAAGAGAAAAAACATAAACAAGCGACAAGTAGTAAAGCATTGGTGCTCATGAAGGCTAGATAAAGCACATATCCAGCCAGCCAACCAACCATCCAGAATGAACATTAAAATGTGTCTAGGGACTAACGTGGCAATTTCTAGGAACTTTATCATAGTGGGCTCAATTTACAATCAGCCAGTATAGTAGCCAACGAAGGGGAACAAATTTCAGAATAGCAACCCTCTGGGGAAGAATCAACACCTACCTCAATATATATAAGCTCCTGTTCCACCTACTCTGGATTCTTTTCATTGCAATTTCCCACGAATTGCTATCGTAAACATTACTGCAATGGCTATGGCATCTGCGACAAGTGGTGCGAATGCAATTGAGCTTGAACAACATAACGGCGACGGCTATATCGGAAGTTCCATGGGAGAGCTCATATATGTCCTGAAGTAAGAAAAACCAACTATCCGCCAGAGAATATTTCACTATAAACGACTGCACTATTCAAACTTTATCAGCTTGAGAGTATGTAAGTATTTTTTTCTTATTCTCTTTATTTGTGTTTATAGGGGAATAGCACTGGGAAATTTTATTGCAGTGATATAATGCGTTTATGGTCCCCCTTTTTTTTGCAAGAACAGAGTAGCCTAATAAAAATTGTTGGAAATATTTTTACAATCACTTTGATATGATTTCACAATGTTTGGGAAAAGTAAATCTCAAATAGAACAAAATCATAGAGATTGTATAAAATATTTAAAATATAGAGAGGCTGATATGTAATGAAACACGAATTATGGCCTTTAAACGAGGGGCAAAGCCATCACACGCTTCATGAAAGTTGCTCTGCGGAATGGTGACCCATTCCCGGTGAATAGCCGTCTTGAGATGCCCAAGGCGGCAAAAATTTTTCATGTTCCCAATCCAAAAATATAATTTTTCCCTAGGAGGTTATCAAATTCTATGCATGCATGGTCGTTAAATACGAGCACGGAGCGACCATTGGCCTTTACGACAGCCCAGACCATTATCAGCACTGGAGTTCTAGTGGCAAATCAAAGGTGTACATGTTTAGCTGACCCCTTTTGCAAATAACCCTGATCACTTTGTTTGTTCACAAACTGCTCAATTTGAAAAGTAAACCAAATTCGCTACTTTCACTTTCGTGTAAGAGAAACAAATCCTAGGATCTTAAGCTTCACTTGAAATTTCACAGCTTTCCAAAAATAAGTGAAAATAATGAAAAAATTCGATATATTTATTTTATTTTTTTTTAATAAAAGTCAATAGTGAAATTTTTAACAGTTTACAGAGATATTTTGTATACCCTAAACCACATAGTGGTCAGGGTATAATATGTATGATCTTCCAAAAAATGTGCCTACCAGAAATATTGATTTTAGACCCCATAAAATATATACCGATCGACTCAGAATCACATCCTGAGTCGATCTAGCGCTTGGTGTCCATCCGTCTGTCCATGTATTTGTTGTTCGCAAGATTCCGATCGCAATTATTAACCGATTTTGATGAAATTTAGTACAGTGTGTTTGTTGGGTGCAAGGACGAACGCTATTGAATTTGGAAGAAATCGGATCAAATGTAGATATAGCTCGCGTATATATGTATCACCTCTCATATCTCCTAAACTATGCGTTCTAAAGCGAAAATGAGCTTAATTCATGACCACCCCCAAAAAAATTGAAAATTTCACCCAAATTCTGAAAAAATTTAAATTTCTACATGAAAAACTTGTTTTGCTCATATCTCCTAAACTATGGGTCCTAAAGCGAAAAGGAGCTTAATTCATGACTACCCCCAAAAAAATCTAAAATTTCACCCAAATCCTGAAAAAATTGAAATTTTTATATGAAAAAATTGTTTTGCTCATATCTCCTAAACTATGCGTCGTAGAGCGAAAAGGAGCTTAATTCATGACCACCCCCAAAAAAAATCGAAAATTTCATCCAAATCCTGAAAAAATTGAAATTTTTATATGAAAAACTTGTTTTGCTCATATCTCCTAAACTATGGGTCCTAAAGCGAAAAGGAGCTTAATTCATGACCACCCCCAAAAAAATCGAAAATTTCATCCAAATCCTGAAAAAATTGAAATTTTTATATAAAAAACTTGTTTTGCTCATATCTCCTAAACTATGCGTCCTAAAGCGAAAAGGAGCTTAATTCATGACTACCCCCAAAAAAAATCTAAAATTTCACCCAAATCCTGAAAAAATTTAAATTTTTATATGAAAAACTTGTTTTGCTCATATCTCCTAAACTATGCGTCCTACAGCGAAAAGGAGCTTAATTCATGACCACCCCCCAAAAACTCGAAAATTTCATCCAAATCCTGAAAAAATTTAAATTTTATATGAAAAACTTGTTTTGCTCATATCTCCTAGACTATGCGTCTTAGAGCGAAAAGGATCTTAATTCATGACCACCCCCAAAAACTCGAAAATTTCATCCAAATCCTGAATAAATTGAAATTTTTATATGAAAAACTTGTTTTGCTCATATCTCCTAAACTATGCGTCCTAGAGCGAAAAGGAGCTTAATTCATGACCACCCCCAAAAACTCGAGAATTTCATCCAAATCCTGAAAAAATTGAAATTTTTATATGAAAAACTTTTATATCAAAAACTTTCGACAAATTGGGTTACGTTTCCCCTTTTTTACCAACCGATTATCGTCAAGTTTGGCACAAAGTAATCTTTTTCATCACCCTTGAAATCTGCAAAATGTCATCCGAATCGGTTCAGATTTAGATATAGCTCCCATATATATGTATCCCCCGATTTTCACAAATCTGGCCATAAAACCATTATTTATTACCCGATCTTACTCAAATTTACCAAAAAGTAACCTTCCGTAGTATCAACCAAACCTGTTAAATATCATCTAAATCGGTTCAGATTTATATATATCTCCAATATATATGTATCGCCCGATTTTCCCAAATTTGACCACAGAACCCTTATTTATTACCCGATCTTACTCAAATTTAGCAAAAGGTACCCTTCCGTAGTACCCACCAAACCTGCCAAATATCATCTAAGTCGGTTCAGATTTAGATGTAGCTCCCATATATATGTATCGCCCGATTTTCAAAAATTTACTCTAATAACCCTATTTTTTCCAAAATAGCCTTATTCCCGTTCTTAGTAAAATTTAGTACAAGATAACCCTCTATTGCATCAATTAAACCTGCCAAATATTATCAAAATCGTTTCAGATTTAGATATAGCTCCCACATATATGTATTACACGATTTTTAAAAATTTGATGATTTGATTTGATCATTTATTATCAGATCTTACTCAAATTTAGCACATGGTAACCTTCTGTGGTATCAATCAAACTTGCCAAATATTATCCAAATTGGTTCAGATATAGATATAGCTCAGGGAGCCACCGTGGTGCAATGGTTAGCATGCCCGCCTTGCATACACAAAGTCGTGGGTTCGATTCCTGCTTCGACCGAACACCAAAAAATTTTTCAGCGGTGGATTATCCCACCTCAGTAATGCTGGTGACATTTCTGAGGGTTTCAAAGCTTCTCTAAGTGGTTTCACTGGAATGTGGAACGCCGTTCGGACTCGGCTATAAAAGGGAGGTTCCTTGTCATGGAGCTTTACATGGAATCGGGCAGCACTCAGTGAAGTGAAGAGAAGTTCACCAATGTGGTACCACAATGGACTGAATAGTCTAAGTGAACCTGATACATCGGGCTGCCACCTAACCTAATCTAGATATAGCACCCATATGTATGCATCGCTCCATTTTTCCAAAGTTTGTCTGAATAGTCTTATTCATTAACCATCGTTACTTAAATTTCAAATTTTTATGTATTAGACGATCTAACAGGTTGGCTGATAAGTCCCCGGTCTGACACATAGATGGCGTCGCAAGTATTAAATGCATATTATTTTTATATAGTACCAACCTTCAAATGATTCGTGTCAAAATTTGACGTCTGTAAGTCAATTAGTTTGTGAGATAGAGCGTCTTTTGTGAAGCAACTTTTGTTATTGTGAAAAAAATGGAAAAAAAGGAATTTCGTGTTTTGATAAAATACTGTTTTCTGAAGGGAAAAAATACGATGGAAGCAAAAATTTGGCTTGATAATGGGTTTCCGGACTCTGTGACAGGGAAATCAACAATAATTGATTGGTATGCAAAATTCAGGCGTGGTGAAATGAGCACGGAGGACGGTGAACGCAGTGGACGCCCGAAAGAGGTGGTTACCGACGAAAACATCAAAAAAATCCACAAAATGATTTTGAATGACCGTAAAATGAAGTTGATCGAGATAGCAGAGGCCTTAAAGATATCAAAGGAACGTGTTGGTCATGTCATTCATCAATATTTGGATATGCGGAAGCTCTGTGCAAAATGAGTGCCGCGCGAGCTCACATTTGACCAAAAACAACAACGTGTTGATGATTCTGAGCGGTTTGCAGCTGTTAACTCGTAATACACCCGAGTTTTTCCATCGATATGTGACAATGGATGAAACATGGCTCCATCACTACACTCCTGAGTCCAATCGACAGTCGGCTGAGTGGACAGCGACCGGTGAACCGTCTCCGAAGCGTGGAAAGACTAAAAAGTCCGCTGGCAAAGTAATGGCCTCTGTTTTTTGGGATGCGCATGGAATAATTTTTATCGATTATCTTGAGAAGGGAAAAACCATCAACAGTGACTATTATATGGCGTTATTGGAACGTTTGAAGGACGAAATCGCGGCATGAAGAAGAAAAAAGTGTTGTTCCACCAAGACAACGCACCGTGTTTCAAGTCATTGAGAACGATGGCAAAAATTCATTAATTGGGCTTCGAATTGCTTCCCCACCCACCGTATTCTCCAGATCTGGCCCCAGCGACTTTTCCTTGTTCTCAGACCTCAAAAAGATGCTCGCAGGGAAAAAATTTGGCTGCAATGAAGAGGTGATCGCCGAATCTATTTTGAGGCAAAACCGAAGGAGTACTACCAAAATGGTATCAAAAAATTGGAAGGTCGTTATAATCGTTGTATCGCTCTTGAAGGGACCTATGTTGAATAATGAAAACGAATTTTAACAAAAAAAAAGTGTTTTTCTTTGTTAGACCGGGGACTTACAGCAATATTAGTGGCATACAAACTCTTTAGGTTCAGACATTTCTGTTGAGATTGTGATAAAATTCCCATAACCATGTACCCCCTAATGTACTTACATATGGAAGTGCGGGTTATCTCTCAAACCTATACCATTCATACCCCACAAACAATGTTTACTAATTCAGTAGGGGTGCTTTAGGGTATGATATTGTCGGCCCCGACCGACTTTTTACTTTACTCACTTGTTTTTTTATCAATTCTTGAACATTAATTGCTCTCTGGCTTCCCTTTTGGGTTGACCCATCGCCGAAAAATCGATGCAATTATGGAAAGTGTTCGCCGCATAGAAAAAAATATATTTTGGTTTCAATAACGATATTAATCGATACAATTATTTCTTAATTGAAATTACTTCAATCACGGAATTGATAATATCAAGCACCAATGAACAACTTATGGCGTTTTCGATTCGCAAAAAATATGTTGCCTTGGTGTTACTCTACTATTTTCCTCATTGCATATTCGACCAAATGATAGCGCCATTCCAAAGTTATTGTTAATTCCTAATATTGTGAGAGATACAGGAACCAAAATCTATCACAGTGTCCTTCATATTTTGCTATCAATTTCGAGAATGTTGCACCTTTTTTACCAATCGAAATCGCTATTAATTGATCATTTTACAAATTTAATTGATTTAAATTATTTTTGTGAATGAATTTTGTTTTGATTAAAATAAATTCAATTAACTTTTTAATTTAAAACTATGCTTGGAATAGGCGGAATCTCATTTCACATTACTTTGTAAACCATAAGCATAACATAATTCGTTTGACAGTCCCGAGGTAGTTCTTCATTTCTCCCCCAGTTTCCATTTTTCTGTGTATGTGAAAATTATAATATTTAACTGTGCAACAAAAAAAACTTACGAAAGTAAATACCTTTTTTAATTTAATTTTATTTGAAATTTTAATTTAAAATTAACCTTCATTTTATTTTTAATATAATCTTACATTAAATTTGAATTTTAAATTTTGTTTCAAATTCAATTTTAATTTAAGTTTATCTCAACTATTGTAGGTATGTTGCCACCTTATAGTGTGTTACAGTTTCATAATATACTGCGCCAATGCTGAAATTTATTCTCCCATAATCATAAAAACAAAATTGCCAAAAATGAAACCCCAAACATAAAAACGGAGTACCCCACATTTACATTCAATGGCGAGAAAATAAAATGTAGCGGCTACCGTAATCAAAAGTGAAAATTTCACTGACTGCTAAAAGTATCATTTCCAGGATGTAATTTTTTCATCGAATATTTATAAAATAAAAATCCAAAGACCAACAACACACGAAAGCCACTTGGCTACGCTGATAAGGGTGTTGGTGAATCTGATATCGTATAGTTACCCATTGCGAATACTCGCAAATGTTAATGTAAATGACAATGCTCTTGCCACATTGTCGAGACAATATTAGTGCTGGCCGAATAGACCATATCGAATAATGCTTAAAGTATCTCAGAGGATTTTTAGCTTTTGGCAATGCTTATATCTACGTTGGCTTCGCAAACAAAGATTAAAGGACTTTCACATTCCACTTGCTCATCCATACCAGACTTATGATCTGAGCTATATATTTATCTCCTCACACTTGCAGTTTGTAGGATGGAAGGTGGATAGCATTTTTGTGGGATGAAGGTGCTGATGCTTGGTTCTGTCTTCCATTTGTAACATTTATCATACACCATAATATCATGAATAATTCATACAAATTACAAAACTTCAAAACTCAATATGCATTTGCAAAAACTGCCAATGACGGTGAACAGTGAAGCGCAGCAGAAAAATTGGGTTATGATGCATAATCGTATTCTAAGACAAAATGTAGTGTATGGCTACATTTGTCCAGTCGTCAGATAAATATCAGCTACACAGAAAAAAAATCACGAAAATTTTTCCAATTAAAATTTTAATTGAGTTTTAATAAAAATATACAATTAAAAATTTAATTGATTCAACAATTTTTTAATTGAAACAAAAATTAATCACAGAAATTAATAGTATCAATTAGTTTTTAATTGACTTTCAAATAATTTGTTTAATTGATACTATCATTTCGGTGATTGAAGACCTTTCAATTAAAAAATTAATTGAATCAATTAATTTCTTGATTGAATCAGAATTTTTATACCCTCCACCATTGGAGGGGGTATATTAACTTTGTCATTCCGTTTGTAACACATCGAAATATTGCTCTAAGACCCCATAAAGTATACATAGTCTGGGTCGTGGTGAAATTCTGAGTCGATCTGAGCATGTCCGTCCGTCCGTCTGTTGAAATCACGCTAACTTCCGAACGAAACACGCTATTGACTTGAAACTTGGCACAAGTAGTTGTTATTGATGTAGGTCAGATGGTATTACAAATGGGCCATATCGGTTCACTTTTACGTATAGCCCCCATATAAACGGACCCCCAAATTTGGCTTGCAGACCCTCTAAGAGAAGCAAATTTCATCCGATCCTGCTGAAATTTGGTACATGGTGTTAGTAGATGGTCTCTAACAACCATGCAAAAATTGGTCCACATCGGTCCATAATTATATATAGCCCCCATATAAACCGATCCCCAAATTTGGCTTGCGGAGCCTCAAAGAGAAGCAAATTTCTTCCGATCCTGCTGAAATTTGGTACATGGTGTTGATATATGGTCTCTAAAAACCTTGCAAAATGTGGTCCAAATCGGTTCATAATTATATATAACCCCCATATAAACCGATCCCCAGATTTGGCTTGTGGAGCCTCAAAGAGAAGCAAATTTCATCCGATCCGGCTGAAATTTGGTACATGGTGTTGGTATATAGTCTCTAATAACCATGCAAAAGTGTGGTCCAAATCGGTCCATAATGCGTTTTCATTCGCTGATATTTTTTTGCCACTGTTCCAAATGCTAAAGATACAACAGAGCTGTATGTTTGACTTTAACAGCTTCAGTTCTTTAATGGCTTTCCTGCATCCAACATTACCACCACCATAGCATTTACATTTAAAAGATATATGGTGATAGTGCTGATGAAACAAAAACAAACAAAAAAATTGTTTTTGCATACAAATATGAACAGGAAGAAGGAAGGGGGAGGAGTGATTGAGAGCGAATTCGAGGTTTTTTTGTGCAAATGTTAACCAATCGTGGAATATGAACACTCGGAGCAACGATATGAATAGAGTCCTGTCACTGACAGAGGTAAAGTTCTTTCCGCCTATCAGGGTATCTGACTATCGAAGCTTTTTGTGGTCATTGGCTTTGCTTTGGGCAATGAGGGAAAAATGTGTGAGCAATTGTGTCTATATATTCCAATGCACCGAAAATCCCCTTAGCCCCATCCCCCATCAACTTTTGTAATTACACAGATAGAAAAAAATCTGATTCAATCACTGATCCTATTAAAATTTTAATTAAAATTGATACAACCATCAATATAATACTATCACGTCAAATAGATTTAAGTGATTTTGATCTTAAAATTTTTTTATTTGATACAATCAATTGTTTAATTGAACTTCACCCCCCTTTTAATATTAGGTTTTTGATCGATTCAAATAAAAACCCAGTAAAAAAAAGCGTCGCCAAAAAAGTAGTGAAAATGTTCGTTTTGGATCCGGAAGAGTACAACATTGGCACATAAGCGATGAATTTAACGCGGACTTGTCATAGGACGGATGTCCACCATTCAACAGCCGTTGCACTGAATTTGCATCACTTTTTACTCTGTGATTCAAATTCAGTGTTTTGGATTTTAATTAAAAAATGTCATATTTTGACAAATAAATAATTTTTATAATTTTTTATGACTTTTCTTACGCTTGTCCGAAACGTTTGTATTAAAATATTAAAAAAAATCGCAATTTTCTTGAATGGGTTTTGCCAAAAAATTAAAAAATTTGTACCATTTTATTGCGGCTTACTCTGTTTTTAACATTTTTGAAACAAAAAAATTAAATTTACCCATTTAAAATAAGAAAAAAAAGCGCGTTATAAATAATTGAATTAAAAGAACTTCCTGTGTAGTTGAAATAAAGAACATCTTTGGGATTACATCTTCCAATTTTTTTGCTGGGAAGTGAATATTATTTACCACTTTCTTAGATATTTTTGACTATCATCGCAGTTTTTTTACATAGATTTGGAACCAAATTGAATTAGCCAATAAATAAATATCCAGCAAAATAAGCGTCGCCAAAAAAGTAGTGAACATTTTCTTTTTGGATTCGGAACTGGTGCAAAAGCTATGAATTTGATATGGACTTGTCATAGGACGGATGTCCATCATTTCAATAGCGGTTGCACTGAATTTTCATCACGTCTTAAGGTGTGATTCGAATTCAGTGTTTTGGATGTGAATTAAAACAAGTATATACGGTCGTAAGTTCGGCCGGGCCGAAGCTTATGTTCCCTCCACCATGGATTGCGTAGAAACTCCTACTGAAGACTGTCATTCACAATCGAATTACTTGGATTGCGGTAACACTTTCCGATGGCAAGGTATCTTAAAACTTCCTAACACCGTCTTCTAAATTGCAAGGTAGTCCATACGTGATATATATATTAAACTAAAAAAAGCCGCTTAAATACGTATATAATTAAGTTTGATAAAATTTTCTATAGAAATAAAATTTTGACAAAATTTTCTATAGAAATAAAATTTTGAAAAATAAAATGTTGACAACATTTTCCATAGAAGTAAAATTTGGCAAAATTTTCTATAGAAATAAAATTTTGACTAAATTTTCTATAGAAATAAAATTTTGACAAAATAAAATGTTGACAACGTTTTCTATAGAACTAAAATTTTGACAAAATTTTCTATAGAAATAAAATTTTGACAAAATTTTCAATAGAATTAAAATTTTGAAAATATTTTCTATAGAAAGAAAATTTTGTCAAAATTTTCTATAGAAATAAAATTAGACAAAATTTTCTATAGAAATGACATTTTAACAAAATTTTCTATTGAAATAAAATTTTCTATAGAAGTAAAATTTTGGTAGATTATTTTTGACTCGAGTGACAACCATGATTATGAACCGATATGGACCAATTTTTGTGTGATTGGGGATCGGCTATATATAACTATAGACCGATATGGACCAATTTTGGCATGATTATTAGCGGCCATATACTAACACCACGTACCAAATTTCAACCGAATCGGATGAATTTTGCTCCTCCAAGAGGTTCCGGAGTTCAAATCTGGGGATCGATTTATGTGGGGGCTAGATATAAATAATGACCGATATGGACCAATTTTGGCATGATTATTAGCGGCCATATACTAACACCACGTACCATATTTCAACCGAATCGGATGAATTTTGCTCCTCTAAGAGGTTCCGGTGGTCAAATCTCGGGATCGATTTATATGGGGGCTAGATATAAATAACGACCGATATGGACCAATTTTGGCATGGTTACTAGCGGCCATATACTAACACCACGTACCAAATTTCAACCGAATCGGATGAATTTTGCTCCTCCAAGAGGTTCCGGAGTTCAAATCTGGGGATCGATTTATGTGGGGGCTAGATATAAATAAAGACCGATATGGACCAATTTTGGCATGGTCATTAGTGGCCATATACTAACACCACGTACCAAATTACAACCGTATCGGATGAATTTTGCTCCTCCAAGAGGTTCCAGAGTTCAAATCTGGGGATCGATTTATATGGGGGCTATATATAATTATGGACCGATATGGACCATTCTTGTGTGTTTATTAGAGACCACATACTTACACCACGTTCCAAATTTCAACCGAATCGGATGAATTCTGCTCCTCCAAGAGGCTCCGGAGAACAAATCTGGGGATCGGTTTATATGGCGGCTATATATAATTATGGACCGATGTGGACCAATTTTTGCATGTTTGTTAGAGACCATATACTAACACAACGTGCCGAATTTCAACCGGATCGGATGAATGTTGCTCCTCTAAGAGGCTCCGGAGATCAAATCTGGGGTTCGCTTTTTATTAGGGGGGCTATATATAATTATGGACCGATATGGACCAATTTTTCATGGTTGCTAGATACCATATACTTATATCATGTACCAAATTTCAGCCCGATCGGATGAAATATGCCACTCTTAGAGACTCCGCAAGCCAAATCTGGGGGTCAATTTATATGAGGATATACGTAAAAGTGGACCGATATGGCCCATTTCCAATACCATCGGACCTACATCAATAACAACTACACTCAACAAAAAGTTTACTTGGATCCAAAGATTTTGACCTTCCCTTAAAGATTTTGGTATTGATTCCGAGCCAAAGATGCGGCTTATTTAAAATAAAGAAATTTTTTAGCGACATAACAGGTTGCCTGATAAGTTCCCGGTCTAACAAAGAAAAACACATTTTTTTGTCAAAATTCGTTTTTATTATTCAACATATTTCCCTTCAAGAGCGATACAACGATTATAACGACTTTCCAATTTTTTGATACCATTTTGGTAGTACTCCTTCGGTTTTGCCTCAAAATAGGCCTCAGTTTCGGCGATCACCTCTTCATTGCAGCCAAATTTTTTTCCCTGCGAGCATCCTTTTGAGGTCGGAGAACAAGAAAAAGTCGCTGGGGGCCAGATCTGGAGAATACGGTGGGTGGGGAAGCAATTCGAAGCCCAATTCATGAATTTTTGCCGTCGTTCTCAATGACTTGTGGCACGGTGCGTTGTCTTGGTGGAACAACACTTTTTTCTTCTTCATATGGGGCCGTTTTGTCGCGATTTCGACCTTCAAACGCTCCAATAACGCCATATAATAGTCAGTGTTTTTCCATTCTCAAGATAATCGATAAAAATTATTCCATGCGCATCCCAAAAAACAGAGGCCATTACTTTGCCAGCGGACTTTTGAGTCTTTCCACGCTTCGGAGACGGTTCACCGGTCGCTGTCCACTCAACCGACTGTCGATTGGACTCAGGAGTATAGTGATGGAGCCATGTTTCATCCATTGTCACATATCGACAGAAAAACTCGGGTGTATTACGAGTTAACAACTGCAAACACCGCTCAGAATCATCAACACGTTGTTGTTTTTGGTCAAATGTGAGCTCGCGCGGCACCCATTTTGCACAGAGCTTCCGCATATCCAAATATTGATGAATGATATGACCAACACGTTCCTTTGATATCTTTAAGGCCTCTGCCATCTCGATCAACTTCATTTTACGGTCATTCAAAATCATTTTGTGGGTTTTTTTGATGTTTTCGTCGGTAACCACCTCTTTCGGGCGACCACTGCGTTCACCGTCCTCCGTGCTCATTTCACCACGCTTGAATTTTGCATACCAATCAATAAGATTTGATTTCCCTGGGGCAGAGTCCGGAAACTCATTATCAAGCCACGATTTTGCTTCCACCGTATTTTTTTCCTTCAGAAAAAAATTCCTTTTTTTCAATTTTTTTCACAATAACAAAATTTGCTTCACAAAAGACGCTCTATCTCACAAACTAATTGACTTACAGACGTCAAATTTTGACACGAATCATTTGAAGGTTGGTACTATATAAAAAAAATATGCATTTAATACTAGCGACGCCATATATGTGTCAGAGCGAGGACTTATCAGCCAACCTGTTATCTGGCTTTAAATCTAGGACCAATAAAATTAAAATTAGCATGCATATCTCATTTATCAAATTTTCATTCTCTTTTCGAGGTTTATAAATGAAGGTACTCAAGTACAAACAAATGCCAGTTTAAAAATCCAAATTATAACGGATACTTCAAAGTAAAAAAATGTTTTCTTAATTCCAAAAAAACTTTACACCAAAGACGCTAAATCCTTAAAATAAGTCTTAGCCTATATTTGAAGCGTTTTGATCTTCAATCTAAAGATTCAATAGTTCAGTTAATTTAAGGACAATTTCTTTAAATCAAAAATGTGTTTCTTTACTTTAAGGAAAATTAGCCTTAGTTGTAAGACATAGGACTTTAACGGAGGGACGCAAATTTACAAAATTTGTGTCCTAATTTTAATGAAAAAAAATTTTTGAAGCAAAGATTAAAACTTTATTTTAATTAAAATTTCATTATTTTAAAGAAATTTGTCCTTAATATTTTGTAAATTTCGCATCCTAAAGTTAAGGTTGCGTAATCTTTAATATCACGTAAATAGTTTTTTCAGTGTACTTGTGCCAATGTTGCAAGTCGATAGCTTGTTTCGTTCGTTGTAATATTTTGCCAAAGATTTTTTTAATGATTTTAATGCTTTCCAATATTTTCAAAAATTCGCAAATTTTCTGGACTGGATTTAGCATTATTTTCGACAAAATTTTATGTAATTTGTTTTTAACCTATTTGAGACAAAAAAAGTTAAAATTATTCATTAAAACTATGAAAAAAGCGAGTTATAAAAATTCAATCAAAAGAACTTCCTGTGTAGTTAAAATAAAGAACATCTATGGGATGACATTTTTGGAAGTGCTTTTAAAGTTGTGCCTTTGGAACAACTGCCAATTTTTTTTTTGCTGGGTAGTATATGTATATGGAAAAAGTTTATTTCCGGGCAAAATTATCAATTTTATTTTTGATTAAAAATCTTGCTAAATTATTTTAACCAACAAATAATATTTTAATGAATAACGTCGTAATATTTTTTTAAAATAATTTTCTTGACTTTTTATTTTTTTTTAGGTTAATTAAAAAGTTACAATAATTGTGTAGGTTAATTTTTCAAGTGATCAGATTCAATCAAATTTTTTAATTTAGGAAATATTTTAATGATATTTTTTTCTGTGTATATGTCAGATTTATAGAAACCCTGGAAAAAATAAAATTTAACAAAAATAAAGTTATTATTGTTATTAAACCTCAGGAAATATGGCAGTATTTTTTTTCTCGTTTCATACAGGACTCTAACGGATGCTTGGTGGTGGATTGTTGGTTGCTGCAGTATAGGTGATGTTGGATATTCCAGTAATGGGCATTGAAGTGGCAGAAATGTAATGGTCGCTCTGTAATGCATAGAATGTGCTTTCGAAATTGCAACTACAATCGAAAGCGCATCCATGCGATATGGTTAAATTTACACACTCACACACATACACACACTTGTTGTAAAAGATGAAAACAACAAAAAAAAATCAACGAAAACTGAAAAATAAATTGAGCGCATAATTTCATGATTCATTAAAAATTTATTCAAATTTTTATTAACGACTCTAAGCCACAGAAAAAATACGATTTAAATAAATTATGAACAGAAAATGGAAAAAAAGTCGGAAATGTGCAAACAAATGTGCCAAAAAAAAAACGAACGAACGAACAGTGTAACAGCAACAAAGTTTTACAATACAAATGCTATATTGACAGTTGTTGGTCGATTTATTTTTGCTGTACCAAGTATGTGAAATTTTTCGCACAGCTGGTGTAAGCTAATTGCAAACGTATTGTGTGGAAGAAGAAGAAAACAAAACTATAACATTTAATGAAATAATATGTGGCATAATTTATGGAGAGGTAGGTGGGTATAGTTGGTGTAAAAAAGTTTTGCATATTTTGATGTGGCGAAAAAAAAATATTTCATGAAGCATACTTTTTGGAGGAAGGGGAAACGCTTTTCGATTTTTCAACATTGAAAAACTAGAATATTTAATATAAAATTTATACAAATACGATCTTATCGACAATTTTAATAGCAAGTAATTTAACTTTGACAATGCCGCTTTTAACGAATATCCTCCTCACATTTGTTTTTAAATTGTAGTGAATTTTTAATTTAAATTATAATATCTAATTTTCTTTTTAATCACGTATGGAGTGATGGGCGCAATTTAAATAATGTATAAAAAATAATCTAATGAATGTTTGTATTCAAACATCACCATCATTTAAGGATTTTGGTATCGACCCACGGTTGGCACTGTAAGTAGAATTCTGCAAACAATGGAAGATTGGAGTGGAAATATTCCACTCCAATTTTCAATTAAAATTTTGAAACAAAAATCTATGAAATAAAATTTCGACAAAGTTTTCGATAAAAATAAAAGTATGACAAAAGTTTGAATGGAAATAAAATTTTGACAAAAGTTTCCATAGAAATAACATTTTGAGAAAATTTTCCATAGAAATAAAATTTTGACAATATTTTCTATACAAAAAAAAATTTTGACAAAATTTTATATAGAAATAAAATTTTGAAAAAAAAAATAAATAGAAATAAAAATTTGCAAAAATTTTCTATAAAATAAAATTTTGAAAAAAAATAAATAGAAATAAAAATTTGGAAAAAATTTTCTATAACAATAAAATTTTGACAAAATGTTCCTATAGAAAAACGTTTTGAAACAATTTTCTATAGAAATAAAATTTTGACAAAATTTTCCCTAGAAATGACACTTTGACAACATCTTCTATAAAAAATTTTTGAGAAAATTTTCTATAGAAATAAAATCCTGAGCAAATTTTCACAAAATTTTCGATAGAAATAAAAATTTGCAAAAATTTTCTATAGAAATAAAATCTTGACAAAGTTTTCTATAAAAATAAAATTTTGTTATTGTTTTTGATTTCAGTTTAAAAGCATGCATTGACTAAACTACAAGTGTAGCTTAACCAACAGAGGAAAAGAATGTTTGTCAAATTTATTTGGACAAGGCAGTTCATTAAACCCAACAATGAACCACACTTGAACCTTCCGAAAAAGGTTTTGCATGACAGCCGGCTTATGCAGAAATAAATATCTCTTTTTCTATGCCACTGTCAAATCATCGATTTGAGTGCAGTTGGCAGGGTTTATTTTGAGCGTGCTTCCTCTTTTTTTCATTCGTTTTGTTTTGTTATTGTTGGTTTTGTTCTTTAAGCGTTGTTGTTGTTTTTTGATTTCAGCTTAAAACCATGCATTGACTAAACTACAAGCGTAGTTTTGCTGCAAGTAGAGGATGCTGATGAGGAATGTGGTAATTCCGAAACGTGCGTCCATCCACCCATCTTGCAGTCTATAGAGCTTTACCCAAATAAATTTGACAAACATTATTTTCCTCTGTTGGTTGGTTCCAAGCTGGAATCAAAAAACAACAACAACGCTTAAAGAACAAAACCAACAATAACAAAACAAAACGAATGAAAAAAGAGGAAGCACGCTCAAAATAAACCCTGCCAACTGCACTCAAATCGATGATTTGACAAAAATTTTCTACAGAAAAACGTTTTGATACAATTTTCTATAGAAATAAAATTTTGAAAAAATTTTCTATAGAAAAAAATTTTGACAATTTTTTTCATAGAAATAAAACGTTGACAACGTTTGCTATAGAAATATAATTTTGACAAAATTTTCTATAAAAAAATTTTAACAAAATTTTCTATAGAACTAAAATTTTAACAAAATTTTCTATGGAAGTAAAATTTTGAGAAAATTTTCTATAGAAATAAAATTTTGACAAAGCTTTCGATAGAAATAAAATTTTGGCAACATTTTCTATACAAAAAATTTTGAATTTTTTTTCTATAGAAAAAATGTTATATCTATAGAAAATTTTGTCAAAATTGTATTTCCGTATAAAATATTGTCAAAATTTTATTTCTTATTTCTATAGAAATAAAATTTTGAAAAAAAATCTATAGAAATAACATTTTGAGAAAATTTTCTATAGAAATCAAGTTTTAACAAAATTTTCGATAGAAATAAAATTTTGCAAAAATTTTCTATAGAAATAAAATTTTGACAAAATGTTCTATAGAAATAAAATTTTGACAAAATTTTCTATGGAAATAAAATGTTGACAAATTTTTCCATAGAAATAAAACGTTGACAACATTTGCTATAGAAATGCAATTTTGACAAAATTTTCTATTGAAACAAAATTTTGACAATTTTTTCTATACAAATACAATTTTGACAAAATTTTCTATAGAAATAAAATTTTGACAAAACTTTCTATAGAAATAAAATGTTGTATAGAAATAAAATTTTGCAAACATTTTCTATAGAAATAAAATTTTGACAAAATTTTCTATGGAAATAAAATTTTGACAAATTTTTCCATAGAAATAAAACGTTGACAACATTTGCTATAGAAATGCAATTTTGACAAAATTTTCTATTGAAACAAAATTTTGACAATTTCTTCTATACAAATACAATTTTGACAAAATTTTCTATAGAAATAAAATTTTGACAAAATTTTCTATAGAAATAAAATGTTGACAAAATTTTCCATAGAAGTACAACGTTGACAACATTTGCTATAGAAATACAATTTTGACAACATTTTCTATAGAAATAAAATTTTGACAAAATTTTTCTATAGAAATAAAATTTTGACAAAATTTTCTTTAGAATTTTTTTTTAAATAAATAGAAATAAAAATTTGCAAAAATTTTCTATAGAAACAATTTTCTATAGAAATAAAATTTTGACAAAATTTTCCATTGAAATAAAACTTTGACAACATCTCCTATAAAAAAATTTTGAGAAATTTTTCTATAGAAATAAAATCCTGAGCACATTGTCTGTAGAAACAAAATTTTCGATAGAAATAAAAATTTGCAAACATTTTCTATGGAAATAAAATTTTGACAAAATTTTCTATAGAAATACAATTTTGACAAAACTTTCTATAGAAATAACATTTTGTCAATGTTTTCTATAGAAATAAAATATTGACAAAATTTTCTGCAGAAAACAATTTTGAGAACATTTTTCTATAGAAATAAAATGCTGAGTAAATTTTCTATAGAAATAAAATTTTGAAAAAAATTTTCCATAGAAATAAAACTTTGACAAAAATTTTGTATGGAAAAACGTTTTGATACAATTTTCTATAGAAATAAAATTTTGACAAAATTTTCTATAGAAATACAATTTTGACAAAACTTTCTATAGAAATAACATTTTGACAAAATTTTCTATAGAAATCAACTTTAAAAAAATTCTATAGAAATAAAATTTTGAAAAAAATTTGTATAAAAATAAAACTGACAAAACTTTATATATAGAAATAAATAAATAAAAATAAATAAATTTTAACAAAATTTTCTATAGAAATAAAATTTTGGCAACATTTTCTATACAAAAATTTTTGAAAAAATATTTCTATAGAAAATTTAGTTAAAATGTTATTTCTATTGAAAATTTTGTCAAAATTGTATTTCCGTATAAAATTTTGACAAAATTATATTTCTTATTTGTATAGAAATTAAATTTTGAAAAAATTTTCTATAAAAATAACATTCTGAGAAAATCTTCTATAGAAATAAAGTTTTAAAAAAATTTTCGATAGAGATAACATTTTGCAAAAATTTTCTATAGAAATAAAATTTTGACAAAATTTTTCTATAGGAAAAAGTATAAATAAAATTTTGAAAAAATATTCTGTAAAAATAAAATTTTGAAAAAATTTTCTATAGAAATACAAGTTTGACAAAATTTTTCTATAGAAATAAAATTTTGACACGATTCTTCTATAGAAATAAAATTTTTGACAAAATTTTTCTATAGAAATAAAATTAAAAAAAAAAATCTATAGAAAATTTTGACAAAATTTTTATATAGAAATAAAATTTTCTTTAGAAAAAAAATTTGATTTGCATTTGATTGTCCCTTTTAAACCGCCAAATAAAGTATTTTCTAAGAGTGGTCTCTAAAAGAACTTCATCGGAAGTGGAAAAAATTTGATGGAGGATCACGGGAAGGTTTTGAGATGGAGGCGATAATTTAGATCTACAAGTGGTGTTATAATTTCAAATAATTTAGTTTAATTTGAATTAATTGAACTCATTTTTTTCTAAATTTAATTTAGCATAATTAAGTAAATTATTTGACCTAATTAAGTCCATCCACCAACCTGGTTCATTTAATTATAGACGACCAGTGATGTTAACTTTAACTGCCCTCTGTACATAATCATTAAGGTTGAGATTTTTCCATCTCAAGCTATCCTACATAGAAACCCACAAAAAAAACCATGACTACAATTAAAAGCAATTGAAATAAAACTGTCCAATTAATTAAGATGACCAGGTGTTGGTGAGTGTTGTTGGGAAAAAAAGACCTCTCTGCATGTTTATTAACATTAGACTTTGAGATGAGCAATCAGAAAAACTAATCTAAATGAGATGTCATTCAATTTTATTTTTTTTTTTTTTTGTATTTTATCTACATCCTTGCTCTGCAACAAACACACACGCACGAAAACTTTGGTGAGCCGGTAGTCTAAGGAAATCTTAACCGTCTAATGCCCCAATTTTTTTGCCAGCTGATTAAATTTTCAAAGCAAGAGAACTAAGCAAAAAAAATTTATACCGTAAAATTCAGCATATGCTGAAAAGCCTCTTGAATAGTTTCAAATAAGTTTTCTTTTTATTTTGCCTTTTTTTGTTGCCTTGAAGTATGTTTTACTAAAAGCTTTCTTATTAAATAAAGCCCGCCTAAAGGCGATCCTGGGCTTTAGAGGGTTAAAAATAGACCAAACCCTCAAAAATTACAGTTTATTTCAATTGTGAGTAGAATGGCTCAAGAAAATCAACTGAAGTCATGTTCCACAAATAAGGGACAAAGAAGAATCATAATTAAGGACAATGTAGATTTTATTAAGAATTATTTTTAAGTAGCATTTCCCCAGTAACTAGAGGTACACTACTGGTGTGGTAGTAATAAGCATTAATTTCCTTAAAGGATAACTCCTCAAAAAATCTAACGAGGCTATTAAATGAATTTTCCTTAATGACTCGTTATGTTCAAAGGACGGTAGTTCCACAGCAAACAAAAAAAAAGAGCCACAAAATGCACCACCACTTAGAACAAAGGCAAAAAGTAGGGTAACTATCATGAAAAAGAACAAAATTGTTCTCCAACATATACATGGCTTGGTTTAACTTGGAACATCGTTAAACCAAGCGAAAATTATGGATATGGGATACAAATTAGTATGTAAGTTAATGCGACTTTGTGTCGCGCCTTCCTGTCTGTGTATAGGGCATCCTTGTCGACGATGCTTTGATATAGCGATATGTGTGCGTATCATTTGAAAGGCTATCATAGCTGCATATTTTGTGCAATGCCATTTAGTTTTTTTAATGAAGTTGCAGTGATGAAAATTTTTAAGTGGAAACAGCAGTACACATCTTTTGCAAACTATCCAAATTAACTTGATATAAAATTAAATTCAATTAAAATTATTTTTTAAATTATTGGAAAGGAAAGCCGGACTTTACTTATTGTGCCAAGAACTCGATGATGTGGAAATTCAAAATAGCTGTCCTCGAGTAAAAACGAAAATATAATTTAATATATAATTTGATATATAAACAAGATCGAATCATATCTATCTCTATATATATAGTTGGATATGTCGTTAGATCTCGTCATATATAGAAATTTACATCCAATTCTATCTCATCATATCTGGGTATATCTGCTTAGATCTAAAGAATCTACTTTAAGATATAATCATATCTAATTTAATTCACCAATTTTGATACGGGTCTCTTCTTTATTTTTATACCCCGAAAAAAAGTGAACTGTTTTATAGGAAGAATGAACTACCTCGCACGAAAATTGAACTAAATTTTACTCCACATTTTGAGATTTCCACAAAGCGTTGCTAAAACCTGGAAAATTTAATGCCCTGTTGTATTTTTTAATTGCAGTTCACGAAATTACATCCTCTCATAGAAGAAACAAGTAAGGAAATTCTAAAGTCGGACGGGGCCGACTATATTATACCCTGCACCACTTTGTAGATCTAAATTTTCGATACCATATCACATCCGTCAAATATGTTGGGGGGCTATATTTGTCCCAAATACATACATTTAAATATCACTCGATCTGGACAGAATTTGATGGACTTCTACAAAATCTACACCCTCACAAAAAATCGCTTCTGTAACATATACTCCCAAACATATTTTGCTTCAAGCATATACATTTTTGGCTATTGCCCAAAAATGTATATGTTTGATCTCTTCCAATATATAATATGTTTGAAAGCATATTGGTCTAAACAATATATGTTTGGGTAGTCTCAGTTCCAAACATTTTGTATTTTTGCATCCAAATTCAATAATGTTGTCTTCCAAAAAACAATATATTATTATGTGAACATATAATATGTTTGGAACCATTTTGCACCCAAAAATATTATATGCTTAAAAAAAATTCTCCCAAACAATATTGTGCTCAAAATTTTATATATATTTTTACAATCATAATGAATTATGAAAATAAACAGGTAATATAGGTGCTAACAACATAGGTTTTCGACCTGAATGCTCAAAATTTTGTTTCTGTCCAATTGTATATTCCCCTACATCTTTCTCACTTCCACGAGATTTTTTAGTTCTTAGCACCTTTTTCTGTAATACAAACATTGTAGAAGAAATTATTCAATTTTATGATTTTTTTTATTTTAATTTTACCTTTTGCCGGACGGGGATTCGAACAGCGGACCACACAGTTTGTAAGGATCAAAGAAGTAGCTGATCAATTGTCCAAGGAAAAATAAAATGTTAATTTTGTAATAACAAGCAACAACCACCAACTTAATTCAATATCGCTCCCTGTTAAATAGCGCTCCAAGCTACTAAACACATATATGTTTATATGTTATTTCTAAATTAATATATGTTTGCATCCAAGCATATTATATTTACAAACATTTTATGTTCCAAACATAATATGTTCTAACATATTAACATATATGTCCCAAACATGTTATGCTAGTTTATGAACATTATATGCTTGCACTCAAAAATATTGTGTTTAAAAATTTGTGTTCCAAACATATAATGTTTATAGCCAAACATATGAAAAACAGTCTTTTTCATCCGTGTATAGACTCAAAATGTAAGTCGGCTAATGCACTAGGGTGGAACACAATGTTAGTAAAAACAAGTAAGGAAAATCTAAAGTCGGGCGGGGCCGACTATATTATACCCTGCACCACTTTGTAGATCTAAATTTTCGATACCATATCACAACCGTCAAATGTGTTGGGTGCTATTTATAAAGGTTTGTCCAAATACATACATTTAAATATCACTCGACCTGGACAGAATTTGATAGACTTCTACAAAATCTATAGACTCAAAATTTAAGTTGGCTAATGCACTAGGGTGGGACACAATTTTAGTAAAAAAAAATATGGGAAACATTTAAATCTGAAGCAATTTTAAGAAAACTTCGCAAAAGTTTATTTATGATTTATCGCTCGATATATTTGTATTAGAAGTTTTGGAAAATTAGAGTAATTTTTACAACTTTTCGACTAAGCAGTGGAGATTTTACAAGGAAAATGTTGGTATTTTGACCACATTTGTGGAAAACAGAAAAACATATATATACATATATATGGGACGCATAGCTACAATGCTAATTTTACTCCCTGTGCAAAATTTCAACTAAATCGGGGTTAAAAATTGGCCTCTGTGGTCATATGAGTGTAAATCGGGCGAAATCTATATATGGGAGATATATCTAAATCTGAACTGATTTCAACCAAATTTGGCACGCATAGCTACAATGCTAATTCTACTCCCTGTGCAAAATTTCAACTAAATCGGAGCAAGAAATTGGCCTCTGTGGTCATATGAGTGTAAATCGGGCGAAAGCTATATATGGGAGCTATATCTAAATCTGAACCGATTTCAACCAAATTTGGCACGCATAGCTACAACGCTAATTCTACTCCTTGTGCAAAATTTCAACTATTTCGGAGCAAAAAGTTGGCCTCTGTGGTCATTTGAGTGTAAATCGGCCGAAAGCTATATATGAGAGATATATCTAAATCTGAACCGATTTCAACCAAATTTGGCACGCATAGCTACAATGCTAATTCTACTCCCTGTGCAAAATTTCAAGCAAATCGGAGCAAAAAATTGGCCTCTGTGGTCATATGAGTGTAAATCGGGCGAAAGCTATATATGGGAGCTATATCTAAATCTGAACTGATTTGGCTGATATTTTGCAAGTTTTTCAAGACTGTTAAAATATTCGAATGTACGGAATTTGAGGAAGATCGGTTGATATACACGCCAATTATGACCAGATCGGTGAAAAATATATATGGAAGCTATATCTAAATCTGAACCGATTTTTTCCAAAATCAATAGGGATCGTCTCTGAGCCGAAACAGGACCCTATACCAAATTTTAGGACAATCGGACTAAAACTGCGAGCTGTACTTTGCACACAAAAATACATCAACAGACAGACAGACGGACAGACAGACAGACGGACATCGCTAAATCGACTCAGAATTTAATTCTAAGACGATCGGTATATTAAACGATGGGTCTCAGACTTTTCCTTCTTGGCGTTACATACAAATGCACAAACTTATTATACCCTGTACCACAGTAGTGGTGAAGGGTATAAATATGGGAAACATTTAAATCTGAAGCAATTTGAAGAAAACTTCGCACTTATCGCCCGATATATAACAGGTTGGCTGATAAGTCCCCGGTCTGCCCATAGATGGCGTCGCTAGTATTAAATGCATATTATTTTTAAGTCAATTAGTTTGTGAGATAGAGCGTCTTTTGTGAAGCAACTTTTGTTATTGTGAAAAAAATGGAAAAAAAAAGGAATTTCGTGTCTTGATAAAATACTGTTTTCTGAAGGGAAAAATACGGTGGAAGCAAAATCGTGGCTTGATAATGAGTTTCCGGACTCTGCCCCAGGGAAATCAAATATTATGAAATGAGCACGGAGGACGGTGAACGCAGTGGACGCCCGAAAGAGGTGGTTACCGACGAAAACATCAAAAAAATCAACAAAATGATTTTGAATGACCGTAAAATGAAGTTGATCGAGATAGCAGAGACCTTAAAGATACCAAAGGAACGTGTTGGTCATATCATTCATCAATATTTGGATATGCGGAAGCTCTGTGCAAACTGGGTGCCGCGCGAGCTCACATTTGACCAAAAACAACAACGTGTTGATGATTCTGAGCGGTATTTGCAGCTCTTAACTCGTAATACACCCGAGTTTTTCCGACGATATGTGACAATGGATGAAACATGGCTCCATCACTACACACCTGAGTCCAATCGACAGTCAGCTGAGTGGACAGCGACCGGTGAACCGTCTCCGAAGCGTGGAAAGATTCAAAAGTCCGCTGGCAAAGTAATGGCCTCTGTTTTTTGGGATGCGCATGGAATAATTTTTATCGATTATCTTGAGAAGGTAAAAACCATTAACAGTGACTATTATATGGCTGAAGCGTTTGAAGGTCGAAATCGCGGCAAAACGGCCCAATATAAAGAAGAAAAAAGTGTTGTTCCACCAAGAAATTCATGAATTGGGCTTCGAATTGCTTCCCCACCCACCGTATTCTCCAGATCTGGCCCCAGCGAGTTTTTCTTGTTCTCCGACCTCAAAAGGATGCTCGCAGGGAAAAAATTTGGCTGCAATGAAGAGGTGATCGCCGAAACTGAGGCCTATTTTGAGGCAAAACCGAAGGAGTACTACCAAAATGGTATCAAAAAATTGGAAGGTCGTTATAATCGTTGTATCGCTCTTGAAGGGAACTATGTTGAATAATAAATACGAATTTTGGAAAAAAAAAATTGTTTTTCTTTGTTAGACCGGGGACTTATCAGCCAACCTGTTACACCATTACTATGCTGCTCCTGTCGGCATAGATGTACTCTCAACGCTAGATTACCGTTTCGACCGAGCAGCAAAAAAGTTTTTTAGCGGTAGTTTCTCCCTCTCACTAATGGTGTTGACATTACTGTGTATTTCATAGTTTCTCTTCAGCTATAAGAAGGAGGTTTCTTGTCATTGGGCTAAATATAGAATCGGTTAGCACTCATTAATGAGAGAAGAATTCACCACCTGTCCAACTGGCGATCCTACGAAAATTTGGTGCATATTGCCACTAACGGACTTATCTTAGGATTAGTACCAGTGCTCCAGTTTGTCGCTGTTTTTAAATTTTCATATAATTTTATTATACTCTCTTGATTTTAAAATTTTATTGGATCTAGAAATTTGCCTATGGGCCAAAAGTTATTCTCTCTGGTGCAATTTGGATGATCAAAATAATACCGGTTCCTAAGGTTTTGTTCCAGACTGGTTCATGAGGACCTGTCTAGTCCTACTAAGTCCTCCCTGGTCATGTACTTTGGAATGAGTCCAAGCCGTGTCTTGCAGTGTAAATTTACCTCCCGTCAATGACAACCCCGTATTAAAGTGATCGGTCCGTACATTTCGACCAGAACTGGGACTGGTCTATTCACACCAGGGAGTGGTTCTGTACCAGTTCTGGGGTAGATCCATTTCCTGTAGCGGAGCTGTCACTCTATCTAACCCAACTTTACCTAGTTATCGATAATAATACCAAAATAATACTAAGGTTTTGTTCCAGACTGGTTCATGAGGACATGTCTAGTCCTACTAAGTCCTCCCAGGTCATGTACTTTGGAATGAGTCCAAACCGTGTCCTGCAGTGTAAATTTACCTCCCGTCAATGACAACCCCGTATTAAAGTGACCGGTCCGTACGTTTCGACCAGAACTGGGACTGGTCTATTCACACCAGGGAGTGGTTCTGTACCAGTTCTGGGGTAGATCCATTTCCTGTAGCGGAGCTGTCACTCTATCTAACCTAACTTTACCTAGTTACCCGGCAATTGAATATGTGTTTGCAAACATTTGATGGAATCTAAATATCTCAGGAATGCCGTACTTTGTGGACATTTCCTAAGTAAGTTGTTGTTTATTTTCTTAAGATTAAAAAGCATTTTCTTTAAATCGAACGTAAATTTTGTTCAACCGTTCGTTATTTAGAATACACAATGTTAAGAACTTTGACGTTCGTTAAATTGGATTGTCGCTAAATGGGATATTCGTTAAACAGAGCTTCGACTGTATGTCGAAACGTACTGACTTCGGATAACCTAAAAAATGTCAAGATGTACGATAGAACTGTCGGTTGACGGATTGCAGCACTAGGGTTGCCAAATCCCAAAATGTTAAAACGAAAATTACAGCTGAAATTAAATTAAAAGAAAATAAAATTCGGTTCAATACAATTTTGTTATTTTTTCCTTCGTAGCAGTTCCTCTCGCAGTTCTTTTATATACATCACAAATTTGAAGAGTCTTGGTTTCGTTATTACCTTCCATTGTTGCTTTTTCATATAGCTCATATTGCTGGCCATAAGCCAACACTTTGTGGGTGTGATATTTTCCGTGTTCCCATGCACTCCGTAGACCAACATTACCAGGTTAACACCAGAAGGCAGTTAAAAAAAGAACAAAGACGAAGAAGTTTGGCGTTCAAACTACCCACCACCATTACCCAAACGTTAACGATGGTATACAACGTCAATGATTAGGCAATTGTCGATGTTTGCGTTGAGCCCCTAGAAATATGCTACGCTCATTACAGTATTTGTATGTTTCTTTTTCTCCAACTCTCCCTCTCACACTTTTTATGAAAATCAGAATTCAAACAAGGACTTTGAGGGCAATAATGGTAAGACGAAGCGGAAAAAAATGCACACAGAACACCAAGTATGTATATTAGGTGACATTAAATCAGAATTAACATTCTGTGTATAATCATTATTTTGATTATTTTTATGCGTTGTCGCGTTTTTGTTGCCCTCTCATGCTGCAAACTCATTGTGGCAATGTCTGACTTTTGTTGGCTTTGCCATGGTTGTCATTAAAGTTTGCTATTTTCCTTTTTTTGTTTTATTTTTTTCATTCAGTAATTTTGATTTTATTTTTACCGACTGGGGGCAGTATTAGGCGGAGGCGGGGGACTGCTTCAAGAACACAAAAAAATCAGTGGCGCAATTATGGTTTGTTTTCTCTTTGCTTTCGTTCTGTTCTGTTTTGAGAAACACGGAAATTATGAACATTTTTCCGCTTCAAATTTGCCATAATAAAATGGAAATTTTCTTTCTTTGCATAAGTATGGACATTTTTGAAAAAGATTTACTTTATCAACTAAACTCAAGTGGAATGGGTAGACGACAAAGGAAGCTGGTAATTTGGGAAGAGTATAGATGGCGACTTCTATAAGTTTTTTTAGATGTTTGTCACACTAACAACAGAGTTCCACTTTACCATGGCACTTTACCAGTGGCAATATTTTCCGCTCCATTAGAAAAAAAATTCCCATTATCATTCTCTATTTATGTTTATTTTAGTTTATTTAGAGCCTAAACTAATAAAATATAGTGTGTAATAATGGCATACACTAAAAAAAGCATGTCCTGTTCCAAAGATTTTGTCTTTACTTTCAAAATGTTGGTATTGATTCCGAGCGAAAGAAGCGGAGAATACAAGTAAGGATGGTGACCATAGAGAGCGTTAAATGGGCGATTGACAGTTTCGGCCCATATAAATCTCCAGGCTTGGACGGGGTATACCCATGTATGCTTCAGGAGTCTTTCGATCTCTTGGGTGAATCTTATGTGGAGTTGATGAGAGCCTCATTGCGTCGAGGCGGAAGGTTAAGGTAATGTTCATTCCTAAAGCGGGGAAGATATCACATGGAACGGCGAAGGATTTTAGACCAATAAGCTTATCTTGCTAAAGACGATGGAGAGGATACTGGATGATCATATAAGGAACCAGCTAGGCATGAAACTATCAATCTGTCAGCATGCGTACATTAAGGATAGATCTGTAGAATCTGCCCTGCACTCAGTGGTCCATGACATATGGCTAATATAAATTGGCGGCGTTTCTGGACATTGAAGGTGCTTTTAATTTTACGAAAATTGATAAGGTACAGTACAGGCATTAGGGGAGAATGGTGTCGAGAAACTCGTTATAAAGTGGATCGAGGTGATGCTGCTAAGCAGGGACATGGTGGTCGAGCTAGCGAACTCCACAAGGAGGACTAGGACCACTAGAGGATTGCCACAGGTAGGGGTAATATCACTTCTGCTATGGCTACTGGTGGTGAACGAGGTATTGATTGGGCTGACCAGTAGGGACATCAAGGTAATGGCATACGCGGATGACATTGTGATAATGGTATCTGGGAAACTTCTGGACTCTATTTCGGATGTGCTGAACGGGTCTTTGCAGTATCTTTCGAAGTGGACACTAGGATGCGGATTAAGGGTTGAACCCTGGAAAGACGGAGCTGGTACTGTTCACCAGGAGTAAAAAGGTTGTCGGTTACAAGTCGCCTGAATTCCAGGGCTCGAAGCTGACCCTCTCGAAATCAGCAAGGTACCTGGGAGCTAGCGAACTCCACAAGGAGGACTAGGACCACTAGAGGATTGCCACAGGGAGGGGTAATATCACTTCTGCTATGGCTACTGGTGATGAACGAGGTATTGATTGGGCTGACCAGTAGGGGCATCAAGGTAATGACATACGCGGATGACATTGTGATAATGGTATCGGGGAAATTCCTGGACTCTATTTCGGATGTGCTGAGCGGGTCTTTGCAGTATCTTTCAAAGTGGACACTAGGATGCGGATTAAGGGTTGAACCCTGGAAAGACGGAGCTGGTACTGTTGACCACGATGAAAAAGGTTGTCGGTTACAAGTCGCCTGAATTCCAGGGCACGAAGCTGACCCTCTCGAAATCAGCAAGGTACCTGGGAGTTCCTTTCTGGATGGAGAATACTGCGGATCGCATAAAGAGGTCCTATGCGGCATTATACTCGTGCCAGAAATTGATCGGGCGGAGATGGGGAATGAGGCCTTCTCTTTTTGGCTGGCTTTATACCGCGGTAGTAAGACCTGCGGCCGCATATGGTTGTCATGTTTGGTGGACAATCGTGAACCACCAAAAATCATATGTCGAGAATTAATAGGATAAATAGGACTGGACTTATCTATATAACAGGCGCTATGAGCACCACAGCCACTGCCGCTTTGCAGGTACTGATGGGAGTTATTCCACTCGATTTACACGTAAAGAAGACGGCGGAACTGACACTTCTGAGACTTAAGAGCTTGAACACACTGGAGAGGACAGCCTGCAGGCATACTGAGATTCTGGCCGACCAGTATAGAGACGGACCATATGACCCGGAGCATATTTATCATAACAAACCGACATACATTATACCAAGTATAGAGTAGTGGGAAGACAAGAGGATACCCTTCGGAACCCTGAACATGTATACGGACGGGTCAAAGATGGAGAAACGAACGGGCAGCGGAATCTATTGCAGTGAACTAGAAATAAGGGAGTCTTACACGCTGGATAGTGATTGCAGTATTTTTCAGGCTGAGATTTCGTCGATCACAAAGGCTGCTGAGTCGCTGTTGATGAGGCCGTTATTCAGAAGCGATATCAGCTTCTTCATCGACAGTCAGGCTGCTATAAGACATTGTGCAGTGCTGACATAAGGTCTAAGGTAGTCAGCCGCAGTCGTAGAGAACTCAAGGTTCTCACTGAACAGCATAATATAACTCTGTACTGGGTACGTGGCCACTATGGGATAAATAGGAAATGAGGAAACGGATGTGCTGGCTAAGGAGGGCGCTCGTAGAACGAATAATATCCTAGCGGACGTTTTTCCTCCAGTATCTTCTTATCATTACAGGATAGAGGTCAAATATGACGAACTATGGTGAAGACGCTGGGTTTCTTCGGATGGTTGCGAGCAAACCAAGTTTATATGGGACGAAAAGAAATCTAGGAACTGCGACATTTTGATGTCGATGAACAGAGAAGAATTGCGGACACTGATTGATATCATAACAAGACATAACACACTTGGGAAACACATGGTAAGAATAGGACTTAAATACGATGATATCTGTAGTTGTTTCCTGGACCCGGAAGCTACGGAGGACTCGTACCACTTCCTGTGCCAGTGTCCAGCTTTATCCTTTAGAAGAAATAAGATACTGGGCTCCTTTTTCTTTCAGGCTCTCACTGATGTGCGGGAGTGCAGCGTAAGGAACATCTGCGGGAGTGCAGCTTAAGGAACCTACTTGCATTCATCAGGGCATCTGGTTGGTTGTTCTGAGATTTCTTTCAAAGAGAACGAGCAGGAGGAAGCTCCGGGACAAAGCGGACCGCATTGGAAGAAAGAAGATGGAAAGATCACATCGAGGAATCACAATGGACAACAACTTTAAAGCCAATTTCATTAAATTTAAAGAATTTTTCTAAATTATTAAAGTCAAGTTGACCTTAGCCCAAAAATAATTTGACCTCACGACAAAATTTTTTTCAGTGTATGTATCAAAAGTAATGTTGACTTACCAAAACTTTTTGTAATTATTAGCGTAAATTATTTTTAGTTCGATAAAAAGTCTCTGTAATTGGGATTTGAAATAATTTTCTACCATAAGGAATAATAGCTAATTTTCTATTGAAATAAATTTTCGATAAAAATAAAAATAAATTTATTGCATCAAGTACACTGAAAACAAGCATGTCCGGTTTCAAAGATTTTGATTTTACACTAATGATGTTGGTATTGATTCCGAGCCAAAGAAGCGGAGAATTGAAGTAAGGATACTTTTAAGACAGAAAACTCTTTTAAATTTGAGTTTTGCATACTTGATTCTAGGTAAGAAATTTTAATTCATTCGTTTTTTCTGTATTTTCTTCATGTCATAAAAAAAGTCATTTAAAAACGTTTTAACAACAATTTAAATTTTCAAATTCAGACTTCACATCAAGGAGCAATTACGCTATGCTTCAAGTAAAAATCGCCTTTAAAATAAAGTGTTGAAAACATCTCCAAGTTTTAAATGCTTTGTTGCCTTGTCAAGATGTAAAAAGACAACAAGAAGAGTTTTTCACAATTAGTCAAACAAAAATTTCATTAATTTTAAGATACCCCCATGCAACTCGAATCACCTATTCACATAAGGACAAAACGGTATTATAGAAAAGTTTATCGTCTTTTGGACAAGGAAGAAACTATATATCAGAGAAATGCGTCTTTTTAGCTAATCAGAAAATGCATTCGTATTTTCTGGACATGATACCTTTGGCCTCACGACAATATTTAAGGATTTTAAACTCGTGTCACTACACTGAAAAATATATTGACCTGAAATTAACTATTATACAACCTAAATTTGAGGACACACAAGTAGCACAATATTAACGACAAATTCCTTTAAAATCCCAGCAAAAAAACTTGGAAGTTCTTCCATAGGCACAACTTTAAAAGCACTTCCAGAAGATGCACTCCCAATGATGTTCTTTATTTTAACTACCCAAGAAGTTTTTATAACATGGTTTTTTCACACTTTTACGGCCATTTTCATGTATCTCCGTTAGACTTTAACTCCCAGTTAACAGAAATTAAAAACGAAATATCTTCTCTCCGGTTAACTTTAACTGAAAAATGTTTAGCAGTTAAGTTCCTAACTGGCATATGGAATATATAGACAATATGACAGACATGTCCATTGTACGGTTTAACAGTTCGTTAGCTAACGTAGCACAAACGGAGCTTCCTGAAAATGGGGGTTAATGGGTAATTTTAACTTTTTTGTTTCAAATATATTAAAAGTAGAGTAAGAATTCATAAAATGCTACAATTAAATTTTTTTCGAAAAAAATCCAATGTGGAAAATTTGTGAATTTTTGAAAATATTTGAGGTCAAACATTTCCGACAAGCGTTAGAATCCATTAAAAATTATAAAAATTATTAATTCGACAAAATATCACAGAATTTTTTAATTTACATCCAAAACATTGAATTCGGATCACACCTAAAGAAGTGATGCAATTTCAGTGCAACGGGTGTTGAAATGGAGGACTTCCGCCCTTTAACAAGCCCATGTTAAATTCATCGCTTCTGCGTCAATTTTACACCACTTCCGGATCCAAAGGGAACATTTTCATTACTTTTTTGGGCGACGCTTTTTTTGCTGGGATAATCAAAATTTTAATTACAACGAAATTTAGAATCTTTTCTCATTCAATTTAAGACAAATATCTTTGAAAATTACGTTAAAGTAAATAAAAACATTTTTAATTTTTATCGATGGTATGGTGAATTGTTAGTTCAGTCCAAGGCGAATTTCGTGAAGCAAGTGCAAACTCAGTTTTTGTTGTACACAAGAAAAAATATTTTTTTCTTCAATCACGAAATTAATTGATATAATTAATTATACCCTCCACCATAGGATGGGGGTATATTAACTTTGTCATTCCGTTTGTAACACATCGAAATATTGCTCTAAGACCCCATAAAGAATATATATTCTGGGTCGTGGTGAAATTCTGAGTCGATCTGAGCATGTCCGTCCGTCCGTCCGTCTGTTGAAATCACGCTAACTTCCGAACGAAACAAGCTATCGCAAATGGGCCATATCGATCCACTTCTACGTATAGCCCCCATATAAACGGACCCCCAAATTTGGCTTGCGAGGCCTCTAAGAGAAGCAAATTTCATCCGATCTGGCTGAGATTTGGTACATGGTGTTAGTATATGGTCTCTAACAACCATGCAAAAATTGGTCCACATCGGTCCATAATTATATATAGCCCCCATATAAACCGATCCCCCGATTTGGCTTGCGAGGCCTCTAAGAGAAGCAAATTTCATCCGATCCGACTGAAATTTGGTACATGGTGTTAGTATATGGTCTCTAACAACCATGCAAAAATTGGTCCAAATCGGTCCATAATTATATATAGCCCCCATATAAACCTATCCCCCGATTTGGCTTGCGAGAACTCTAAGAGAAGCAAATTTCATCCGATCCGGCTTCTAAGAGAAGCAAATTTCATCCGATCCCATATAAACCGATCCCCAGATTTGACCTCCGGAGCCCCTTGGAAGAGCAAAATTCATCCGATTCGGTTGAAATTTGGTACGTGATGTTAGTATATGGTATCCAACAACCATGTAGGAATTGGTTCATATCAGTCCATAATTATGTATAGCACCCATATAAACCGATCCCCAGATTTGACCTCCGGTGCCTTTTGGAGAAGCAAAAGTCATCCGATCTGGTTGAAATTTTGTACGTGGTGGTAGTATATGATATGTAATAACCATGGTAAAAGTGGTCCATATCAGTCCACAATCATATATAGCCCCCATATAAACCGATCCCGAGATTTGGTTTTGGAGCCTCTTAGAGGAGCAAATTTCATCCGAGTAAGTTGAAATTTGGTACATTGTGCTAGTATAGTGCCGTTAACAACCATGCCTAACTAGGTCTATATCGGTCTATAGTTATATATAGCCCTCAGATAAATCGATCCCCAATCACACAAAAATTGGTCCATATCAATAATTGTATATAGCCCCCTTATAAGCGACCCCCATATTTCAATTCTGGCTCCCTACGTAGCGTGCAAAAATTCATATCGATTCGTAATTATTTGTAGACTTACACATACTTTTTATTCTAATGTATGGACTAACTCACAATTTAGAAAACGATTTAAGATACCACAACCCAAGTAATTGGATTGTGGATGACAGTCTTTCGTAGAAGTTTCTACGCAATCCATGGTGGAGGGTACATAAGATTCGGCCTGGCCGAACTTACGGCCGTTTGTACTTGTTTTTAATTGAAATTTCTACACAGAAATGATGGTATCAATCATCAACGTCAATTAAAAAATTAATTGTTTCAATTAAAAATTTAATTGATACTATTACTCTCTGTGATTGATTTTTGTTTCAAGTAAAAAATTTGTTGAACCAATTAAATATTTAATTGAATTTTTTTTAGAATTAATTAAAATTTTAATTGGTAAAATTTTGGTGATATGTGTGTAAGGAAAAATCATTATTTGACCTATTGTGAGGATGTGACAACCTTAGGCATTAGAGGGATCGGCATACATTTAAATTGCATGAACATTTGACCGTCAAAAATGTTTCTCGCATTGGATACCATATAATTTGTCAATCTCTCAAAAAATGCTCGTGTCGATTGGCCGAAAGAAATGTTCCAAAAATACAATCGAAGAAATTCAAAACAATGCACGAATCGCTGATTTACATGTATGAGACCGCAAATAAACAGCAACAAAATTTGCTCGCGCACGAGGCACTTCTAAGCATATGATCGCCTATTTTTTTCCGAAAAACTGAAAATGTTGCAATTGTAGCAGTAGAACAAGGCAGAACAGTTAGTTCTGAGTGGTACACATCCAATTTTTTTGATAGTTTTCTGCCAAGAAATCAGGAAAACCAACCGCCGACAATGCGAACTTTCACACATCGATACGATGGGCCACCCAGTGATGCCAGGAAGTTTTTTGAAAATTCCCTACCCGGCTCCTAAAAATTCCCTTTTTTCCCTACGCCCAAAATTTTTTTCCCTACATTTTTCCCTACGGTACTAAATTCAAACAAATTTGGCAAGAAAATGACAAATATTTTACACTACATTCAATTTATTTAAAATTAATAGTCAGGGATTATATCCTTCACTAAAGGGACCAAATGTTCAATAATATGAATATGTACATTTTTATTCGGATTCCGAACATTGCAACATCATTGCACATTTTTAACACTACCAACATTTTTCTTGTGGACTTTAATGGCCGCGTGTTTCTTCAGGTCTGATTTCTACAATATACGAACTTTCCACAAGCAATGCATTGGTATTTAAAATCGTCTTTTTCGACCGCCTCTAGCCAACGCTTTAATTCAACAGTGAGCCAATTTGGTCAAAATTATAAATATTGTTGGAATGGTTTTATTTTCTTCACTAGACGAAATTTTTCTAAAACATTAAAAACTGTTATGAATGTAACAAGTGTAAAACAGTTTTTGAAGATATTTCGGAATAAAAATCCTACATTTACTATTTTTATGTTAGCCTGACACCAATGCAGGCCGGCTTAATTTTCAAGTCATTTAAACTAAATATTATTACAATACTTATTCGAGCTTATTGGACAAGTTCTTTTCAGTAATAGTACTAATTCCCTTAATCTTCTTGTTCAATAGGCTCGAATAAGTATTGTAATAATATTTAATCCTACATTTATGTACACGAATGCGCGTATGCACTGCAAGTGATCTTTGTATTAGAAAATATTGAGAGGCACCAAGTTGAGGAAGCCATCACCTGTTTATGAACCTTAATGGAAGCGTTCATTCCTGCAAATGAAATCTATTTACGCATTTGTAATTAAATACCAATGCAACACATCTTTCAACGTTACCGCTGAACTTTTCTATCTGGAATATTAAGGAAAAGTACTCTTCTTGTTGCAAAATGTAGTAAACTCTTTAAATTGGAAAAATTCCCTACATTTGCAGAAAAAATGAAAACTCTGTCCTTCTTTCCCTACAGATGTAATTTTAGGAAAAAATCCCTACAAAAAAGGATTTTTCCCTACGCTTGGCATCACTGGGGCCACCCGCCGTATAGTCGTGACTTGCCACCAAATTTCTTTTTTTTATTCCCGTACGTTAAAAATAAAAAGAAAGGTTAATGTTTTTCCACAAAAAAAATCTGATTCAATCACGAAATTAAATGATCCAATTAATTTTTTAATTGAAATGTTTTCAATCACAGAAATGATAGTATCAATTAAAAAATTAATTGACAGTCAATAAAAAAATTAATTGATCCAATTAAAAAATTAATTGATACTATTAATTTGTGCGATAGATTCTTGTTTCAATTAAAAAATTTGTTAAATTAATTAAACTTATTTTATTAATTAAATATATTTTTTAAAACTCAATTAAGATTTTAATTGGAAAATTTTTTGTTAAATTTTTTTCTGCGCACGCATGAAGTACCGGTTGATGTGTTCAGAATGCATGTTTTGGAGATACCTCAGTCAGAGTGGCGAAAGTACATCGACAATTGGTTCAAACGCATGGAAAATGTATAGATTACAATTAAGAATATTTTGAAAAACGCTAATGCTATTTTCGATTATTAATATTTGTTTTTGTTTTGTTCTCTAATTCCGAAATTTTAAAGGCAAATCTCGTACACTGAAAGTTAAATTATTTAACAACTACAAAATTCCTTTTCCCTAGAAATACCCCTAGAATTGTATACAAATTTATAAAAGATCCTATTAAATGTATGAAATACCATTAACTCAGTACACCACGTTTTGAGATTTCCACAAAGCGTTGTTAAAACCAGGAAAATTTAATGCCCTTTTGTACTTTTTAACTGCAGTTCACGAAATTACATCCTCTCATAGAAGAAAAAAATTAACTAAAAGTAAAGAAGAAAATCATTGGCGCCAAATCATGACCATTTTAACCACACAGTAGTTCATTCTTACTATTTTTGGGAATCGTACGAAAATCTTCTTTTGCTTTAGTCCACATTGAACTTATGTGTACGGTCATTGAACTTTATACCCACATTTAGTTCATAAAATTTTTTGGAGGCATACTTAAAAAAAGTAAAAATCCATTAAGTTGTGGAAAATTTCAGAAAAAATAATAAAATTTAACTTCTAGCAAATAATTTTTTTCCAATAAAAATAAGTTAAATTTAGCGTTAGTTTAACTACGGAAATTTTTTTCTGTGTACAGGTATAGTCTGTTCCGTGCAACTTTATTGCTTTCTTAGTTGTATCTAATTCCTACTCCAGTTTATTTCTCAATTCACAAGCACATTAGGTGTACAATATTCCAATGCAACTTGACAAAAACAGATCAACCGATAACTTAACATGGATTGCACCTGAAAAATGGACATGAAAACTATTTTCTACTCACGTTTTTAATTTTATCACACAATCACACTATGGCTACTATCATTCTCAGTTCGTGCTCTTGAATTGCACCATGAAATTTGGGTACTTTAAATAAAGAATGATGCACTACAATGCGATGATTAATGATAGATGACATTAACCTCACTTATCAATGTCACTAGAAACCAAACTAATACAACTACGAATATAAAAAGAGTGAGTGGGGGAGAAGTCACGATTGTACTCCCAATAGCATGCAGACAAACTGATAGACAAACTTAAACTTCATTGCAAACTATATCTCATTTTCAAACCCATTACTACCCCACACCCACGCACACATTTTAGCTCTCGCTATTGAAGAGTATTCCAAACATATGCAAATATTCTCACACCCTTGTAGTGTGCAATGTGGAGTATTTGACTCTGACATCAGCACCCTTGTCCTCAATGCAAAGGAATGCATTTTTGTTTATTCCAATTTTTTTTGCACTTTAGAAATTTTCTTCTTCTTTTTACATAATCATCGGTTATATTTCAGCACATGGTGAACATTTATCAACAACGAGAATATGAGAAGACAGGGAACAACTAAATAAAACTAAATGGCGAGTGAAGTTTGTACTACGTATATTGGAATGTGAACTTGAATAGAGGGGTGATTGTGTGATGCTTTACTATCAGCATCACTATCAACTTCGAACTATCTATGGGGTATATGAATAAGCAAAACTTTAAATCAACTTGAATGGGGACAAAAGTTAAAAACTGTCCAAAGCCACCAATAAAGGAATGTAGCGATGGGATTAGAGAAATCTCCACAACAACAAAAAAAAACTTTACCGAAAATATATCATTTTCACTTCAAATGAATAATTTTGAAAGAAAAATCCTTTTTCAAATTAAATGAAATGTTTTTTTAATGGAAGTGAACCTATTTCATGCTATGCCCAGAGAAGGAATATGATCACCTTAAACAGATTTTCAAGCCTTAATGCCGTTAATATTTTATTTTCTCAAAAATTATTTATCTGATTTTTTCCCAAAATTTTATTTATATAGAAAATTTACTCGAATATAAAAAAATCTATAGAAATAAAATTAAAAAAAAAACATTACAAAATTTTCTACTGAAATAAAATTTTGAAAATTTTCAAATTTTGTATTTACTTTAAAGAAGTCTATTTCTGTTTGTTTCTAAAAATTTTACTTTTTTCAAATTTATTATCCCCTCACTCTCAAAATTTCATTACCATGCTTGCCTTGTATACAAAAGGGTCATATGTTCAATCCCGAGCACCTAAATTTTTCTAGTGGTTTATCCCCTCTCCGTAATGGTGACATTTCTGACATTTCTGTTTCAAAACTTCTCTAAATGGTTTCACCGTAGTACGAACACGGTTACCACAGTTGGTAGAATTCTACCACATATGATATAATTCTTGCTGTTTTGGTAGATTTTGCAAAATATTCCTATCGAATTACGAGGTACTTCACAAATTTTCTATAGAAAAAAAATGTTGACAAAATTCTCTATAGAAATAAAATTTTGAGAAAATTTTCTATAGAAATAGAATGTTGAGAAATTTTTCTTTACGAATACAATTATTACAAAATTTTATATAGAAATAAAATTTTGAAAAAATTTTATATAGAAATAACATTTTTACAAAATGTCCTACAGAAATTAAATTTTGACCAAATTTTCTATAGAAATAAAATTTTGACAAAATTTTCTATACAAATAAAATTTTGACAAAATTTTCTATACAAATAAAATTTTGACAAAATTTTTTATAGAAATAGAATTTTGAGAAAATTTTCTTTAGGAATACACGTTTTACAAAATTTTCTAGAGATAACATTTTGACTAAATTTTATATAGAAATAAAATTTTGACAAAATTTTATATAGAAATAACATTTTTATAAAATTTTGACCAAATTTTCTATATAAATAAAATTTTGACAAAATTTTCTATAGAAATAAAATTTTGACAAAATTTTCTATAGAAATAAAGTTTTGACAAAATTTTCTATAGAAATAAAATTTTGACAAAATTTTTTATAGAAGTAGAATTTTGAAAAAATTTTCTAGAGATAACATTTTGACTAAATTTTATATAGAAATAAAATTTTGTCAAAATTTTATATAGAAATAACATTTTTACAAAATTTTCTACAGAAATAAAATGTTGACAAAATTTTATATAGAAATAACATTTTTACAAAATTTTCTACAGAAATAAAATGTTGGCCAAATTTTCTATAGAAATAAAATTTTGACAAAATTTTCTATAGAAATAAAATTTTGACAACATTTTCTATAGAAATAAAATTTTGACAAAATTCTTTTATAGAAATAAAATTTTGACAAAATATTCTATAGAAATGAATTTTTTACAAAATTTTCCAGAGATACAATTTTGACAAAATTTTCCAGAGATAAAAATTTAACTAAATTTTCTATAGAGACCAAATATTAACAATTTTTCCATACAAACAAAATTTAGAGAAAAGTTTCTATAGAAACAAAAATTTAAGAAATTTATCTATAGAAATAAAATTTTGATAAAATTTTCTATACACACAAAAAATTTTTTTTCTGACACAAAATTAATTGATCCAATTAATTTTCTCATTGATGTCTTTAATTACAGAAATGATAGTATCAATTAAAAAATTAAATTATATTATTAATTTTTGTGATTGATTTTTGTTTCAATTAAAAAATTTGTTGAATCCATTAAATTTTTAATTGAATATTTTTTAAAACTCAATTAAGACTTTAAATGGAAAAATTTTCGTGAACTTTTTATCTTTGTACATATAAAATTTTGATAAAATTATCTATAGAAATAAAATTTTGAGAAAATCTTCTGTAAAAATAAAAATTTGGAGAAATTCTCTATAGAAATAAAATTTTGACAAAAATTTCTATAGAAATAAAATTTTGGTCAAAATTCCCAATAGAAGTAAAATTTTGACAAAAAAATTCTATAGAAATAAAATTTTTGGAAAATCGTCTATAGAAATAAAATTTTAAGAAATAAATTATAGAAATACAATTTTGACAATTTTGAGAATTTTTCTATAAAAATCAAATTTTTAGAAAATTTTCTATAGAAATAAAAGTTTGACAAAACTTTCTATATAGAAATAAAATTTGGAGAATATTTTCTGTAGAAAGAAAAATTTAAGAAAATTATATAAAGAAATAAAATGTGGACAAAATTTTCTATAGAAATAAAAATATTGACAAAATTTCCTATAGAATTAAAATATTGACAACATTTGCTATGGAATAAAATTTTCTATAGAAATAAAAATTTGCAAAATAAGATTTCTTCTGTTTGGTAGTTTCATGGTAAAATGTTCTACCACCCAATATAGTTCATCCTGCATACAATAACTACAAAAAGTAACTTAATATTGTCTCTGTATTGTATTAGAACTTGATGTAGAGGTTTTGTCCATAGAATCAACAATAGTGCATCACCATGTGATGGCGATGAGAATCAGTTTTACATTACTTGGGACATGCAAACATAGTTTATCCATTTTCAATAGAATAATTTCCCAAGTGGAAGCACTATACAGTTCGGAGTTTTACTTTTTTGTACTAAAGGCAAGGGATAGAAAAAAAGGAGAAAAGTTTTGATCTTGAGTATGAGCATATTTTACCTCAAAATGTTAGCTCTATAGAAAATTTTATCAAATTTAATCTCTATGGAAAATTTTCTCAAAATTTATTTTTTTAGAATATTTTGTCAAAATTGTATTTCTATAAAAATTTGTGTAAAAATTTTATTTCGATATAAAATTTTGCCAAAATTTTATTTCTATAGAAAATGTTGTCAAAAGTTTATTTCTATATAACATTTTGTCAATATTTTATTTCTATATAACATTTTGTCAATATTTTATTTCTACAGAAAATTTTCTATAGAAATAACATTTTTCGATTCTATTTTATTTTTAGATTTTATTTTATTTCTATAGAAAATTTTGTCAAAATTGTATTTTTTTTTATATAAAAAATTGTCAAAATTGTACTTCTTTACCCAATTTGTCAAAAATGTATTTCTTTAGAAATGTTATCAAAATTCTATTTTTATAGAAAATTTTCTTAAAATATTATTTCTATAGAACATTTTCTCAATTTTTTTTTATTAAATTTTGCCAAAATTTTATTTATAGTAATTTTTTGTCAAAATTATATTTCTATAGAAAATGTTATCCAAATTTTACACCTACAAAATAGAATTTTATAACAATTTTATATAGAGTAATATTTTCTAGAAATAAAATTTTGAGAAAATTTTCTCTAAAAATAATATTTTGACAAAATTGAATTATAACAAAATTTGCCAAAAATTTATTTCTATGCAAAATGTACTCAATAATATTGTTCTCAAAAGTAATATTTCTGTTTAATAATGTTTCATTTTCATTACAGAAAAAAGTTAATTAAAATGATTTGACAAACAGGAAAATAAATGAATTCAATTAATTGTCTTTTTCTCATGAGGAAAAATTAATTATTTTCCCCCACTTCAACTGTCATTTATTCCCTGGTATATAAACCAAATTCTTAAACGTTTAGTAATTTCCTCTCTTAAATCATACATTTCAAGTCGTTTATAAAAAAATTAAGAAACTCTTATGGAAGATTGTTACTCATGTTTTTCACCATTCCAAAGATAGCAGTAGACATCTTGAAAATTTCATTTATTTACCTTGTCATCCTTTCCAACCGTAACTTTCTTTTGGCCCATCAGGTAATTATTATTTACAATGGCAAATAGTTAATGCAGAAAGATGGGGGAATGAAGTAGGAAAAATTGTAACACTCCACTGACTCTCATGCTATAAACGCTTTAGGTCTATTAACAACGTGATGCTGGAAGAATTGGTGGACCAATTTTTCTTATAGCTACAATGGACAGAATAATCTTTTAACATCATCTTATATCCTTTCTTCTTTTTATATTGTTATTTATTTATAAACATCCGTTCGTAATAAATTAATATAAACAAATTTTTTCCCATACACTGGATTTTCCATGGATGGAATGTTTCGAATATAGGGTGTCTCAAACATCCAGAACTGAAATTTGGACAAAATTTCCAATCAAAATTAAATTTTGACACATTATGGAAATATAATTTTGATACAATTTTCTATAGAAGTAGAATTTTATTTTACTATAGAATTAGAATTTTGACAAAATTTCCTATAAAAAAAGAATTTTGATAAAATTTTCTACGCAGAGATAACATTTTGCCAAAATTTCATACAGAGATAAAGTTGTGATAAAATTTTCTATAGAAATAAAATTTTGACAAAATTTTCTATAGAAATAAAATTTTGACAAAATTTTCCATAGAGATGAAATTTTGACAAAATTTTCTATAGAGATAAAATTTTGACAAAATTTTTTGACAAAGTTTTCTATACAGATAGAATTTTGACAAAATTTTCTATAGAAATAAAATTTTGACAAAGTTTTCTATAGAGATAGAATTTTGACAAAATTTTCTATAGAAATAAAATTTTGACAAACATTTTTGACAAAGTTTTCTATACAGATAGAATTTTGACAAAATTTTCTATAGAAATAAAATCTTGACAAAGTTTTCTATAGAGATAGAATTTTGACAAAATTTTCTATACAGATAAAATGTTGACAAAATTGTCTATAGAGATAAAATTTTGACAAAATTTTCTATAGAGATCAAATTTTGACAAAATTTTCTATAGAGATACAATTTTGACAAAATTTTCTATAGAGATAAAATTTTGACAAAATTTTCTATAGAGATAAAATTTTGAAAAAATTTTCTATAGAGATAAAATTTTGACAAAATTTTCTATAGAGATAAAATTTTGTCACAATTTTCTATAGAGATAAAATTTTGACAAAATTTTCTATAGAAAAAAAATTCTATAAGATAAAATTTTGTCAAAATTTTCTATAGAGATAAAATTTTGACAAAATTTTCTATAGAGACATTTTGATAAAATTTTCTATAAAGATAACATTTTGACAAAATTTTCTATAGAGATAAAATTTTGACAAAATTTTCTACAGAGAAAACATTTTGACAAAATTTTCTACAGAGATAAAATTTGGACAAAATTTTCTATAGAGATAACATTTTGACAAAATTTTCTATGGACACCAAATATTCTATAGAAATAAAATTTTGACAAAATTTTCTATAGAAATAGAATTTTGACAAAATTTTCTATAGAAATAAAATTTTGACAAAATATTCCATAAACACAACATTTTCTACAGAGATAAAATTTTTACAAAAGTTTTCTATAGAGATAAAATTTTGACAAAATTTTCTATAGAAATAACATTGTAAGAAAATTTTCTATAGAAATAAAATTTTAACAAAATTTTCTATAGAAATAATATTTTGACAAAATTTTCTATAGAGATAAAATTTTGACAAAATTTTCTATAGAAATAAAATGTTCTATAGAGATAAAATTTTGACAAAATTTTCTATAGAAATAAAATGTTCTATAGAGATAAAATTTTGACAAAATTTTCTATAGAAATAAAATTTTCTATAGAGATAAAATTTGGACAAAATTTTCTATAGCGATAAAATTTTGACAAAATTTCCTATAGAGATAAAATTTTGACAAAAATTTCTACAGAGATAAAATTTTGACAAAATTTTCTATAGAGATAAAATTTTGACAAAATTTTCTATAGAGATAAAATTTTGACAAAATTTTCTATAGAGATAAAATTTTGACAAAATTTTCTATAGAGATAAATTTTTGACAAAATTTTCTTTAAAGATAAAATGTTGACAAAATTTTCTATAGAAATAAAATTTTGACAAAATTTTCTATAGAGATAAAATTTTGACAAAATTTTCTATAGAGATAAAATTTTGACAAAATTTTCTATAGAGATAAAATTTGACAAAATTTTCTATACAAATAAAATTTTGACAAAATTTTCTATAGAGATAAAATTTTGACAAAATTTTCTGTAGAGATAAATTTTTGACAAAATTTTCTATAGAAATAAAATTTTTACAAAATTTTCTATAGAGATAAAATTTTGACAAAAGTTGCTATAGAGACAACATTTTGATAAAATTTTCTATAGAGATAAAATTTTGACAAAATTTTCTATAGAGATAAAATTTTGACAAAATTTTCTGTACAAATAAAATTTTCAATAGAGATAATTTATTTTGACAAAATTTTCTATAGAGATAAATTTTTGACAAAATTTTCTATAGAAATAAAATTTTGACAAAATTTTCTATAGAGATAAAATTTTGACAAAATTTGCTATAGAGACAACATTTTGATAAAATTTTCTATAGATATAAAATTTTGAAAAAAATTTCTATAGAGATAAAATTTTGACAAAATTTTGTGATACAATTTTCTATAGAAATAAAATTTTGGCAAAATATTCTAAAGAAATAAAATTTTGACCAAATTTTCTCTAGAAATAGAATTTTGACAAATTTTTCTATAGAGATAAAATTTTGACAAAATTTTCTATAGAGATAAAATTTTGACAAAGTTTTCTATGGAGATAAAATTTTGACAACATTTTCTATAGAAATAGAATTTTGACAAAATTTTCTATAGAGATAAAATTTTGACAAAATTTTCTATAGAGATAAATTTTTGACAAAATTTTCTATAGAAATAAAATTTTGACAAAATTTTCTATACAGATAAAATTTTGACAAAATTTGCTATAGAGACAACATTTTGATAAAATTTTCTATAGAGATAAAATTTTAACAAAATTTTCTATAGAGATAAAATTTTGACAAAATTTTCTGTACAAATAAAATTTTCAATAGAGATAATTTATTTTGACAAAATTTTCTATAGAGATAAATTTTTTACAAAATTTTCTATAGAAATAAAATTTTAACAAAATTTTCTATAGAGATAAAACTTTGACAAAATTTGCTATAGAGACAACATTTTGATAAAATTTTCTATAGAGATAAAATTTTGACAAAATTTTCTATAGAGATAAAATTTTGACAAAATTTTCTGTACAAATAAAATTTTCAATAGAGATAAAATTTTGTCAAAATTTTCTATAGAGATAAAATTTTGACAAAATTTTCCATAGAGACAACATTTTGACAAAATTTTCTATGGACACCAAATTTTCTAAAGAGATACAATTTTGACAAAATTTTCTATAGAAATAGAATTTTGACAAAATTTTCTATAGAAATAAAATTTTGACAAAATATTCCATAGACACAACATTTTCTACAGATAAAATTTTGACAAAAGTTTGCTATAGAGATAAAATTTTGACAAAATTTCCTATAGAAATAACATTGTGAGAAAATTTTCTATAGAAATAAAATTTTAACAAAATTTTCTATAGAAATAATATTTTGACAAAATTTTCTATAGAGATAAAATTTTGACAAAATTTTCTATAGAAATAAAATGTTCTATAGAGATAAAATTTTGACAAAATTTTCTATAGAAATAAAATTTTCTATAGAAATAAAATTTTCTATAGAGATAAAATATTGACAAAATTTTCTATAGAGATACAATTTTGACAAAACTATCTATAGCGATAAAATTTTGACAAAATTTTCTATAGAGATAAAATTTTATATAATAAAATTTTGACAAAATTTTCTATAGAGATAAATTTTTGACAAAATTTTCTTTAGAGATAAAATTTTGACAAAATTTTCTATAGAAATAGAATTTTGACAAAATTTTCTATAGAGATAAAATTTTGAAAAAATTTTCTATAGAGATAAAATTTTGACAAAATTTTCTATAGAGATAAAATTTTGACAAAATTTTCTATAGAGATAAAATTTAGGCAAAATTTTCTATAGAGATAACATTTTGACAAAATGTTCTATAGAAATAAAATTTTGACAAAATTTTCTATAGAAATAGAATTTTGACAAAATTTTCTATAGAGATAAAATTTTGACAAAATTTTCTATAGAGATAAAATTTTGACAAAATTTTCTATAGAGATAAAATTTTGACAAAATTTTCTATAGAGATAAAATTTTGACAAAATTTTCTATAGAGATAAAATTTTGACAAAATTGTCTATAGAGATAGAATTTTGACAAAATTTTCTATAGAAATAGAATTTTGACAAAATTTGCTATAGATATAAAAATTTGACAAAATTTTCTTTAGATATAAAATTTTGACAAAATTTTCTGTAGAGGTAAAATTTTGACAAAATTTTCTATAGAAATAAATTTTTGACAAAATTTTCTATAGAGATAAAATTTTGACAAAATTTTCTGTAGAGATAAAATTTTGACAAAATTTTCTATAGAGATAAAATTTTGACAAAATTTTCTATAGAGATAAAATTTTGACAAAATTTTCTACAAAGATAAAATTTTGACAAAATTTTCTATAGAGATAAAATTTGACACAATTTTCGATAGAGATAAAATTTTGACAAAATTATGTATAGTAATAAAATTTAGAGATAAAATTTTGACAACATTTTCTATAGAAATAGAATTTTGACAAAATTTTCTATAGAAATAGAATTTTGACAAGATTTTCTATAGAGATAAAATTTTGACAAAATTTTCTATAGAGATGAAATTTTGACAAAATTTTCTATAGATATAAAATTTTGACAAATATTTCTATAGAGATAAAATTTAAAAAAAAATTTCTATAGAAATAAAATTTTCTTAAAAAATAATTGATAAATTAACTGAATGTAAAAAATCCACCCTAGGTTGTTCACAGACCAATTTTGTGCTTGTGACTGTCATTAAATATTGGTCATTCATCCCTCCCACAATTGGTGTTTTCTCACAAGTACAAACACAACCAAACAGTTGGCTGCCTGTTTCCTACCCATCTAGCCCATCACCGCATCCTCCGGATAGTCGGTGTTTTTCCCATCACGGAGTTTTTGACAACTTAAGTTCTTTTGTGTCGCAAAAAAAAAGTTGGAAACGTCAAAAGGAAGAATATGAAAATGTACTCATATTTAATCTTTTCCACGTGGTAATAACAATAATTAGCCTAAATTGCTTTTTGAATGGGCTGTTAGAGCAGAATCAAAGTATACGGCCACGACAACGATGATGACGGTAATAGCAGTCTAAGCATTAGCCATAACATCTGCCATATTTTCAAAATGCCAAACAGTACAGGTCAAGAAGTGAGCAACGGATATTTTATAAAAGGCTCATAAAAGGATATGTTCTGATTGTAAATGTTTGTTAAATGATTATTACAATAGAAATGTTAACATATTATTATGGGCTGTTGAATGATATTGAAACAAAAAATATGGTATTAGGCGCAATTTTATTCTTGAATTTAGTGAAATTAAAGTTTTGGAAACCAATGGTCGCCATTAAGAACAATTAAAGTAATTATGTAAAAAATATAGCATATATTTGGGCATATTCGGAAACTCTTTGTTGTGAATTCGATTAAGGCAAAACGCATTTACTATATCCTACACATCACAAAACTTATACATGGTAGCGAGCGGGTCAGAAATCGGGATATTGGTCTATGTGGGGGTTATAATGGTTCCATCAAATAATGAACCAATCTAAATCATCTTCAGGATGTCTCGTAAAAGATCTAAATGTACCTTATGTTAGAAATGTCTGCAAAGTCGACAACAAATTTTAGTATAAGGTTTCTCAAAGTTCCGTATGGAGTCCATAACGCAAATGATGGAAAAGTTCCACTTGACAGGGTGGTTGAGGACTGGGGATCTTTATAACAAAATTTTATCGTTATCAAAAATCTTAAGCACTTTTGTAGGTTCTATAATTAATCTTATATGTATTACAGAGTCGCATATGTCATATAGCAAAGTGTGGAGGTTGTATTAGGAGTCGGCTTCGAAGCATACTACACCACTACAGATAATTTTTTGAATCTTTCTGAAAATTGAAAACTGTAATAGATTGTTTAGTGGAGAAAACTATACATTTCCTTACTTACCAAAAATGTAATTAAAAGTATTGCATACTTTTAAGCGCTACCGTATAAGGGGTTGTCACCTAAGAACTTCACATTTAAAACCAGTAAGGAAAGTCTAAAGTCGGGCGGGGCCGACTATATTATACCCTGCACCACTTTGTAGATCTAAATTTTCGATACCATATCACAACCGTCAAATGTGTTGGGGGCTATATATAAAGGTTTGTCCCAAATACATACATTTAAATATCACTCGATCTGGACAGAATTTGATAGAGTCTACAAAATCTATAGACTTAAAATTTAAGTCGGCTAATGCACTAGGGTGGAACACAATGTTAGTAAAAAAAAAAAATATGGGAAACATATAAATCTGAAGCAATTTTAAGGAAATTTCGCAAAAGTTTATTTATGATTTATCGCTCGATATATATGTATTAGAAGTTTAAGAAAATTAGGGTCATTTTTTCATCTATTCGACTAAGCAGTGGCGATTTTACAAGGAAAATGTTGGTATTTTGACAATTTTTGTCGAAATCAGAAAAACATATATATGGGAGCTATATCTAAATCTGAACCGATTCCAATCAAATTTGGCACGCATAGCAACAATGCTAATTCTACTCCCTGTGCAAAATTTCAACTAAATCGGAGCAAAAAATTAGCCTCTGTGGTCATATGAGTGTAAATCGGGCGAAAGCTATATATGGGAGCTATATCCAAATCTGAACCGATTTCCACCAAATTTGACACGCATAGCTATAATGCTAATTCTACTCCCTGTGCAAAATTTCAACTAAATCGGAGCAAAAAATTGGCCTCTGTGGACAAAGGAGTGTAAATCGGGCGAAAGCTATATATGGGAGCTATATCTAAATCTGAACCGATTTGGATGATATTTTGCAAGTTTTTCGAGACTCATAAAATATTGAGATGTACGGAATTTGAGGAAGATCGGTTGATATACACGCCAATTATGACCAGATCGGTGAAAAATATATATGGCAGCTATATCTAAATCTGAACCGATTTTTTCCAAAATCAATAGGGATCGTCTTTGAGCCGAAACAGGACCCCATACCAAATTTTAGGACAATCGGACTAAAACTGCGAGCTGTACTTTGCACACAAAAATACATCAACAGACAGACGGACAGACAGACAGACAGACAGACAGACAGACAGACAGACAGACATCGCTAAATCGACTCAGAATTAAATTCTAAGACGATCGGTATACTAAACGATGGGTCTCAGACTTTTCCTTCTTGGCGTTACATACAAATGCACAAACTTATTATACCCTCTACCACAGTAGTGGTGAAGGGTATAAAAAGGATTCAATATTTTGTGCGCATACTTTCTCCCCGGTTGTAAATTGCTTTCTGGATACTCTAGCAGCAGGCTTCGAGGCTAAATATTTTTCGGATCAACTTCATAGAAAATAGGTTTTAATGTTGCAAAAATCGTTGCCTACCTCTAGGAGTGATCAATAATTATTTTTTCAATCTATTTTTAGGAGTTATAAAATACTGAAAAATGGGACCATATCAAGAGGATGTGGTGGACAACAGTTCGTAATCCAATTTGACCGCGGATAAGCGACAAAAATGTTACTTAGGTATGACAAAAGCCATTCACACATGTTATCTGCAGTTGTACTTGTTGTACTTTGACATAACGCGGAGAGATTAATAATTTTTCGAAATAATGGCATAGAAGATACGTATAGATATCTTGAAAAAATTGCTGCATTCTTCTAGGATTGGTAAAAAAATTAATTTCCTAATCTACATTAGGGAGAAACAAAATACTACAAAAATGGAGAGTGCAATGGATTGGGCAGCAGTTCCGAAGCAAATTCGACCGCTGATGAACGAGAAGTGTGATCATCGTGGAAGAAAACTTTTTTCGTGTACTCTTCAAATCTTCCAACTGACAGCTCTGTAGTAATATTTGACATATTTGATATTATACGAACTCAGAACGTTTTGCCAGTAAAAAAATTTGACAATATTTTATTTCTATAGAATTTTTTGTCAAAATTTTATTTCTATATACTTTTTTAATTTTATCTCCATAAAGTTTTTTGTCAAAATTTTAATTCTATAGAAAATTTTCTCAAAATTTTAATTCTATAGATTTTTTCAAAATTTTATTTCTATAGAAGATTTTGTCACAAATTTTATTTCTAAAGAAAATTTGGTGTACATTTTATTTCTATTTCGACATAATATTATTTCTTTAGAAAATTTTGTCAGAATTTTAGTTTGATAGAAATTTTGTGAAGAGGAATATTTTGCAAGATCTACCAAAACGTCAAGAATTCTACCAATCTAGCGAACAGTAAAAAATCTGCCCTTTTTAGTAGAATTCTACCAACGGTGGCAACCGTTTTTGAAACACGTCTATGACATAGTGACAGGTGATGAACCGTGTATTTACGCGTTTGAGCCCGCAAATAAACAGCTGTCGACTGTATTGTTGTTTCAAGATGAGGCAAATTTTACAAATGTTCCTTCGCATACTAGGTGTTATAGTTGAGAATTTCTAGAATTTTATACAGAAAAATTTTTCAACATTTTATTTCTATAGAAAATTTTGTCGAAATTTTATGTTTATAAAAAATTTTGTCAAAATTCTATTTCTATAAAAAGTTTGTGAAATGTTTATTTCTATACAAAAGTGTGTAGTGGCGAGCAAGTCAAAACAAAACCACCAGTTCAAAATTGAATTTCCCTGAAGACGGACGACGATGGTGTTCGAAATATTGGAAAGAAAATAAAAATAAGACACTATAAAAAAACTAAGATTTTATTTTGTTTTATTACAACATGACCTCAAGCCTTACAAACTCTACAAAGAAATTTTATATCTATAGAAAATTTTGTCAACATTTTATGTCTATAGAGAATTTTGATAAAATTTTATTTTTATAGAAGAGTTTGTCAAAATTGTATTTCTATGGAAAATTTTCTCAAAATTTTGTCAACATTTTATTTCTATAGAAAATTTTCTCAAAATTTCATTTCTACAGAATATTTTTTCACAATGTTATTTTTAAAGAAAACTTTGTAAAAAATTTATTATAAATTTAATTCTATATACTTTTTTAATTTTATCTCTATAAATTTTTTTGTCCAAATTTTAATTCTATAGATTTTCTCAAAATTTTATTTCTATATAAGATTTTGTCACAAATTTTATTTCTATAGAAAATTTTGTCAAAATTTTATTTCTATGGAAAATTTTCTCAAAATTTATTTCATGGGAAAATTTTCTCAAAATTTCATTTCTATAGAAAATGTTTTCAAAATGTTATTTTTAAAGAAAATTTTGTAAAAAAAAAAATTATTTCTATGGAAAATTTTGTGTAAATTTTTTTTCTATGGAAAATTTTGTCAAAATTTTATTTCTATGGAAAATTGTGTCAAAATTTTATTTCTATAGAAAATTTTGTCAACATTTTATTTCTATGGAAAATTTTCTCAAAATTTATTTCATGGGAAAATTTTCTCAAAATTTCATTTCTATATAAAATGTTTTCAAAATGTTATTTTTAAAGAAAATTTTGTAAAAAAAAAATATTTCTATGGAAAATTTTGTCAAAATGTTATTTCTATGTAAGATTTTGTCAAGATTTTATTTATATGGATGATTTTGTTAAAATTTTATTTCAATGGAAAATTTTGTCAACATTCTATTTCTATGGAAAATGTTGTCAAAATTTTATTTCAATGGAAAATTTTGTCAACATTTTATTTCTATAGAAATTTTTCTCAAAATTTTATTTCCACAGAAAAAATTATCAAAATGTTATTTTTAAACAAAATTTTGTAAAAAAATTTATTTCTATGGAAAATTTTGTCAAAATGTTATTTCTATGTAAGATTTTGTGTAAATTTTATTTCTATGGAAAATTTTGTCAAAATTTTATTTCTATGGAAAATTGTGTCAAAATTTTATTTCTATGGAAAATTGTGTCAAAATTTTATTTCTATGGAAAATTTTGTCAAAATTTTATTTCTATGGAAAATTTTCTCAAAATTTATTTCATGGGAAAATTTTCTCAAAATTTCATTTCTATAGAAAATATTTTCAAAATGTTATTTTTAAAGAAAATTTTGTAAAAAAATTATTTCTATGGAAAATTTTGTCAAAATGTTATTTCTACACTGAAAAAAATGTTGTCGTGAGGTCAAAGATTTCATGTCTTTAAAATACGAATACAAATTTTGCTTAGCATAGAAGACGCATTTCTCTAAAATAAAGTTATTTTCTTTGTCCAAAAGTCGATAAACTTTTCAATGAAGTCGTATTGTCCTTATAATTAAGTGATTTGACTTAAAAGTGGGTATCTTAACATGAAGGAAAAAATTTATAGGCTAAGGTCAACATGACTTTAATAATTCAGAAAAATTCTTTAAATTTAATGAAATTGTCTTTAAATTTGTTGTCTTTTTGCATCTTGACTACAAAGCAAAAAATCGTTCAAATATAGGACATGTTTTTCAAAACTTTATTTTAAAGAAGTTTTTTACTTCAACCATAGCACAATTTCTACTGGAAGTCGAGTTTGAATTTGGAAAATAAAGTTGACGTTAACTCGTTTTTAAAAGACTTTGATAGCATATGAAGAAAAAAAGCTGAGAAAGCGAAAAATTAAAATTTGCTTCCTAGAAGCAAGTACACAAAACCTAAATTTAAAAGAGAATTGTGTCTTAAAAGTATCCTTACTTGTATTCTCTGCTTCTTTGGCTCGGAATCAATACCAAATTTTTTAAAGTAAAGGCAAAATCTTTGGAACCGAGTATGCTTTTTTTTCAGTGTATGTAAGATTTTGTCAAGATTTTATTTATATGGATAATTTTGTTAAAATTTTATTTCAATGGAAAATTTTGTCAAATTTTATTTCAATGGAAAATTTTGTCAACATTTTATTTCTATGGAAAATTTTGTCAAAATTTTATTTCAATGGAAAATTTCGACAAAATATTATTTTTAAGGAAAATTTTGTAAAAAAAATTATTTCTATGGAAAATGTTGTTAAAATGCTATTTCTATGTAAGATTTTGTCAAGATTTAATTTATAGGGAAGATTTTGTCAAAATTGTATTCCTATGGAAAATTTTGTCAAAATTTTAAAATCTGTTTCCGTTCAGAAAAATATTGATGCTATGCACCAACTGATATTGGAAGATCGTCTGAGGGGTACACAATCATTTGTTTGCCAGTTGATATTCAAGAAACAGGCTAATTTTGTTCTCCAATACCAAAATATAAAGGGCAACCCTCCTAATAGTATCAGAAAACCATAAAGATGCGAAATATTAATGGCGAATCTCTTAATGGTAATTTTTTTTTTATAAAAAAAAACGTTGCATACTTCTGGGCATCTTCAAAAACATATTATATAATTAGCTTTACAGAGTGATATTATACTGACAATATAAAATCCATCAAATTTTGAACTTTTCTACTACTTATACAGTATAAGAAACCTTAAAGCTTCGAAATTCCAATTTATAATTTTCGTAGTTTCTATAAATATATCTATAGAATTTCATACTTACAACCTATTTTATTCAGTTTTTATATAGAAACATACCTGAAAGAGAAAAATTAACATATATTAGTAAATAGTATTTTTCATAATTTTTAGTAAAATTAAATTTATAAAAATGTATTTCACAAAATAAATTTAAATTAAATTTGGGAAGATATTACATTGTTATTACAAACCAAAAGAATTATATTTTTCTTCTCCTAATTACAAGACATCATTTATAAATCAAATCATTAAATGCTAATGACTGTACTGTTGTACAAAACAGAAAAACAGAATACCATCGAGAGAAACTTTTCTACAAGAATAAACCTCAAATAAAGTAATTAGAAAAATTCCATTGAAAATGATTAATGACAATAAAATCCCCAAGGGATGAGAGAAAAGGATTTATTTCAACGTTAACATTTCAACACTCTAATCAATTTGCATAGAACATTTGTGCAAAAGAAATTCACAGAAACACAAATTATATAATTCCTTCATTTTTAAATTTTCTCCGGCAGCTATAAAATTCAACTGATTTGCATATAAAAGAAATGACGACAACGAAAAAAAAACGTTTAAATCTAACGACAATTTATTTTGTTGAAATGCCTTCAATTTATTTAGCGCACATGCATGCCATCAAAATGGCAACAGCAGTTGGATGGTAAAAGGAGAAAAAAATTCTCGTAGAGGAATCTTTACAAAATCACAACACATTTTCATGATGCAGATGCGGAATAAAAAAAAACAAACTCTCATCATTTTTGTTGACATGATTTCAAATCAGCAACCTAAACATCTCGTCATGGTGCATCAGCTAGTAAACCAACCGGAAGACTTCAATACCCCACAAACCCCCATCAGCACTACCATCAGCCAAACGCCAACAAAATCTTGGCACTGAAATCCTTGCGCTAGCTATTCCCAAGTCTGTACTTAAGTTTTGGATGTAAGCATTTGCGTCACTTTTTCAAGCACTTTTCTATCAGGCATTGTGACACACATCCATCCGTATTTGTACGAAGGATATCTAGATTGGATTTGGAATCATGAATTGAACTTAATTTACAATTGGATGATGTTTTCATATGAAATATGAAGCAAAATTCAAAGCAACACAAAAATACTAATTTCATTGAATTTGAAAACTATTGACAAATTTAAAATGGAGGTTTTCCACCATTTCGCTTAATTTAATGTGAATTGATAAAATGATAAATGAATAAATAATAAAAATTCTACATGATAATTCCAAACATAAGGATACAATGAGAAAGATATGCTAAGAATTAAAATCAAAAGTGTAATACAATCATATGAAATACAATTTTATTTACATGTCCTTATGATTTGTATAAATGTACGAATCCTGACAAATACACAGAAAAAAATATGACCAAATTTTATCCACTTACAATTTTAATTTAAATTAAAAAAAAAACAAACAAGTATATACGGCCGTAAGTTCGGCCACGCCGAATCTTATGTATCCTCCACCATGGATTGCGTAGAAACTTCTACTAAAGACGGTCACACACAATTGAATTACTTGGGTTGCGGCCGATGGCAAGGCATCTTAAAACTTCTTAACATCATCTTCTAAATTGTAAGTTAGTCCATGCGGGATTTATAGTAGACAAAAGAAAGGTCGATTAAATACGTAGAAATTCAGTTCTTGACCGGTATATACAGGGAAGAAATAATTACGAACCGATATGAACTTTTGTGCGGTAATTAAAGAGCCAGTATTGAAATATGGGGGGATCACTTTTTATGGGGGCTATATACAATTATGAACACGATTCTACCAAAAATGACAGATTTTTTAGTGTTTGGTAGATTGGAAGAATTCTTGATGTTTTGGAAGATTTTGCAAAATATTCCTCTCCAACTATGAAATGCTTCATAAATTTTCCGTAGAAATAAGATTTTGACAAAATTTTCTACAGAAATAAAATTCTGACAAAATTTTCTAAGAAATTATATTTTGACAAAATTTCATAACGAAATAAAATGTTGACAAAAGTGTCTAAAAAAATAAAACTTTGACAAAATTTCCTATAGAAATAAAATTTTCATAGATATTAAATTTTAACAAAATTTTCATAGAAATAAAATTTGGACTAAAATTTTCGATAGAAATAAAATGTTGACAAAATTTTCTATAGAAATAAAATGTTGACAAAATTTTCAATAGATATAAAATTTTGACAAAATTTCCTGCAGATATCAAATTTTGACAAAATTTTCTGTAAAAATAAAATTTTGGAAAAATTGTCTATAGAAATACAATTTTGAAAAAAAATTTCTATAGAAATAAAATTTTGAGAAAATTTTCTACAGAAACAAAATTTTGACAAAATTTATAGAAATAAAATTGTGGCAAAATTTTCTATAGAAATAAACTTTTGAGAAAGTTTTCTATAGTAATAAAATTTTAACAAAATTTTCTAAAGAAATAAAATTTTGACAAAATTTCCTATAGTAATAAAATTTTAACAAAATTTTCTAAAGAAATAAAATTTTGACAAAATTTTCTATAGAAATAAAATTGTGGCAAAAAAATAAAAAAAAAATAATAAAATTTAGACAAAATTTCCTATTGAAATGAAATCTTAACGATATTTTTTATAGAAATGAAATCTTAACGAAATTTTTTATAGTAATAAAATTTTGACAAAATTTTCTATCAAAACAAAATTTGTGATAAAATTTTCTATCAAAACAAAATTTGTGATAAAATTTTCTAAAAAAAATAAATTTGTGACAAAATTTTCTAAAGAAATAAAATTTGGACAAAATTTTCTATAGAAATAATATTTTGACAAAACTTCCTATAGTAATAAAATTTTAACAAAATGTTCTTAGAAATAAAATCTTAAAAAAATTTTCTATAGAAATAAAATTTAACAAAAATTTTCTATAGAAATAAAATTTTGCAAAAATTTTCTATGAAATTAAAATTTTGAGAAAATTTCTAAAAAAATTAAATTTGTGACAAAATTTTCTATAGAAATAAAATTTGGACAAAATTTTCTATAGAAATAAAATGTTGACAAAATTTTCTATAGCAATAAAATGTTGCAAAATCTTCTATAGAAATCAAATGTTGACAAAATTTTCTATAGAAATAAAATATTGACAAAATTTTCTATAGAAATAAAATTTTGACAAAATTTTCTATAAAAATAACATTTTGACACAACTTACTATAGAAATAAAGTTTTGACAAAATTTTTTATAGACATAGAATTGTGGCAAAATTTTCTATAGAAATAAAATTTTGAGAAAATTTTCTATAAAAGTAAAATTTGTGGCATTTTCTAAAAAATAAAATTTGTGACAAAATTTTCTGTCGAAATAAAATGAAAATTTTCTATAGAAATAAAATTTACACAAAATTTTCTATAAATATAAAATTTTGCAAAACTTTTCTGTAGATATAAAATTTTGACGAAATTTTCCATAGAAATAAAATTTTGAAAATATTTTCTATAGAAATAAAATTTTGACAAAATTTTCTATAGAAATAAAGTTTTGAAATAAAATTTTGCAAAAAATTTCTATGAAAATAAAAAAAGCATAGAAATATATAGAAATAAAATTTTGCAAACATTTTCTACGAAAATAGAATTTTGCAAAAATTTTTGTACAGAAATAAAATTTTGTTTTGCTTTTGAGATTTGGTCGATTTTCGTCCATGTGTATCACTGTGGTAATTTCTCAATTTTTCTAAGACTATAATTTGAGTTACTATTCTCAGTTATTCCACAAAAATGCTTGAAATCTCACCTCTCACATGTTTGCGTTGTTTTTTTTTTTCAATATTATTGAACTGTTAACCAATGTACATAATTTTGATGGATATTAGGTTAGGTTAGGTGGCAGCCAGATGTATCAGGCTCACTTAGACTATTCAGTCCATTGTGATACCACATTGGTGAACTTCTCTCTTATCACTGAGTGCTGCTCGATTCCATGTTAAGCTCAATGACAACGGACCTCCTTTTTATAGCTGAGTCCGAACGGCGTTCCACATTGCAGTTAAACCACTTAGAGAAGCTTTGAAACCCTCAGAAATGTCACCAGCATTACTGAGGTGGGATAATCCACTACTACGGATGTATACAACTAACTACACGCAAATACAAAAAACGTTTGGAAAACGTGTTCCGTAACCATTTTTCTTTTGTTAGAGTTTTCTGAATTTCTTTGAAAATTTTAAACTTTTATCACCAAAAAAGTTGGTTTGTTACAAAATTTGTATTTTTCCAATAAAAAAATATATTTTTGAACCAACAACATGGTTTATTTCGTTTATATCAAGCACTGTTCTTTTCTAACTTCAAGTCTTTAATAAGACACATTTTACAGTTCATAGTAAAAATTTTAATATAGTAGTATGTAATGTTGAACATCTTTTCGAAATTTTCCGAACATATCTAGAATATATGTAAAACAAAAAAAGGCTCGGTCGAAGCAGGGCTCGAACCCACGACCCTTGGCATGCAAAGCGGACGTAGCAACCACTGCTCCACGGTGCCCAACTAAATGTTTGTTTCTGTTAAATAAAGTTTGTTGAATCGGCTCGTGGGCGCCTCAAGCTATGCTATATTAATATAATTTATATGGATAATTATCTATTGATGACAATAACAGCTACGTAGGTCAGTGAATAGTGTGCTGGCTTACAAATTGCATGGTCCGCGGTTCGATTCTCCGTCCAGGCGAAAGGTAAAATTTAAAAAATTATAAAATCCAATAATTTCGTCTACATTGTTTGTATTACAGAAAAAGGTGTTAAGAACTAAAAAACCTTGTGGAAGTGAGAGAAATATGAGTAATGCAATTAAGCAGAAAATATGGTTTTTTGAGTTAGTCTTTATGAAATTGTTTTTACATCCTGGAAAAGAAAAAACGTTTATCACAAAAAGTATATACTTTTCTCCCAAAGAAACTTCCTTACAGCGAAAAGCAAATGAGAAACTAACTTTGTTGGTCTAAAATTTCGGTTGGGAGGAAAGAATTATTTTTTTGCGTGTAACTACTAACTATAATTTTTTTTTTTTAATTTACAAAAATGGTCGGTTTTGGTGCGATTTTGGAAAAATTATGGTCCAAAAGCTGATGACTACATTAAAATTAACCTTACATTTCGTCCACATTCGGGAGGGATAGCAGCGAGTGCGGGTGACCACTTCAGAAAGGTTTCGTCGTACCAATGTTGTTACATATTCAATTTCCTTTGTTGATTTCAAGACTTTAACATTGTCATAGTTTGCACCTGGAGGCTATTTGTTTCGATGTTTCCTTAATAATAATAATAATAGTAATAATAATAATGTCAAAGTTGTTATACTACAGGAATATCCTTGGGAACAACAACTAAACTTTTTTTATTTCAGAGAATTTTTGCGCTTCGTAATTATTTTTTGAGTGTGAGTAATGATTTTGCTATTTTCTGTATTAGTTTGCCATTCGTTATTCCTATCCCTAAAGGAATTCCTTTCCGCAACATTAATAACGGATGAAAACAAAACATCATTAAATGATGACTGCAAAACTACAATTGACGATAGACCAATAAATGATTCAATATTGAAGTTTCAGATGCCAAAGGCTATGTGTAAGGAACATCCGTAAAAATGATTTTTTGTTTTCCAATGTATCCATTTTTCTCATAATTCCATTTATAGCACATACAGTCAAAGCCAATAAAGCCCTCATACTCATACCCGTTGTTTATCATCTAATGAGCCCTTTGGCCATTATAGGGAATATTAGTTTTGGCGAAATATGGATGAGTATGGGTGAGTGTGTGTGTGTGTTGCTATCATCATTATAGATGATTGCAATGATGAATATATCCATGTTGATATTTGTTTTGTTTTTCCCCCCAATGGGAGAATCTCGATGGTATCCTGTTGCTATTGCACAACCGTAGTGGTAAGTGGAAAGGACCACATTCTTCCCTTGCAAACTGATAACAATGATGTTGCATAAAGTTAATATCAGAACTTTATTAACAACTTGGTTACAAGAGCATTCGGTATATGTGTGCGATGTCTATTGCAAGTTTTACTATTTTACTTCTGGTGGAGAAGATCAAAAGAGGGATTTGAAACGCTTGACCCAGAAGCGAAATGGATTTAAGCATCCAATATGCAATCATTATGAACTGACAACTTTTTAATGACAGCAGGGTAGAAGCCAGCATGTCCAAGTTTTGAGTAATGAGGGGAAGTAAAGCGTCGAATAGAATCTAATTGAAATAAACTAAAATCTTTACAGTTAACCAGAAGAAAAAATTAAATTTATTTCTCAATAAACCTTATAATTCTTATCACTATGGTTGCTATGAATTAAGATTTCCACATTTTTTTAGAAAATACTATAGGTGAAATTCTCGGTTTTTTTAAATCTTATTTTATTGAAATCCCATTCTTCGAGCTTACACCCAGAAAAAAGTGCCTTCGAAACTAAAGGACAAAATTTTCATCAATATAGTTTATCCATTTTATTTCCATTAAGGTAAATTTTTGTGAAAAATAATAAAATTTACTCGTTTCAGTAAAAAAATCCTAAACTGTAAGCAGTTAGGATTAGTTCATTAACTAGAATAAGGCATGGAATTTTACTCATACTATTTTCTTCGCTGGGTATAAGAATTTACTACTGAAAAAGAAAATTTTATTCACCGATAACAAAGCATTCGTAAAAATAAACAAAAACCGAACTAAAACCAAGTTTCCTCAAAATTAGTAAAATTTCTTATAAAATGATAATTGCGACTTCCTTTATACTAGAAAGTTTTTCATACGTACGAACAACACTTGGCATAGAAAAATATTTTAGTTCATTCGTACTAAGAAGTATGCAATCCTTTCAAAACTTAAGGAAACACACTTGTTAGAATATAGGAAATTTTCCTACATTTCTATTGTCTACCTGTAATCGATACCTGTCATCGTAATCGATGTGTTTGCGCGTGGGTGTAATCGATATATTTGCGCGTCGGTTGTTTTTTTAGTTGGAATCGCGTTGTTTTGGTATGCGGAGAGATTGTTAAAAAATAATATGGTAAAATAATATAATAAATAACAAATAAAATATATAAAATATTTGTTATTTTAAATTAGTGAGAAAAATTTTCGTTTTTTTAAATAAATCTATCAATGTTCGTGATAGTGTATAAAGAAAGAAAACACCAGCAGAATAACAACCCTTTCATTTGTCTTCATTTTGGAATCTTCAATTATCAGGTAATATTCAGTGACGCTAACCTTTTGCAACAAAAATGTTTTATGATTTTTTATATTTGTAGGTATTGAAATTGTAAAAGGAGGACAAAATCGTTAGGCAGCAACTTATTAAAAGTGAAAAGTACAAGAAGAAAAAAAGTGCGTTTTACAGTTGATAATATCACACGGAAATTGGAAATAGTGGAATAATAAATTAATATTTCAAAGAGATTCGATGCTGTTGATTCTTAATAAATATATTCAATATATTAATAAAACATGTCTTTTATTGAAGATAAAATTGCTTATAGAAATAAATAAAATTGTATTTAAGAACGAAGGTAAGCAGTTCTAATTATGAAGTAAAAGTTTTACCACAAATGTGTAAGATTTGTCGAAATGAATGAATAAATTTCAATAAAATCATTCCATATATGAATTCAAATTAGTTAATTTTTTTCATTCTGTAGTATAGTGGTATATAAATATAGGAAAATGTTAACTAATATATGGAATGCATTATTCCTAATTTCTACGAAAATCACATCGTTCAAACAAATAAAAATGTCTTTGACGCTATACGAAGTTCAACTTTCTTCACAATGAGTTCATTTTAACTTAAAGAAGGGGTCACTTTTTTCTGGGTGTATGTATGAATCAACAAAGACAACTAAAGCAAATCAAACTACAAAACATAATACGAAACTTTGCTAGTGGCATTTTATTGTTATCATTCCCAGATTGTCAGTTGTCAAGTTTTCCCAGAATTCCCAGGGACTGTTGCTTTTTATACTTAGATTGCTAAAGTCCTTTATATTGTTGGGGTTTTTTATACGCTTTTAACCTCTAACGGGTCTTTGATCCAAGTTGAAATATTTCTTTCTATTTTAAGCTTCTCTCTCTCTCTCTCTATTCTGTCTGACATTATTCTGAATTATATTGTTATTAATAGTGGAGTGTTGCAGTTGGGTTTTTTCTTTTCATTTTGTCGCAAAACCGGTACAATTCTCACGGTCTATGGTTGTTATTTTCCACTTGTTCCTAAAGAAAATAAAGTCATTTTCATTGTAAAGTTCCAGAACAATGGAGTAAAAATGCGTAAAAACTTTTGTCAGAGTTCTTAGCGTTCCTCTCTTTTTTTTGGGTTGTATATTCAAGTACTGCAGGCTTCTTTTTTTGAGCGATAGAAATGATTCAGTTTTACAGAGTGTTAGGTTAGGTTAGGTTATGTGGCAGCCCGATGTATCAGGCTCACTTAGGCTATTCAGTCCATTGTGATACCACAGTGGTGAACTTCTCTCTTATCACTGAGTGCTGCCCGATTCCATGTTAAGCTCAATGACAAGGGACCTCCTTTTTATAGCCGAGTCCGAACGGCGTTCCACATTCCAGTGAAACCACTTAGAGAAGCTTTGAAACCCTCAGAAATGTCACCAGCATTACTGAGGTGGGATAATCCACCGCTGAAAAACTTGTTGGTGTTCGGTCGTAGCAGGAATTGAACCCTCGACCTTGTGTATGCAAGGCGGGCATGCTAACCATTGCACCACGGTGGCTCCCACGGTGGCTTACAGAGTGTTGGAAAGAAATATTTAGTCCTCGAAAATCTCCAATTTAGTCTAACAAAAATCTCAACTTCCTGTTAAAGGTTTAAGCAATATAAAAAAAAAAACAAGTATATACAGCCGTAAGTTCGGCCAGGCCGAATCTTATGTACCCTCCACCATGGATTGCGTAGAAACTTCTACGAAAGACTATCATCCACAATCGAATTAATTGGGTTGTGATATCTTAAAACTTCTTAATATCGTTTTCTAAATTATTAGTTAGTCCATACGTGGTATATATTAGACAAAAAGGGTATGTATAAATAGGTAAGTCTACAAATAATTACGAATCGATATGGACTTTTGCACGGTACGTAGAGAGCCATGGGGTCGCTTATATGTGCTTGATATGAACTTGATATGGACCAATTTTTGTGTGATTGGGGATTGATTTATCTGAGGGCTATATATAACTATAGACGGATATGGACCTAGTTAGGCATGGTTATTAACGGCCATATAGTAGCACAATGTACCAAATTTCAACTGACTCGGATGAAATTTGCTCCTCCAAGAGGCGCCAAAACCAAATCTCGGGATCGGTTTATATGTGGGCTATATATGATTATGGACTGATATGGACCACTTTTGGCATGGTTGTTAAATATCATAAACTACCACCACGTACCAAATTTCAACCAGATCGGATGAATTTTGCTTCTCCAAAAGGCACCGGAGGTCAAATCTGGGGATCGGTTTATATGGGGACTATATATAATTATGGACCAATTTCGACCAATTTTTGCATGGGTGTTTGAGGCCATATATGAACACCATGTCCAAAATTTCAGCTGGACCGGATGAAACCTGCTTCTCTTAGAGGCTCCGCAAGCCAAATCGGGGGATCGGTCTATATGGGGGCTATATATAATTATTGACCGATGTGGACCAATTTTTGCATAGTTATTAGAGACCATATAGCAACATCATGTACCAAATTTCAGTCGGATCGGATGAAATTTGTTTCTCTTGGAAGCTCCGCAAGCCAAATCTAGGGATCGGTTTATATGGGGGCTATATATAATTATGGACCGATGTAGACCAATTTTTGCATAGTTGTTAGAGACCATATACCAACAGCATGTACCAAATTTCAGCCGGATCGGATGAAATTTGCTTCTCTTAGAGGATCGGCAAGCCAAATTTGGGGGTCCGTTTATATGGGGGCTATACGTAAAAGTGGACCGATATGGCTCATTTGCAATACCATCCGACCTACATCAATAACAACTACTTGTGCCAAGTTTCAAGTCGATAGCTTGTTTCGTTCGGAAGTTAGCGTGATTTCAACAGACGGACGGGCGGACATGCTCAGATCGACTCAGAATTTCACCACGACCCAGAATATATATACTTTATGGGGTCTTAGAGCAATATTTCGATGTGTTACAAATGGAATGACAAAGTTAATATACCCCCATCCTAGGGTGGAGGGTATAAAAATAGGGAGTGGAAATCCTACACCCTCAAAAAAATCACTTCTGTTAGGTTAGGTTAGGTGGCAGCTCGATGTATCAGGCTCACTTAGACTATTCAGTCCATTGTGATACCACATTGGTGAACTTCTCTCTTATCACTGAGTGCTGCCCGATTCTAACATGTTAAGCTCAATGACAAGGGACCTCCTTTTTATAGCCGAGTCCGAACGGCGTTCCACATTGCAGTGAAACCACTTAGAGAAGGTTTGAAACCCTCAGAAATGTCACCAGCATTACTGAGGTAGGATAATCCACCGCTGAAAAACTTTTGGTGTTCGGTCGAAGCAGGAATCGAACCCACGACCTTGTGTATGCAAGGCGGGCATGCTAACCATTGCACCACAGTGGCTCCCCGTGTCACTTCTGTAACATATGCCCCAAACACATTTCATTTCATTTCATTTCATTTCTATGAGACATTTTCGCAAAATGTCATTTCTACAGGAAATTTTCGAAAAATTTTTAAAGGAAATTTGTGGAAAATTTTAACATTTCTATGGAAAATTTTATTTGAATAAATTTTTAAATTCTATTTTTCTAAGAAATATTTGGATTTCTATTTTCTTTTTTATAGGAAATTTTCAGAAAATTTTTAATTTCACAAAAATTTGTTTTTAGGCAATTTTTTTTCATTACATTTTAAAATTTGATTGTAATATTTGTGTTTTAATGCATATTTTTGGATAATTTTATTTCTTTTAATTTGAAACTGGTTGCAAGGACACAATGACTATTATAACGACAACATTAGTAGTGTTTTTTAAATATTTTTTTTTTTTTAATTTCGTTTCACTAAGAAATTTTCGGAATTTCTTTTCTATAGGACATTTTCAGATATTTTACAGGCAATTTTTGAAAAAAAAATAACTTCTATAAAAACTTTTCCTCTCTTAATATATTTGGAATTTTCATTTGAATATTTTTTAGTAAACTTCATTGAATTTCTTTTTTTCTGATTTTTTGGAAAATTTACTTTTAATAGAAAATTTAAAAAAAATCCGAAAAATTTAATTTCTTTTTTTCCAAATTTACTTTTGATACGAAATTTAAGAAAATTTAATTTATACAGAAAATTTTTGAAAAATCTAATTTCAAGAAATTTCATTACATTTAGGAAATTGCATTACTTTTAGAAAATTTTCTTTAAATAAATGATATGATGTTTTATTTTTCAATGTGTCGTTTATTGCTTTTCGGAAATTTTCTAAATTTTTTAAAAATTTACGTTTAATACGAAATTTATGAAAATTTAATTTATACAGAAAATTTTTGGAAAATCTAATTTGAAGAAATTTCATTACGTTTAGGAAATTCTTAATTTGCATTACTTTAAGAAAATTTTCTTTAAATAGATGATATGATGTTTTATTTTTCGATGTGTCGTTTATTGATTTTCGGAAAATGTAATTTCTATAGGAAATTTTGAATAATTTTATTTATATATATTGCACTTCTTTAAAAATTTTCAGAATTTTTTATATAAAAAAATTTTTCGCAAAATGTCAGATCTTATAGAACATTTTCTTATATTTAAAAGTATAAATGTTATTTTTTCGTAAGCTATTTTTTGTTTTAATTTTATTTACTTTAGGATATTTGCTTAAATTTCACTTTTGTAAGAATTTGTTTTATATTTAATCACAACATCTTTAGAAACATTTTTTAAATCAATTTCTATAGGAACTTTCTTTTAAATAAGAAATTTTCGGAAAATATCTGTTTCTTACACAGAAAAAAATATCACCAAAATATTTCCAATTAAAAAGTTAATTGAAGTTGAAATTTTTTTCAATTAATAAATTAATTGGTACAATTAACTTTTTAATCAAGATAGAAACATTAAGTTAATTAAGTCAATGATTGAACATTTTAAAATTTTTAATTAAAAAGTTAATTGATACAATTAACTTTTAATCAAATTCGGAAGACTAAGTCAGTTTATGATGATGATGAACATTTTTTTTTTAATTTTTAGTTAAAATTTTTTTTCAAACAATCAATTGTTAATCCAAATAAAAATTCTAAGCCAATTCAGAATGTAATTGAAAATAGTTACCTTTTTAATTAATAAATTAATTGAGTTTTGCAATCAACATCAATTAAATTTTTAATTGAATCAATTAAAAAATTAATTGAAATTTGGCAATGAAATCAATTAATTTTTTAATCAAGAATTTTTTCTATGCCCAATTAAAACTGTGATTGATACTATCATTTTCGTGATTGAAGACATTTCAATTAAAAAATTAATTGGATCAATTAATTTCGTGATTGAATCAGAAAAAAAATTTTTTGTGTGTATAAGATATTTTCTTATATTTTTTCTTTATTGAAAAATCATTAAATGTTTTTTAATTTAAGGAATTTTCTAAAAATTTCATTTGGCTTAAGATTTTTTTTTAAATTTATTTTTTTTTTTAATTTTCTTAAATTTAATCATTTTCCTAAAATTTAATTTTAATACAAGTAGATATTTCATGGAGATATTTTATGGGAGCGCCATTAGCAGTGGTCATCAAAATAAAAGGAAAACTTTGAACTTTACACAGAAAAAAAATATCACCAAAATATTTCGAATTAAAAAGTTAATAGAAGTTGAAAATTTTTTCAATTAATAAATTAATTGATAAAATTAACTTTTTAATCATGATAGAAACATTAAGTTAATTAAGTCAATGATTGAAAATTTTAAAATTTTTTAATTAAAAAATTAATTGATACAATTAACTTTTTAATCAAATTCGGAAGACTAATTCAGTTAAAAAAAGTGCTGATTTTTTTAATTTTTAATTAAAAATGTATTTCAAACAATCATTTATTAATCCAAATAAAAACTCTAAGCCAATTCAGAAAGTAATTTAAAATAGTTACCTTTTTTAATTAATATTGATTGAGTTTTGCAATCAACATAAATTAAATTTTTAATTGAATCAATTAAAAAATTAATTGAAATTTGCTGAAAAAATCAGATAAGTTTTTAATCAAGAATTTTTTCTATGTCCAATTAAAACTGTGATTGATACTATCATTTTCGTGACATTTCAATTAAAAAATTAATTGGATCAATTAATTTGGTGTTTGAATCAGAAAAAATTTTTTGTGTGTATGGAAAATTTTCCCAATTTTCTAGATTTGATTTCCTTGCTATATGCCTTTTTCGTTACGTCCTATCTGCCTTTAATTTAAATGTTCCTAATTTTTCCAAAATACAAATTTTAAACAATTAATCTCGTGTGTCTTCACGCCTAGAAGGAAACAACATAAATTTCTTAATTTCCCCATACAACGGAAACCGGAATGACGAGGGAAGACATCATTGTCGCCATCAGCAGTGGTAGCCATCGTCAATGTCATCGTGAATAATTTAAGTTGATTAAGGCATCATAAAATTGGTAAAGGCACCATCGTGCCATATTCTCTCTTAGAAACACACTCGGCCACACACACACTGTTACTGGGAAACGCATCTTCTTGGCCCCAAGATTTCGAAACGTCAAACCTACATGGGTTAGTCATTTATTCATACGCTCCTTAGTTCGTTCACCCAATCACATGGTGCGTGCCACCAGAGTCATTTGTAGCCGTAGTCACCACACCACCACATAGCGACCGGAATGTCATTTGAATATTTATTAAGTCAAATTTCTAATCAACGTTAAACTCAACTTTCCAAATATCCCTCCACACACACACACACACCCACACATACACACCCACTCATATACACATAAGAGACCATAGTTAAATGTCCATGTGTGCAACTACTTTCATTCGATGATTCCTCCATTAGCAAACCCTCATAACCATCTCTTTTGTACGAGGCAAGAGTGAAGACGATGACGACACATCACGCACACAAGGACTTCTAATTAAGTTCAAGGTGTAATAAGTCATCTTATGTTAGCTCAGGATATATGATGAAATAATGGGTATCATCTCCATGAAATTCTAGGACGATAACAAAGACGATGCATGTCCTTTGACATCTCTGTAAGTTCTAAGAGTGAGTGAGTGGTTAAGTGTTGGGTATATGTGCGTGAGAGCAAATCCTCTGAGAGAAAATGTAAAGAATTTCTTGGTACTAACATGAACATTTAACCAAATTAAATGGAAGGAAATATTTTTATGTTATATTTAAAATACTTTTCTTCCTCATTTGGTTAATGAACTAATTTTTACCAACATTTCAGGACAAAAGGGAAAACATCAAGAAATTATGTTTTCTTCCATTTCGCGAAAAGGCAGAGAAACATGAAACTGCCATTAGTTGTTTATGCGTGATAGGGAGTTTGGATTGACAAACGAGAAGGGTTTGTATTAAGGTATATGAAAAAGGTCGGGAAATTTTTTTTATCACCAAACTGAAAAAAAAACTAACAAGCATAGACGGTCGAAAGTTCTTGTAGGAGAAATCTTAAATACCCACCACTTAGGAAACAGATTCCATTGGTAACCCCTGGTCCTAACGGGTTAATTGATAATATGAGTATATAGAATTTCCGGTGGATTTGATGAAATTCCACCAAGAAGATCGGTTGAAATGGTATGGTTTCGGAAGTAAAATTTTAAATTTTCTACATTTGGAGACTACATAAAATTTATGACACTACAGAAATTTTCCGAAAATTTCCTACACAAATTAAATTTTCCGAAAATTTCCTATACCAATTAAAATGTCCGAAAATTCCTAACAATGAAAATTTTTCGAAAATTTCCTATACAAATGAAAATTTTCGGAAAATGTTCGTAAAATTTCCTAAAGAAATAAAAGTTTCCAAAAATTTCTTTCTTATTTTTACAAAATTGTTTATAGAAATTAAATTTTCCGAAACTTTTCTATACAAATTTCACCTTTTAAAAAAATGTTCTATATAAATGAAGTTTTCCGGACATTTCCTAACAAATGAAAAATTTCGTATGGAAACGAAATTTTCCAAAATTCCTTTAAAAATGAAAGTTCCAAAAATTTCCTATATAATAAAAGTTTTCTGAAAATTTCCTATAGAAATACCATTTTGCGAATAGTTTCTATAGAAATGAAATTTTGCGAAAATTTTCTATAAGAATTTAATTTTCTGAAAATTTCCTATACAAATACAAATTTTTGAAAATTTTCTATTGTATATAATTTTTCGAAAATTTTTTTTCAACAAATTTTTAGGAAATTTTCTATAAGAAATTCTAGGAAATTTTCTATAAGAAAGTTTAGGAAATTTTCTGTAAGAAATTTTAGGAAATTTTCTACTAAAATTTCTTATAGAAATGGAATTATTCAATAATTTTCCTATAAAAATGAAATTTGCCCATAGAATCTATAGAGATGACGATTTCCTATGGAAACGAAATTTTCCAAAATTTCCCATAGAATTTTTGAAATTTTCCGAACATTTCGTATAAAAAATTAAATTTTCCAAAATGTTCGTATAGAAATGAAATTTTTTGAACATTTCCTATACAAATGAAATTAAATAAAATTTTAAAAAAATTTCCTATGGAAATGACATTTTTCAAAATTTCTTATAGAAATAAAATTTTTCTGAAAATTTTCTATAGAAATAATTTTTTTTTGAAAATTTCCTATAGAAAAGAAATTTTCTGAAAATTTTCTATAGAACTGAAATTTTCAAAAAATTACCTATAGAAACAAAATTTTTCAAAATTTCCCATTTGCTATAGAAATTAAATTTTGCGAAAACTTTCTAGAGAAACTAAATTTAAAAAAAAATACCTGTAGAGATAAAATTTAAAAAAAAAAAATCTTATAGAAATAAAATTTTCAAAAAATTTCCTACGGAAACAATTTTTTTTGTAATTTTCTTTAAAAATGAATTTTCCGAAAATTTCCCATACAAATAAAATTTTCCGAAAATTCCAAACAATGAAAAATTTTCACAAATTTCCTATACAAATGAAAATTTTCGGAAAATGTTCGTAAAATTTCCTAAAGAAATAAAAGTTTCCGAAAATTTCTTTCTTATTTTTACAAAATTTTTTATAGAAATTAAATTTTTCGAAACTTTTCTATACACATTTCACCTTTAAAAAAAATTCTATAGAAATGAAGTTTTCCGGACATTTCCTATATAAAGGAAATTTTCCAAAATTTCCTTTAGAAATGAAAGTTCCAACAATTTTCTATAGAAATAAAATTTTGTGAAAATTTTCTATAGACATAGACTTTTGTGAACATTTTCTATAGAAATTAAATTTTGCGAAAATTTTCTATAGAAATAAAATTTTGTAAAAATTTTCTATAGAAATGAAATTTTGCGAAAATTTTCTATAAAAATTTAACTTTCTGAGAATTTCCTACACAAATCAAATTTTGAAAATTTTCTATTGTATATAATTTTGCAAAAATTTTTTATAAGAAATTTTAGGAAATTTTCGGTAAGAAATTTTAGGAAATTTTCTATAAGAAATTTTATGAAATTTTCTATAAGAAATTTTAGGAAACTTTCTACTAAAATTTCTTATAGAAATGAAATTATTCAATCATTTTGCTATAAAAATGAAATTTCCAAAAATTTCCTATGAAACCAAATTTTCCAAAATTTCCCATAGAAATTAAATTTTCCGAACATTTCGTATAAAAACTTAAATTTTCCAAAATTTTCGTATAGAAATGAAAATTTTCGAACATTTCCTATACAAATGAAATTTAAAAAAAAAAATCTGTGGAAATAAAATTTTAAAAAAATTTTCTATGGAAATGACATTTTTCAAAATTTCCCATAGAAATTAAATTTTTCTGAAAAATTTTCTGAAAATTTTCTATAGAAATTAAATTTTAAAAAGATTACCTATAGAAACAAAATTTTTCAAAATTGCCTATTTGCTATAGAAATTAAATTTTGCGAAAACTTTCTATAGAAATTAAATTAAAAAAAAAAATCCTGTAGAGATAAAATTTAAAAAAAAAAATCTTATAGAAATAAAATTTTCAAAAAATTTCCCAACGAAATGAAATTTTCCAAAAATTTCCTACGGAAACAATTTTTTTCTAATAATTATTTTGAAATGAATTTTCCTAAAATTTCTTATACAAATAAAATTTTAAAAAAATTTCCTATGAAATGAAAATTTCAAAATTTCCTAAGGAAACTAAATTTTCCAAAATTTCTTATAGAAATAAAATTTTTCTGAAAATTTCCTATAGAAATAGAAACAAAATTTTTCAAAATTTCCTATTTGCTATAGAAATTAAAACTTTCTAAAGAAATTAAATTTTAAAAAAATTTCCTGTAGAGATAAAATTAAAAAAAAAAATTATAGAAATAAAATTTTCAAAATATTTCCTACGGAAACAATTTTTTTGTAATTTCCTTTAAAAATGAATTTTCCGAAAACTTCCTATACAAATAAAATTTTCAAAAAATTTCCTACACAGAAAAAAATATCACCAAAATATTTCCAATTAAAAAGTTAATTAAAAGTTAATTAATAAATTAATTGATACAATTAAATGTTTAATCGTGATAGAAACATTAAGTTAATTAAGTCAATGATTGAAAATTTTAAACTTTTTAATTAAAAAATTAATTGATACAATTACCTTTTTAATCAAATTCAGAAGAAATTCAATCAAAAAGTAATGCATTTTTTTTTCATTAAAAATGTATTTCAAACAATCAATTGTTAATCCAAATAAAATCTCTGAGCCAATTCAGAAAGTAATTGAAAATAGTTACCTTTTTTAATTAATAAATTGATTAAGTTTTGGAGTCATCATCAATTAAATTTTTAATTGAATCAATTAAAAAATTAATTGAAATTTGCTAATGAAATCAATTAATTTTTTAATCAAGAATTTTTTTCTATGCCCAATTAAAACTGTGATTGATACTATCATTTTCGTGATTGAAGACATTTCAATTAAAAAGTAATTGGATCAATTAATTTGGTGATTGAATCAGAAAAAAAATTTTTGTGTGTACCGCGCAAATTTCATACCGGGGTTGATCTAAGCATGTCCGTCCGTCTGTTGAAATCACGCTAACTTCCGAACGAAACAAGCTATCGACTTGAAACTTGGCACAAGTAGTTGTTATTGATGTAGTAGGTCGGATGGTATTGCAAATAGGCCATATCGGACCACTTTTACGTATAGCCCTCTATATAAACCGATCCCCCGATTTGGCTTGCGGCGCCTCTAAGACAAGCAAATTTCATCCGATCCGTCTGAAATTTGGTACATGATATGGGCCCATATTTATATATAGCCCCTATATAAACCGATCACCAGATTTGACCTCCGGAGCCTCTTGGGAGATCAAAATTCATCTGATTCAGTTGAAATTTGGTACGTGATGTTAATATATGGCCTCAAACACCCATGCAAAAGTTGGTTGAAATCGGTCCATAATTCTATATATAGCCCCCATATAAACCGATCCCCAGATTTGAACTCCGGTGCCTTAAATTCATCCGATCTGGTGGAAATTTGGTACGTTGTGGTAGTTTATGATATATAACAACCATGCCAAAAGTGGTACATATCAGTCCATAATCATATATAGCCCCCATATAAACCGATCCCGAGATTTGGTTTTGGAACTTCTTAGATGAGCAAATTTCATCCGAGTCAGTTAAAATTTGGTACATTGTGCTAGTATATGGCCGTTAACAACCATGCTCAACTAGGTCCATATAGGTCTATAGTTATATATAGCCCTCAGATAAATCGTTCCCAAATAACACAAAAATTGGTCCATATCAAGTTCATAATTCTATATAGCCCCATATAAGCGACCCCCATATTTCTATTCTGGCTCTCTACGTACCGTGCAAAAGTCCATATCGATTCGTAATTTTTTGTAGACTTACCTATACATAATTTTTTGGCTAATATATACCACGTATGGACCTACTCACAATTTAGAAAACGATGTTAAGAAGTTTTAAGATACCACAACCCATGTAATTCGATTGTGGATGACAGTCTTTCGTAGTTCTTATGCAAACCATGGTGGCGGGTACATAAGATTCGGCCTGGCCGAACTTACGGCCGTATATACTTGTTTTTTTTTTTTTTTTTAACTTTTCTATAGAAATGACATTTTTAGAAATTTCGTATAGAAATAAAATTTTGCCAAAATTTTCTATAGTACTGAAATTTCCCGATTTTTTTTCTATAAAAATTAAAATTTTCCAAAATTTCTCATGGATATGACGAAAAATTTCTATAGTAATCAATTTTGTTTTTTACAAAATTATCTTAAACTTCCTTTGGTGATCTTAGACTATTCCCATTCGAATTACTCTTGCCTTGAAACTTTGCGAAATTTTTCTATAGGAATTATTATTTTTTTTTTCTTGAAAATTTCCTATAGAAATGAAAATTTCTTATAGTAATTTTTCCAAAATTTCTCATAGATATGACAAAATTTTCTATATATATCATTTTTTTTTTTTTTTTGTTTGAGAACGTTTTCATCAACCTCGTTTAGTGGTCTTTTCCCATTCTGCCTTGAAATGTTGTGAAAATTTTCTATAGAAATGATTTTTTTCTGAAAATTTGCAAATGAAATGAAATTTTCTGAAAATTTGCTACAGAAATTTAATTTTCATTTCTATAAAAAAAATGACATTTTCTATAGAAATGAAAATTTTAAAAAATTTCCCAAAAGTTTTCCTATGAAATCAAATTTTCCCAAAATTTCCCATCGAAATTACAATTTTCGAAAATATTCCTATAGAACTAACAATTTCCGAAAATGTATAAAAATTTAAAAACCTTAAATTAACAAAATCTTCTTAAATTTCCTTTGATGGTCTTCGGCTTTTCCCATTCTAATTACCCTTGCCTCATTCAATATATATATAACTCCCAAATACAAACTCACATGAGTATGATTATGTCGCTCAATGTCTACTGTTTTGTTTTGTCCCTTTTCATTGTCATTTTGGTCCGTCGTCTGTTGGGAGTTTATGATAATATGATATAAACTGAAAATTTTACTAATTTACATGATGTGTTGTACAACCCACGAATGATGTGTATATTGAGCCTTGAAGCCATAAAGGACGACGAGGACGGCAATATGACAAAACTGTATATTCACAACATTTCCTTCGACCCAACACACATCCGTTAAGCTTTGGGCGTTTGAGTTACTATTGGAACTCTTTAGCACTCTCCGGTTATAAGTTTCACAACCTCACTCCCTTTCGCATCCCTCTTTCATATTCGCAACTCCATCAAGTTTGTTTTAAAAACTAAAAGAGAAATCCCAATACAACCCTTAAGGATATCTCTTGGCTATATACGGGCATGTGAACAAAACAAAAACTTTATATACGCAAAAACAAAAAAAAAAGTTTAAATGATGTTAAATCAAATATAAACTCTAAAATGCACACATATGTCACACAAAAAAAAGAGCTTGCCCAAGAACCAGGATCCTTTATAAAACTCTGTATTACAACAACTTGCCCGTACTCTGTATTTTACTCTCTGAGGGCATACCACTCATTCATTCATTTAGCCAATTGCTCACTCTTCCTCTCTTTTTCGCCCACTCTATCTACTCTACTACTACTAGTGCCTCTCTGGGTTTGTTTTGGTAAATGTTTTTAGGCGAAATGAACCGAATTTCCTGTAGAGGATTTCTATAATTTTTACCCAATGCGGACAACTATAGCAGGGGCACAGTGGTTCTTCGGGCAAATTGGCATGTATCCAGAATTTATAAAAAATTGGGCGGCTATAGGCAACAATTGAAAGAAATTTATTTTTGGTGCAACTGGTTTAGATATTGGGAGGACACTATGAAGACCCACTGCCGTGGGGGATAGGGATTCCAAAGTCATAAATAGACTTTTTGTCAATAAAAATCGAAGCAGACTTTTCGTAATCTTCAAATTGATTCTTGTGTTAACAACTAACCAGCTATTGGTTGAAGTCTATTTTGAATCCTTTCAACAACTTTAACGCTGAACCACTGTAGCAATGGCAATGTCATTGTTTTCATGTGAATGTGCCCTTCAAAAAAACAAAGTTTATGGTCGTTGTTTTGCACAACGATATACTCTATTTGCGTATTGTTGTTATTGTTGCTGTATAGTTAATGGTAAAGTTGTTTTTATTTTGAAGCTATCCTTACTTAAGGCATTTTAAAGTGAGGCCACATGACCACACTCACATATGTGTCCTAACAAAAACAACGACGAAGGATATTCTTTGGACAAACAGGGTGTGCGTATCCGTATCTTTCGAGGTATTATCCGAGATATGTTTGTATGTTACATATATCCCCAACCAATGGTAGGTAGTGTGAGCGAGGAAGTTTGGAATTTATTTTTTATGGTGTTAAACATTATTGCTTAACAATGTTATCCTTATTATAGAAATACAACGAATCGTTGGCATACCAAGGGAATTTGTATGGCGCCTTGTGCAAGTGAATGCTCACTCACTTAAATATTTCCGGTATCGTTTTATGTGTTTATGTTTTTAGTTGTTGGCCTCTGTTTTTTTTTTTTTTTTTGACACACAACAAAATTTGTGGCCTTTTAAATTAATTTGAGGTATATCAAATTTCTTCGTCGGCATTATTGTGTTCGACATGAATTTTCAATATGCCTAGGACAACGGTTGCCATTATCAATTTTAATGGGCTTAATTACTTCCTCACCATGGCTATATTGATAAATTCGAAAGAAGGCTTTATCGTGGGAAGACCCCAAATTAGGTCAATAACAAAAACATTGCACTAGGTAAATATATTTTTATACACTCCACCATAGGATGGGGGTAGATTAACTTTGTCATTCCGTTTGTAACACATCGAAATATTGCTCTAAGACCCCATAAAGTATATATATTCTGAATCGTGGTGAAATTCTGAGTCGATCTAAGCATGTCCGTACGTCCGTCCGTCTATTGAAATCACGCTAACTTCCGAACGAAACAAGCTATCGACTTGAAACTTGGCACAAGTAGTTGTTATTGATGTAGGTCGGATGGTATTGCAAATGAGCCATATGGGACCACTTTTACGTATAGCCCCCATATAAACCGATCCCCAGATTTGACCTCCGGAGCCTCATGGATGAGCAAAATTCATTCGATCAAATCAAATTTGGTACATGGTTTTAGTATATGGTCTCTAACAACCATGCAGAAATTGGTCCACATCGGTCCATAGTTATAAAGCCACCATATAAACCGATCCCCAGATTTGACCTCCGGAGCCTCAAAGAGAAGCAAATTTCATCCGATCCGGCTGAAATTTGGTACATGGTGTTATATTATGGTCTCTAACAACTATGCACAAATTGGTCCACATTGGTCCATAATTATATATAAACCGATCCCCAGATATGACCTCCGGATCTGCTTGGAAGAGCAAAATTCACCCGATCCGGTTGAAATTTGGTACGTGGTGTTAGTTTATGGTCGCCAACAACCATGCAAATATTGGTCCATACCGGTCTTATTTATATATAAAACCCCAATTTAAACCGATCCACAGATTTGACCACGGATGAGCTTGGACATCCGATCCGGATATAGAAAATTTTGTCAATTTTCATGTGTAAATCAATTTATGTAGAAATACTAACGATTTGACATTAAGCTGGGTATCAAATCGTTAGTATTTGATAAAATTTTATTCTATAAAAAAACATTTTGTCAAAAAAACAACAACAATGATTAAAGAACAAAAACCAACAATAACAAAACAAAACGAATGAAAGAAAGAAGAGGAAGCACGCTCAAAATAAAACCCAGCCAACTTCACTCAAATCGATGATTTGATGGTGGCAAAGGTAAAGAGAGATGTTTGTACGAATTTATTTCGGCATAAGCCGGCTATCAATGTAAACCCTTTTTTCGGAGGGTTCAAGTGTGGTTAATTGTTGGGTTTAATGAACTGCCTGAATTTATTCTGATAATTGATTGATAGTTTTGCTGCAAGTAGAGGATGCTGATGAGGAATGTGGTAATTCCGAAACGTGCGTCCATCCAACCATCTTGCAGTCTATAGGGTTTTGCGCAAATAAATTTGACAAACATTCTTTTCCTCTGTTGGTTAAGCTACACTTGTAGTTTAGTCAATTTATGGTTTTAAGCTGAAATCAAAAAAACAACATTTTGTCAAAATTTTATTTCTATAAAAAATTTATTGAAAATTTTATTTCCATTGAAAATGTTGTCTACAATTTATTTCTGTAGAAAAATGTTTGAAAACTTTTTTTCTATATAAAATTTTGTCACCAATTTATATCTATAGGAAATTTTGTCAAAATTTTATTTCCATAGAAAAATTTGTCCAATTTTTATTTTATAGCAAAGCAAATTTTGTAAAAATTTTATTTCTATAGGAAAAATTTTGTTCTTATAGAAAATTTTGTCAACAATTTATTTCTATACAAACTTTTGTCAAAATTGTATTTCTATAGAAAATTTTGTCCATTTTTTATTTTTATAGAAAATTTTGTCGAAATGTTATTTCTATAGAGAATTTTGTCAAAATTTTATTTCTATAGAAAATTTTGTCAAAATGTTATTTTTATAGAAAATTTTGTCAAAATGTTATTTTTATAGAAAATTTTGTCAAAATTTTATTTCTATAGAGAATTTTCTCAAAATTTTATTTCTATAGAAAATTTTGTAAAAATTTTATTTCTATAGAAAAATTTTTCAAAATTTTATTTCTATAGAAAAATTTGTCAACATTTTATATCTATAGAAAATTTTGTAAAAATTTTATTTCTATAGAAAATTTTTTGAAAATTTCATTTCTATAGAAAATTTTTTGAAAATTTTATTTCTATGGAAAATTTTATCAATATTTTATTTCTATAGGAATTTTTTTTAAAATTTTATATCCAAATTTTGTCAATTGTATTTCAATGCAAATTTTCAAATTTTGTCAAATTGTAATTTCAATGCAAATTTTTTTTCTATTTTTTATTTTATAGAAAATTTTGTCGAAATTTTATTTCTATGCAAAATTTTGAAAAAATGTTATTTCTGTAGAAAATTTTATCAAAATTTTATTTCTATAGGAAATTTTGTTAAAATTTTATATCCATAGAAAATGTTGTCAGAATTTTATATCCATAGAAAATTTTGTCAAAATTTTATTCCCATAGAAAATTTTGTCAAAATTTTATTTTTATAGGAAAAATTTTATTCATATAGAAAATTTTGTCAACAATTTACTTCTATACAAAATTTTGTCAAAATTGTATTTCAATGGAAATTTTTTTCCATTTTTTTTTTATTTTATAGAAAATTTTGTCGAAATTTTATTTCTTGCAAAATTTTGAAAAAATGTTATTTCTATAGAAAATTTTGTCAAAATTTTATTTCCATAGAAAATGTTGTCAAAAGTTTATATCAATAGAAAATTTATGAAGAAGTACCTCTTTGCAAAATCTACCAAACGAATGTGGTAATGACAATATTCTTCGCAAAAATATTGAGATCCTGTAATAAAAACTAAAATATCTTCATTTGGGAATATATCTAATTCTTCAATGTCTGCTATTTATAATTTTTAGAGTTCAGTTGATATTTGAGAAACATTCACTTTTAGGGCAGAATAACTCTATATAGAGTAATTGTGATGAAAAAGTATCAAATGGCTCGCGGTCGTGTCACGGTGCTTTTGGCAGTCGAAATGTATAAAAACAAGTATATACAGCAGTAAATTCGGCCGGGCCGAATTTTAAATACCCACCACCATGAATCAAGTATAATAGTTTACTATGAAAACTCTTCGTCGTAGTGGGTTACTTGATAATATATAGAATTGTAGGGGGTTTGATCACAAATCTTCTCCCAAACGAGCCAGGTCCCGAAGACAAACTTTAAAGATTCTACCTATGAAGACCAGATAAGATTCTGGATTTATGAAAACCAATTTTGTTTGAGTTTTAGAGAAAATATAAACATATCGTGTATATGTTGAAATAACGCCTTGATTTAAAATCTTAAATCAGTAGATTTTTCCGCATTTATTTAAATACGATGAGTAAAATCTGGAACTTTTACTTTCAGTTTGAAGCAATTTTCATGATCAGTGCGCCTGCTATACCCTGAAAGAAGTGTTTTCTTTTTTGAGAAACGTAATTTTAGACAAGCAAAGTTTTCTTTTGACACAAATTTTAGAGACAATCGTTGAATAAACGAAAACACTTTATAAGAAAAAGAAATTTTGTTTGTTTAAAATTTTATTATAGATTACTAATTTCCAGCAAATCGGATAAAAACTACGGATTCTAGAAGCCCAAGAAATAAAGCCGGGAGATCGGTGTATATGGGGGCTATACCAAAACATGGACCGATAGGCACCATTTGCTACTCACATATTTGTGATCTTAAAATACCTCCAGATTTTCAATTTCAAACAAATCGGCCAGAAAATATAGTCGCTAGACGCCCAAGAAGTAAAAATCGAGAGATCAGTTTATATGGGGGTTATACCAAAAAATGGACCGATATACCTCAATTTCGGCACTCTTATTTGTGGTCTAAAAATACCTCTAGATTTCGAATTTCAGGCAACTCATGTAATAAATACAGTTATTGTAGCTCAAGAATTTCAGGCAAAGCGGATGGTAAATATAGTTTCTAGAAGCCCAAGAAGCAAAATGGGAGATCGGTCTATATGGGGCCTATACCAAAAAATGGACCAATGGGCACCATTTTTGGCACACCTTTTTATGGTCCTCAAATACCTCTAGATTTCCAATTTCAGGCAAATCTGATAAAAACTACGGTTTTTATAGGCCCACGACCCCAAATCGGGAGGTCGGTTTATATGGGGACTATATCAAAACATGGACCGATGCGGACCATTTTCGACACACCTCTTTATGGTCCCAAAATACCTTTAGATTTTCAATTTCATACAAATCGGATAGAAAATACTGTTTCTAGACGCGTAAGAAGCAAAATCGGGAGATCGGTCTATATGGGGGCTATATCAAAACATGGACCGATACGAACAATTTTCGACACACCTCCTTGTGGTCCTAAAATACCTCTAGATTTTCAATTTCAGACAAATCGGATAGAAAATACTGTTTCTAGATGCCTAAGAAGCAAAATCGGGAGATCGGTCTATATGGGGGCTATATCAAAACATGGACCGATACGAACAATTTTCGACACACCTCCTTATGGTCCTAAAATACCTTTAGATTTTCAATTTCAGACAAATCGGATAGAAAATACTGTTTCTAGACGCCTAAGAAGCAAAATCGGGAGATCGGTCTATATGGGGGCTATACTAAAACATGGACCGATACGGACCATTTTCGACACACCTCTTTATGGTCCCACAATACCTCTAGATTTCCAATTTCAGGCAAATCTGATAAAAACTACGGTTTTTATAGGCCCAAGACCCCAAATCGGGAGGTCGGTTTATATGGGGACTATAACAAAACTTGGACCGATATAGCCCATCTTCGAACTTGACCTGCCTGCAAACAAAAAACGAATCTGTGCCAAATTTCGGGTCGATAGCGCCATTATTGAAGGCTGTAGCGTGATTACAACAGACAGACAGACAGACAGACAGACAGACAGACGGACAGACGGACATGCTTATATCGTCTTAGAATTTCTCCCTGATCAAGAATATATATACTTTATATAGTCGGAAATCAATATTTCGATGTGTTACAAACGGAATGACAAACTTATTATACCCCCGTCACCATTTTATGGTGGTGGGTATAAAAAGCACAAACGTGTCAACTTTATCAACCCTGTTCTGCATTTTTAATGAGGAAATAATACAAAACATATTTGCTAGTGTTTTTATTAATGATCCTTTACAACTTTTAGTTTCATCTTATTCTATAAAATTATCAAAATATATTGTTATTTTGAATGGTCAAAATGTCACTTCATAAAATCTCACCCTGGCAATACCGGCGACATATTCTGCAACGATGTTCTGGATAGCTCATACAAATGTTGCATCCAGTATTAAAAGAAAACAGACCTATAGTTTTCATGATGTGTAATTTTAGTGAGTTAATAATTCACAATAATATCTCATTGTGATATTATGCCTATAAAGCACTTGAAAGATATGAACCTTCACAGAAAACAAAATATCACCAAAATTTTTGCAATTAAAATTTAAGTAGAATTCTAGAAAATACTCAATTAAAAATTGTATTGGTTCAACAAAAATTTTTATTGAAACAAAAATCAATCTCAAAAATTATTTGTATGTTGGGAAAAGTATAACATCGAAGCTAACCATATTAAAAGTCAGTATAGAAATTTGCCTAGTTAAAGGGCATATAGGTATTGCAAATCTTTTTTATAAAATACTTAAATACTTTTAAAAAATCTTATTGTTATATTCTTCTCTCATATTTAACCGATTTTTGAAACTATATTTGAATTGTTCTCCATATTTGGTTTCCTCTACTACGACATATAATCTAAAAAATCCGTTCAGTCTCTTGTTTGGTAAAAAACAAGCAAACAAATAAAAAATCTTGGCTTTATCATTCTGTTCACCTTTCATCGTTGTTTGAAGATTTCGTGCCCCCCATTCACAATAGTCCGTACCCACCATCACAAACATTAAATATGGATGAGCAAAAAGCAACAAAAAAATCGGAAGGACATACAAGCGTTCCACTTTTGTATTCTTTCAACTACTGCCGAGTGAACCTCCCCCTTGGGGCTGACATATTATGGCCATAATGTTTGTTAGAGTATATCCGCAGGGGCTGGCATTATGGACAACAGAGTGTGTTCGTTCGTTTGTTCCTTATATTTGTTTATATCCTTCCTCGGTAAAGCATTGATGGGAATTTCTGTGTATGGGACATTCTGTGGTCTACATGAACTCTTTGGCCAGCCTTCTTTAGTTCACTGCGTCTAGTATATTTTATTGATTTTTATATCCATTTTAAGCGGTACTTGGAGAGCTTAGCCATGTAGTCAGCCAACCAAGCAGCCGGTTTGTACAATGGATGATGGTGAATAGATTGAGTGGAATATATACATTTTTGTGCTACAACGCTTTCAACTGTATCAATAGATGGGTGATAACCCATTCCCAGCTCATTGACCAACTAACATATGATGACACATGGGGAAAAAACAGGAAAATATTAATTTTAAAAAATAGATCTAGAAGGAAAAATTTTATATTCCGAAAATAACGTTGAGGAACTAGTACCTCCATAATGTTAAACCATAGGTTAAATTTTTGAAACCATGGTATTTATTCGCCACTAAATGTCAGCACTTTACATTATACGTGGCATTTTTCACATTAATTCCTATTATATTCCAATGATTTTTTTGTTTTAGATTTTAATCCTATATCGCCTTAAAACTACGAAATAGATCGGTGCCTTAGCATTTTTTTGAATTCAAGAGCCATTTTTCCCCTCATGTCGTAGTGTTTTCAAAGGACAATATTACTCCCTAAAAGTATGCAAGGAAAATTTTTCTATATCAGTTTAATCAGGTTTCTCTCCTAAACCATCAATCTAGTAGAAGGATTATATCTAAAATCTATTTACAATTCTTTGATTATTGAAAACGAATACGAATTTATTTCTTCCTATGTATAAGGCGTTTTGCATCATTACAGTCATAGTCATTTTTTTTTCTTGCATACTCATGGATAATTTTATATTAGAGCCTGGGAACATGCAATTCATGTGACCATCTACTATAGAATCCATTTATAAAAATAACTTTTTCAAAGGTTTACATTTTAATAATGACTAGGTTGTAATTGAGTTGAGTTTGACTATTAATTGTGTACATTCATGTGTGACCATGGTCATCCCAACCTTGGCAATAAAAAACTAAAAAAAAAAATCAGCTCACAAAAACAAAATGCAAATAATGCATAATCAGACATTTCCTTCCTCAAACAGAGTGACTAATAGTTACAAAAAATTAATTAAATTATTGTAGCAATTTAATAGCGTAATATGCATGTCAAATATTGATTGTGTGACATGCAGATGACGCCAACCAATTTTCAACTGGATCAAATGAAATTTGTTCTTTCAAGAGGCTATACCTAAAAGGGGTTCAATATAGCCCATTTGCAATACCATTCGACATACATCAATAATAACTACTTATAAAAGGGTTTCAAGTCAATAGCTCATGTCGTTCGGAAGTTAGCGTCATTTCCACGGACGGACGGACATCGCTAGATCAACTCAGAATTCCACCATGACCCAAAATTTATACACTTTATGCGGTCTGAGACCAATATTGCGATCATAAATAATTTTATTCGAAAATTATTAGTTTCATACAATTATCATTAAATAAACAATACTACAATAAAAATTTATATTATTAAATTTTGATTCCTGAAGAAATCAATTAATTTATAAATCAAGTATATTTTTGATTTCTAATTAAGTATGTGATTAATGTGAATGTGATTAATACCATCATTTTCGTGATTGAAGAAATTTCAATTTAACAATTAATTGTATAAATTAATTTCGTAATTAAATCAGAAAAATTATTTCTGTATAATCACTCCTTAATATTGAAAGTTTATGGAGGGTATTTTGGGATCAAATTAAAGAATATTATTAAATATTAAAAAGTGTCACAAAATGACAAAAAGGTGTCACAAAAATTTTAAAAATATTGCATTTACATACAACAAAATTGAATTGCTATTCGGAGAACTGCATATCACAATTAATTACGAAATCGTTACCCACCTTGAACAACTTTCTTTATCGGCTGAAGGCTTCCGTACGTATTTCGAAACATACCAAATATGGTATGTTGATTGGCTTCCCTAATTTTTATAAGAAAATTATATTAAATAAGAAAAGTTGGCACATGTACTTCGAACCAACATAACTGACTACAACAGTAAAAAAAATGTTAAAATGAAGAACATTTGTTTTTCTTTTCTAAATGTATTAAAAATGTACTTTCCGAAGCCAAAAGGTGCTAAAATTACATAATATCAAATGTAAAGACTATTGTAAAAAGTATACGTATATTTAAATCTAGACCGACTTGGACAATTTTTTTAGATTTTTTTAACATTTTGTCAAAATTTTATTTCTGCAGAAAATGTTGTTAATTTTTTTTTATGAAAATGTTATTTATATAGCAAATGTTGTCAAAATTGTTTTCTCTATAGAAAATTTTGTCTAAATATTATTTCTTTAGTAATTTTTGTCAAAATTTAATTTCTATAGAAAATTTTGTCTAAATATTATTTCTGTAGTAATTTTTGTCAAAATTTAATTTCTATAGAAAAATTTGTCAAAATTTTATTTCCAAGGGAATTTTTGTCAAAACTTTATTTCTATAGAAAATTTTGTCAAAATTTTATTTCTATAGAAAATTTTGTCAAAATTTTATTTCTATTCAAAATTTTGTCAAAATTTTGTCAAAATTTTATTTCTATTCAAAATTTTGTCAAAATTTTATTTCTATTCAAAATTTTGTCAAAATTTTATTTCTATAGGAAATTTTTTGATAATTTTTTTTGAAAATTTTATTTCTATTGAAAATTTTATTTCTATTGAAAATTTTATTTCTTTTGAAAATTTTATTTCCAAAGAAATTTTGTCAAAATTTTATTTCCAAAGAAATTTTATCAAAATTTTATTTTCAAAGAAATTTAGTCAAAATTTTATTTCTATAGAAATTGTTTTCAACATTTTATTTCTATAGAAAATTTTGTAAAAATTTTATTTCTATTGAAAATTTTTTGGAAAATTTTATTTATATAGCAAATTTTTTGATAATTTTTTTGAAAATTTTATTTCTATTGAAATTTTTTTCTATAGACAATTTTGTCAAAATTTTATTTCTATAAAATATTTTGAACCAATTTTTATTCTATAGAAAATTTTGTCAAAATTTTATTTCTATTGAAAATTTTTGAAAATTTTATTTCTAAAGCAAATTTTTTGATAATTTTTTTTTGAAAATTTTATTTCTATAGACAATTTTGTCAAAATTTTATTTCTATAAAATATTTTGAACCAATTTTTATTCTATAGAAAATTTTGTCAAAATTTGATTTCTATAAGAAAAATTTTATTCTTATAGAAAATTTTATCAACAAATTATTTCCATACAAAATTTTGTCAAAATTTTATTTCTATAGAAAATTTTGTCAAAATTTTGTCAACATTTTATTTATATAGAAAATTTTGTCAAATTATTTGTCAATTTTGTAACATTACATAATATCAAATGTAAAGACTATTGTAAAAGTCTACGTATATTTAAATCTAGACCGATTTGGACAATTATTTTTTGAGATTTTCTTAAAAATAGGAAATCTTGTCAAAATTTTATTTCTGCAGAAAATGTTATTTTTTTTTCTACGAAAATTTTACGAAAATGTTATTTATATAGAAAATGTTGTCAAAATTGTCTTTTCTCAAAAGTTTGTCTAAAGTTTCTTTCTATTGGAAATTTTTTGAAAATTTTATTTCTATAGAAAATTTTGTCAAAAATTTTATTTCTATTGAAAATTTTTTGAAAATTTTATTTCTATAGCAAATTTTTGGATAATTTTTTGAAAATTTTATTTCTATTAAAAACTTTATTTCTATAGACAATTTTGTCAAAATTTTATTTCTATAAGAAAAATTTTATTCTTATAGAAAATTTTATCAACAAATTATTTCCATACAAAATTTTGTCAAAATTTTATTTCTATAGAAAATTTTGTCAAAATTTTATTTCTATAGAAAATTTTGTCAAAATTTTATTTCCATAGAAAATTTAGTCAAAATTTTATTTCTATAGAAAATTTTGTCAAATTTTTATATCTACAGAAAATTTTGTCAACATTTTATTTCTATAGAAAACTTTGTCAAAATTTTATTTCTATAGAAAATTTTGTCAAAATTTTATTTCTATAGAACATTTTGTCAAAATTTTATTTCTATAGGAAATTTTGTCAAAATTTTATTTCTATAGAAAATTTTGACAAATTTTTATTTCTATAGAAAATTTTGTCAAAAGTTTATATCAATAGAACATTTATGAAAAGGTACCTCTTTGCAAAATCTACCAATATCAAGAATTTTACCAATCTACAAAACAGTACAAAAAAAACGATTTTTTATAGAATTCTACCAACTGTGGCAACCGGCTCGGGGGCCAGCTCTAAGCATTATTGCATGTGTGTATTTTGTCTCCTTCTGGGCGTTTCAAATATATACACGATCTTATAATACTAACATGTTGGCTGATAAGTCCCCGGTCTGACACATAGATGGCGTCGCTAGTATTAAATGCATATTATTTTTATATAGTACCAACCTTCAATGATTCGTGTCAAAATTTTACGTCTGTAAGTCAATTAGTTTGTGAGATAGAGCGTCTTTTGTGAAGCAACTTTTGTTATTGTGAAAAAATTTAAAAAAGAAATTTTCGTGTTTTGATAAAATACTGTTTTCTGAAGGGAAAAACACGGTGGAAGCAAAAACTTGGCTTGATAATGTGTTTCTGGACTCTGCCCCAGGGAAATCAACAATAATTGATTGATATGCAAAATTCAAGCGTGGTGAAATGAGCACGGAGGACGGTAAACGCAGTGGACGCCCGAAAGAGGTTTTGGAAAGAGGATTTTGAATGACCGTAAAATGAAGTTGATCGAGATAGCAGAGGCCTTAAAGATATCAAAGGAACGTGTTGGTCATATCATTCATCAATATTTGGATATGCGGAAGCTCTGGGCAAAATGGGTGCCGCGCGAGCTCACATTTGAACAAAAACAAGAACGTGTTGATGATTCTGAGCGGTGTTTGCAGCTGTTAACTCGTAATACACCCGAGTTTTTCCATCGATATGTGACAATGGATGAAACATGGCTCCATCACTACACTCCTGAGTCCAATCGACAGTCGGCTGAGTGGACAGCGACCGGTGAACCGCCTCCGAAGCGTGGAAAGACTCAAAAGTCCGCTGGCAAAGTAATGGCCTCTGTTTTTTGGGATGCGCATGGAATAATTTTTATCGATTATCTTCAGAAGGGAAAAACCAGTGACTATTATATGGCGTTATTGGAGCGTTTGAAGGTCGAAATCACGGCAAAACGGCCCCATATGAAGAAAAGTGTTGTTCCACCAAGACAACGCACCGTGCCACACGTGATTGAGAACGATGGCAAAAATTCATTAATTGGGCTTCGAATTGCTTCCCCACCCACCGTATTCTCCAGATCTGGCCCCAGCGACTTTTCCTTGTTCTCAGACCTCAAAAAGATGCTCGCAAGGAAAAAATTTGGCTGCAATGAAGAGGTGATCGCCGAAACTGAGGCCTATTTTGAAACCGAAGGAGTACTACCAAAATGGTATCAAAAAATTGGAAGGTCGTTATAATCGTTGTATCGCTCTTGAAGGGAACTATGTTGAATAATAAAAACGTTTTTTGACAAAAAAATGTGTTTTTCTTTGTTAGACCGGGGACTTATCAGCCAACCTGTTACGTTACTCATATTTCACGTTTCACATTTGCGGGAGAATGTGGTATAGACAATATTCATCTCAAAAATGTTGAGATAGTGTAATAAAAACTAAAATATCTCCAGTTTGGAATATATTTATTTCTTCAATGTCCGTTATTTATAATTTTTAGAAATGTTTAGGGCAGAATAACTCCATATGGAGTAATTGTGATGGAAAAGTTCCAAATGGCTCACAGTCGTGCCACGGTGCTTTTGGCAGTCGAAATGTATAAAAAAAAGCACAAAAGTGTTAACGTTATAAACCCTGGCATGGTCCCATTTGTATGACATGAATTTTGTTGAGAAGTTCAGAAGATTATAAATGATGTTAAGATATAAACATCATCCGTTCAGAGTTGTAAGAAAACGCCTGAAAGTATGCAAGATTGTATGTTATAGTGGTGTAGTTTTTTTAGCACGAAACAACCGCAGTTTACGGTTTATTAAATTTCTTCGGCTATTCCTATCTTCTTTTATCAAGACATCATTTATTTTAAATAAACAAAAAAAACACAAGAATCCCAATATATAATTTGAACAAATTTTATTTATTCTTTTCATATGAAAAACTTTTATAAAATTGCAGTACAAACGATAAAAACTAAAATTTGCCTCGAAAGCAAAAAAACGAAAATACCGTTTCTATTGAAATATGGGAAACTGTGTTTATTGATTTTGTTTCGGTTGTTTTGCTTGCTACCAATGACCCATTACTTTTTCCCATTTAACCATAATATATATAGCCCTTTTCTGTGTGTGTAAAGTAGGTGCGAAATATGGCAATTGCCATAGACCACCTACTATTCTATGACAGTTTGGTCATCGCCCACTTTCATTTGAAGTTTAGTCATAATAATCTTTGGGCCCATAATTCTTTTGCCCCATTCGAAGGACACAATTTATATATCGTCGTAGTAAAGGCCGAGTGGTAGGGGGATGGATAATGGCTGAGAAGCATGTGTGAAGGAAAATACGGGATGGTTGCAATGGGTGTTTTGAAAAGCTTTTATTGCCCCATCATCATCATTATTGGTGGTGATAGAATGTTGTTGTCTTTCGATATTCCCTCATGTTTATACATTTTTGTGGGTGGTTATTGTGGTCTTTCATTACATGCAAACTCTTTTTATACCCACCACCATAGAATGGTAACGGGGGTATAATAAGTTTGTCATTCCGTTTGTAACACATCGAAATATCGATTTCCGACTATATAAAGTATATATATTCTTGATCAGGGAGAAATTCTAAGACGATATAAGCATGTCCGTCTGTCTGACTCAAGTTTTGATATAGTCCCCATATAAACCGACCTCCCGATTTGGGGTCTTGGACTTATAAAAACTGTAGTTTTTATCCAATTTGCCTGAAATAGGAAATCTAGAGGTATTCTAGGACCATCCAAAAGTGTACCGAAAATGGTGCCTATCGGTCCATGTTTTGGTATAGCCCCCATGTGGACCGATTTCCCGATTTTGCTTCTTGGGCGTCTAGAAAGTGTATTTTCTATCCGATTTGCCTGAAATTGGAAATCTACATGTATTTTAGGACCATCAAAAAGTGTACCGAAAATGGTGCCCATCGGTCCATGTTTTGGTATAGCCCCCATGTGGACCGATTTCCCGATTTTGCTTCTTGGGCGTCTTGAAAGTGTATTTTCTATCCGATTTGCCTGAAATTGGAAATCTACATGTATTCTAGGACCATCCAAAAGTGTACCGAAAATGGTGCCAATCGGTCCATGTTTTGGTATAGCCGCCATATGGTCCGATTTCCCGATTTTGCTTCTTGGGCGTCTAGAAAGTGTACTTTCTATTCGATTTGCCATATGGTATAGCCGCCATATGGTCCGATTTCCCGATTTTGCTTCTTGGGCGTCTAGAAAGTGTACTTTCTATTCGATTTGCCTGAAATTTGTAATCTAGAGGTACTCTAGGACCCTAAAGACGTGTGCCGAAAATGGTGGGTATCGGTCCATGTTTTGATATATCCGCCATATAGACCGATCTCCCGATTTTACTTCTTGGGCTTCTAGAATCCGCTGTTTTTATCCAATTTGCCTGAAATTGGAAATCTAGAGGTATTCTAGGACTTTAAGGAGGTGTGCCGAAAAAGGTGAGTATCGGTCCATGTTTTGATATAGCCCCCATATAGATCGATCTCCCGATTTTACTTCTTGGGCTTCTAGAATCCGTAGTTTTAATCCAAGTTATCTGAAATTTGAAATCTAGAGGTACTCTAGGACCCCAAAGACATGTGCTGAAAATGGTGAGTACCAGTCCATGTTTTGATATAGCCCCCATATAGACCGATTTCCCGATTTTACTTCTTGTGCTTCTAGAATCCGTAGTTTTTATCCAATTTGCCTGAAATTTGAAATCTAGAGGTATTCTAGGACCATAAATACGTGTGTCGAAAATGGTGAGTGCCGGTCCATGTTTTGATATTGCCCCCATATAGACCGATCTCCCGATTTTACTTCTTGGGCTTCTAGAATCCGTAATTTTTACCCAATTTGCCTCAAATCGGAAATCTAGAGGTATTTTAGGACCATAAATACGTGTGCCGAAAATGGTGAGTACCGGTTCATGTTTTGATATAGCCGCCATATAGACCGATCTCCCGATTTTATTTCTTGGTCTTCTAGAATCCGTAATTTTTACCCAACTTGCCTCAAATCGGACATCTAGAGGTGTTCTAGGACCTTAAGGAGGTGTACCGAAAATGGTGAGTATCGGTCCATGTTTTGATATAGTCCCCACATAAACCGACCTCCAGATTTGGGGTCATGGGCTTATAAAAACTGTAGTTTTTATCCAATTTGCCTGAAATAGAAAATCTAGAGGTATTCTAGGACCATCACAAAGTGTACCGAAAATGGTGCCTATCGGTCCATGTTTTGGTATAACCCCCATATGGACCGATTTTGCTTCTTGGGCGTCTAGAGTGTATTTTTATCCGATTTGCCTGAAACTGGAAATCTTGAGGTATTCTAGGACCATAAAGAGGTGTGCCGAAAATGGGGTGTATCGGTCCATGTTTTGATATAGCCACCATATAGACCGATCTCCCGATTTTACTTCTTGGGCTTCTAGAATCCGTAGTTGTAATCCAATTTACCTGAAATTTGAAATCTAGAGGTATTCTAGGACCATAAAAACGTATGTCGAAAATGGTGAGTACCGGTCCATGTTTTGATATATCCCCCATTTAGACCGATCTCCCAATTTTACTTCTTGGGCTTCTATAATCCGTAGTTTTAATCCAATTTATCTGAGATTTGTAATCTAGAGGTACTCTAGGACCCTAAAGACGTGTGCCGAAAATGGTGAGTGCCGGTCCATGTTTTGATATAGCCCCCATATAGATCGATCTCCCGATTTTATTTCTTGGGCTTCTAGAATCCGTAGTTTTTATCCAATTTGCCTGAAATTTGAAATCTAGAGGTATTCTAGGACCATAAAGAGATGCACCGAAAATGGTGATTATCGGACCATGTTTTGATATAGTCCCCATATAAACCGATTTTAAATAAATAAAATGTCATGTATTGTGAACACGCCTTTTTACGGATATCAAATCCATCCTAAATCTCCAATAAAATTGCTTCCATTGCTACTAGTAAGGGATTACATATATTTCGTATTTTGTCAATAGATGTCGTTGAAGTCGTCCATCTCCAGTGCTACTAATGTTACCATTGTTACACTTTAGTGACAAATTTGCCACTTTTTTTCAAGCTGTGCCACATCTTTCGGTTTTGTGTCACCAAATGTGATACTTTTTTAAATTTTGCGCCACTTTTTTTATCATACTGTGCCAATTATTAGTTACAGTGAAAATGTTCATTTCGGTAGTGGGGAAAAATTGTCACAGAAGTGATGAATTTAACGTGGGCTTGTCATAGGACGGATGTCCACCATTTCAACATCTTTTGCACTGGATTTGCATCATTTCTTAAGGTGAATCCCGAATTCAGTTGTTTGGATGTGAATTAAAAAAATTGTGATATTTTGCCAAATAAATAATTTTTGTACTTTTCTTATAATTTTTAATGCATCCTAAGGCTTGTTTGACCCCAAAATTTTCCAAAAATTAACAATTTTTCTAGAAAGGATTTAGTATTTTCTCGGAGGACCTATTTGGAAATTATTTAAAAGAACTTCTAAATCTTTTTGCTGGACGTAATTTGAAAAAAAAAAGTTATTTCACTGCACTATATAATACACTGTTATAAATACGTTTAATTATTGTTTTTTTTTTTATGAAGTGAGTGTGCCAGAGTTTGCAGCTTGTAATAATTTTTGTGACATTTTCTAGAAATTCTCAACGGTAACTGGCTAGTTACCAATCACATAGTGTCATACAGTGATACCGTCGTGCCATTTTTTTTCAAGCGTTGACACTTTTGTGCAACATTTTTACCATGTAGTTTTGATCCCCGATCTTAAAATTACGGATGCGATCGGTGTCATAGGGCTTATTACTTCGCACACCATAACGTTTTCAAAAATTTATTTATATAGTTCCCCGAACTTTTAATTTCAGGGATGTAATGGTAGGTAATGGTGAAATGTTAAGCTTCTTTTAGTACTAGTAAAATCGGAGAATTTGAAAAAGGATTAGAGCTGTTCATGAATTTGAAAAAGGATTAGAGCTGTTTATAAAATGTTTACTTTGAAATGTCAACTCACATATTTCCAGAAACAGTTTTAATGTAACTTACCTGTAAAAGTAAATAGAAAATAATTAATAAGTTATAGTATTTAATATTTAATATTAATGCTAATATTTTAATATTAATGCTAATATTTTAATATTTAAGAAACAAATTATAAAAAAAAAAAAAACTGTGAAGATGCAGATTAGATTTTAGCCTTTCGATTAGCCATATCAGCCCATCCTATTCTATGAGCCTTATCGGAAACAGCAGTATTAGCATTATCGGGAGGTCGAAAATACAAAAAAAAAGTTCTATAATCATATAATTGACCAAAAATTTAACCAAAAACGTACCAAATTTCAAAAAATATTATTTTGAAGTTTTTGATCGAAAATTTTCTCAAAATGTTATTTCTATAGAAAAATTTTTAAAAATTTTATTTCTCTAGAAAATGTTGTCAAAACTTTATTTCCATTGAAAATTTTGTAAAAATTTTATTTCTATAGAAAATTTTGTCATTTTTTCATTTCATTTTTCAAAGTCTTCTTTATTAATTTTATTTTTTAATACAATTCATTTAATGAGATTTTATCACAGTAGATATTACAACAAATGAGACTCTGGCTGGCAATATAAGCTATGTCATTTAAGATACATATTATTAAAGGTAAAAACAGGCTAAAGACCTTTATATGAAATTAAACAAAAGTCAAACATTGTTGAAAATTAACATGCATGCAGAAGATTGTCTAATTCAATAACCTAAAACAAACATATATTTTCAATTTGATAATTTAATAGTAAAAACAGAAATATTTTAATATACTTGCTCTACACAAGACCTTATCAAACAATAAGGGGAAGTTTCAATTTTGGAAAAATAATTTAAATTTAGCCTTTTGATGAAATCACAAATTTTCTCATATCCAGTTTCATTATGAAGTAATGAAGTAGAGTATCTCCAGTTCTTTCCATTGATAATTTTTAAACATTTATTTTGTACAATCTGTAACTTCTCCAAATGGGTCTTTGCAGCTTTGTATCAAACTGGACATGCATATGTTAAAATAGGTCTTATGATACCTTTAAACAGAAGATTCTTATTTTTATGATTCAGCAGAGACTTTCTACACAAAAGCGGCCACAACGCCCTTAACGATTTGTTACGGATCTCTTCTAAGTGTTTCCTATAAGTTAATTTTTTATCTAACGTGACCCCCAGATACTTGACACTATCAGCAACCGCAATCGTTTCATTCCCAAACTTAAGCCTTCGATTCAGCTTCCTTTTAGGGGATTTATTACAAGGAAAAATAATCGCCTTCGTTTTACTGGGATTTATTTTAATCTTCCAGTTCGAAAAATACCTATTGCAAGACGCCAGTCCTTTTTCCATTTTCTTCAAAAGCGCTTTAGTTACCTTACTAGTAGTAATAAGCGCAGTATCATCTGCATAATAAGCAACTTGCATGTACGATGGAGGAGAGAAATCCGATGTGTATATTGAGTAAAGCAAAGGCGAGAGAACGTAACCTTGTGGCAAACCAGTAGAAAGAACTTTTTCGTCCGAGTTGATGTTGTTGACAGCGACGATAAAAGATCTCCCATCAAGAAAATCGGAGATAGTTCTGCTGAGATAATTTGGCACGTTTCCTCGAATTAATTTATAAATAAGACCCTTATGCCATACAGTGTCAAAAGCTTTTTCTATATCAAGGGGGACAATTCCTGTAGATTGTCTATTGCGTCTGTTGTTACCAATAATATTTCCAATTCTAGAGATTTGATGCACACAACTATGACCGCTTCTGAACCCAAACTGCTCATTACATAATATCGAATTGTCCTCCGCAAAACTGAAAAGCCGTGAATGGATAGTTTTTTCGTATACTTTGGAAAGATTACTCAGTAAGCTGATGGGCCTATAATTTCTCGAGTCAGTTTTCGATTTATTTGGCTTATGAATGGCAATAACCTTAGCTTTTTTAAAACACGCAGGAAAATAATTTAGCGAAAGAGAACTGTTGAAGAGCAATACCAAAAGTTTTAGTGCTTTTTCAGGCAACTGCTTTATCAATACATTTGATATGCCATCAAATCCAGGAGATTTAGAAGCTTTAAGGCCAGAAATTATGCTCACAATTTCATTAAAAGTGATACGATCAATAGTATCAGGATTGACTTTTTCCTCAAATAGACTTTTAACACACGATTCCACTTCAGCCTCAATAGCATGCCTATAACCTGAAGTAATATTATTTGCACTTATAAATGTATCCGCCAGCACTTGAGCCTTCTCCCGATCAGAAATTATTTTAATGTTGTTTTGAAGTAGAGTGGGAATCGTGATATTTCCTTTACCACGCAAACTTCTACTGATCCTCCAGAATGACTTATCTCCAGGTTTTAAATTTGACAGCAAACTGGACCATTGCTTGTTACGATACGTCCTAATCTGCTCATCAATTAATTCGCGCAAAAGTTTGGCACATTTTTCATACAAATTAGCCTCCACAGCGTTAGGTGCACGTTGACTCTTACGCTTATAAGATTTTCTCACTTTAATACATTTGATAATGCTAGTAGGTAAGTTGTAGTTATGAGATGTATCTACTTTTGGTGTAGAAGCATCCCTTGCTTAAAAAATCAGATGCGTTAGATTTGAGATTTCAAAATCAATCGATTCTTTTAAATAAAAAAGGTTGTCTTGCAATACTATTCTGGATTCGATGTACCTTTTGTAATGTGCCCAGTTAGCAAGCTTATAATTGTAATGACTAGTGTCAACGTGTTTGGCGCTGGCGAAATTTGCGGTACACACAATCGGGCGATGATCAGAAGGCAATAAATACTCAAGAACATCAATTGTGAAATCACGATTCGAGTTACTGATTGCCAAGTCAATAGTTGAAGAGTTACGGCTAAATTTTATTTCTATAGAAAATTTTGTCACCATTTTTTTTCTATAGAAAATTTTGTCTAAGTTTTATTTCTATAGAAAATTTTATCAACATTTTATTTTTTTTATTTAATTTTATCAACATTTTATTTCTTGTGAAATTTTTATAAAAATTTTATTTCTATAGAAAATTTTGTCCAAATTTTATTTTTATAGAAAATTTTGTCAAAATTTTATTTCTCTAGAAAATTTTGTCAAAATTTTATTTCTATAGAAAATTTTGTAAAAATTTTATTTCTATAGAAAATGCTATCACAATTTACTTTTTCTTGAAAATTTTGCTAAAATTTTATTCTCCTAGAAAATTGTGTTAAAATTTTATTTCTCTAGAAAATTTTGTTAAAACTTTATTTCTTTAGAAAATTTTTCTAAAATTTTATTTCTATAGAAAATTTTGTCAAAATTTTATTTTCTATCGAAAATTTTGTTAAAATTTTATTTCTATAGAAAATTTTGTCAAAATGTTATTTCTACAGTTTTGTCGAAATTTTATTTCTATAGAAAATTTTGGCAAAATTTTATTTCTACAGTTTTGTCGAAATTTTATTTCTATAGAAAATTTTATCAAAATTGTATTTCTTTTGAAAATTTTGTCAACATTTTATTTCTATAGAAAATTTTGTCAAAATTTTATTTCTCTAGAAAATTTTGTCTAAGTTTTATTTCTATAGAATATTTTGTTACAATCTTATTTCTATAGAAAATTTTGTCAAAATTTTATTTCTATAGAAAATGCTGTCACAATTTACTTTTTCTAGAAAATTTTGCTAAAATTTTATTCTCCTAGAAAATTGTGTTAAAATTTTATTTCTATAGAAAATTTTGTTAAAACTTTATTTCTTTAGAAAATTTTTCTACAATTTTATTTCTATAGAAAATTTTGTCAAAATTTTATTTTCTATCGAAAATTTTGTTAAAATTTTATTTCTATAGAAAATTATTCTCCTAGAAAATTGTGTTAAAATTTTATTTCTATAGAAAATTTTGTTAAAACTTTATTTCTTTAGAAAATTTTTCTACAATTTTATTTCTATAGAAAATTTTGTCAAAATTTTATTTTCTATCGAAAATTTTGTTAAAATTTTATTTCTATAGAAAATTTTGTCAAAATGTTATTTCTACAGTTTTGTCGAAATTTTATTTCTATAGAAAATTTTGTCAAAATTTTATTTCTACAGTTTTGTCGAAATTTTATTTCTATAGAAAATTTTATCAAAATTGTATTTCTTTTGAAAATTTTGTCAACATTTTATTTCTATAGAAAATTTTGTCAAAATTTTATATTTATAGAAAATTTTGTCAAAATTTTATTTCTCTAGAAAATTTTGTCTAAGTTTTATTTCTATAGAATATTTTGTTACAATCTTATTTCTATAGAAAATTTTGTTACAATCTTATTTCTATAGAAAATTTTGTCAAAATTTTATTTCTACAGAAAAATTTTGTAAACATTTTATTTCCATAGAATATAGAAAATAGAAAATTTTGTCAAAATTTAATTTCTATAGAAAAATTTTGTCAAAATTTTATAGAAAATTTTGTCTAAGTACTATTTCTATAGAAAACTTTGTCAAAATTTTATTTCTCTAGAAAGTTTTGTCTAAGTTTTATTTCTATAGAATATTTTGTCAAAATTTTATTTCTATAGAAAATTTTGTAAAAATTTTATTTCTATAGAAAATATTGTCACAATTTACTTTTTCTAGAAAATTTTGCTAAAATTCTATTCTCCTAGAAAATTTTGTTAAACCTTTACTTCTATAGAAAATTTTGTTAAAATTTTATTTCTTTAGAAAATTTTTCTAAAATTTTGTTTCTATAGAAAATTTTGTCAATTTTTTTTTCCATCGAAAATTTTGTCCAAATTTTATTTCTATAGAAAATTTTGTCCAAATTTTATTTCTATAGAAAATTTTGTCAAAATTTTATTTCTAAGAAAATTTTATCAAAATTTAATTTCTATAGAAAATTTTATAAAAATTTTATTTCTATCGAAAATTTTGTCAAAATTTTATTTCTATAGAAAATTTTGTCAAAATTCTATAAGTTCTATAAAAAATTGCAAAAAAGAAATGTGTCGTTAGTTCTGTGCAAACAATGACAATTTAATTGGCAGAAAGTTTATACTCTTTGAATAAGTTTAGGTCACAAAATTTCGGAAATTTCCTACCCAAAGAAGTTATCTTTTTGCCACTTTTTTCCAGATCCTATATTGAGTCTCCTAAATATGTATATTTTGCAATATTCGCTTTAACCATGGGATAGAAGACTAAAATATCTATCTTCCCATATACTTCTGGATCCCCATATTTTTCCATTTTGCCACAATGAACACATTTCTCTCTGTTTCGCATATACATTCGTATTCAGAATAATTTTATAAAATTTTTATACCAATCGACAGCTAACGTTTCAAACGTTTCGTTTGGCTAATTCATTTCAATTTGTATAGAGGATTACATCGCAGAAAAAATTTTTTTTCGTTTTTTTTTTTCACATTTAGATGCCGCTAAAACGAATATTCATATACGGATTTAATTTCCTTCACATAAATTAACATCTTGAGGCAAACAAGAGGTATTTTATTTAGGAAAATGTGATGTTTTAAATATAAAATGTTCTACTATATTAAAATTTCTTTCTTATTTGTTTGTTTTTATTTTTTTTTTTTTTCAAAATCTTGGCCTAATTTTACCCACTGTGCCAAATCAAAGGAGGTTTATATTTGATTTTGATTTCCTTTTTTACCATTTCTTTTTCAGTTTATTTGTTGTTTTCTTATTGAAACAGACGTTCTCTCTGTGACAAATTCTTATTGTTGTGCTTTTTCTTGCTTACGGGTCAATAGGATAAAACAGAATGATGTCACAGTATGCGTATATCTTTGAGAATGTGTGCCAAATACGCTGTCAAAGTACATGTGAATGAAATTTGTGATTGTATTAGTAAAAAAAAGTACATTTCACTCCCCAGCGGCGGAAATCGCTCTTCATAAGGCCTTTTAAAAGGCATTTATTTGCAGACACAAGGCATTGACTTCCCATTACATATTCATTGTATTTTTACACAGGGTGTCATAGCCGACCAAGGGCTCCGACTTCAACTTACAGCATAGGGGCTAATATAAGGTCATTATTTTAAGGCCTTTTAGGAAGTGCCTCAAATAAGTTCTTTATAATGTGTGATAAAATAAGGCCTTTTATAATGTATACATCAAAAGGCTTTATGAAGCATATATAAATAGAGGCCTCTTAATAGGAGTTTAAAATAATGCCAATTTAATGCCTTTTTATGAAGGCTGTTTAAAAGGCATTGTTTACATACCTTATAAAGAACCTACTCCAAATTTCATATATAAACAAGAACCCCAAAATTTGTGCAGAATTCTTTTTATTTTATTTTGTACTATATAAAATTGTACTATAAAAAATAAATCACCTTCTTCATAGGAACTGATTTCGTATTGGACGTCTGATTTCCACATATTGAAAAGATCATTGGCTTTCATGGTAGAAGTTGCCGCTAAATAAATAAGTAAAATTATTATAAAATTATTATTATAATGTAATTCAATATTCGTCAAAAAATATATACTTACCGCATATTTGACACTTCAGCTACTTAAAATAAAAAACAAACACCTCGACTTGCTCAAACGAAATCACAAACCCGAATGAAGAAACACGTGTTGCTTTAAATTGTGCAAAATTATTTTTATTCTTAACTTTCGGTTACTAATAAACTTACGGCATAAGGGCTTATCAAAGGTCTCTTAGATCAAAGAAGTGCGCATACGAGAACATGTCTTTTTTTTTTAAAGCCGTTATAATGTCTGTGACTCGTTGTCGAAAAACTTATAAATTGGCTTACGACATAAGGGCTTTTCAAAGGTCTCGTAAATTATAAGAGCTTGCTATGAGAATATGAGTTGATTTTTAAAAATCGTTTTATTTTGCCTCGTTGCAAGAACACATTGTAATTCACAATACCAAACAAGGCCTATTAGGAGTCCTTTAAAATGTGTCTTTAAACACATGTCCCAGATAAGCCATTTCAAAAGGCCACGACAAGTATGTTATGAGAAAAGGAATAGCGATCTTAGTAAATAAAGACCTTTTTTAAGGCCTGTTTTTTGCAATGAATGAGTATCAACTTTTTTTGTAAAGAAGGAAGAGGTCTTACAAAAGGGATTATTTTATAAGACCTAATCGTATGAGTATTGCCTCTAAAATAAGGGCTCCGTGAATGCTTTAAATCGAAAGTGCTCTCGATTTACGCCGCTGGGTCTCTCCACGATTTCTTCAGAACTGACAAATCTTTGATTGTTTTGTGCGTTTTGTTTGTTTTTTTATTGGCACCCACATATACCTTTTTTGGATTTCAAGACACATTTTTCTCTATTTGATTTTTCCCAAGAAATTTTGATGCTGATTTGACAAAAATATGACTCCTTTGGTCCTTTCTAGAATTTCTTATGTGTGAGAGGGTGTGTGTGTCTTCTTCTCTCCCCAAAGAAAAAAATCTTCCATTACACCATTATCGTGACCGCCATGACGTCTGTTTCAAAGAGCGTTAAAAAAAATAAAATCCATCAGTCGTAGACCTAACGACCATGAAGTCTAGGTTACGCTTTTCCAAACTTTTGAAAATTTCATGGGAGGCACAATTATGGTGGCAGTTTTTCTTGCTGTTTTTTGCAATTTCTTTCCATTTGTTTTGCTGATGAAGCCATTTTATAAAGGCGCAAAAAAAAATAAAAAAAAAATTCTAATGTTCTTTTTTTATTTTAACATTTGTGTGAGCGTGTTTGTTGAACATCTTATCACTGGGCCGAGATTGAAATAGAAGCTGTCATAATAAAACATTTTTAAAAGAAAAATCCATTTTACCAAATGTCAATCACAATTACTTTGTAATTGAAAAAATAAATGAAATAAAATGAATTGCAATACGTTCACGAAATTCTTGATGTAAGGGTCAAATGAAGATTTTCTAAGGCGACATAAATTCCCAGTGATCAAATGACAGATATGAATTAATATGAATTGTCAGAACAATTTATTTTTGATATATTCTACGTATGTAGGTGTTTAGATTTTGTAATGGAATTGAGAATTTGGTTTTCAGACACATTTTTTATGAAATTTTCATATGATTGAAATACTCAGACATTTGCGATTATATTTAAAATGAAAAATATTTCATTTGCTTTGCATAAGGTTTCATTTGGTTAAAGAAAATATTGAATTTGATTTGCAAATGGTTCAATTTGAAAACTTTAAAATACTTTTACATTTCGTAATCAATATCAAAAAAAAAATTGTTGGAATGTTAAAGGGTTCATTTTCAAATCAGTATTTGATTTGAAAATGGTTTCATTTGAAGTAAAATTTATACAGCGTGGCTGATGCATTATAATGTTCTTTTATATTTTTTTGTCCATTGTCTGAAATAACATCAACATTTATAATCACTTTAGATTTGGTCGACTTCTCTACGAATTATGGCAAAATTTTATTTCCGTAGATTTTTTTTTCAAAATTTTATTTCAACGGAAAATATTGTTAAAATTTTATTCCTATAAAAAATTTTTAAAAATTTTATTTCTATAGAAAATTTTGTCAAAATTTCATTTCTATAGAAAATTTTGTAAAAATTTTATTTCTATAGAAAATTTTGTTGAAATTTTATTTCTATAGAAAATTTTGTCGAAATTTTATTTCTATAGCACATTTTGTCAATGTTTTATTTCTATAGGAAATGTTGTCAAAATTTTATTTCTATAGAAAATGTTGTCAAAATTGTACTTCTATAGAAAATTTTGTCAAAATTTTATTTATATAGAAAATGTTGTCGAAATTTTATTTCTATAGAACATTTTATTTCTACTGTAAATTTTGTCAAAATTTTATTTCTATAGAAAAATTTTGTCTAAATTTTATTTCTATAGAAAATTTTTTCAAAAAAATTTTGTCATAATTTTATTTCTATAGAAAATGTCAAAATTTTATTTCTATAAAAAAGTTTGTTAAATTTTATTTCTATAGAAAACTTTGTCGAGATTTTATTTCCATAGAAAATTTTGTCAAAATTTTATATTTATATTAGAAATTTTGACAAAATTTTATTCCTATAGAAAATGTTGTCAAAAACTTTGTCAACATTTTATTTCTATAGAAAATTTTTCAAAATTTTATTTCTATAGAAAATGTTGTCAAAATTTTATTTCTATAGAAAATTTTGTCAAAATTTTATTTCTATAGAAAATGTTGTCAAAATTTTATTTCTATAGAAAATTTTGTCAAAATTTTATTACTATAGAAAACTCTGTCAAGATGTTATTCCTACAGAAAATATTGTCAAATTTTATTTCTATAGAAAATTTTGTAAAATTTTTTTTCTATAGAAAATTTTTACAAAATTTTATATCCATTGAAAATTTAGAGACAATTTTATTACTATAGAAAACTCTGTCAAAATTTTATTCCTACAGAAAATATTGTCAAATTTTTTTTCTATAGAAAATTTTGTACATTTTTTCTCTATAGAAAATTTTGTCACAATTCTATTTCTATCAAAAATTTTGCCAAAATTTTATTTCTATAGAAAATTTTTCAAAAATTTTATAGCCATTGAAAATTTTATTTCCATAGAAAATTTTGTAAAAAAAATTTTTCCATTCGTTTTGTTTTGTTATTGTTGTTTTGTTCTTTAAGCATTGTTGTTGTTTTTTTTTCAGCTTAAAACCATACATTAACTAAACTATAAACTACTTAAAGAATAACACCAACAATAACAAAACAAAACGAATGGAAAAAGAAGAGGAAGCACGCTCAAAATAAACCCAGCCAACTGCACTCAAATCGATGATTTGACGATGGCAAAGGAAAAGAGATATGTTTGTACGAATTTATTTCGGCATAAGCCGGCTATCATGTAAAACCTTTTTTCGGAAGGTTCAAGTGTGGTTCATTGTTGGGTTTAATGAACTGCCTGAATTTATTCTGATAATTGGTTAATAGTTTTGCTGCAAGTAGAGGATGCTGATGAGGAATGTGGTAATTCCGAAACGTGCGTCCATCCAACCATCTCGCTGTCTATAGGGCTTTGCCCAAATAAATTGGACAAACATTCTTTTCCTCTGTTGGTTAAGCTACACTTGTAGTTTAGACAAATATATTGTTAATGCTTAAAGAACAAAACCAACAATAACAAAACAAAACGAATGAAAAAAGAAGAGGAGGCACGCTCAAAATAAACCCAGCCAACTGCACTCAAATCAATGATTTGACAGTGACATAAGAAAAGAGATATGTTTGTTTCGAATTTATTTCGGCATAAGCCGGCTATCATGCAAAATCTTTTTTCGGAAGGTTCAAGTGTGGTTCATTGTTCATGGTAATTCCGAAGCTTAAGCGTAAATAAAAAAAAACAACAACAATTTCATTTCTATAGAAGATTTTGTCAAAATTTTATTTCTTTAGAAAATTTTGTAAAAACTTTATTTCTATAGAAAATTTTGCCAAAATTTTATTTCTATAGAAAATTTTGCCAAAGTTTTATTTCTATAGACAATTTTGTCAAAATTTTATTTCTATAGAAAATTATGTCAAAATTTTATTTCTATAGATCATTTTGCCAAATTGTATTTCTTTATATAATTTTGTCAAAATTCTATTTCTATAGAAAATGTTGTCAAAATTTTATTTCTGTAGAAAATGTTGTCCAAATTTTATTTCTAAGCATTGTTGTTGTTTTTATTGCAGCTTAAAACCATACATTGACTAAACTACAAGTGTAGCTTAACCAACAAAGGAAAAGAACATTTTGTAAATATTTTTGTCAAAATTTTATTTCTTTAGAAAATTTGATCAAAATTTTATTTCTAAAAAAATTTTGTCAAAATTTTATTTCTGTTAAAATTTTTATCAAAACTTTATTTTTATAGAAATTTTCGTCAAAATTTCATTTCTATTGAAAATTTTGTTAAAATTTCATTTCTATAGAAAATTTTGTCAAAATTTCAATTCTATAGAAAATTTTGTCAAAATTTTAATTCTATAGAACATTTTGTCAATTTTATTTTTAAAGAAAATTTTGTCAATTTTATTTCTATAGAAAATTTGATCAAAATTTTATATCCATAGAAAATTAGATCAAAATTTTATTTCTATAGAAAATTTTGTAAAATTTTATTTCAACAGAAAAATTTGTAAAAATTTTATTACTACAGAAAATGTTGTCAAAATTTTATTTCTGTAGAAAATTTTGTCAAAATTTTATTTCTATAGCAAATTTTGTAAAATTTCATTTCTATAGAAAATTTTGGTAAAATTAAATTTCTTTAGAAAATTTTGTCAAAATTGTATTTCTATAGAAAATTTTGTCACAATTTTATTTCTATAGGAAAAGTTGTCAAAATTTTATTTCTATATAAAAATGTTTTAAAAATTTTATTTCTATAGAAAATGATGTCAAAATTTTTTTCTATAGAAAATGTCAAAATTTCATTTCTATTGAAAATTTTGTCAAAATTGTATTCCTATAGAAAAATTTGTCAAAATTTTTTTCTATAGAAAATGTTGTCAAAATTTTATTTCTATAGAAAATTTTGTAAAAATTTTATTTCTATAGAAAATTTTGGCAAAATTTTATTTCTATAGAAAATTTAGTCAAAATTTTATTTCTATAGAAAATTTTGTCACAATTTACTTTTTCTATAGAAAACTTTGTCAAAATTTCAATTCTATAGAAAATTTTGTCAAAATTTTAATTCTATAGAACATTTTGTCAATTTTATTTCTAAAGAAAATTTTGTCAATTTTATTTCTATAGAAAATTTGATCAAAATTTTATTTCTATAGAAAATTTGATCAAAATTTTATTTCTATAGAAAATTTGATCAAAATTTTATTTCTATAGAAAATTTGATCAAAATTTTATTTCCATAGAAAATTTTGTCAAAATGTTTTTGCTATAGATTAGTCAAAATTTTATTTTTTTAGAAAATTTTGTCAAAATTTTATTTTCTAGAAAACTTTGTCAAAATTGATTTCTATAGCAAATTTTGACAAAATTTTATTTCTATAGAAGATTTGTCAAAATTTATTTTTTTTAGAAAATTTTGTCAAAATTTATTTCTATAGTAAATTTTTTTTGACAAAATTTTCTTAAGAAAAATTTTTGGTAAAATTTTCCTCAGAAATAAAATTTTGACAAAATTTTCTTTAGGAATAAAATTTTGGCAAAATTTTCTTTAGGAATAAAATTTTGGCAAAATTTTCTATAGAAATAAAATTTTACAAAATTTTCTAAGAAAAAAATCAGCAAAATTTTCGATCGAAAAAAAATGTACACAATTAAATTTTGACACAATTTTCGATGGAAATGAGAGTTTCACACAAGTTTCATAGAAATAAAAATTTTGATAAAAATTTGCTCTTGCAATGGTTAGCATGCCCGCCTTGCATACACACCGTCGTGGGTTCGAACCCAATTTCGACCAAACGTCAAAAAAATTTTTCAGCGATGGATTATCCCACCTCAGTAATGGCGCACTGGAAAAACAGTGAATCTACCAGGAAGAAAACATTTAGATAATTTTAGAAAATGTTTAATATTTTTAGAAAATTTTAACTAAACCGTATTACAAACGCTGACATCACGCCGATATCACAAAAATAAGTAAATATTTTTCGACAAATTCAAGAAAATTTATTAGACATAATTAATTTTTTTCACTTGTTAAAGGAAATTTTGTAGTGTGAAAGAAAAAATTTGAGTTCAAAATTGCAAGAATGTCTTTAGTGATATACGAAGTTCATGATGGATGAATTTGTAGCAAAATTTACAAATTTACAGAAATAATGAACTATTTTGTGAGAAGTAGGAATTTAGTAAAACTTTTTACCTCATTTATGTATAATTTTTTCCCGTTTCTTAGTTCATTTAATTAACGTACGCAAAAAAATATTAGAGTAAAGGAAACTTTCTCCATATATAATAATTCCATGAACTAAAATAAAATCCATTTGGCTTTAGTGAAATAGAGAGTTCACTTTTTTTTGAGTGTGGTGACATTTCTGAGTGCTTCAAAGCTTCTCTAAGTTCTTTCACTGCAATGTGGAACGCCGTTCGGTATCGGCTATAAAAAGGAGGTCCCTTGTCATTGAGCATAGAATCGGGCAGCACTCAGTGATAAGAGAGAAATTCGCCACTGTGGTATCACAATGGACTGAATAGTCTAAGTGAGCCTGATACATCGGGCTGCCACCCAAGTTTCGAAAAGTCATCGAAATTAAAGACGAAGCTTGTTTCGAGATTTGAACAGAATAATCATTTATGTAAAGATACTGATTTTAAAATTCAATCACTTTGAGCACAAAAAATGCCTTCACCAAAACGTTAATCGAATATTGATCTAATAAAAATGCGTCTTCGGTGTTATAAGGACATGAAATCTTTGTGTTAACGAAAATATTTTTGTCAGTGCAAGCTTACGCCCTTATCTATTTTCCCCATGCATGGCCAAAGGAGAATGTTGAATTTTGTAGCACGTTTTAAAATAAATGATGTGATTATTCTCGAAAGAATTCACGTAAAGACATTAAATGCAAGTCATAACACCACACATAAGCTACTTTGATTAATGACGCGCCATAGTTTATTCCACTTCAATACCCACCACATTGATGGTGGTGCGAAGGTGCGAGACAAATTCTCATACAGGGCAACTTGCTACACAAAAGAAATTTAATAAAATTTTTGCCCTCTCCTATGGAAAACTGTGATAAGAGTTTATACTGAACACAATTATAATGTGTTACTAACTCAAAGAAAATGTGTAACTATTTTAACAAAAAAATATATATCGAATGGAAATCAATAACCGATAAGATGAGAAAGATATTCTAACTTTTAGGTAACACTTTATGGTATTATCATATCATACCCATTTGTCTGTGAAATAATTTTTGTTAGTTTTAGTTCCAGTTCAATTCATTTTATTATTATTATTTTTTTTTTTTGTTTTTTTTTTTTTCAAAATTGTATAAAATTTGAAAACTGTGATAAGAGTTTATACTGAACACAATTATAATGTGTTACTAACTCAAAGAAAATGTGTAACTATATTAACAAAAAAATATATAGAATGGAAATCAATAACCGATAAGATGAGAAAGATATTCAAACTTTTAGGTAACACTTTATGGTATTATCATATCATACCCATTTGTCTGTGAAATAATTTTTGTTAGTTTTAGTTCCACTTCCAGTTCAATTCATTTTATTATTATTATTATTTTTTTCAAAATTTTATTCGATTTTTTTTAGTTGCTGTAAGACAAACATATTTCTTAATTTTTTTCAGTTGTCTTCGTGTAGATTTGGTTGTAATTACTTCAGTTACAAGAAAAATGTTGCAACATTTATCAGTTTACCAGAAATATTTTTGAGGAGTCCATATAACATAAATAAGCTAACGCAGTGTGAAAAATAAAAATTTGCAAAAAATCTTATGTAGAGCTATATTGGAAACTTTAACCTCATCTCACTGTGCATTAAGTTTCATTTACTTGAAGCTATAAATTTCCCAAACCTTTTTCGCTCATTACCAGTATAAAAATCGAATGTGAAAGTAAGAAGTATTCGTTTCTCTTTTGTCTTTCTTGAGGGCGATTGTGCTAATTGAGCTGTGTTTACTTAACGAATTTACAAGTTTACAGGCAATAATTTCACTGTTTGTGTTGATATGTGTTGATGTTGAACACAAGTAAATAAATTCGATAATTTGATGATGGGAAAAGCACTGAAAGTTCAATGGAGGAAAACTACATAAAAATACAAAAAAACACATATGATTAAGGTAATGGAGTAGAAGAAATAAATGCATTACTAGATATTTATAGCACGGTCAAGAGCAAATAATTAAGGATAAGAAAATAATTAATTATTCCATTAAAGAGGAAAAGGAGTGAGCACCCAGAGAAGGAATATGATCACCTCAAATATGTTTTAAGAGCAAAATGTTATTTTTTGTAGGTGGTGACCATGTAACATGGCTTTCGCAACCATGTTATTTTCTCTGAAATCATGTATCTGATTTCGGCAAGCAGATTATATTTGACGAGAAAATAACAGTTTAGAGACAAACATGTTACATGGTCACCATACAAAAATAACATTTTGCTCTTGAAACATGTTTGAGGTGATCATATTCCTTCTCTGTGTGAGCCCATTGCGTAGATATTAGAAAATTAGAAATTGAAAATTTTAAATGAATGAATCGATGGAACGATTTAAAGTATCATATGAATACGCTGTAGTTTTCGTGTTAATGTCAGGAAAATCCGAAGCTCTTTATATTAAGAGAGACAATAAATCATAAAATGAAGACACCAACTTTGCGAGGCGGACATGCTAAACATTGCACTACGAAGACTATCATGGAGGCGATTTTAAAGGCCAAAAGGTGAAAACCAATATTTTTGCCCTGATTTAGAATTTCAAAAAAAAAGTAAATTAATTGAATTTCAAGATTACAAAATCTCGACTTTGACATTTTGACAAAAAGTAGACTTTACACCCAGAGAAGGAACATGATCACCTCGAAACATGTTTCAAGAGCAAAATGTTACTTTTGAACGGAGAGAAACATGGAACATGTTTGTCTCAAAAATGTTATTTTCTCGTATATTATGTATCTGATTTCTGCACCCATGTATATGTTTGCGGAGAAAAGAACATTTTAGCTACAAAAATGTTCCATGTTCACCGTCCAAAAAATTTGCTCTTAAAACATGTTTGGGGTTATCATATTCCTTCTCTGCGTGTAGTATCCCAAGACTTGTTTCAGTAAATATTTCGCTAACAACTGCTCGCTAGGAATAAATTTGCATTTAATGAAGAAGTTCAATATTTATGTTTCAAGAGCAAAATGTTATTTTTGAACGCTGAACATGGAACATGTTTGTCTCAAAAATATTATTTTCTCGTATATTATGTATCTGGTTTATTACCCGTATATATGTTTGCGGAGAAAAGAACATTTTAGCGACAAAAATGTTCCATGTTCACCGTCCAAAAATAAAATTTAGCTCTTAAAACATGTTTGAGGTGATCATATTCCTCCTCTGCGTGCAGTATCCCAACTCTTGTTTCAGTACAAAATCGGTGGACGGTGTTTTTTGAAACAAAGCATCTCATATAAAAGCAAGTATATACGGCCGTAAGTAACGAAATTTTAACAAAATTTTCTATAGAAATAAAATTTTAACAAAATTTTCTATAGAAATAAAATTTAAAAATTTTGGTTCATAATATAACCATGATTATGAACCGATATGAACCAATTTTTGTGTGATTGGAGATGGGCTATATATAACTAAAGACCGATGTGGACCAATTTTGGTATGGTTGTTAGCGGCCATATACTAACACCACGTTCCAAATTTGAACCGGATCGGATGAATTTTTATCCTCTAAGAGGTCAAATCTGGAGAACGGTTTATATGGGGGCTATATATTATTATGGACCGATATAGACCAATAATGGCACGGTTGCTAGAGATCATATACCAACACCATGTACCAAATTTCAGCAAGATCGGATGAAATTTACTTCTCTTTGAGGCTCCGCAAGCCAAATCTGGGAATGGGTTTATATGGGGGCTATATATAATTATGGACCGATGTGGACTAATTTTTGCATGGTTGTTGGATACCATATACCAACACCATGTACCAAATTTCAGCCCGATCGGATGAAATTTGCTTCTCTTTGAGGCTCCGCAAGCCAAATCTGGGTTCGGTTTATATGGGGGCTATATATAATTATGAACCGATATGGACCAATTTTTACATGGTTGTTAGAGACCACATACTAATACCATGTTCCAAATTTCCACGGGATCGGATGGAATATGCTTCTCTTAGAGGCCCCGAAAGACAAATCTGGGGATCGGTTTATATATTAATTGAAACTCAATTAAAAAATTAATTGAAACTCAATTAAACAACCCGTCCAGCGGTTCATCCAAACCGAAAATTACTACTTTTGGGAATCGTACGAAAATGCATAAAGCCCGGAAAATTTCTTTAGGCTGTGGAAAATTACTAAAAAAAATAATAAAATTTAACTACAAACAAATATTTTTTTTGGTCATTAGCGCCCCCCTTTTTAAAGTGTAGTGAGGTATAAAAGCTCGTTAGCTAACCTAGCACGGCCAAAACTTCATAAAAATGAGAATTATGGGTACCATAAATCTCAGAAAATAAATTTAAAATTACATAGCCTCAAAAAAAAAAGAGTTGGCAATAATTTTCAAATCATGTCGTTTCATTTCGCAATTATACTCCCCTAAATTGTGGAAAAATTTCTTCAAAAGCAATCCACATAAGGATTTGTTAGTAAAATATATTGTCATCATTTCGTAAAGAAAGCGAAAAGATAAAAATAAACAATATAATTTCCAAACTTAGTTTTTTCGCTAAACCCATAATTCACATTTTAAATGGGTTTCCTATAAAACGAATAACCAGGCAATTGTCATTAAAATGTCAACATTTGAAAAAGAATCACTGCAGCATTAGCTTTGTCAGCCTTTGGTGGAAAAAAAATTTCACAAAATTTAGTACAATGGAATCCTCTCATAAATAACCAAATTTATAACCATTCAATATTTTTTAAATTTACCATAATTTAAAATTGAAGGAATGAAAAGGATGTTGAAAATAGCTGTGAGGCAAGAGTGAGAGAGCGATAGAAATTCCAAGCCAAAAAAAAACCAAGTGCATAAAATAAGGCATCGGAAAAGTAGAAGAGTGGCATAGAAAATGGAACAAGAAAAAGGACGAACCCATCCAACAACGCCATCCAACGCCAAACGCTACCACCACCATTAACATCAGCAATGGCTATAAGAAAAATAACTATTTTAGCTACGGCCGACAACAGGATATTGGAAAACAACATTTGCCAGTAAAAGGATGTTGTTGTTTATGCTCTGATATTATAGATTAAATGATGGGGCCTTAAAATCAAAGGCCTTTACTTAGATAACTGTTTATATCAAAAAAGTTCTTACAAAAGCAAATTTTTGATTAATTTTTCTATAAAATTTTCTTGAAATTTTTTATAAAAATCTTACGAAGATTTCTATAAAAATTAAGTTTCGACAATATTTCGGTATTTTTTCTAAGCATCAATTACTACGATTTTTTTTATAAAAATCAAATTTCTACGAATTTTTCTACAAAAAAGATGTAATTTTCTATAAAAATGCAAATTTGACAAAATTTTCTAGAAAAACCCAAAAAAAAATTCAAATTTTATAATTTAATTTAAATTCCATTTTTGAAATTTGATTTAAAAAAAATCAAAACCCAATTTCGTTGAACTTCGATGAAAGGTTCATGTAAAACAATCAATCTAAAAAGCTAAGTTCTATAACAATGAAATTTCAACAGAATTTTCTTTAAAAAGCAAATATCGACGAAATTTTGTATAAAAACCAATTTAATTGAACTTGTGTATATCAATTAAACTTCGACGAAATTTACTATAAAATCTAGTTTAGACGAAGATTTCTATAAAACTCAAAAATCAATGAAAATTAAAATCAATTTTACAGAAATTTTTCGATTTCGATTAAATTTTCAATAAAAATCCAATTTCCACGAAAATTTTTAATAAAAACCGAATTTTGACGATTTCTTAAAGATATCAATTTCACCGAAATTTTTATCAAATTCCGATTTCGATTAAATTTTCAAAAAAATCCAATTTCAACGAAAATTTTTAATAAAAATCGAATTTTGACAATTTCTTAAAGAAATCAATTTCAACGAAATTTTCATAAAAATCTAATTTCTACAAATTTGTAATTTTCCTTAAAACTACAATTTCAACGAATTTCCGAAAAAAAACATTTTTTAAAATTTCTATAAAAATTCAATTTCGATGGATGTTTGTATAAAAATTAATTTTTGAAGAAATTGCCTACAAAAATCAAATTTCGAAAAAAAATCTATAAAAATCAAATTTTGGGAAACTTTTTACCAAATCTAATTTTTCTATAAAAATTCAATATATATTTTTTTATAAAAATCAATTTGAAAAAAAAATTATCAAATAATAAAATTTTCAATAAAAATCCAATATCCACGAAAATTTTTTATAAAACGGAATTTCGGCAATTTTTTCCATAATCAATTTCGAAGACATAAAACTCCAATTGCGACGAATGTTTCTAAAAAATCGACGAAATTGTCTATAAAACCCAAATTTCTACGATGTTTCTATAAATCGACAAAACATTTTTTATATTCAATATTCGACGAATGTTTCTATAAAAATTTAATTTCGACGTATGTTTGTATAACTATTAATTTTTGAAGAAATTGCCTACAAAACTCAAATTTCAAACAAAATTTCTATAAAAATCTAATTTGGGGAAATTTGCTACCAAATCTAATTTTTCTATAAAAAATCAATTTTTACGCGATTTTCTACATTTTTTTTTATAAAAATCAATTTGAAAAAAATATCAAATAATAAAATTTTCAATAAAAATCCAAATTACACGAAATCTTTTTATAAAAACGGAATTTCGGCAATTTTTGCCATAATCAATTTTGACGACATTTTTTATAAAACTCCAATTTCGACGAATGTTTCTAAAAAAATTCGACGAAATTTCGATGTATCTATAAATCGAACAATTGTTTTTTTTTTATATTCAATATTCGACGAATGCTTCTATAAAAATTTTATTTCAACGTATGTTTCTATAAAAATTCATTTTTGAAGAAATTTTCTACAAAAATCTAATTTCGAAGAAATTTTCTATAAAAAAAATCCAATTTCGGCGAAATTTGCTACAACATCTAATTTAAGCAATGATTTCTATACAAATTTCGACGAATTTGTGTATAAAAATAAATTTTGACGCAATTTTCTATAAAAATCTAATTTCGCAGAAAATTTCTATAGAACTCTAATTTTGACGAAATTTTCTATGAAAATGAAATTTCTACATAACATTGTTGTAAAAATGCAAATCCGACGAAAATGTTTGTAAAAATCCAATTTCGTCGAAATTTTCTATAAAAATTAAATTTCCATAAAATTGTATTTAAAAATTCAAGTACGAGAAAATACTCTAAAAAAAATCCAATTTTGGAAAAATTTCCTATAAAAATTTAATATCGACGAAAATACCGCTAAAAACCAAATTTCGATGAAATTTTCCATATAAATATCTAATTGCCACAAAACTCTTTTTTTAATTTTATTTTGGCAAAAATTTCTATACAAATCTAATTTCAATAAATTATCTAATGCACTTTAAAAAAAATCTACAAAATTTTTATAAAAATGCAATTTGGAAAAAAATTTTCTAAAAGTTTCAATTACAACGAATTTTTCGATAAAAATCTAATTTCGCAGAAAATTTCTATAGAACTCTAATTTCGACGAAATTTTCTATGAAAATGAAATTTCTACATAACATTGTTGTAAAAATCCAAATCCGACGAAAATGTTTGTAAAAATCCAATTTCGTCGAAATTTTCTATAAAAATTAAATTTCGTTTTGTTTGTTTGTTATTGTTGGCTTCTCTTCAATCGTTATTATTGTCTTTGATCTCAGCTTAAAGCCATGCATTGACTAAACTACAAGTGTAGCTTAACCAACAGAGGAAAAGTATGCTTGTCAAATTTATTTGGGCAAAGCCCTATAGACTGCAAGATGGTTGGATGTACAGCTGTTTCGGAATTACCACATTCCTCATCAGCATCCTCTACTTGCAGCAAAACTATCAACAAATTATCAGAATAAATTCGGGTAATTCACTCAACCCAATGTGAACTACACTTGAACCTTCCGAAAAAAGGGTTCGATAGTCGGCTACTGCCTAAACAAATTTTGCAAGCATTAAATTTCGATAAAATTGTATTTAAAAATTCAAGTTCGAGAAAATATTCTAAAAAATCCAATTTTGGAAAAATTTCCTATAAAAATCTAATATCGAAAAATATCGCTAAAAGATCCAATTTCGATGAAATTGTCCATATTGGTAATCTATTTTGGCGAAAATTTTTATAAAAATCGACGAAATTTTCTATAAAAAAAACAAACATCGAATAATTTTTTTTTTATAAAAATTCAATTTAGACGAAATTTTCTATAAAAATAAAATTTTACAGAATTTTCGTTTAATGCATTTTCGAAGAAAATTTTTATAAAATTCCAATATCGACGAAATATTGTATAAAAATGCAATTACGAATCAATTATCTATAAAAATGCAATTTTTATAAAAATAAAATTTTGGAAAGCATTTTTCTAAAAATTTCAATTTCGATAAAAATCTCATTTCGACGAATTTTTAATAAAAATCTCATTTCAACGAAGATTACTATAAAAATCCTATTGATTTGATTTATTTCGAAAAACAAACAAACAAACTTCGACGAAATGTGTTACAAAATCCAATTTCGACGAATGTTTCTATAAACATCCAATTTCGACGAATTTTTCCATTTTCGACGAAATTTTCTATAAAAATGATTTTTTCTATAGAATTTTCTTTAAAAATCCAATTTCGACGAAAATTTTCTATAAAATTCCAATTTCGACGAATTTATCTATAAAATTCTGATTTTGACGAAGATATCTATGAAAATTCTATTTGAAATTTTCTACAAAAATCTGATTTCGAGGAAAATTTCTATAGAACTCAAATTTCGACGAAAATTAAATTTCTACATAACATTGTTGTAAAAATCCAAATCCGACGAAAATGTTTGTAAAAATTCCAATTTCGATGAAATTTTCTATAAAAATTAAATTTCGATAAAATAGTATTTAAAAATTCAAGTACGAGAAACTATTCTAAAATAATCCAATTTTGGAAGAATTTCCTATAAAAACTAATATCGACGAAAATTTTACTAAAGCTCCAAATTCGACGAAAATTTCCATATAAATATCTAATTGCCATAATTTTTTTTTTTAATTCTATTTTGACATAAATTTTGATAAAATTTTCTATAAAAATTCAATTTCGACAATATTTTCTATAAAAATACTATTTCGATGAAATTTTCTATAAAAATCCAATATCGACAAAGTCTTCCATAACTCTAAATTTTCTTTAAAACTCAAATTTTGACGAGTTTTTCGATAAAAAAAAATAATTTTTACAATGATTTCTATAAGAATCCTATTGCGACGAAATTTTCAATAAAAATTCAATTTGATCAAAATTTTCTATAAAATTCAAATTTCAAGGAACTTGTCTACAAAAGTCAAATTAAATTAGAGGAAACTTTTCTGAAACAAATCTATACGAAATTTCTTTGATTATAATATTTTGCGTAAATTTCTTTATGTCGATGAACTTTATACAGCAATTTGGCTAGGCCCCCAAATTTAGGGCCTCTCATTTTACACCAGATGGTTGCAGGTAATATTAGTAACGCATTTCAATAACAGAGAGTGAGCGAGAGCAAGATGATGACAATGATGTTGAAGTTGAAGTTGATAACGATATTTGAAATGGTGGTAGAAGTGCTACTGCTTCTATATTCCACCCAGCCGTAATACGTTCGTATTATTGCGCCTTTTTCTTGTCTGCTGGGGTGAGAGGTGAAGTTTCTTACATCGAAGCAAACAATGTCAAAAAGAATATTATCAATTCTCGTTCACATTGTGGCTAGAGGGTTACAGGGGGTGGCCTTTTTGGGTTATTGCATGAGTAGTTCATGCCGACAAGAGCTATGCAGTCAGTCATTGAGCCAAGCAAGCAAGTCAGTCACTCATGCACCCAGTGCCACAATTTCAACCAAATTTAATGACAGACTGAAACGTACACACCAGTTACAAACAAATGGATGCATATCCTTATGTCATCAAAGATATGTAGATATGCATATATGTGTATTACATGGCATGTCCTGTGTACATGGCCAAGTGGAATCTTCATATCACTGTATACGCTCGTCCTGTACGCTCGTCATCGTTGGATCTGTGTTTCGTATGCCACTATTCCTCGATGGGGGTAGTATGACAACTTTGGGATCAGTTCAAGGCAAAAATCCTTAAACGATGTTCATTGGACGACAACTGTGACATGAGATTTGACAAGTACTGATTGTAATTTAAACAACCTCCATAGTGGGTGGTTATGGGAAAGAGACATAATGGGTTATTAACGAAGTATTAGCACCACCGCCATTACCATTACAATCATCGCAACACGACTCATAAATAAGGGAGTTTTAACTAGAGGTGTGCGCGTGACACGAAATTTTCGTGACACGCGTGATTCACGCGTGAGTCACGTGATTCGTGAATGAAATTTTGACCAAATCACGTGAATGTGCGTGAATGGGACTGAACAAAAATGTGTCGTGCGTGATCGTGCGTGAACATCAAATTCTGTTCGTGAATGTGCGTGAGTAATTTTTTTTCAAAATCACGCTCACGACAAAATTCACGTTCACGAAAAAATTCACATTCACGAACAATTCACGCTCACGACAAAATTCACGCTCACGAAGAAATTCACGTTCACGAAGAAATTCACATTCACGAAAACTTCACACTCACGATGACATTCACATTCACGAAAAAATTCACGTTCACGAAAAATTCACGCTCACGAGAAAATTCACGCTCACGAAGAAACTCACATTCACGAAAAATTCACACTCACGATGAAATTCACGTTCTTCTTGTGCAAAATGTTAAGCAAAGTGGGGTAAAACTCTGGCTTCTGGAGCCATATAAGTTCATATCGGGCGAAAGCTATATATGGGAGCTATATCTAAATCTGAACCGATTTCAACCAAATTTGGCACGCATAGTTACAATGCTAATTCTACTCCCTATGCAAAACTTCAACTAAATCGGAGCAAAAAATTGGCCTCTGTGGGAAAATAAGTGTAAATCGGGCGAAAGCTATATATGGGAGCTATATCTAAATCTGAACCGATTTGGCTGATATTTGGCAAGTTTTTCGAGACTCATAAAATATTCGGATGTACGGAATTTGAGGAAGATCGGTTGATATACACGCCAATTATGACCAGATCGGTGAAAAATATATATGGCAGCTATATCTAAATCTGAACCACGCCAATTATGACCAGATCGGTGAAAAATATATATGGCAGCTATATCTAAATCTGAACAACAGACAGACAGACGGACAGACAGACATCGCACAAACTTATTATACCCTGTACCACAGTAGTGGTGAAGGGTATAATAATGATTGAACATTTTTAAATTGAAAACATACTTCCAAATAAAAAATTAATAATTTTCGGAAATAATTGGTTTCATTGGTTCATTAAATTTTGGCTTAGATGTAAAATAAATAATTCTATATAGTATAATTATAATATATGTAATTATAATATAATAAAAAATAAAATAAGTAAACAATAACACTATAAATCATTGATTGCCTCAATTAAAAATTAATTAAGTTTTTCGGCCAAAAATCAATCCAAATTTTAATTGAATTTATATTTTGATTTGATTAAAATGTTAATTGTATCTGTTAATTTTTTAATTGAGTACGTTTTCAACTTCAGATTTTTAATTAGAAATATTTTGGCGAATTTGTGTGGGTAGCTCATTTGTATCACGAGCGAGAGTGAGTAAGTTTTTAAGTTCGTACTCATTCGTGAATTACATTTTTTCGTTTGTTTTGTAAGTATAATAGTCGTGAACGTGCGTGAGTTGCATTTTACATCGTGTGTGAATAGCGTGAATAGTTTTTTTATGTTTTTTTCGTGAGTGTGTGGAAGTACGTTTCATTGTTCGTGAACGTGCGTGAGTAGTTTTTTTCGAAGCGTGAGTGTGCGTGAATAAGTTTGTTGTTCGTGAACGTGCGTGAGTTGATATATCCCGTCGTGAGCGTGCGGTAGTCACTATTCTGCAATCGTGAGTATTTATCTTTGCAGGATTTTGGTTCGTGAACGTGAGTGAGCGTGAATCAATAAAAACCTTCGTGCGTGAATGTTACGAATTCATTCGTGAGCGTGCGTGAGTGTGAGCAATTCCAAAACGGGCGTGAGTGATCGTGCGTGAATGTTACGAATTCATTCGTGAGCGTGCGTGAGTGTGAGCAATTCAAAAACGGGCGTGCGTGATCGTGCGTGAATGTTACGAATTCATTCGTGAGCGTGCGTGAGTGTGAGCAATTCTAAAACAGGCGTGCGTGATTGTGCGTGAATGACATTTTGAATTTGTGAGCGTGCGTGAGCGTGCGTGAGCGTGCGTGAAAACTCCCTCACGCGCACACCTCTAGTTTTAACAAGTGCCAGTGTTTAGAAATTCATGACAGGTTGTAAAACATTGTATGGAGGACCTCTATGTAGGGATGTTATAGAAATATATTATAGATGATGGTACTTTATGCTTTAATAGGCGGTGAAGTGAGTAACAACCTAGAATATTTCAACGAAAAAACAAAATTTATAGAAAATTAAAAATGACGAAATTGTAGATTTTCTATAAAAATTAAATTTCGACGAAGTTTTCTATAAAAATTAAATTTCGACGAAGTTTTATATAAAAATTAAATTTCAACGAAATTTTCTACAAAACTCGACGAAACTGTCTAATTCCATCGAAATGTTCTATAAGAATCAAAGTTTAATCAAATTTTTTATACAAATCAAATTTCCACAAGATTTTTCATAACAACTAATTTTCTACGAAATTTTCAATTAAACTTTAATTTTGACGATTGTTTCTATATAAATTAAATTTTGACATAATTTTCAAAAAACCCCAATTTCGACCAATTATTTTTTTTTTAGTAACAACTCAACGAGTTTTTCTATATAATTTAAATTTTGACGAAATTTTCGATAAAAATCAAATTTCGATAAAATTATCTATGAAATTCTCGACGAAAATTTTCATAAATTCTACTTTCATCGAAGTTTTCTATCAAAATAAAATTTTTATCGAATTTTCTATAAATTCTTCTATACATTTTTTATTTCGATTTTCAATAAAAATTAGGTTTCGACGAAATTTTCTATAATACGTAATTTTGATGAAATTTTCTATAAAATTTAAAATCTTGACATAATTTTCAAAAAAACCCCAATTTCGACCAATTATTTTTTTTTAATAACAATTCAACGAGTTTTTCTATACAATTTACATTTTGACGAAATTTTCGATAAAAATCAAATTTCAATAAAATTATCTATGAAACACTCGACGAAAATTTTCATAAACTCTAATTTCATCGAATTTTTCTATGAAAATAAAATTTTTATTAAATTTTCTATAAATTCTTCTATATTTTCTATTTCGACGAGATTTTCAATAAAAATTAATTTTCGACGAAAGTTTCTATATAACTTAATTTTAACAAAATTTTCTATAAATTTTAAATGTTTCTATATAAATAAAATCTTAACATAATTTTCTAAAAACCCCAATTTCGACAAAAATACTAATTCGACGAGTTTTTCTATAAAATTTACATTTCGAAATTTTCGATAAAAATCAAATTTCTAAAAGATCAATTTTTATCAAGATTTTCTATAAAAATCCATTTTTGACGAAATTTTCTACAAGAATTTAGAAAATGTTTAATTTCCAAAATAATTTTTATAAAAATTAAATTTCGATGAAATTTTCTATAAAAATATAATTTCGACGAAATTTCGGATAAATCTCGAATTTTAACAAAATGTTCTATAAAAATCAATTTTTGACGAAACCTACAAAAATTAATTTTCTATAAAATTTAAATGTTGACACAATTTTCTACAAAAATCGTATCTCGAGGAAACAGTATTTTTTCATAAATCCTAGTTTCAAATAGTTTAAAATATTCTATATTTTCTATTTAGAAGAAATTTTCTATAAAATTTAAGTGTCGATAAAAATTTCTATAAAAATCACATTTGGAAGAAATTTTCTATAAAAATCACATTTAGAAGAAATTTTCTATACAAATCAAATTTCGACGAAATTTTCTATAAAACTTAAATTTCGACGAGATTTGCTACAAAAAAAAAACAACATTTGATGAGATATGCTACAAAAAACAAATATCGTAGAGATTTGGATTTTTGATGATTTTTTTATAAAACTGATATGTTGACAAAATTTTCTATAAAAACCCAATGTTGACAAAACTTTCTGTAAAAATCACAATTCAACGAGATTTCCATAAAATTTTCTATAAATATCAAATTTCGAGGAAATTTTCTGTAAAATTGAATTTCGAGGAGATTTGCTATAAAAATCAAATTTTGGACGGGATTTTCTATAAAACTCAATTTCGACGAACAAGAATGTAGAAAAAGTCGAAGTTCTATAAATATCAAATTTCGAAGAAATGTCATAAAAAATCAATTTAATCAATTTTCTAAATAAATTTTCGGCGAAATTTTCTAAAAAAAAATTAAATTTCAACGAAACTTTTTATAAAAAATAAATTTCGGCGAAATTTTCTATAAAAATTGATTTCGAAGAAGTTTTGGTAATAATCATATGTCGACGTTATTTTTTACGAACTATATTTCAAATTATCCCCCTATATTATAAATAAAATTAATTGGTTTAATTTTTTTTTTGTTAACCAAAATAAAAATCAATCACAAAAATGACTTGAATCAATTTTTAATTGAAATAATTATGTTTTTAATTGACGTCGGTAATTGGTATCATTTCCGTCATTGAAGAGCTTTCAACCAAATATCCCCTTTCTGATTGAAAGCAAAACATCGGTGTACATATAATTAAAATTTAGACTTTTAATTTACTTTAAAAAATTAATCGTTTAAGTTAAATTTTAATTGTATTTTTTTTTTGTTGTGATATTTATTCTGGGTATTTCAAACGCATTTTTCACAAAATATTAAATATGCAATTTCTATTAATTCGTCGAATATGATAAAGAAATCCAATATAATTTGTTTATATCAATAAAACTGTACAAAATTTGATTATATTATTTAATTACAGTCTTAAAGGGACAATTAATAGCTTAAGTAAAAACAAAAAAAATTAAATTTTCTATATTGAATTAATTTTTATTTGATTTAAAATTTAATTTTATCAGTTAATTTTTTTAATTAATTACGTTTTCAACTGCAATAGTCTTTTTAAATTGGACATATTTTGTTGATTATTTTTCTCTGCATTGTTGCATTGAATTAAAAATACAATCTCCTTAAATCCATAAAAAAATGTACCTCATCCCATTGTGCAGACGACAAATTGTTATAATTTTATCAAATGAAGAAAATAGACCATGAGAAAATTTTAAATTACTAACAAATTGAAAGTCATAAACAAAAATTATAATTTCTCAGACTTTATAATTTATGACCAAATGCAAAATGTGTTCTTCACACTATCCTCGTTGGGAAGTAAGAGAGCCTCTATATTTAAGTATATACTCGCTCCATACTAACATTAGCGAAGGAGAGAAAAAAAGCACAAACCTAAAACAAAAATCCAGATATTGTCCTTGCCAGCACAAGAGCCTAGGGTTTTTCTTGTTTTTGTCCTACAATCATTGGTTTTATTGTCGCCTTCTGTTGTTGTTTCGGTTTGTGTGGTGGCGCTACTTTACACGGCGCGTGTAACTTGAGCCACATGCACAAACACGAACACACACACGCATACACAGTAAGCAGACTGTCAGGCACGGCAAAGGAAAGCCAGTAAAGCTGCCAAGCAGGCACCCAAGAGCTACTTATTGCCTTTGCATCACTTCCTTTTTACCTCTTGGGCTGGCTGTAACCGTGGATGGGTGGAGGGATTTCACTTTTTTTTCAACACTCTATGGCTGTGGCTGTTTAGGTCTTCAATGGTGGGCTTAATTCAAATCGAGACCATGAGACATAAAAAATCTTTAGCTGGTGTTTCCTTTTTTTTTTATGGCAAAACGATAGACACACAAAACGAAAAAAGCCGTATGTAAAATCAGTAGCACAAATAAAAGCCTTGTCATTCGTAGCCCACAACAAGAGAGAACTACCAATGCCAACAGAGAGAATCGTATGACGTAAGAAAAACTGTTCGAGCGATATAAATAAAAGCATTTTTCTGTTGTATATATTTGGCTTTGAATTTGATATGAATTATAGTTGCGTCGACGCTTTGCCTGTACATTCCTGAAGCAACAATGCAGAGGAAAATAATCACCAAAATATGTCCAATTAAACAGACGATTGAAGTTGAAAACATAATTAATTAAAAAATTAACTGATAAAATTAAATTTTGAGTCAAATAAAAAAAATCAATTAAGAAAATGATAGAAAATGTCATTTTGTTTTTTGTTTTTACTTAAACTATTAATTGTCCCTATTAAGATTTTAATTAAATAATATAATAAAATTTTGTTCAGTTTTATTTTAATATTTAATATTTTATTTCTATAATTTTTTTCATTTTTTTGAAAATGTTGTCAAAAGTTTATTTCTATAAAAAAATTTGTCAACATTTTACTTCTATAGAAAATTTTGTAAAAATTTTATTTTTAAAGAAAATTTTGTCAAAATTTTATTTCTATAGAAAATTTTGTCAAAATTTTATTTCTATAGAAAATTTTGTCAAATTGTATTTCTATAGAAAATTTTGTCAAAATTGTATTTCTATAGAAAATTTTGTCAAATTTTTTTCTATAGAAATGTTTTATTTGTATTTTATTTCTATAGAAAATTTTGTCAAAATTTTATTTCTATAGAAATTTTATTATAGAAAATAATCACCAAAATATGTCCAATTAAACAGACGATTGAAGTTGAAAACATAATTAATTAAAAAATTAACTGATAAAATTAAATTTTGAGTCAAATAAAAAAAATCAATTAAGAAAATGATAGAAAATGTCATTTTGTTTTTTGTTTTTACTTAAACTATTAATTGTCCCTATTAAGATTTTAATTAAATAATATAATAAAATTTTGTTCAGTTTTATTTTAATATTTAATATTTTATTTCTATAATTTTTTTCATTTTTTTGAAAATGTTGTCAAAAGTTTATTTCTATAAAAAAATTTGTCAACATTTTACTTCTATAGAAAATTTTGTAAAAATTTTATTTTTAAAGAAAATTTTGTCAAAATTTTATTTCTATAGAAAATTTTGTCAAAATTTTATTTCTATAGAAAATTTTGTCAAAATTTTATTTCTATAGAAAATTTTGTCAAAATTTTATTTCTATAGAAAATTTTGTCAAATTGTATTTCTATAGAAAATTTTGTCAAAATTGTATTTCTATAGAAAATTTTGTCAAATTTTTTTCTATAGAAATGTTTTATTTGTATTTTATTTCTATAGAAAATTTTGTCAAAATTTTATTTCTATAGAAAATTTTTTTTAAATTTTATTTCTTTAGAAAATGTTGTACAAATTTTATTTCTATAGAAAATTTTATCAAAATTTTATTCCTATAAAAAAAAATTGTCAAGATTGTATTTCTATAGAAAATTTTGTAAAAAATTTATTTCTATAAAATTTTTTTTCAAAATTTTATTTCTTTAGAAAATTGTATCAACATTTTATTTCTTTAGAAAATTTTGTCAAAATTTTATTCCTATAAAAAAAATTTGTCAAAATTTTATTTCTATAGAAAAATTTTGTCAAAATCTTATTTCTATAGAAAATTTTGTAAAAAGTTTATTTCTATAGAAAATTTGGTCAAAATTTTCTTTCTCTAGAAAATTTTGTCAACATTTTATTTCTATAGAAAATTTTGTCAAAATTTTATTTCTATAGAAAATTTTGTCAAAATTTTATTTCTATAGAGAATTTTGTCAAAATTTCATTTCTATAGAAAATTTTGTCAAAATTTCATTTCTATAGAAAATTTTGTGAAAATTTTATTTCTATAGAAAATTTTGTTAAAATTCTATTTCTTTAGAAAATTTTGTCAACATTTTATTTCTATAGGAAATTTTTAAAAAATTTTATTTTTATAAAAAATTTTGTCAAAATTTTATTTCTATAGAAAATTTTGTCAACATTTTATTTCTATAGTAAATTTTGTCAACATTTTATTTCTGTTGTTGTTGTTGTCAACATTTTTTTTTTTGAAAATTTTGTAAAAATTTTATTTATTTAGAAAATTTTGTCAAAATTTTATTTCTTTAGAAAATTTTGTCAAAATTTTATTTCTTTAGAAAATTTTACTTCTATAGAAAATTTTATTTCTATAGAAAAATTTGTAAAAATCTTATTTCTATAGAAAGTTTTGTAAAAAATATATTTCTATAGAAAATGTTGTCAAAATTTTATTTCTATAGAAAATTTTGTCAAAATTGTATTTCGATAGAAAATTTTGTCAACATTTTATTTCTATAGAAAATTTTGTCAACATTTTATTTCTATAGAAAGTTTTCCAAAAGCTTAGTTCTATAGAAAATTTTGTCAAAATTTTACTTCTATGGAAAATTTTGTCAAAATTTTATTTCTATAGAAAATTTTGTCAAAATCTTATTTCCATAGAAAATTTTTTCAACATTTTATTTCTATAGCAAATTTGGTCAAAAATTTATTTCTATAGAAAATTTTGTCAAAATTTTATTTCTATAGAAAATTTTGTCAAAATTTTATTTCTATAGAAAATTTTATCAACATTTTATTTCTATTTAAATTTTTTTAAAAATTTTATTTCTATAGAAAATTTTGTCAAGATTTTATTTTTATAGAAAATTTTGTCAACATTTTATTTTTATAGAAAATTTTGTCAAAATTTTATTTCTATAGACAATTTTGTCAACATTTTATTTCTATAGAAAATGTTGTTAATTTTTTTTTTGGAATCTCGTTTTCAAAAAATAAATAAAGGAACGATTTTATTCCAAAATTCGAAATGAGGATGTGGTTATTCGAAATATTTGGAAAGAAAATTCTTAGCATACAAAAAATTTGTCAGGTGTACACAGTTTTTTCTAATTTTTATTTCATTTAATTCAATTTGAGTTATAATAATTTTATTTAATTCTATTTAGGTCTTCTAAATTTATTTCATACGCTAATAAATTTATGTTTTATACACTGAAAGACGAGTTTTCTTTTCTGCGGAACGCAATTTCAGATAAGCGGAAATTTTGTAAAAAAAATTCTTTAAAATCAACAAAACAATAAAAAAAATTTGCTTTAAAAGAAATTAGTTTATAAGAAAGAGGAATTTCGTTTATCTAAAATTTCGTTCCGGAGGAAAATATTTTTTCTTTGGGTGTAGTTTTGCACCATGAATATGTTTTCCAAAATTTGTGTGGCTATCCCAGCAAAAAAAGCGTCGCCAAAAAAGTAGTGAAAATGTCCTTTTTAGACCCGGAAGTGGTGCAAAATTGGCGCAGAAGCGATGAATTTAACACGGGCTTGTCATAGGACGGATGTCCACCATTTCAAATGCCGTTGCACTGAATTTGCAACACTTCTTAAAGCGTGATCCGAATTTAGTGTTTTGGATGTAAATTAAAAAACTATGCTATAATTTGCCAAATAGATAATTTTTATAAATTTTTATGATTTTTAAAACATTGTACCGCTTTTCTGAAACGTTTGACATCAAATATTTTCAAAAATTGGCAATTTTTTAACAAAATTTTAATAATTTATACCATGTTATTAATCCTTATTCTGTTTTTAACCTATCTGAAACTGAAAAAGTTAAAATTTCCTTTAAAAGCGAGTTACTAAAAATTATTTTAAAAAAATTAAAATAGCTTTCTGAGTAGTTAAAATAAAGAACATCTTTGGGAGAACATTATTGGAAGCACTTTTAAAGTTGTGCCTTTAGAAGCAATTCCAATTTTTTTTGCTGGGTATCTATTAGAATAGACATGTAACTTAAATAGGTTCATTTTTCATGTTAACTCTATAGTCTAAGGGTGCAGTAAATCAGAGCTGATTAATAGTCTTTTTGTACAAAAATAAAAGAGAAAAGTGTCTTCGTTTGGTAAACCTACTACCGTTAAATGAAATCCATTTCCTTCGAAGACGTATAGCCAAAATGACAATGTAGTCAATCCAATTTAGTTGTTAACACATGAGCCCATTGCATAGAAAATCCTTATAAAAAAATACAAAATTTTACCCTTTTCTTTAAAAAAAAAATGAAAAACCAAAAACTGTCTGCAACCAAGTATATCCTTAGGATTTCTATTAAATGACCCCATTTCTATATCCACTTAAAGGATCACAGAATAAAGTCTCCATTGAAATCTTTCACTTCCATTTTAAGCGAATATAGACAAGAAAAAATCCATTGATAACAAAATTCAAAGGTACTTTACTCATGCCTGGTATCTGCCGATACGCGATGTCCTTAAAATAAACATTAGGAGCCACTTTACCTTATACAATGGATTTTCTTCCGAATCCTAAGGCATTCTCCGTTAAAACTATTATTCAACATTATGATAATTATCATGGCCTCAGGAGCGGCTACAATAGATTTGGTTACCTAAATATATGCCAATGGAAGTTGCCTGCCTTGGATGCTTAGCCAAGCTGCAATAATAACAACAGAAAAAAGAAACTCATCTACCCTTAGGCTACATACGGTCTTCTCGCCAATCTTGCTTGCTAAGCTGCGAGTGTGTCCTTTATCCGATAAAGAAGAGAGCAAAAAACGTAGATACTTGAAAGGAAACACGTTGAGCAAACACAAGTTTAGCTATTAAATAGGGAACGCTTATTTGACACGCACGCACCACCCAAACATAGAGATACACATTCACATACGTAGATATTCGTATTCACAATACACTCTCACTGGAGCTTGGAAAATAAAAGTGGAACACCAATAGAATCAAGTAGCGGCAACCCACTAACATTGCCTCACCCACGGCTATCATCGTAATCATCGTCGTCATTATCATCTGTGGTATTTAAAGCCAAAGGCATAGGAAGGATCAAGGCATCATACAATATTTCTTTTTCGCAATATTAAATTGTATTTTTTTATGGATCTAGCTGTACAGGGCCTTCATTACTGAGCCTTGTTAACTAATTCGTGGAATGGGACCGTTTTATATTTTTTCAGGTAAAGAAAAATACCTTATTCGAAAATAGGAGCAAGAACTGGAGGTGCTAAAGCCTGTCAACAGCTAGACTCTAATTGAGCCAAATGGCCAGGCTGTGAGTATGGTGAATCATATTGGAATGACGTCCGCTTCCTAAAGCTCACCTTCAGTGTATGCCTCACAATTCGAAACATCAGGAACGTCTATGGAACGTCTGTCGACACTGGAATCAGGGAAAATATGCACACTTTGAAACTTAAGTCGGTCATTTATTCTTCTGATCCATATAACGAAGATAGTAAGTCAGATTGGTGAAAATGGCGCCCAATCCCTAACGCTCATCTTCAGTTTATGCCTCAGCATTCTAAAAACCAGGAAATAAGGAAGGGATTTCCGATATTGGAATCCACGTTATTATACAGAATTAAAATTTTAACAAAATTTTCTATAGAAATAAAATTTTGACAAAATTTTCTATAGAAATAAAATGTTGACACAATTTTCTCTATAAATAAAATGTTGACAGAATTTTCTATAGAAATAAAATTTTGCAAAAATTTCCTATAGCAATAAAAGTTTGGCGAAGTTTTTTAAAGAAATAAAATTTTTATTTTTTTTTTTTTTTTTCAAAAAAAAAATTTATATTTCTATAAAAAAAAATTGATATAATTTTCTTTAGGAATAAAATTTTGACAAAAGTTTATATTTCAGTAGAAATAAAATTTTGACAAAATGATCTAAAAAAATAAAATTTTGACAAAATTTTCTATAAAAATAAAACTTTGACAAAATTATCTAAAAAATAAAATTTTGACAAAATTTTCTATTTCTGTAGCAATCAAATTTTGACACAATTTTCTATAGAAATAAAATGCTGACAATATTTTCTATAGAAATAAAATTTTGAGAAAATTTTCTTAGAAATAAAATTTTGACAAAATTTTCTATACAAATAAATTTTTGACAAAATTCTCTATAGAAATAAAATTTTTTGAAAAAAGTTGCTGTAGAAATTAAATTTTAACAAAATTTTCTATAGAAAAAAAAAATGACAAAATTTTCTATATAAATAAATTTTTGGCTAAACTCTCTACGCACAAATTTTTTTTCTGATTCAATCACGAAATTAATTGATCCAATTAATTTTTAATTGCAATGTCTTCAATCACAGAAATGATAGTATCATTTAAAAAATTAGGCCAATTAAAAAGTTAATTGATCCAATTAAAAAATCAATTGATACTATTATTTTTGTGATTGATTTTTGTTTCTATTAAAAAATTTGTTGAATCAATTAAATTTTTAATTGAATATTTTTTAAAACTCAATTAGAATTTTAATTGGAAAAATTTTCGTGAAATTTTTTTGTGTGTATAGAAATAAAATGTTGACAAAATTTGCTGAAGAAATAAAATTCTGACAAAATTTTCTATGGAAATAAAATGTTGACAAAATTTTTTATAGAAATAAAATTTTAACAAAATGTTCTATAGAAATAAAATTTTAACAAAATTTTCTATAGAAATAAAATTTTGACAAAATTTTCTATAGAAATACCATTTTGACAAAATGATCTAATAAAATAAAATTTTGACAAATTTTTCTATAGAAATAAAACTTTGGCAAAATGATCTAAAAAAATAAAATTTTGACAAAAATTTTCTATAAAAAGTAAAATTTTGACAGAATTTTTTATAGATATAAAATTTTGACAAAATTTGCTATATAAATAAATTTTTGACTAAATTCTATATAGAAATAATATTTTTGACAAAATTTGCTGTAGAAATAAAATTCTGACAAAATTTTCTGTGGAAATAAAATGTTGATACAATTTTCTATGGAAATAAAGTGTTGACAACATTTTCTATAGAAATAAAATTTTGACAAAAAATTTTATAGAAATAAAATTTTGACAAAAAATTTTATAGAAATAAAATTTTGACAAAATTCTCTATAGAAATAAAATTTTGACAAAATTTGCTGTAGAAATAAAATTCTGACAATAAATTGTTGACAAAATTCTCTATAGAAATAAAATGTTGACTAAATTTGCTGTAGAATTAAAATTTTGACAAAATTTCCTTTGGAAATAAAATTTTGACAAAATTTTCTATGGAAATAAAATTTTAACAAAATTCTCTATAGAAATAAAATTTTGACAAAATTTGCTATAGAAATACAATTTTGGCTAAATTTTCTATAGAAATTTTGACAAAATTTTCTATGGAAAAAAAAATTTACAAAATTTTCTATAGAAATAAAATTTTGAAAAAAATTTCTATAGAAATAAAATTGTAGCAAAATTTTCTATAGAAATAAAATTTTGGCAAAATTTTCTATAGAAATAAAATTTTGACAAAATTTTCTATAGAAATAAAATTTTGACAACATTTTCTATAGAAGTAAAATTTTAAAAAAATTTTCTATAGAAATAAAATTTTGACAAAATTTTCTATAGAAATAAAATTTTGACAAAATTTTCTATAGAAATAAAATTTTGACAAAATTTTCTATAGAAATAAAATTTTGACAAAATTTTCTATAGAAATAAAATTTTGACAAAATTTTCTATAGAAATAAAATTTTGACAAAATTTTCTATAGAAATAGAATTTTGACAAAATTTTAAATCGAATGAATCGAAAAGTCAACAATTTAAAAATTTAAAAAATTTAAAAAATAATTTAAATTCAATTTACTACACTTAATATAATAATATTTAATATATTTAAAAAAAATATTTTTAAATATTTTTTTATATTAAATAAAATTTTGACAAATTTTTCTATAGAAATAAAACTTTGGCAAAATGATCTAAAAAAATAAAATTTTGACAAAAATTTTCTATAAAAAGTAAAATTTTGACAGAATTTTTTATAGATATAAAATTTTGACAAAATTTGCTATATAAATAAATTTTTGACTAAATTCTATATAGAAATAATATTTTTTACAAAATTTGCTGTAGAAATAAAATTCTGACAAAATTTTCTGTGGAAATAAAATGTTGACACAATTTTCTATGGAAATAAAGTGTTGACAACATTTTCTATAGAAATAAAATTTTGACAAAAAATTTTATAGAAATAAAATTTTGACAAAATTCTCTATAGAAATAAAATTTTGACAAAATTTGCTGTAGAAATAAAATTCTGACAATAAATTGTTGACAAAATTCTCTATAGAAATAAAATTTTGACAAAATTTGCTATAGAAATGCAATTTTTACTAAATTTTCTATAGAAATTTTGACAAAATTTTCTATGGAAATAAAATTTTTACAAAATTTTCTATAGAAATAAAATTTTGAAAAAATTTTCTATAGAAATAAAATTTTGACAAAATTTTCTACAGAAATAAAATTTTGACAAAATTTTCTATAGAAATAAAATTTTGACAACATTTTCTATAGAAGTAAAATTTTAACAAAATTTTCTATAGAAATAAAATTTTGACAAAATTTTCTATAGAAATAAAATTTTGACAACATTTTCTATAGAAACAAAATTTTGACAAAATTTTCTATAGAAATAAAATTGCGGCAAAATTTTCTATAGAAATAAAATTTTGACAAAATTTTCTATAGAAATAAAATTTTGACAAAATTTTCTATAGAAATAAAATTTTGACAAAATTTTCTATAGAAATAAAATTTTGACAAAATTTTCTATAGAAATAAAATTTTGACAAAATTTTCTATAGAAATAAAATTTTGACAAAACATTCTATAGAAATAAAATTTTGACAACATCTTCTATAGAATTCAAATTTTAACAAAATTTTCTATAGAAATAAAATTTTGACAAAATTTTCTATAGAATTCAAATTGTCGCAAAATTTTCTATAGAAATAAAATTTTGACAAAATTATGGCAAATTTTTCTATAGAAATAAAATTTTGACAAAATTGTGGCAAAATTTTCTATAGAAAAAAGTTTTGACAAAATTTTCTATAGAAATAAAATTTTGACAAAATTGTGGCAAAATTTTCTATAGAAAAAAAATACAACATTTTCTATAGAAATAAGTATTTGACAATATTTTCTATAGAAAATAATTTGACAAAACTTTCTATAGAAATAAAATTTTGACAAAATTTTCTATAGAATCAAAATTTTAACAAAATTTTCTATAGAAATAAAATTTTGTTGTTTTTTGATTTCAGCTTAAAACCATGCGTTGACTAAACAACAAGTGTAGCTTAACCAACAGAGTAAAAGAATGTTTGTCAAATTTATTTGGGCAAAGCCCTATGGACTGCATGATGGTTGGATAGACGCACGTTTCGGAATTACCACATTCCTCATCAGCATCCTCTACTTGCAGCAAAACTATCAGAATAAATTCAGACAGTTCATTAAACCCAACATTGAACCACACTTGAACCTTCCGAAGAAATGTTTTGCATGATGTCCGGCTTATGCCGAAATAAATTTGTACAAACATATCTCTTTTCCTTTGCCACCGTGAAATCATCGATTTGAGTGCAGTTGGCTGAGTTTATTTTGAGCGTGCTACCTCTTTTTTTTTTATTCGTTTTGTTTTGTTATTGTTGGTTTTGTTCTTTAAGCATTGTTGTTGTTTTTTGATTTCAGCTTATAACCATTTTGACAAAATTTTCTAAAGAAGTAAAATTTTGACAAATTTTCTATAGAGATACAATTTTGACAAAATTTTCTATAGAAATAAAATTTTGACAAAATTTTCTATAGAAGTAAAATTGTGGCAAAATTTTCTATAGAAGTAAAATTGTGGCAAAATTTTCTATAGAAGTAAAATTGTGGCAAATTTTCTATATGAAATGTTTACAACCCACTCTATTAAACATTCATAATTTTCAAATGTCATATTTATAAATGTTTTTACCTTCATCTACATTTGTTTGTGTTCTGGTACGTCATCGCATTCTACTTCTCCACATAACTCTTGATTTGTTGATAACAAAAACCACGTTGTCGCAACGAGACTTCTCTTCACCATATCGAGTAAAACACATGTGGTATAGCTTCTCATTTTTGAAAAAAAAAAACACACACACAAAGCTTTCATTTATGGCTTGATATTATTCAACCGGCCGGTATTTGTTTGCATTGGTCTGTCACTCAAAAATTGTATCATTTTTTTAACTCCATTTTATTGAAGATAAATTTATAAAAACATTTTGTGCGTGTCTTCTGTCTCTCGTTAAATATTGACATTTCAATTAGGAAAAATTTATTTCGCCCTCTCGTCGTTTTCGAGAGAAAACAAAAAATAACGACTATAAATGATAACAAGGTTTGTATTTCTTCGATACAACTGAAATGATATACTTTTCTCCTTGATTTGTTTTTCAAAGAATAATGTTGTTCTTTCTTTTTTGAAATATGGGTTGACTTCTTTTTATAGTATGTTGTTTTTGTATCTTATCAGTAAAAGTATAGGGTTATAGGAAATTTTTATTAACGAAATTTTATCAATTTAAATGAATTTCTTATTTTTCATTGATATAAATAACGATAAATGGTAAATATTTCATTTTGCCACAAATTAAAGTAAAAATTTTATTTTATTATAGCTCTCTCATAGAATTTCTACAAAGAATTTTTTTCTCTGATTCAATCACGAGATTAATTGATTCAATTAATTTTTTAATTGAAATCTCTTCAATTGCAGAAATGATAGTATCAATTAAAAAATTAATTGAAAGTCAATTAAAAATTAATTGGTCCAATTAAAAAATTAATTGATACTACTAATTTTTGTTTCAATTAAAACATTTTTGGAATCAATTAAATTTTTAATTGACTATTTTTTAAAACTCAATTTTTTTTCTGTGAATATATGAATTTTTATTTATTATTAATTTAAAAAGAACTGAGTATTATATTTATAGGGCCTTGAAGCAGTCCGTAGTCAAAATGACGAAGGATGACGTTAGTGTAAAAAACATATGTTAAGAAAAACATTCCAGGGTTAAGGAAGGTCAAAATCTTTAACCGCAACTCAAAACTTTCAAAATTTTTAAAAATAGATTAAATGTTTGGAATAAATCGAATAAATCGAAAAGTCAACAATTTAAAAATTTAAAAAATAATTTAAATTCAATTTACTACACATAATATAATAATATTTAATATATTTAAAAATATATATATTCAAATATTGTTCGAAAACAAATTTACTCTCCTGACCTACATTTGGTTAATAGTATATCCTTTTTATATAATTTCAAACTACATACGCATGCAATTATAAAGACTTATTGTAATAGAAATAAATATATGTATAATTTTTTTCTGACTATTTGTCATTATGTTTTGGTTAATGCTTACGAAAACAATGGCGATAATTAAATCCTGCCACCGTTCATTAATGGTTTCATAAAGGCTATGTGGTTTTTTAGTCAATCTATGTTTAGCCACGAGTATAAATAAATAAACATGTATACATACATATATCCAAATATATATACATATAAACATAAACATGTTGTATTAAAAAAACATAATGATATCGTTATTAATATTATAAAGCTGTTATAAAACAAATTCATATGTCGTCATGAGTTTTTTTTTTTTTGCTAAAGATATACAGAGAAAAAAAATATTTAAATGGGATTAGCTAAAAATATTTAACTTTAAGATTTTGTTCTTATTGATCTGTATTTTTAATTGTAAAAAATTGAGAAAAGCTCATAAAAAATAGAATTTTTTAGAGATAAAATTTTTATGAAATCAAAAAAAAAAATCATCAAAAAAATGTTTAATTAACCACAGATTTCATTGGGCTGTGAAAAACAAAAAATGAAATAAACTAAAACAAAATAAATTTCTCCCAATAAAAATCTTAACCCTCTAATGCCCCAATTTTTTTGCCATTAAATTTTAAATGTTAAAGACACAAAAGCATGAAAACTAAACAAGAAAAATGTATACGGTACAATTCAGTATATGCTGCAAAGCCTCTTGAACAGTTTGAACTAAGTTTTATTTTTATTTTACCCATTTTTGTTGTCTTAAGGTGTGTTTTACTAAAAGTTTCCATATTAAATGAAGCCCGCCTAAAGGCGGGATTGGGCATTCGAGGGTTAATATAGCATCACTTTAAAAACGTTCTGTTTTTATACCCCCCACGATAGAACGGTGACGGGGGTATAATAAGTTTGTCATTCCGTTTGTAACACATCGAAATATCGATTTCCGACTATATAAAGTATATATATATTCTTGATCAGGGATAAATTCTAAAACGATATAAACATGTCCGTCTGTCTGTATGTTGTAATCACGCTACAGCCTTCAATAATGGCGCTATCGTCCTGAAATTTGGCACAGATTGCCTTTTGTTTGCAGGCAGGTCAAGTTCGAAGATGGGCTATATCGGTCCAAGTTTTTATATAGTCCCCATATAAAGCGACCTTGGGGTCTTGGGCTTATAAAAACTGTATTTTTTATCCAATTTGTCTGAAATTGGAAATCTAGAGGTATTTTAGGACCACCAAAAAGTCTACTGAAAATGGTGCCTATCGGTCCATGTTTTGGTATAGCCCCCATATGGACCAATTTCCCGATTTTGCTTCTTGGGCGTCTAGAAAGTGTATTTTCTATCCGAAATCTAGAGGTATTCTAGGTAATGTTTACCCAATTTACCTCAAATCGGAAATCGTGAGGTATTCTAGGACCTTAAAGAGGTGTGCCGAAAATGGTGAGAACCGGTCCATGTTTTGATATAGCCACCATATAGACCGATCTCCCGATTTTACTTCTTGGTCTTCTAGAATCCGTAGTTTTAATTCAATTTATCTGAAATTTGAAATCTAGAGGTACTCTAGGACCCTAAAGACATGTGCTGAAAATGGTGAGTACCGGTCCATGTTTTGATATAGCCACCATATAGACCGATCCCCCGATTTTAATTCTTGGTCTTCTAAGATCCGTAGTTTTTACCCAATTTGCCTGAAATTGGAAATCTCGAGGTACTCTAGGACCCTAAAGACATGTGCTGAAAATGGTGGGTACCGGTCCATGGTTTGATATAGCCGCCATATAGACCGATCTTCCGATTTTACTTCTTGGTCTTCTAGAATCCGTAGTTTTAATTCAATTTATCTGAAATTTGAAATCTAGAGGTACTCTAGGACCCTAAAGACATGTGCTGAAAATGGTGAGTACCGGTCCATGTTTTGATATAGCCACCATATAGACCGATCCCCCGATTTTAATTCTTGGTCTTCTAAGATCCGTAGTTTTTACCCAATTTGCCTGAAATTGGAAATCTCGAGGTACTCTAGGACCCTAAAGACATGTGCTGAAAATGGTGGGTACCGGTCCATGGTTTGATATAGCCGCCATATAGACCGATCTTCCGATTTTACTTCTTGGTCTTCTAGAATCCGTAGTTTTAATTCAATTTATCTGAAATTTGAAATCTAGAGGTACTCTAGGACCCTAAAGACATGTGCTGAAAATGGTGAGTACCGGTCCTTGTTTTGATATAGCCACCATATAGACCGATCTCCTGATTTTACTTCTTGGTCTTCTAGAATCCGTAATTTTTACCCAATTTGCCTCAAATCGGAAATCTAGAGGTATTCTAGGACCTTACAGAGGTGTACCGAAAATGGTGAGTATCGGTCCATATTTTGATATAGCCAACATATAGACCGATCTCCCGATTTTTCTTTTTGGTCTTCTAGCATCCGTAGTTTTTATCCAATTTGCTTCAAATTGGAAATCTAGAGGTATCTTAGGACGATAAAGACGTGTGTCGAAAATGGTGATTATTGGTCCATGTTTCGATATAGCCCCATATAGACCGATCTCCCGATTTTACTTCTTAGGCTTCTAGAATCCGTAGTTTTAATTCAATTTACCTGCAATTTGAAATCTAGAGGTACTCTAGGACTTTAAAGGCATGTGCTGAAAATGGTGAGTACCGGTCCATGTTTTGATATAGCCACCATATAGACCGATCTCCCGATTTTAATTCTTGGGCTTCTAGAATCCGTAGTTTTAATTCAATTTATCTGAAATTTGAAATCTAGAGGTACTCTAGGACCCTAAAGATATGTGCTGAAAGGGCTGAGTACCGGTCCATGTTTTGATATAGCCACCATATAGACCGATCTCCCGATTTTAATTCTTGGTCTTCTAAGATCCGTAGTTTTTACCCAATTTGCCTGAAATTGGAAATCTAGAGTTATTCTAGGAAAATAAAGAGATGTGCCGAAAATGGTGAGTACCGGTCCATGTTTTGATATAGCCACCATATAGACCGATCTCCCGATTTTACTTCTTGGTCTTCTAGAATCCGTAGTTTTTACCCAATTTGCCTGAAATTGGAAATCTAGAGGTATTCTAGGACCATAAAGAGGTGTGCTGAATATAATGAGTATCGCTACATTTTTGATATAGCCCCCTTATACACCGGCTCACCGATTTGGGGTCTAGATTCTACAACTACAATTAAATGTGCTGAATACTGTGTGTATCCTTCCATGTTTTGGTATAGCCCCCATTACACCGAACTCCCTATTTAACTCCTAGGGTTTCCAGAAATTGTAGTTTTTATCCGATTTGCCACAAATTGAAAATATACTAGCATTTGAGAACCATAACAAAGTGTATATGATTCAGTTTTATCGGTCCATTTGGTTAGGCCTCCATATAGACCGATTTCACTTATTGAGGGTATAGAAGGCGCACTGATCATGAAAATTGCTTGAAACTGAATGCAAAATTTCTAGATTTTACTTCTCGTTAAATAATTGGGATGAAAATCGACAGATTTTAGATTTCAAATCAAAGCGTTATTTCATCATTTTCTTGCACGCTTACAAGAGATGTTTGTGATTCCTCTTAAACTCAAACAAAAAAATGGTTCTTATAAATTCAGAATCCGATCTAGTCTTCATAGGTAAAATCTTTACATTTATCTGTGGGAAACGTACTGACTGAACTGATCTGCTTGGGACAATATTTGTCATCAAACCCCCCTGAAATTTTCAAAGGAAACTAGTATATTTGATTCATGGTGGTGGGTATTTAAGATTCGGCCCGGCCGAACTTACTGCTGTATATACTTGTTCTGAGGGAGCCACCGTGGTGCAATGGTTAGCATGCCCGCCTTGCATACACAAGGTCGTGGGTTCGATTCCTGCTTCTACCGAACACCAAAAAGTTTTTTCAGCGGTGGATTATCCCACCTCAGTAATGCTGGTGACATTTCTGAGGGTTACAAAGCTTCTCTAAGTGGTTTCACTGCAATGTGGAACGCCGTTCGGACTCGGCTATAAAAAGGAGGTCTCTTGTCATTGAGCTTAACATGGAATCGGGCAGCACTCAGTTATAAGAGAGAAGTTCACCAATGTGGTATCACAATGGACTGAATAGTCTAAGTGAGCCTGATACATCCGGCTGCCACCTAACCTAACCTACTTGTTCTGAGTACTTAAGATTCTGCCTAGCCGAACTTACGACGCACACAAAGAAATATTTTTTGTCTTTAATCACGAAATTAATTGATCCAATTAATTTTTTAATTGAAATTTCTTCAATCACAGAAATGATAGTAACAATCACCAAAGTCAATTAAAAAATTAATCGATATAACAAATTTTTGTTATTGATTTTTGTTTCAAATGAAATTTTTTATACCATTTAAAATTTTAATTGGAAAAATGTTCGTGATATTTTTTTCTGTACGTGATTTTAATTATGGTTTATTGCCGTTATTTAATTTTATTTAAATATAATTTTAAAAAATCTTGTTTTAATAATTTTTAAAACTTTTGTCATAATCTTTCCTTAAAAACAGTCATTTTCTCTGTGTAAATTTAACACAAAAAAAATTAGGTCATTTATATCTTCATCTCTTGACATTTCCCTTCCCCCTCATATATTATCTCATATTGTGGCACTTGTATTCATCCATCCGATTCTTCCTTCCCGCCTGTCTCTTCACAAAGTTTCCTCTACTGTCAATTGTCATAGAAAAATTGTGTTATTGTTCTTTCCAGAACAATACTGAATAACTAACAAACAGACTGATAGACTGAGTGACTGAGTGACGGGCGGCGGACGACTAACTCGACGAGAGAAATCCTGCGTCAATGTGTGATGTTTTGGTTGCAACAACGACACAGGGAACAGAACAAACAAGAATAAAATGGATAACAGAGAAAGTGGGTCACTTCTGGGGTCAATATATGTGCGCGCCATGTGGTGGCTGGCTATGAAGAAAAAGAACAAGGATTTCAACAATCAATTGTTCCACGGGCCTTTGTACAAAAGGAGCAAAGGACAAAAAAAACCAAGCGAGTGGAAAATGAAATTGCCTACATCTGCATTTGACCCATTGAAATAATTTGCAAAAAAATAATAATAATAAAACCAAAGGTATTGTTTGAAAAACCATATCGACGATTGCACTATGATGGACTATCTTCAATTGACTTTTTGAAAATTTGCGATTTTTTTTAATCATGATAAATAAATATTTTGCAAGAGAAAAATTTATTTATTCTTTATGTGATGGAGATTAAAATTACTTAAAAATGGTATTTAAATGGAGAAAAAAAAATATCTCCAAAATGTTTCCAATTAATAAATTTAAAAAAAAATTAAATTAAAAATAAGTATTAAGTGAAATTAAAATTAAAATAATTTTTAAATTTTCGAAATTAAAAAAAAATGTTTTCTGTGAACCTATAATTTGTTCTGTTTGAATCGGAAGTGGTGCAAAATTGAATAATGAATGAATTTTCCATAAGATTGTCGGTGGTTGGAAAACGTTAGGCTACATAAAAATATCAGATTTCATTTGAAAAAATAAGAAACACAAGAAAATAAGCATGTTCTTTACATTTTTGATTTTAAACCCCACCCAAAGACGTACTGAAATATGTTAGGTTAGGTTATGTTGGCACTTATTTCACGCAAAATCCCCATTAAAAAAAATAAAATCGCATTTTTGAAGTTTTCCTTACATTGAAGTTTAAATTTTGACTCAGATCCAAAGACAATCCAAAAAGAATCTTTAAAATAAACAATTTCAAGAAAATTACTTCATCTAATGGCAAAATAATTATTAATAAATAAATATTTAATTACCTCAATAAAAAAAATAAAAATTAATTAGTGTGCATAAATCAATTAAATTTTTAATTGAACCAATAAAACTTTATTTGAAAGTGTCCAAAAAGCGTCGATTAATTTATGAGTCAAGACTATTAATAATTTCTAATTAATTCTATGATTGATACCATAATTTTCGTGATTGAAGAAATTTCAATTACAAAATTAATTATTCATACACAGATTTTTTTTTTCATATTTAATCAAAAAATTAATTTATCCAATTAATTTTTGTTAATTGTATCAATTAATTTTTTTAATGAAAATTTAAAAATTTCACTCATTGACTTAATTGACTTAATCACCCTTATTCCTGAAGTCGCTCTCCCTCTCGCCGTCGCTTTTTGTCGTCTGTCGCTTTTAAGTCGTCTCGTGATTTATTTGGTATTCCTGTGAAGTGGCGACGGCGAGACGACGATTACTTTTTGAACCAATTACAATACTCGGTAAAAAAAGACCGACATCACTAGAAAACAATCAGCTGATGTGAATTTTAATTTTTTCGGTTTAAAATATTTTTATTTCTGACGCAATTCTTTGTCGGAAAATCAAGAAAAAAATATTTAATTTGACGCGGGAAAAAATGTGGATATATATTCAAGGACAGTAAAAGCTTCCAAAACTATAAAAATGGCGACGACGCTGAGATCAATTGCACAAGGATCATCGTGAAAGAAAACAATCAGCTGATGTGCAAAACTGAATTTTAATTATTTGCTTTTAAAAATAATAAATGATAAATTTGACTCGGGAATGATTTACATTATCTAAGTTTGGTGCTAAATAAAATACATTGGCCTTGAAGGGTTTCTACTAAAAATAAATGGAAAAATCAACACTTTTTAATTGTTTTCTTTTCTATGATGTGAATGTGATGACCATAACTTTTATATATACTGAACAGTTTGGTATAAATAGTGCATTTTTATATCAATAGATTTGTGATCGTGGTCAGCACAGAACATGAGTTCCTCAAATAAATACTTGAACAATATAGATTTTTTTAATAATAGTTACAGCTTTTCTACCATTTGTTACAATTTGTCTCTAATGTTCAAAGGCATTGAACGTTGGAGTCAGTCCAGCTCATCTAATGGCTGATCTCTAGTTCATTTTTTTCAATTTTTGTTTGTTTTTGTAATTGTTGAAGATTAGTCACTTTACCTCTTACCAATTTCCATTTTTTAAATTTACTTTTCAATTGTTCGATCAATAAAGTCTAAAAAACTTCTTCATGATAAATTTGACTCGGGAAATGATTTACATTATCTAAGTTTGGTGCTAAATAAAATACATTGGCCTTGAAGGGTTTCTACTAAAAATAAATGGAAAAATCAACACTTTTTAATTGTTTTCTTTTCTATGATGTGAATGTGATGACCATAACTTTTATATATACTGAACAGTTTGGTATAAATAGTGCATTTTTATATCAATAGATTTGTGATCGTGGTCAGCACAGAACATGAGTTCCTCAAATAAATACTTGAACAATATAGATTTTTTTAATAATAGTTACAGCTTTTCTACCATTTGTTACAATTTGTCTCTAATGTTCAAAGGCATTGAACGTTGGAGTCAGTCCAGCTCATCTAATGGCTGATCTCTAGTTCATTTTTTTTTTTTCAATTTTTGTTTGTTTTTGTAATTGTTGAAGATTAGTCACTTTACCTCTTACCAATTTCCATTTTTTAAATTTACTTTTCAATTGTTCGATCAATAAAGTCTAAAAAACTTCTTCAAAAATTAATCACTGAACTCGTCGCTGGTAAATTTAACGGCGACAAAAAGCGACGGTATTGGTGACAAAAAGCGTCAGCAGGAATACCGATTTTCTTCGATAGCAGAATATATCGACGAATGGAATATCAATTAGTGGCGACAGAGGAAAAGCGACAAAAAGCGACGGCGAGGGCGACTTCAGGAATAAGGATGAATGTTTCTAGTTTGATTAAAAGGTTAATCGTATCAATTAATTTTTAATTGAAAACCTTTTCCACTACAATCAATTTTTTAATTGGGAATATTTTGGTGATATTTTTTTCTGTGTAGTAAAATTTAGAAATTACCTACATACAAAAAACCGAATTTGTGGAAAATTAATGCACGATAGTTTCATTATTGAAGACTGTACACACAAAGAAAATTTCATTAAAATTGAGCCAACGAAAATTTTTAATTGATATAACGAAACATTTTCATTAAGACAATGAAAATGTTCTTTAATAGTACGAAACGTTTCGTTGACTAACAGAAAATTCGTTACAATAATGAAAAATTTCGTTATATCAATGAATTTGTTTCATTGGCTCAATTTTAATGACACATTTCATTAATATAACGAAACTTTTTCTACCAGTGTAGCTTGGTTGTAACAGACAGGCAGACGGGCATTGTTATATAAGGAGGAGGGGGTGGTTTATATGGGAGCTATTCGAAACATAAACCGATATAGCCGATCACGAAACTTGACCTGCCAAAAATTGAATTTGTGGAAAATTTAAGAACGATAGCTTCATTGTTTAAGAATGTAGACTAGTTATAAGACAGGCAGACCGACATTGTTATATCCTCTTAGATTTTCACTCTGATCAAGAACTGGTCTATATAGTCCGGAATCGATATTTCGATGTGTTACAAACTGAATGCCTGAGCTTTTTATATCCCCATCACAATTCTATTTTTCCAATTAAACAATTAGTTAAAATTTAATAAAATTTTCAATTAATTTATTTAAAAATTTTTTTATTAAAACAAAAATCAATCAAACATTAATTAATATAAATTAATTTTTAATTGGATCAATTCTCTTTTTAATTGACTTTGGTGATTGATGCTATCATTTTTGTGATTGACGACATTTCAATTAAAAATTAAACCAAATGGTAGAAAAATTAATAAAAATCAATTAAAAATTAATTAATTGTATAGATTCATTTTTAATTGGATTAATTATCTTTTTATTTGACTTTTGTGATTGATGCTACCATTTATTAATTGTGGGTAGGAAAATTAATAAAAATTAATTAAATGTATAAATTCATTTTTAATTGGTTAAATTATCATTTTATTTGACTTTTGTGATTTTTGATTTCAATTAAAAATTAATTATAGCAAATGCGTATAAAAATTATATATCAATTAAAATTTTAAATGAAATTTAAAAAATTTTCACTCAAAAATTCAAATGATCCAACTATTTTTTTTAATTAAAATAAAAATATATCAGATATGTAAGCTAATTGTATCAGTTATTTTTTTAATTGAATTAATTAATTTTTTTTATGGACTGTAGTGATTGATATTACCACTTTCGTGATTGAAGATATTTCAATTAACTAACAATTGTACAAAAAAAATATTATTTTTCTCTGACTACCAAACCTCTTGCGGTGCGCTCAAAACAAAAGTTTACTTGGACCCAAAGATTTTGATTTTGGTATCGACTCTGAGCCAAAGATACGGCTTCAAGACATTTTTAGGTACCTATATAACTTTAAATTTAGGATAAAAAATTGATATTAGGTTATGAACTTATTTGTGGAATTTTAAATCCCTATATTCATTCACGAAATTTCTTCAAATAAAGTCTTAATTGAGTTTTAAACAAGTAAGGAAAGTTTAAAGTCGGGCGGGGCCGACTATATTATACCCTGCACAACTTTGTAGATCTAAATTTTTGATACCATATCACATCCGTCAAATGTGTTGGGTGCTATATATAAAGGTTTGTCCCAAATACATACATTTAAATATCACTCGATTTGGACAGAATTTGATAGACTTTTACAAAATCTATAGACTCAAAATTTAAGTTGGCTAATGCACTAGGGTGGAACACAATTTTAGTAAAAAATAAATATGGGAAACATTTAAATCTGAAGCAATTTTAAGGAAACTTCGCAAAAGTTTATTTATGATTTATCGCTCGATATATATATATTAGAAGTTTAGGAAAATTAGAGTCACTTTTTACAACTTTTCGACTAAGCAGTGGCTATTTTACAAAAAAAATGTTGGTATTTTGATCATTTTTGTCGAAATCAGAAAAACATATATATGGGAGCTATATCTAAATCTGAACCGATTTCAACCAAATTTGGCACACATGACTATATTACTAATTGTACTCCTAGTGCAAAATTTCAACCAAATTGGGCCAAAACTCTGGCTTCTGGGGCCATATAAGTCTATATCGGGCGAAAAATATATATATGGAAGCTATATCTAAATCTGAACCGATTTCAATTAAATTTGGCACACATGACTATACTACCAATTGTACTCCTCGTGCAAAATTTCAAGCAAATCGGGATAAAACTTTGGCTTCTGGATCCATATAAGTGCATATCGGGCGAAAGATATATATGGGAGCTATATCTAAATCTGAATCGATTTCGACCAAATTTGACACGCATAGCTACAATGCTAAATCTACTCCCTGTGCAAAATTTCAACCAAATTGGGCCAAAACTCTGGCTTTTAGGACCATTTTAGTCCATATCGGGCGAAAGATATATATGGGAGCTATATATAAATCTGAACCGATTTCAATCAATTTTTGCACACTTGACTATACTACTAATTGTACTCCTAGTGCAAAATTTCAACCAAATTCGGCCAAAAATCTGGCTTTTAGGACCATTTTAGTCCATATCGAGCGAAAGGTATATATGGAAGCTATATCGAAATCTGAACCGATTTCAATCAAATTTTGCACACTTGACTACACGACTAAGTATTATGTTTGTACAAAATTTCAAGCAAATCGGTAGAAAACTCTGGCTGCTGGGTCCATCGGTAAAAAACTCTGGCTGCTGGGTCTTAAATTCGACCTAGACTTTGATCACAAAAATGTGTTCACAGACAGACGGACGAACGGACGGACAGACGGACATGGTTATATCGACTCAGGGACCCACCCTGAGCATTATTGCCAAAAACACCATGTGTCTATCTCGTCTCCTTCTGGGTGTTACAAACATATGCACTAACTTATAATACCCTGTTCCACAGTGTGGCGCAGGGTATAAAAATATTCAATTACAAATGTATTTCATTTTTTTTTTAAGTGAACCAACAATCAATCACAAAAGTTAATAGTATCAATTAATTTTTAATTGGATCAATGAATTTTTTTAATTGATACTATCATTTCTGTGATTGAAGACATTTCAATTCAATTAATTTTGTGATTGAATTAGAAAATTTTTTTTGTGAGAACTTTAAAAAATACAAAGTTTTGAAAATAAGTCATCTTAAATCTAAAGATTCCATATTTCAGTTAATTTAAGGACGAGCAAAAATATTGTTCGTTACTTTAAGGGAAATGTGCTCTGGTTTAAAGACATTCGACTTTAAGGGAGGGATGCAAATTTCCAAAATTTGTGTCCTAATTTTAATAAAAAATTTTTGAAGCAAATATAAACTTTCTTTTAGATAAAATTTCATTATTTTAAAGAAATTTGTCCTTAACATTGTGAAAATTGCACATTTCAAAATTTGCAAATAACCACGAAAATATTTTTTCAGTGTGTGAGGTAAATTTTAAAACTAATTAAAAAGAATAAAAAAAAACTGACTTACCAAATGTAAAACGGTGTTCACGACCTCACGATTCGTCACCTGCCCCACTTCGATGAGCCCGATTAGAACGGCAAACTTCAGATTATCGGGCGTTGTCATTCTGACAATTTCATCCGGCCGTTTAATGTCACTAAACGGCGGACGTAATAAGTCCGCCATGGTGATAGTTTTTTGTATTTCCAATTTAATAAGAGCCAAGGATATTTATTTCAATAATATTTTTTGTTTTTGTTTTTTTTTTGTTTTAGTTTAAATGTCAATTCTCAATTAGAGAAGAGTTAACACAATAATGGAATTGTCGGCAATAATTGATGACAAATACCAAGAGACCAAGATTCAATGGTGATAGAAAGAATTTAAGATGTGCATAATTAAACATTTGAGTTTTTTCATTTTTTTTTTGTTTGTCGTTGTATTTGAATATTTGTAGATTTGTAATATTTTAGGGTATTTTCTTTTAAAATATAGCAATTATTTTTTTACTTATTTAAATAGAACAATAGCAGATGTTGTTGATGTTTTTGTTTTTTTGTTTTATTTTGAGGAGTTAACATTTAGAAAGCAAGCAAGGATATTTTCATTCAATTATGTTTTCTCTACAATTTCGTTTACACACTGATACACACTAATACAACTACACAAATGGACACAAATTGCTTTGGATTTCTTTTTATTTTCGCAAAATTTTTTTGTTTTGTGTTATTTTTATTTACAATATAGCTTAAGCAAATTTTATAATTTTTTTGTGTTTTCTCTTTTTTTTTATTATGCAAAGCAATTTTCTATTATTCTTAATTTAACGATTATCTGGGTGGTTTTGATATTTTTGTGTTATCAAGAAAAAGATAGATAAGATAGACGGTATTATTTCACAAAACAGTTGGGGTTAATATTGCACATTTAACGTATGGTATGGTGGTTTTATTTTTACGATTATGTTTTTTTGCATTTATAAAGCAAATATTTTTAGGCTTTAAATATTTGCTTATTTGTTGATTTTTTTATTTAATTTTTGGATATTACACTCAATTATTATTTTGCCTTTTGTATCTAGGCTATTGGGGATATGGAATTACTCCTTTAGGCTCACATATATTTTTTACATTGTATATGCCAGAAACACTGAAAACAAAAAAAGAGAAGAGGATATTAGGAAACAGGTTAACAGATTACAAACAAATATCAAATAAGATAAATATAATTTATGTATATATTTAAAATAAAAAAAAAATGCATTACATCCTCATCACATGTAGCGGGTATATTTCAATTGAAATGAACAAAAGAATTTAAAAAGTGGGCCGATTTTTATAAAAACCAACTAATGTCCTCAGAAGTTCTTGAAATTGTGAAGGAGGTTGTAGCGCAGTGTTAAGGATTTTTTTCCATGTCCGACAATTTGTTCAAGTTTGCTTAAGAAACTTGTTCTCGACGATTTCTTTTAAACTTACAAAAATCAATGTTAGGCTAATTTTGTACACATTTAATAATATATATGTTTCTATATAAAATAAGTGAGTAAAGTAGAAAGTCGGGCGGGGCCGACTATATCATACCCTACTGAATTAGTAAACATAAGCATTTGTGGGGTATCTTTGGTATAGGTTTTGGAGTATCATTGGTATAGGTTTTGGAGAACATAAAGGGGGGTACATGTTTATGGGTGTCTTGTCACAATCTGAGCTGAAATATCTAATATTAGGAGCTATAGTTTATTTTGCACCAAAAGAGTTAGTATGCCACTAATATTGAGTCTATTGTTAAAAAAGAGGAAATCCGTCAATTAGTTGTGGGTAATAAATCCAAATTTCTGCAAATAGGGCAATATATTTATGTAAGAGCTACATGTAAGTCTAAATACGATCAGCTAGTACATCAAAATTTGAAATTTGAGTAACATTGGTTAATAAATAAAAGTATTATGGTCAAATTTGGGAAAATCGAGCGACGCATATATATGGGACCTATATCTACATCTGAACCAATTTGTACAATATTTTGCAGGTATGATTGATACCACAGAAGGTCACTTTGTGTAAAATTTGAGTACGATCAGTTAATAAATGAGGCCCCTATGGTCAAAAAAAGGTTATTATGGGCAAATTTTTCAAAATCGGGCGATACATATACATGCTAGCTATATTTAAATTTGAACCGATTTCGAAGAAATTTTGCACATACAGTTAGTGCTATAGAGAATTACATTTAGCCAACTTTGGTTACGATAGTTTGATAAATAAGGGTTTTACGGCCAAATTTGACCAAATCAGGCGATACATATATATGGAAGCTATATCTAAAGCTGAACCGATTTCGATGAAATTTCGCACATACAGTTAGAGGTATAGAAGATTATATATAGCCAACTTTGAGTACTATCGGTTGATAAATAAGGGTTTTACGGTCAAATTTGGCAAAATCGGATGATACATATATATGGGAGCTATATCTAAATCTGAACCGATTTCGATTATTTTTGACACATATTGTCAGTACCATAAAAGATTAGAGTAAGCCAAGTTTGAGTAAGATCGCTTAATAAATAAGGTTTTTATGGCCAAATTTGGGAAAATCGGGCGATACATATATATGGGAGTTATATCTGAATATGATCCGATTTCTTCCAAATTCAATAGCGTTCGTCCTTGTGCCCAAACAACACCCTGTACCAAATTTCATCCAAATCGGTTAATAATTGCGACCGGAATCCTGTGAACAACAAATACATGGACATACGGACGGACGGACACCAAGCGCTAGATCGATTCAGGAGGCGATTCTGAGTCGATCGGTATATATTTTATGGGGCCTAAAATCAATATTTCAGGTAGGCACATTTTTTGGCCGATCAAACTTATTATACCCTGACCACTATGTGGTTTAGGGTATAAAAATCTGTTCTGAAACTGATGCTAACATAAACTTCATTGCAAACTTATTTATTTTTATTTATAATATTTCCAATTAAAAAGTTGATTGAAATTGAAAACTTAATTAAATAAAAAATTTATTGATACAACTAAACAAATTAAAAACAAGAATAAGGCCGTAAGTTCGGCCAGGCCGAATCTTATATTCCCTCCACCATGGATTGCGTAGAAACTTCTACTAAAGATGGTTATCCAAAATTAAATTGCTCGGGTTGCGGTCGATACCAGGCCATCTTAAAACTTCTTAACATCATCTTCTAAATTGTAAGTTAGTCCATGCGGGATATTTAGTAGAGAAAAGAAAGATCGATTAAATACGTATATATTCAGTTCTTGTCCGGTATATATAGGGAAGAAATAATTACGAACCGATATGAACTTTTGTGCGGCAATTGGAATATGGGGGGTCGCTTTTTATGGGCTATATATCATTATGAATACGAGTCTACTAAAAATGTCAGATTTTTTACTGTTTGGTAGATTGGTAGAATTCTTGATATTTTGGAAGATTTTGCAAAATATTCCTCTCCAACTATGAAATTCTTCATAAATTTTCCATAAAAATAAAATTTTGACAAAATTTTTTACAGAAATAAAATTTTTTACAGAAATAAAATTCTAACAAAATTTTCTATAGAAATGAATTTTTGACAAAATTTTCTATAGAAATAAATTTTTGACAAAATTTTCTTTAGAAATTATATTTTGACAAAATTTCCTAAAGACATAAAATGTTGACAAAATTTTCTATAGAAATAAAATTTTGATAAAATTGTCCATAGAAATATAAAATTTGGACAAAATTTTCTACGGTAATAAAATTTTGGTAGATTATTTTTGGCTCGAGTGGCAATCGTGATTTTTCTGTGATTGGGGATCAGTTTATTTGGGGGCTGTATATAATATAGATCGATACAAACCAATTTTGGCATGGTTGTTATCGGCCATACACTAGTGAAATGTACCAAATTTCAACCGGATCGGATGAATTTTGCTCATTCAAGAGGCTACGGAGGTCAAATCCCGGGATCGGTTTATATGGGGGCTATAAATAATAATGAACCGATATGGACCAATTCTGGCATGGTTGTCAGAGAACATATACTAACACCATGTACAAAATTTCAACCGGATCGGATGAAATTTGCTTCTCTTAGAGGCTCCGCAAGCCAAATCCGGGGATCGGTTTATATGGGGGCTATATATAATTATGGACCGATGTGGACCAATTTTTGCATGGTTGTTACAGACCATATGGGAGCCACCGTGGTGCAATGGTTAGCATGCCCGCCTTGCATACACAGGGTCGTGGGTTCAAACCCAGTTTCTACCAAACACCAAAAAGTTATTCAGCGGTGGATATCCCACCTCAGTAATGCTGGTGACATTTCTGAGGATTTCAAAGCTTCTCTAAGTGGTTTCACTGTAATGTGGAACGCCGTTCGGAATATTAATTTTTGTTTTAATCAAAAAAAAATCTTTTGAATCAATTAAATTTTTTATTGAATATTTTTGAAAATGAATCAAAGTTGGAAATATTTTGGTGATATTTTTTTTTCTATGTAATTGAAGCCATTTCAATTGAAAAAAACTAATTGGAGCAATTAATTTCATGATTTTCTTTACTTTTAATTCATTTTTGATTTCAGTAGAACGTAGAATTTTGAAAATGATACACTCAAAAAAAATTTACTTGGATTCAAAGACTTTGACCTTCGCTTAAGGATTTTGGTATTGATTCCGAGCCAACGATGCGGCTTCTTTAAAATAAAGAAATTTTTTAGCGACCCATCTGGCTTTATATCTAGGACCAATAAAATTAAAATTAGGATACAGATCTCATTTATCAATTTTGCATTCTCTTTTCGCGGTTGTTAATAAAGGTACTCACGTACAAACAAATACCAGTTTAAAAATCCAAATACTTCAAATTAAAAAATGTTTTCTTAATTTCAAAAAAAAAAAAAAACTTTTAACCAAACATGCTAAATCTTCAAAATAAGTCTTAGCCAAAATTATACCGGATACTTCAAATTATGTTTTCTTAATTCTAAAAAAAAATTAAACCAAAGACGTAAATCCTCAAAATAAGTCTTAGCCTATATTTGAAGAGTTTTTATCTTAATCTAAAGTTTCAATATTTCAATTAATTTAATGATAATTTCTTTAAATCAAAAATGTGTTTCTTTACTTTAAGGAAAATTAGCCTTAGTTCAAAGACAGGCTACGATAACGGAGGGACGCAATTTTACAAAATTTGTGTCCTAAATTTAATGAAAACAATTTTTTTGACTCAAAGTTTATAAACTTTATTTTAATAAAAATTTCGTTATTTTAAAGAAATTTGTCCTTAATATTTTGTAAATTTCGCATCCTAAAATTTTTCAGTGTAGTTAATGGCAATGGCAATCTCAAAAATTGCATAATTTTAGTTAAATTTTTGCATGGCATATTTCATTTTTTGTCATAAAACAATTTACTTTTTTGTTTATCTACATAGCTCGTCATATTATTTTAATACCAAGAGATCATATCAGATTAGAATTATTAACCATAAATATTACGAAACTTCTCACTTTTATTCTGTCCCTTAACCTCTGAAGCAATCAAAGGGCATATTCTTTTATTTGCCTTCCTACACTACTACTTAAATATGAAATACATAGTCTAGACAAGTCCTTGAAACAATCCATCCTTGTCTCAGTTACGCCTATTTTTCATGTTCATCGTTGAAGTCATTTGTATTCTCTTACTTCACAATTGACACTGACCTTGCAACTGGTCATCTCTCACAAATGTTTAAATATTTCATAACATAACATTCGTAGTCATCTTATATCTTTGTTTAATTTATTGTTATTTTTATTTAATTTTTTTCTTATGATATGCGAGCTCTGGGTCATTATTAGATATATGCATGGTTGAAAAAAAAAACAAATCTGTATAATTGTAAACGTATCAAATTTCTTTCAATTTAAAGTCTAATTTTTATATATTATTCTAAGTTTAATTGGGTTTAGCATTATTGTTGTATTCATCTTTATCAAAATTCATCAAAATCCTAACTGTAGTGCCATAATTTTGAAATTTTATATGAATAACTTAAATTTCTCGAGATTTATTTTAATAATGATATTGGTATACTTAACATTTTTATATGCAATGTATGACTAAATACTAAAATTTTATTATGCAGAAAAAATTATTTTGCAAAAGTTGAGATTATTTTTAAATTAAAAAAAAACCATTAGTAATTCATTGTTCATAATTAAAAAAAAATTAAAAAAATTCCTATCTAACTTTAAATTCTTAGTTTCAATAAAGGAAAATTCATTGAAGACGAGGATGAAAATTTAAGGAAAAATTATTTAAAACAAAGTATAAATGCGTTCCTTTAATTAAAATACTACTGTAGTGAATTTTGTCCAAGGGTTTTCCATTTCGATGTAGTTCTTTTTTGCTTAATTTGAGAGGACTGTTAATATCCTGTCAGCATTTAGAAATTCGATTTTATCCCCATCGTTACCATCGTTACACTGAAAAGCAGCATGCCGGGTTCCAAAGATATTCTCTTCACACCAATGATTTTGGTATTACGTGATATTTAAGATTAAGCAACCTAAATTTTAGGATGCGCAATTTACAAAATATTAAGGACAAATATCTTTAAAACAATGAAATTTTATTTAAAATAAAGTTTATAATCTTTGTTTCAGCTTTTTTTCATTAAATTTAGGACACAAATTTTGTAAATTAGCGTTCCTCCGTTAAGGTCGCATGTCTTTGAACTAAATGAAAATTTCCTTAAAGTCATGCATTTTCGATTTAAAGAAATCGTCCTTAAATTAGCTAAAATATTGAATCATTAGATTTAAGATAAAAAGGCTTCAAATATAGGATAAGATTTTGGTTCAAAGTGTCTTTTTAAATTAAGAACATTTTTTATTTTGAAGTATGCGTTCAAATTTAAAAGAGAATTGAGAATCTTAAAAGTATCCTTAAAAAAAGTTTAATTGGATCCAAAGATTTTGACCGCCCCTTAAGGATTTTGATATTGATTCCGAGCCAAAGATGCGGCTTCTTTAAACAAAAGAAATTTTTTGCGACCTATCTGGCTTTAAATCTCTCTCATTTATCAAATTTTCATTCTCTTTTCGCGGTTTATTAATAAAGGTACTCACGTACAAGCAAATTCCAGTTTAAAAATCCGAGTTATAACTGGTATTTTAAAGTAAAAAATGTTTTCTTAATTCCAAAAAACTTTAAACCAAAGACGCTAACTCCTCAAAACAAGTCTTAGCCTATATTTGAAGCTTTTTTATCTTAAATCTAAAGATTCAATATTTCAGTTAATTTAAGGATGATTTCTTTGAATCAAAAATGTGTTTCTTTATTTTAAGGAAATTTTTTCTTAGTTCAAAGACATGCCACTTTAACGGAGGAATGCAAATTTACAAAATTTGTATCCTAAATTTAATAAAACCAGTATATACGGCCGTAAGTTCGGCCAGGGCGAATCTTATGTACCCTCCACCATGGATTGCGTAGAATTTTCTACTAAAGACTGTCATCCACAATCGAATTGCTTGGGTTGTGGTAATACTCTATATGATTATGGACCGATATGTACCAATTTTGGCATAGTTGTCGAAGACCATATACTAACACCACGTACCAAATTTCAACCGGATCGGATGAATTTTGCTCCTTCAAGTGGCTCCGGAGGTCAAATCTGGAGATCTGTTTATATGGGGGCTATATATAATTATTATATTATATATGGACCAATTCGTGCGTGGTTGTTAGAGACCATATACTAACACCACGTACCAAATTTCAACCGGATCGGATGAAATTTGCTTCTCTTAGAGTTTCCGCTAGCCAAATCTGGGGATCGATTTATATGGGGGCTATATATAATTATGGACCGATGTGGACCAATTTTTGCATGGTGATAAGAAACTATATACATACACCATATACCAAATTTCAGACGGATCGGATAAAATTTGCTTCTCTTAGAGGATCCGCAAGCCAAATCTGGTGATCGGTTTATATGGGGGCTATATATAATTATGAGCCGGTATAGACTAATTTTTGCATGGTTGTTAGAGACCATATACTAACACCATGTACCAAATTTAAACCGGATCGGATGAAATTTGCTTCTCTTAGAGGTTCCGCAAGCCAAATCTAGGGATCGGTTTATATGGGGGCTATATATAATTATGGACCGATGTGGACCAATTTTTGTATGGTGATAAGAAACCATATACATGGTTAGGTAAGGTTAGGTTATGTGGCAGCCCGATGTATCAGGCTCACTTAGACTATTCAGTCCATTGTGATACCACAGTGGTGAACTTCTCTCTTATCACTGAGTGCTGCCCGATTCCATGTTAAGCTCAATGACAAGGGACCTCCTTTTTATAGCCGAGTCCGAACGGCGTTCCACATTCCAGTGAAACCACTTAGAGAAGCTTTGAAACCCTCAGAAATGTCACCAGCATTACTGAGGTGGGATAATCCATCGCTGAAAAACTTTTTGGTGTTCGGTCGTAGCAGGAATCACACCCACGACCTTGTGTATGCAAGGCGGGCATGCTAACCATTGCACCACGGTGGCTCCATATACATACACCATGTACCAAATTTCAATCGGATCGGATGAAATTTGCTTCTCTTAGAGATTCCGCAAGCCAAATCTGGGGGTCGGTTTTTATGGGGGCTATATATAATTATGGACCGATGTGGACCAATTTTTGCATGGTGATAAGAAACCATATACATACACCATATACCAAATTTCAGCCGTTTATATTGGGGCTATACGTAAAAGTGGACCAATATGGCCCATTTGCAATACCATCTGTAGGTCGGATAACAATAACAACTACTTGTGCCAAGTTTCAAGTCGATAGCTTGTTTCGTTCGGAAGTTAGCGTGATTTCAAAAGACGGACGGACATGCTTAGATTGACTCAGAATTTCACCACGACCCAGAATATATATACTTTATCGGGTCTTAGAGCAATATTTCGATGTGTTACAAACGGAATGACAAAGTTAATATACCCCCCATCCTATGGTGGAGGGTATAAAAAATTTTGAAGCAAATATTATAAACTTTATTTTAATTAAAATTGCATTATTTTAAAGAAATTTGTCCCTAAAATTTAGGTTGCGTAATCTTTAATATCATGTAAATATTTTTTTCAGTGTAATTATGAACCGATATGGACAAATTGTTTGCATGCTTGCTAGAGGGCATATACTAACGCCACGTAGCGTAGTTCAACCAAATCGGCTGAAATTAGCTCTTCCAAGAGACTGCGCAAGGCAAATCTGGGGATCGGTTCATACTTGGGCTACACTTAGAAATGGTCCAATTTGCAATACCATCCGACCTATATCAATAAAAACCAAGTTTCAAGAGGATAGCTTATAGCCAAGTTTCAAGAGGATAGCTTATAGCCAAGTTTCAAGAGGATAGCTTATTCCGTGGTGCAATGGTTAGCATGCCCGCCTTGCATACACAAGGTCGTGGGTTCGATTCCTGCTTCGACCGAACACCAAAAAGTTTTTCAGCGGTGGATTATCCCACCTCAGTAATTCTGGTGACATTTCTGAGGGTCTCAAAACTTCTCTAAGTGGTTTCACTGCAATGTGGAACGCCGTTCGGACTCGGCTATAAAAAGGAGGTCCCTTGTCATTGAGCTTAACATGGAATCGGGCAGCACTCAGTGATAAGAGAGAAGTTCACCAATGTGGTATCACAATGGACTGAATAGTCTAAGTGATCCTGATACATCGGGCTGCCACCTAACCTAACCTTATTTCGTTCGGATGTTAGAGTGATTTCAACGATATTTGGTCAGTCCACATCGTTGCCAATTAAGTCGGCTCATCTCGCATGAAATGTCCTCACCAATCAGTGATCTCTTAAAAGCTCAAAACAACCTTCAAATTGTTCCCATTTCCCGCCGAAATTTTTAATCTTTCACCCATACTTACAAAACTAATACGATTCTGTTATAATTTATCAAAAATCATGTACAACATATATGACTAAAATGAAAATTTGATTTTAAGAGTGTTCGTAAGATTCATTTCATAGCGGTTCCCATATTATAATTTAATATTTTAAAAGATATTAACCTATGCCAAGTAGAAAAATTTGCGTCGATTCAGCTGTCAAAAATTTTGTGTCAACCTTCGCCAACAAAAATGGATCGGTTTCATACAGAGAACGCGTTTCTAGTCGATTTAGGGAGTAAAAATTAAATCGAAGATGGCTATGACGGCTATACCGGAAAGGGCAAATGTTTGGGGGATTGTTTCGAGGGATTGTTCAGCAAATTTCTTTAGCATAAGTGTATAATATAGGGAGGAGTTTACTTTGAAGATGATAAAGTTCATTTAGAATTAAAAGTAACGATTTTTCATATTACAAACAAATTCACGTTCCTTTTCCCTGTTAGGTCTGTATTGTCGCCAGATTTAATAAAGACCGAAATATACCATTTCAAATTTTTACAAACTTAAAAAGTCGACGTTTTGATATTCACTACAATATTAAGGGATCCATTTGTCCATGGAAATTAAAAAAAAAAAAACGAATGTTATAATCGCAATTACTCATAATAAATTACTTTTGGAATTTATAAACCTCGGACTATACATAATATATGTAAGGCGGAGTTAGAAAACCAAAAACTATTTTTGTGGTTGTTTTTTTTTTTTTTTATTATGGGCACAGTACAAAGTACTGTTGAAACAAATTAATTGCCTGACTTTAAGATAATACCTTTAAGTAAATGTACTCTGGATAAAAATTGCTCGTCATTTCCGCAATGCTTCATTCGTTGAGAGCCGACAAAAACGACTGCGACTTTGGCATCCAAAAAACTATCGGCGATGCAACTCGTCGGCTTCATTCTACGATTCAATCACATCTTTTCTGAACTTAAAATGATACGATTCTAATGATTTTGATTTGTAGCAAATTTACAACAACCATTGATTTGAATTTCATCATTGTGGTTAATACGAAAACATTTTTTCTTTTCCAATACTTTATGTCAAATAGTAATGCTGTCTTTCCATTCCAATTTAATGTCAATGAACGGACATTAGGTCAGCCAGCTATTGACATGACAGGTAGAAATCATATTGGGGAGGAAATAGTAGAGGAAACAAACTAATGAAGAGGTATTAAAGTCTACAAAACTAATTTCTCGCACAACTGCATTAAAGCCTATAACAAAAACAACTAACATTACCAGACAATCGAAAATGTAACAACGACAACAACAAAACCAAACAAAAGGCAACTGTCATTACCTTTCAAGTTGGGGACACAGTAGAGAATATCTCAAGAAAAACAAGTATATACGGCCGCAAGTTCGGCCAGGCCGAATCTTATGTACCCACCACCATGGATTGCGTAGAAACTTCTACGAAAGACTATCATCCACAAGCGAATTACTTGGGTTGTGGTATCTTAAAACTTCTTAACATCGTTTTCTAAATTGTGATTTAGTCCATACATGGTATATATTAGACAAAAAGGTTATGTATAGTTAAGTCTACAAGTAATTACGAATCGATATGGACTTTTTGTACGTAGAGAGCCAGAATTGAAATATGGGGGTCGCTTATATGGGGGCTATATACAATTATGAACTTGATATGGTCAATTTTTGTGTGATTGGGGATCGATTTATCTGAGGGCCATATATAACTATAGACCGATATGGACCTAGTTAGGCATGGTTGTTAACGACCATATACTAGCACAATGTACCAAATTTCAACTCACTCGGATGAAATTTGCTCCTCCAAGAGGTTCCAAAACCAAATCTCGGGATCGGTTTATATGGGGCTATGTACGATTATGGACTGATATGGACCACTTTTGACATGGTTGTTAAATATCATATACTACCACCACGTACCAAATTTCAAGCAGATCGGATGAATTTTGCTTCTCCAAAAGGCACCGGAGGTCAAATCTGAGGATCGGTTTATATGGGAGCTATATATAATTATGGACTGATAGGAACCAATTCCTGCATGGTTGGTGGATACCATATACTAACATCACGTACCAAATTCCAACCGAATGGGAAGAATTTTGCTTCTCTTAGAGGCCTCGCAAGCCAAATCGGGGGATCGGTTTATATGGGGGCTATATATAATTATGGACCGATGTCGACCAATTTTTGCATGGTTGTTAGAGACCATATACTAACACCATATACTAACACCATGTACCAAATTTCAGCAGGATCGGATGAAATTTGCTTCTCTTAGAGGCCTCGCAAGCCAAATCGGGGGATCGGTTTATGTGGGGGCTATATATAATTATGGACCGATGTCGACCAATTTTTGCATGGTTATTAAAGACCATATACTAACACCATGTACCAAATTTCAGCCGGATCGGATGAAATTTGCTTCTCTTAGAGGCCTCGCAAGCCAAATCGGGGGATCGGTTTATATGGGGGCTATATATAATTATGGACCGATGTGGACCAATTTTTGCATGGTTGTTAGAGACCATATACTGACCCCATATACCAAATTTCAGCCGGATCGGATGAAATTTGCTTCTCTTAGGGGCCTCGCAAGCCAAATCGGGGGATCGGTTTATATGGGGGCTATATATAATTATGGACCGATGTGGACCAATTTTTGCATGGTTGTTAGAGACCATATACCAACACCATGTACCAAATTTCAGCCGGATCGGATGAAATTTGGTTCTCTTAGAGGCCTCGCAAGCCAAATTTTGGGGTCCGTTTATAAGGGGCTATACGTAAAAGTGGACCGATATGGCCCATTTGCAATACCATCCGACCTACATCAATAACAACTACTTGTGCCAAGTTTCAAGTCGATAGCTTGTTTCGTTCGGAAGTTAGCGTGATTTCAACAGACGGACGGACGGACATGCTCAGATCGACTCAGAATTTCACCACGACCCAGAATATATATACTTTATGGGGTCTTAGAGCAATATTTCGATGTGTTACAAACGGAATGACAAAGTTAATATACCCCCCATCCTATGGTGGTGGGTATAAAAAACTACGTACGAAGTGTGTTAGAATAGGAGATTTGTAATGATAAAGGTGGGAGATAGAGAACATCTCTCTCTATTTTTACTAACCAAACTAAGAGTTTCAAGAGAAGGAGGTAGACATTTCAAAGGCAATGGGGTAATTGCAATTATACACGTTATGAATGTTAATTAAACGAACACGAACGAAAGGCCATACTATGGGGGAAGGTAAGAGAAGAGTATAGGACGAAGGCAATTCAAGCAAACGCATGGTTGAATTTTACCGCCGTCACAAAAAATTGCTGCATTGGTAATATTCATAAAGCCTAGAAGAAAGAAAAACGAAAAACCCCCAAAAAACGACTACGAGAAAAAAGAGAAAAAAAATCATATTGAGACCAAAAATAAAAACAAAATAGAAAAGTAAAAGAAAAAAAATTGTAACAGATATAAATGAGATAAACAAAAAGTAAAATAAATGCACAATATTGCTTTTGCCAACCACTGTTGCTGAACGAGCGAGCGAACTGCTTTGAAATTCACTTTGTGTTAATACTTCTAACCTTCAAAGAGGGTTGATTGGCCGCTGTTACTATTCACCGGGTGTTGTTTTTTTTTTCTATTCTGGCCCGTGTGTGTTTGTTTTTACGTTGAGGTAATACGAAGAGAGGTGTATCGATTTTTTTTGTGGTCTATTTTTATAAAACAAAAAATTTTACTTTCATTCACACACACACACACTTATGAGACGGCATTCTTCGATGATTGTAACTCATCGTACAAACCTTTTTGTGAAATAAAAATAAAAGTAAACTAGCGTAATACGTAAAAACACGTTGAAATATAGACACGTCGTTTGATACACTACTAAATCAAAGATAAATAAAAGATTTCTTGAGAGTTGCTTCAAGCAAAGAGAACGTCAGTATAGTTAACAAACAAAAAATAAATAAATAAAACGTTAACCTGTGAGAGCGGTGTTGAGGAATGTTGCCAGATCAATATCGATCGATGTTTGTGTGGGTAACATTAAGCATTCTAACGTAAATGTTACTGGGATCACTACACTCAAAAAAAGTGAACCCTATATTTCACTAAAGCCGATTTAACTTCATGGAATTATTACAGTTTAAGGAAGTTTCCATGATTTTAGTATTTTTTTTGCGTACGTTAGTTAAATTAACTAAAACAAAAATGAATAAAATTATACACAGATGAAGCATAACGATTAACTAAAATAGTGTCTCCCACAAAATAGTTCAGAATTTCTTAAAAATTTTAAATTTTACCAATAATGCGCCCATCTTCAACTTCGTATGTCACTAAAGACATTCTTGCAATTTTGAACTCCAATTTTTTCCTTCAAACTACAAAATTTTCTTTAACATGTGAAAAAACTTAAGTATGTCTAATAAATTTTCTTGAATTTGTCGAAAACTACTTACTTATTTTGTGATATCGGTGCGATGCCAAAGTGTGTAATACTGTTTAGTTAAAATTTTCTAAAAATATACAAAATTTTCTAAAATTAACCAAAAGATGTCTTCCTAGCGGGTTCACTGTGTTTTTTTTTTTCAGTGTAGATCATGCTATGTTCGATTTTCGAATGGAAATTTACGGTTACTTTATTCAAATAATAAATTTTAATGCGAATAATTGTACTCTCTCGATGTGTACGCTCTTTTTTATCTACTCTGAAAAAACAGTGAACCTATCAGGAAGAAAAATGTTGGTTATTTTAGAAAATTTAGATTATTTTTGGAAAATTTTAATTAAACAGTTTTACAAACACTGCCATTACGCCGATATCACATAACCAAGTAAATATTCAATTCAACAATAAATTCAACAAATTCCGTATATGCTAATCTTCAAGGCCGTAGCCAGGATTTTAATTCGGGGGGGTTCAAAAAAATATTCATATAATCTCATGTCTAGATAATTTTATTTATGCATAGGTATGTATACAATATTTTTACAATATTAAATTGAGCCGACGGGCTTTTTGGGCAGCAAATAAATCAATGACTTCTTCAGTCGGCACATTTATTCGGCGATGAACCGACATTAATGCCAATCCATTGAGTCTACTCTCGCTAGTCGAATTTCTAAGATACGTCTTTAATCTCTTCATTGTTGAAAATGAAAGTTCGGATGAGTACGTAGTAACTGCAGGGATGGAAAGTGCAGTACTATAGTACTTTTTTCAATACTTTTTCACCCCGGTCAGTACCGTAGTACCCCCGCGAATGATTTAGTACCTTTTGTGTAGACATTTTTGAGTCGATATCAGATTTATGGTACAATATCTTTGACAAAATATTTTAATATTTTGAGAAAGTCTTTATCAACCTTATTTGCTAATAGTCTTTTACAAATATGGCAAAACAGACATGTTCATGTGGGAAGAAAATCTCGATTTTGTAAAAGACATAGTCAAAAACAGGATTTTGTTGATCTTCAAGAATGTTTTCAGTCGAAAAAAGAATGCGATTCTATATTATCGATTTTTTATTTCGGTAGAAAATGTTGTCAAAATTTTATTTCAATTGAAAATTTTGTAAAAATTTTAGTTCTATAGGAAATTTTTGCAAAATTTTATTTCTATAGAAAAAATTTTGCAACATTTTTTTTACAGAATTTTGTCAAAATTTTATTTATATAGAAAATTTTGTCAACATTTTATTTTCTTTAAAATGTAGTCTCTTGACAATAATTTTCCAGTGAAATTTTTGTAAAAAGTACCTTTCCGCTCAAAAAATACCTTTTTTTGTACTTTCTTAAAAATTGTATTTTCCATCCCTGAGTAACTGGCAAATTGACCAAAATTTTTAAAAGAATATGCACGTTTGGAAATATCTCTTTATTGCACTCTCCAAGTGCTTCCATCGCTGAATTAGGCAGGTTCTTTTCGCAGGTTTTGCGCCATTTCATTTACACATGTGTGTTTGGCTATTTCGTTGTTGTTGCTATGGTTAAACAAAGCGAGTCATGTTCACAAAAAGAACAACAAACACAAATAAAAAGCAGAAAGACATTTTCCAAAAATGAAATTTGTGGTGCGAGAACCAAAACAATTTGTTTTTTTCGACCGTCGTTTGACGGGCTTTTCAACTGGTATTCTATGATTTGTGCAAGTTTTATAGGTAAGCGTTTTTCAAAATAAAACCTCCAGCTTTTCTTCAACATCTTCGATAAGATTTTTCTATGCAGCTAAAAATATATATTTATTTATATAAAAATATTCATTCATTTCGGGGGGGGGGGTTTGATCCCCCTCATCCCCCCCCCCCTGAATACGGCCTTGCTAATCTTTCTCCAATTTGGTGTGGAATGGTAATGAAAAAGCACTGGATATAAAGGTTGATTTTTTAGTTGTAATTTTTTTCCAACGCTGGTTTAAAGAGCTGACGCACGTTTCGAGTTTCAGTTTGGCCTATAATTTAACCATGAATTGTCTTACAACCGGCCACATATAATGAAACATCCCAAATATGCACGCACAGAAAAAACATATTTGGACATGGTTGCCGCATCCATTTAATGCTTTTCTACACTGAAAAAAATATTGACCTAATATGGAAGATTATGCAACTTAAATTTTAGGACTAAGGACAAAATTCTTTAAAATAATGAAATTTTAATTAAAAGAAAGTTTATAATCCTTGCTTCAAAATTTTTTTTTCATTAAATTTAGGACACAAATTTTGAAATTTCCCTCTGTTGAAGTTGTAGATCTTTGAAGTAAGGCAAATGTTCCTTAAAATAAAGAAAAACATTTTTAATTTAAAGAAATCGTTTTAACTCAACTGACATATTGAATTTTTAAATTTAAGATAAAAATGCTTCAAATATAGGCTAAGACTTATTTTAAGGAATTGCATCTTTGGTTTAAAGTTTTTTTACCATTAAGAAAACAGTTTTTACTTTGAAGTACTTGGCATAATTTGGATTTTGAAACTGGAATTTGTTTGTACATGAATACCTTTATTAATATATCGCAAACAGAGAATAAAAATTCGATGAATGAGATCTGTATCCAATTTTAATTTTATCGATCCTAGAGTGAAAGCCAGGGAGGTCCCTAAAAACGTCTTTATTTTAAAGAAGTCGCATCTTTGGCTCGGAATAAATACCAAAATCCTTAAAGGAAGGTCAAAATCTTTGGATCCAAGTAAACTTTTTTTTGAGTGTAGAGTATGTAATTGTCGCGAAAACCATGTATTTTGTCTTTGTAAAAATAACTTTCTAGCAGAGAAAAATATATGTTGGCAATAAGCATTTAAATGGTTCTCAAATGCTGCAAACATGTTCTATTATTTAAATGATAGAATTTGAGACCATTATATGGTCGCGAAAATCATGTACCTGACCATTTAATTTTTTTACTTTCTTGCAGGGAAAAAAGTATTTTTATAGGTTACGTATAGACAAGTATAGAACCATTAAATGGCCAAAAAGGCCATGTACATTGTTTTCGTGACCATGTAATTTTTAAATTTTTTTTCAGCGAAAAATTTACCAGGTACACACGATTGTCATTTTGCGCGTCAGTCGTGTGTTTATTCAGAAGTGCGAAAGAGGGAAGGGTAATTGAAAAAATGTACCTGTTTTTTTTTTTTTGTTCTGCGTTTTGTTATATGGTTTAATTTTTATTTGCAGTTACATGATGTCTGCGTTTGTACGTTTGATGAGCACGAAGTAAATATGAAATGATTACTTATTGTTGAAATTAAACCAAAATAAAGTGTGCAAAAATATGTGATGTTATAAATACAAATAAACAATGATTTATTTAAATGATAGAATTTGAGACCATTATATGGTCGCGAAAATCATGTACCTGACCATTTAATTTTTTTACTTTCTTGCAGGGAAAAAAGTATTTTTATAGGTTACGTATAGACAAGTATAGAACCATTAAATGGCCAAAAAGGCCATGTACATTGTTTTCGTGACCATGTAATTTTTAAATTTTTTTTCAGCGAAAAATTTACCAGGTACACACGATTGTCATTTTGCGCGTCAGTCGTGTGTTTATTCAGAAGTGCGAAAGAGGGAAGGGTAATTGAAAAAATGTACCTGTTTTTTTTTTGTTCTGCGTTTTGTTATATGGTTTAATTTTTATTTGCAGTTACATGATGTCTGCGTTTGTACGTTTGATGAGCACGAAGTAAATATGAAATGATTACTTATTGTTGAAATTAAACCAAAATAAAGTGTGCAAAAATATGTGATGTTATAAATACAAATAAACAATGATTTAATGTATAAATAAATAAAAACCAATAAATAAAGTTCATTTTGCGTTTTCTTTTCTCAAGTGGCGTCTTTTTTTCGACGACGAAAAAGTTTTTTAGGTTGTGACCATATTCTTTTAACTGAAAGGAAACCATTTTTGACGAATGCCATAACATTTTAGACCGTGACCATTTTCTTTTGATTCAAACAAAATTCTTTTTATCAATATAATAACATTTTAGATGAGGAAAATTTTATTTTTCTTAAAACCATATTCACTGAGCCAACATGGTTGCAGGTGAAAATGGTACATGGTCGCCGCAAAAATAGCTCCTATCATATTATTTTGCTCTTCGAATATGATTGTGGCAATCATGTTTCTTCTCTGCGTGTGGAAACCTACACTGAAAAAAGAAGCATGTCCGGTTCCAAAGATTTTGTCTTTAATTTTGGTATTGATTCCGAGCCAAAGAAGCGGAAAATACAGGTAAGGATACTTTTAAGACACAATTCTCTTTTAGATTTGGGTTTTGTGTACTTGCTTCTAGGAAGCAAATTTTAATTTTTCGCTTTTTCAGCTTTTTTCCTTCATATGCTATCAAAGTCCTTTAAAAACGAGCTAACGACAACTTTATTTTCTAAATTAAGACTCGACTTCCAGTAGAAATTATGCTATGCTTCAAGTAAAAAACGTCTTTAAAATAAAGTGTGGAAAAACTTGTCCTATATTTGAATGATTTTTTGCTTTGTAGTCAAGACGCAAAAAGACAACAAATTTAAAGACAATTTCATTAAATTTAAAGAATTTTTCTGAATTATTAAAGTCAAGTTGACCTTAGCCGAAACATTTTTTCTTTCATGTTATGACACCAATTTTTAAGTGATACCACTTAATTATAAGGACAATATGACTTCATTGAAAAGTTTATTGACTTTTGGACAAGGAAAAAAGCTTATATATTAAAGAAATGCGTCTTCTATGCTAAGCAAAATTTGCATTCGTATTTTAAAGACATGAAATCTTTGACCTCACGACAATATTTTTTTCAGTGTACTATTGCCAAATTTGTCCAGAGGTATCCACTAAAGGTAGATACTACACCGAAAAAAGTAAACTGTTTTATAGTAAAGGTGGGTATTAAGTTCGAGTTTAGCCGCTAAAGTCGTATTTTTTCACGATTACTTTTCTTTAATAATCCATTTTAAGGAATACAAACTTTGTGAAAATTTGCTTTGGGCTATTCCCCGTCAAGTTGTAATAAAATTTGCAACAAATATGTATAATTTTATGCCTTTTTGCTGATTTAGTTTTCACTTTAAGAACGAAGTGAAGTTTCATATTGAACTTATGTGTACGGTCATTGAACTTTATACCCACGTTTAGTTCATAAAAAGATTTGGGACTTACTTAAACAAATTAATGTTTCATTGAGCTATGGAAAATTTTGAAAAAAATAATAAAATGTAACTACTAGCACGACTTTTGGACAAGGGAAAAACTTTATATCGGAGAAATGCGTTTTCTATGTTGTGCTTAGTACTAAGTTCGTTTCTGCGAAAAACGAATATCTTTATCTATCTCTGTAAATAGGGTCTCAAACTCAGGGATGTTAACTTATTTATGCGAAATAATATGCCTGCCTATTTTTTCGTGTGAAAAATCCAGGGTTGTATAAATATATGTCTGAATATACTTAAAACAAAGTTTTCGCATTTATTCCGCGCTAACATTTTTTATATGGAGTATAACAGTTTTTCGTGCGAAAACGTGATCTTAGTACTAGGCTTTAAGCAAAAAAAATGTGTATTTCATTTGTGTAAAACTTTGTTTCTCATTTTTTTTCATGAAAAATTTTCTCACATTTGGTATAGTTGAACTGAAATTTACTAATTTTCATGAACTAAAATAAAGTTAAATCGGCTATAAAAATAATCTATTGTAGGTTTTTCAGGGGTTTTAAATATGCAGCTACAAGATGGCTTCCACATAAGGAATTGTTCGATATTTTTAGGTTGGTGGTATCCGCTTGCATATATTTTTTTTAATTTAAATGACTGAAAGTTCGCACCCTGCGAAAATGGCTAAATTTATTTGTCCATGCTTTGCATATATATTTAAATATAAAATTATAAACAAAAATATTATAAAAGAGTGGTTTTTGGTTGGTCAGTTGTTTACTTTTTGAAAATCCCATTTTTCATCCTTGGTCCAAAATGTGTAGACAGCGGTATCAGAATAACGATATAACACCCTCAAAAAAAAGTCGCTTCTGTAACATATACCCCAAACACATTTTGCTTCAAGCATATATATTTTCAGGATTGGTTCAAACAAAATATTGTTTGTATTATTCAAACATATTATGTTTCACCTTAAAGCATACACTGGTAGAAAAAAAATTTAATGGAATTTTCTACATTTTTAAAGCGTCAATTGGTTACTTCCATTATTTTACTTGCAACATACTCTCAAGGTCTCTCTTTCTAAACAAATATCTGCTTATAGGCTATTTCTAAATTAATATATGTTTTCATCTAAGCATATTATATTTACAAACATTTTATGTACCAAACATAATATGTTCTAACATATTAACATATATGTCCCTACACGCTCATAAAAAATCGCTTCTGTAACATATACTCCCAAACATATTTTGCTTCAAGCATATACATTTGTGGGTATTGCCCAAACATTTATATGTTTGATCTCTTCCAATATATAATATGTTTAAAAGCATATTGGTCTAAACAATATATGTTTGGGTAGTCTAAGTTCCAAACATTTTGTATTTTTGCATCCAAATTCAATAATGTTGTCTTCCAAAAAACAATATGTTATTATGTGACCATATAATATGTTTGGAAGCATTTTGCACCCAAAAATATTATATGCTTAAAAAATATTCTCCAAAACAATATTGTGCTCAAAATTTTATTTATTTATTTATATATTTACAATCATAATGAATTATGAAAATAAACAGGTAATATAGGTGCTAACAACATAGGTTTTCGACCTGAATGCTCAAAATGTTGTTTCTGCCCAATTGTATATTCCCCACATCTTTCTCACTTCCACGAGATTTTTTAGTTCTTAGCACCTTTTTCTGTAATACAAACATTGTAGAAGAAATTATTCAATTTTATGATTTTTTTTATTTTAATTTTACCTTTTGCCGGACGGGGACTCGAACAGCGGACCACACAGTTTGTAAGGATCAAAGAAGTAGCTGATCAATTGCCCAAGGAAAAATAAAATGTTAATTTTGTAATAACAAGCAACAACCACCAACTTAATTCAATATCGCTCCCTGTTAAATAGCGCTCCAAGCTACTAAACACATATATGTTAATAGGCTATTTCTAAATTAATATATGTTTGCATTCAAGCATATTATATTTACAAACATTTTATGTCCCAAACATAATATGTTCTAACATATTAACATATATGTCCCAAACATGTTATGCTAGTTTATGAACATTATATGCTTGCACTCAAAAATATTGTGTTTAAAAATTTGTGTTCCAAACATATAATGTTTATAGCCAAACATATGAAAAACAGTCTTTTTCAACCGTGTAGTTTATGAACATTATATGCATGCACTTAAAAATATTGTGTTAAAAAATTTGAATTCCAAACATATAATTTTTAAACCCAAACATATGAAAAGCAGTCTTTTTCGTCCCTGAATATTTTTAGAAAATTTTAACTAAACAGTATTACAAACGCTGGCATCACGCCGATATCACAATAATAAGTAAATATTTTTCGACTAATTCAACAAAATTTATTAGACATAATTATTATTTTTTTTTTCACTTGTTAAAGAAAATTTTAAAGTTTGAAGGAAAAAATTGGAGTTCAATAATGCAAGAATGTCTTTAGTGACATACGAAGTTCATGATGGATACTGGCACTTTTTTTAAGTGCATGTTGGAGAATACACAACCCGCATTTAGGTGAAACATACGGTCGTATTTCTTTTTTATTATTTCTAAAATATAGAGTTTTCGGCACAAGTGCCAAATAAAAAAAAATCTGGCATCATGTTGCATGGAATGACAAATAAAAAAACTCTCATTACACTCGCACTCTGAACGTAACAATAATTCACTATTACTGATATTATTTCTGTTGTTAGTGTGCCCTTAAAGAGGTGGGGAAGGGAGTTCGAGAGCGACATAAATAATGAGCAAAAAAATCAAAGAGAGTTATCATCATTTATCATCTAAAAATGGTGAGAATAAAACATACACACACACACTCATACACGCATTAACTTTGCCGAGAATAATAAAAGTATTCACAGAGTAACGTCATATGAACGTGGTGTCTTTTATGGGATGTTTTTGTTGTTGTTGCTGCTACTGCTGTTGGTGTTTTTTGCCTTAATATAATCCAATAAAACGACAAGTGAAACACACATATCTTCCCAAAAGGAATCAAATAAGAAAACAAATAAAAGGAAATTAAAAGCAAACAGTGTAGTTTTAAGTAGAGAATATCTTAAAAGAAGTAAACATTGAAATTCTTATAGGTAGTATATCTGAAATGTTCTTTTCTTTGCATTTTACATAGAAGCTCTTGGGTTGAGGGAGAGTTTAAAGTGAGGTAAGAGAATGAGAGTACATTTTTGTAGTTAAATGTGGTTTACTCAATTCTCCAAGTAAAGGCCATAACCTCACATTATATTTGATATGGTTAAAACAAAAGTGAAAAACCGGTATAACTTATTTAGTAGATAAATATATTTGGCATTAAATGTTTTTTTGTGAAAGGTATATACATTGTGGCACATTTCTTATACATTTTTTTTCAAATATTTGGGCAACATGTATTTATTTGGTAATTTATATAGAGGAGTTGTTGGTTGGGAAAAATCAATGAATGAGCATAGCACCATAATACACTCGATGCGTTATAAAACTGGAAAATCACAACAACAATGTTACGAAACAACTACTGTGTTTTTTTGTACAAAAACAAAAACCAAAAAAATACTAGTAAGGAAAATTTTACAAGCAATCTGTAAAATATTTGCTGCAGATGAAACAGGCAGGGGTATAGGGATGACAGCAAAAACAACAATGATAATAACAGCAGGCCATGAAATGAAATATATGACAGAATGGATGAATGAAAATAGAAAAAACTCCCCTAATAAGGAAAAACAACAACTAAACACTAGTCCTCTGATATTACACCACAGCTTGGGAACCATAACAAATTTCTGCTGTTTTGAAGGATATGACACATAAATTGTATTTATAATTTTTCCAGATTTCTATGTGAATATTTATAAAAAAAAATCCTTTTTTTGTTTCTTATTACTCACAATTTATTTCATGCTTTGATAAACTATAAAATATTCTTTCATTTATTTTGTAGCTTTTTATTTTATTTTAGTAATATACTCGGGGCAAAAAGAAACACGCACACACATACATAATTGTACAACACTCATACTCTCTTATTGGTTTATTCTTCTCGCAACATTCGCAAAATCACACTAACACATACACCCACACTCGTATATTTTAGGGCTATATAGAATTCTTAATTTTTTTCTTTTTGGTTTTTCACTTTGCACTGCTTCTTCTTACATATCGTTGTTGCCTTCTTGGGATTTCTTACAAGATTCTTATAAGCCAACTATTATCACCCAAAAAAAAAAATGGGAAATCTTTTTTCCAACTTAATATTTTATGCTAATCACCTTTATATAATTTATAGTTGAACAATTTCCATTAGGGCCTGGTTAATAAAACTCCAAATTGTAAACCTTTCTCGGTGTTTCGTTTTTTACTTCTTACACTTGGCCCTTGGTAAACATTTCGTTATTCACTTGCTATTTTTCCCGTGTGGTTTTTTTGTTTCGTTTGGTTTTTTTAGCGATAAGGAAACATTGCGTTTTTTATCCGAAATTCATTTTGATTTTTTTGTTGTTGAGATTTTTCTCCTGAACTCCTGGACAAAATCACAAATCGTCTATACTCGGACGTTTAACGTACGTACGTGCTTACACTCGAGTTAATGAAAAACGACTGTTTCTCTGTTTGGCTTGTATTTTGGCTTTGTTTGGGCCGTAAAGAAAACGCACAGAGAGATATTATGGTTTTACACTCCTTCTCTCTTTTCATATACGACGCCGTAATTACTCTTTAGTTAACGAGTATCCGGTAGCCAAATACAACTCTACCGTTTTTTTCCAAGTGGAAGTAAACAACAAAAGGAAATGTCTATTATATATGGGAGAGTCTAACGGAGAGAGAATGAGAGAGTAACCATTTGACAACAGCGATGCAAAAATATGTACTTATTTATTACGGGTTTTGTATGCATCTTTGACGTAGTTGCCTTGCGAAATGACTCAATAAGCACATGGTTCATAATACATGCACCAAAAAACAAAATTAAATCCACCATGAATGAAAATGTAGGTGTAAATGTTAACTAAAATCTTGTACAAATTGCAGTTTGACACAAATAAGTCAATTCTTTTTGTCAGATTGAAAGAAATTTATTCGATATAATAGATTTTTATTTTGAAGGAAAAAAGTTGAGCTAAAAATTGTTAAATTGTCTTTAGCGCTGTAGGAAGTTCAAAGATAATTATAAAGAAAAACTAACTTAAAATAATATAATTTTCATGAAATAAAATAATGTCAAATCGGTTATAGAAATTTTAGCAAATCACACATAAAAATAAACTATTCGATGGGAAAAATGAACTGCTCGTGCGAAAATTCAAATAAGTTGTACTCCACTTTTTGTGATTTTTACTAAAATTTCACCATCTCATAGAAGAAAAACTCATCTAAAAGTAAAGAAAAAATAATAGGAGCAAAATCATGACCATTTTACCCACACATTCGTATTATTTTTGCGAATCGAACGAAAATGTTCTTCTGCTTTAGTTCACATTGAGCTCTATATCTACGATCTGTTCATAACATTTTTAAGACATACTTGAGATACGGAAAATTTCATTAAGTTGTGGAAAATTAAAAAAAAAAAATAATTACAAAACATCGCCAAACGAAATTTTTGCAATTCCGGATATCGGAAGATGAGGTCTAGTACATTTTTTATTTGGAAAATCGTAACACATAACATTTGATTTATTGCATATTTGAAAATTGGGAAATATAAAAAAAATGATGAGGTCGCCAGGACCAGGTATACAAAAGTCGAAACTTCATATAAGCTTACAATTCGATAAATCCACATTTCATGTTGATAACTAATTAACTTTTTATTTTGCCCGTATATAAATTTTTCGCCGTAAAGTAAGTACTGTGTTCAGTTTTCAACCTGAAAACCAGCTTATTTTCGCGATTAACAAATAATTTAAAATTCTTAAATGTTTCGCAATCAATACATTGGATCTTTTCCATACATACTTGACAAGACTTGATAAAAATGGCATGCAATGCAAGAATCGTAGTTGTACTCTCTGCGAAAAATTTGAAGTAAATCGGAGTAAAACTATGGCTTCTGGGGCCATATAAGTTCATATCGGGCGAAAAAATAATATATATATATATATATATATATATATATATATATATATATATATATATATATATATATATATATATATAACAAATAATTAACAAATAATTTAAAATTCTTATATATATATATATATATATATATATATATATATATATATATATATATATATATATATATATATATATATATATATATATATATATATATATATACATATACATGGGCACATACTTGCGCCCAATTTGGAGTCCATTGGACAAAAACTAAGAATTAGCCTTCGATCACAAAAATGTGTTCACAGACAAAGGACAGACGGGTGTTGCAAACATATGCACCAACTTATAATAAATACCCTGTTTTGTCAAAATTTCTGATATAGGAAATTTTGTCAAAATTTCTGATATAGGGTCAAAATTTCTTTGCAATAGGAAATTTTGTCAAAATTTCTTTGCAATAGGAAATTTTGTCAAAATTTCTTTGCTATAGGAAATTTTGTTAAAACTTCATTTCTATGGGAAATTATGTCAAAATTTTATTTCTTTATGAATTTTTGTCAAAATTTAATTTCTATGGAAAAGTTTGTAAAATTTTTATTTTTTATTTTTATTTCTTTGCTATAAGAAATTTTGTCAAAATTTCTGCTATAGGAAATTTTGTCAAAATTTCTTTGCTATAGAAAATTTTGTCAAAATTTCTGATATAGGAAGTTTTGTCAAAATTTCTTTGCTATAGGAAATTTGGTAAAAATTTCTTTGCTATAGGAAATTTTGTCAAAATTTCTTTGCTAAAGGAAATTTTGTCAAAATTTCTGATATAGGAAATTTTGTCAAAATTTCTGATATAGGAAATTTTGTCAAAATTTCTGATATAGGAAATTTTGTCAAAATTTCTGATATAGGGTCAAAATTTCTTTGCAATAGGAAATTTTGTCAAAATTTCTTTGCAATAGGAAATTTTGTCAAAATTTCTTTGCTATAGGAAATTTTGTTAAAACTTCATTTCTATGGGAAATTATGTCAAAATTTTATTTCTTTATGAATTTTTGTCAAAATTTAATTTCTATGGAAAAGTTTGTAAAATTTTTATTTCTACAGGAAATTTTACCAAAAACTTATTTCTTTTGTCAAAATTTCTTTGGTATAGGAAATTTTGTCAAAATTTCTTTGCTATAGGAAATTTTGTCAAAATTTCTTTGATATAGGAAATTTTGTTAAAATTTAATTTCTATTGCCAACTTTGTTAAAATTTCATTTAAATAAAATTTTCATTTCAAAATATCATATTTTGTCAAAATTTCGTTTCTATGGGAAATTTTGTCAACATTTTTGTTCTTTATGATTTTTTGTAAAAATTTCATTTCTATGGAAATTTTTGTCAACATTTTATTTCTATAGAAAATTTCGTTGCTAACATGTTGGATGATAAGTCCCCGGTCTAACACTTGTTTTTGCAATATGCATTCTTATTAATGAGAAAAAATTTGCAAAACACTGAGTATAGCAATGAAATGTTGACAAAATTTTCTATAGTGAAGAAATTGTGACAAAATTTCCTATAGTAAAGAAATTTTGAAAAAAAATTTATAGAATGTAATGTTGGCGAAATTTCTTATAACAATGAAATTTTGACAAAATTTCTTATAACAAAGAAATTTTGACGAAATTTTCCATAGAAATGAAATTTTGACAAAATTTTCTATAGAAATGAAATATTGACAAAATTTCCTTAAATTTAAAATTCTTATATATATATATATATATATATATATATATATATATATATATATATATATATATATATATATATATATATATATATATATATATATATATATATATATATATATATATATATATATATATATATATATATATATATATATATATATATATATATATATATATACATATACATGGGCACATACTTGCGCCCAATTTGGAGTCCATTGGACAAAAACTAAGAATTAGCCTTCGATCACAAAAATGTGTTCACAGACAAAGGACAGACGGGTGTTGCAAACATATGCACCAACTTATAATAAATACCCTGTTCTACAATGTGGTGCAGGGTATAGAAATAATTGCGCACCAAACAATTGATTGAATCAATTTAAAAATTATTTGAGTTTTGCGACAAAAACCAATCAAATTTATAATTGAATCACTCCAAAAATCAATTGAAATTGCCGAAGAAGAGGTTGATTTATAGTTTATAAATATTTTGATATAATGATATAAGTATATTAATATAAGGGCTGTTTTCTTTTAACACTGGATGCAGCATTTGTATGGGCTATCCAGAACATCGTTGCACTGGTGTTCTATCCAGAACATCTCATCAGTGCAAGTCGAGTTGGTGTTACCAGATTGCATTTTGATAAAGTGACACTTTTTAGATTCACAACACCAGTTTATTGTGACAAATTTATCGATTATCATGAAATTCAAAGTGATACAGTGTCATGAATAATCGCAGCAGTACATATTTATAACTATTTGAGCATTTCATACATTAAAAATTTAAGATTTCACTTGTTTTCTGTGATTGTTTTTAAACAGCTGATGACAGTGTGGCATATTTTTTGGAGATGTCCTGGATAAACGAGTACTCTGTTTTCTTTTAGTCCGTGACTGCTTAGGGTATCCAGTGCAAAAAGAAAACAGCCCTATAATTATACTTTGATTTGTAATCTATACATAAATTGTATTTTATACACGGTTGAAAAAGACTGTTTTTCATATGTTTGGCTATAAACATTATATGTTTGGAACACAAATTTTTAAACACAATATTTTTGAGTGCAAGCATATAATGTTCATAAACTAGCATAACATGTTTGGGACATATATGTTAATATGTTAGAACATATTATGTTTGGGACATAAAATGTTTGTAAATATAAAATGCTTGAATGCAAACATATATTAATTTAGAAATAGACTATAAACATATATGTGTTTAGTAGCTTGGAGCGCTATTTAACAGGGAGCGATATTGAATTAAGTTGGTGGTTGTTGCTTGTTATTACAAAATTAACATTTTATTTTTCCTTGGGCAATTGATCAGCTACTTCTTTGATCCTTACCAACTGTGTGGTCCGCTGTTCGAATCCCCGTCCGGCAAAAGGTAAAATTAAAATAAAAAAATCATAAAATTGAATAATTTCTTCTACAATGTTTGTATTACAGAAAAAGGTGCTAAGAACTAAAAAATCTCGTGGAAGTGAGAAAGATGTCGGGGAATATACAATTGGGCAGAAACAAAATTTTGAGCATTCAGGTCGAAAACCTATGTTGTTAGCACCTATATTACCTGTTTGTTTTCATAATTCATTATGATTGTAAATATATAAATAAATAAATAAAATTTTGAGCACAATATTGTTTGGGAGAATTTTTTTTTTAAGCATATAATATTTTTGGGTGCAAAATGCTTCCAAACATATTATATGGTCACATAATAACATATTGTTTTTTGGAAGACAACATTATTGAATTTGGATGCAAAAATACAAAATGTTTGGAACTTTGACTACCCAAACATATATTGTTTAGACCAATATGCTTTCAAACATATTATATATTGGAAGAGATCAAACATATAAATGTTTGGGCAATACCCAAAAATGTATATGCTTGAAGCAAAATATGTTTGGGAGTATATGTTACAGAAGCGATTTTTTGTGAGGGTGTATAAATTGGCTGCTATTTGGCTTCAAATTACATTATGAAAATATAAATAAGTGTTTAATCAAGTACACATTCTAATTAAGTTTGTGATTGATACTACCATTTTCGAGATTAAATCAAAAAATTTTTTCTTTCCGTGTAGCTCACACATATGTTGTTGGAGCAGACCCACTATTTAAATTCAATAAAGACACAAACTTCGTGCACACCTTGTTAGTACTTGGACATGCTGCCAAATTTGTGAGAGGACTTTTCTGGGGGCATTATTAGCGAAGTATCAAACCAATTGTATGACCGATACAGTCAGGTTCGCAATCTCGTTCATTGTATAAATGCAGAGATGTATTTGTTCGTAATAAAGAAATAGATGTCGCTATGTTGTAAGAGTGAGAGAACTATCAAAGCAGTGTTGCCAGGTAATTTTTGATTCGTCCCCCCAAACCTTAAGAAAAAAACCCCTAAATGTGTCTAGACTTTTTTCAAAAACCCCAAAAATTTTAAGTATGTAAATAATACAAAAAGAGGCCCAAAATTTCGTTAAAAATCCTGTAGTGATACACTTAAAAAATTAAATTTAACATAAATATATAAACTGAAAGATTTTTTCTGAGGAACAAAATTTTAGACAAAATAAGTTTTTTATGCTTAAAATTTTCTTTTGAAGTAAATAAAAATCATTAGATAAAATCATTACACCATTCGGGTTCGATTCCTGCTTCTACCGAACACCAAAAAGTTTTTCAGCGGTGGATTATCCCACCTCAGTAATGCTGATGACGTTTCTGAGGGTTTCAAAGCTTCTCTAGGTGGTTGCACTGCAATGTGGAACGCCGTTTGGACTCGGCTATAAAAAGGAGGTCCCTTGTCATTGAGCTTAACATGGAATCGGGCAGCACTCAGTGATAAGAGAGAAGTTCACCACTGTGGTATCACAATGGACTGAATAGTCTAAGTGAGCCTGATACATCGGGCTGCCACCTAACCTAACCTCGTTTTTAATTGTATCAAATATTAAAAATGCCCCTTCAACAGATGTGTTTAAAAAAGAATGTAGTGCATACTTGCTTGTATTTAGGAACATGGGTTGACTTCCCTTATTTTTTTTCTCAAAATTCATGCCAGAATTGTTCCAAATTTTGTTGAGAATTGCTCCACTTTATAAGATCTAAGATATTTTTTTACCCGTGTAAAAACCCCTAAATTTGGGGGGAAACCCCCAACCTGGCAACACTGTATCAAAGATGTAAATTATAAACATTCATTATCTGGAAATTTCCAGTAGGGATATTTTAACCGGTCTGAACAGGATATGGAAAAGTTCATTTTATTCCAATAGAAAAATAGCTCACAAATTGAGTGAAAAATATTTGAAGTAAACACAGAGTTGCATTTCTAACGCTTTAACAGAAAAGTACCCAATAAGCACTATCATTGTAGGAATGGTCATATTCAAAAAGTTTTTCAAACACTTGACTTTGTAAAACCTTTTCTGACAACGTTGTCAAATGATTCGAAGCTACAATTTTTAATATATTGATTGTCGGAGCATTGGGAATCTACATCTATCTTCGTGTTTCACTGGTTAAAATAGTATAAAATGTACAAGTATGGTCCTACACACAAAAAAGAATCGCTAATGCCAACTGAACTTTATTGTAGTTCATAAAGATTTTTGTTAAATTTTTCACAATATGAACGAATCTTCCTTATTTGAATAATTTTTGTCAATTTTAATGACGTGATCTAAAAATAAGAGAACAAAGTTGTATACACACACAAAAATTTTTTCTCTGATTCAATCACCAAATTAATTGATCCAATTAATTTTTTAATTGAAATGTCTTCAATCACGAAAATGATAGTATCAATCACAGTTTTAATTGGGCATAGAAAAAATTCTTGATTAAAAAATTAATTGATTTTTTCAGCAAAATTCAATTAATTTTTTAATTGATTCAATTAAAAATTTAATTGATGTTGATTGCAAAACGCAATTAATTTATTAATGAAAAAAGGTAACTATTTTTAATTACTTAGTTAGATTGGCTTAGAGTTTTTATTTGGATTAACAAATGATTGTTTGAAATACATTTTTAATAAAAAAAGTAAAAAAAAAAATCAGCACTTTTTTTAACTGAATCAGTCTTCCGAATTTGATGAAAAAGTTAATTGTATCAATTAATTTTTTAATTAAACATTTTAAAAATTTCAATCATTGACTTAATTAACTTAATGTTTCTATCATGATTAAAAAGTTAATTGTATCAATTAATTTATTAATTGAAAAAATTTTCTACTTCAATTAACTTTTTAATTGTTATTAAAAAATTTGCAACAGTTATTTTAGTAAAGTTCAGGTGATATTGTAAAGTTCAGGTCATATTGTTACGGTGGAAACTTACATTACGGCAATGTAAGTAATTTTTTGAGAGATTCCTTTAAAATATTGTTTATAGAAACAAATAACGCAATCATTATCATTAGGACATTGGACATCGAATCCATCTATTCATTCGAAACATGCATCCAAATACGTACCACAAAGACAGCTATATCCTATCATAGGAAGACTTATATCCAAATTGTGGAGGTAAGAAATCACTGGCCAGTTCATACGTATGCGTAACTGCCATCAAAGGATAATCATTGAAAGGAAAATATTGGGTAATTTTAGATATTATTTTTGTGATACGCCGATATCACAAAAATAATCAATTATTTTTCGAAAAATTCAAGAATATTTATTAGACCTAATTATTTTTTTTCACTTCTTAGAAAACTATTACTAGAAAAAATTTCCTACAATATTTCTCATCACTGAATTCCACGAGAAACTACATTATCCAAAAGTCTTGCAAACGAAACCTGGAAAATTCTTATTATGTATATAAAGAAATTATTGAAAGGTCATAATATTAAATTTATTAAATTTTATGTTTTGTACGAATGTTATGAATGACGATTATACTATTTTTCCCAAAATTATTAATTCCGTAAAAACACAAGAACAAACCCTTATTTTTTTTCCTCTCGTTGACTTTGGAAACCCCAAGTTTTTGTTTTGGCCAAAGCTAAAACATGAATTAATAAACTCTAAAACGATCAGTTATAACTAATGAATTACCATTTTTTTCGTTATTTACATTTAGTCTTAAACCATTTATTCAGTTCCCTGTAATATTCTTTTGGACATGTTTGAGTTCAAATTAAAGATATATTTATATAATCAAATGTATTTTTGCTTTAATAATTTTATGAACTAATTTATAGCGTTTTTATTTAATATATGCTTTTTCCTAGTTGTTTAATTCATATTGGTTTTTAGTGCATTGCAGACGATGGCGCTTATATTTTGAATTTCAATTTGATTTAGTAGGCTATGAAATCTTTTTCTTTTTGCATATTCAGTTCTACTTGTCTTGTACGAACTTTACACATTTGAATTTTAATTTAGTATAGGCTATGAAAACTTTTTTTGCATAAGGCACCTCTAGCGAAATTTTCGGTAGCAAAAATTTATTTAAGTCTACAACAAAAAAACAGGGCTGTGTACACAAATTTTAAACCAGCTAATCGCTTTTAAAAATTGTTAATATATGTTCCAAATATTCCTCAAATAAATTGTTTATTATTTACAGACCTTTTAAAACTTTTACGCACACAATGATTGTAATAAATTAAATGTTTGCTGCCAAAATATGCTTTTGACAACCCTGTTATTTTCATTAGAGGTGCGTACCAGCTTACGAAATTGAACGCTACCGAAAATTTCGTTAGCATAAATAGCAATGCATTTCTTATGGGAATGAAATTTTTCGCTAGATGTGCATACCGGCCTATATTCATTTCTAGAATATTTTTGCAATCATTTTAAAAATTACGCGTATCAATTAAAAACAAAATGTCTTCCAAAAAGTGTAAATTTAAATGTGAAAATTTTGAACATTTATATAAACTCCAAAAAGATAAAACATTTTAAAGATATGGTGTAAAAATTTAATTTTAAATATTTGTGAAATATCGGACAAAGAACGAATATGCAATTTACATTTTCTATCCGAACACAAAGGAAAGAAAAAGTTGTTATAAATTAATTGACTAACGATAACATTTTTTAATAATATTAATAGATTGCAATAGTTAATAATTTAATTGGCGTCGGTGATATCACTCCAGTAAACTTTCAATTATTTTCAATTCCTTTTCACATTCCAATTCATCCTCAACAAAAAATGTATTGGTGTGAATCTCACTAAGTTCTTGTGTTATAACTTCCATTTTCATGTTGATATATATTCTAAGTCATGCGTTCTTTGTCATGTAGCTCACTTAGACTTTATCTGCCAGTTAACCGAAACTAATTGCAGATATATGTTAGAAGCAAGTTTTCCTTTGACCGGGATCCCGGGAAGTTCGAAAAAATTCTCACTTTCCCGGGAATGGAGGTCTTTGAGGATTTTGACCTAAAACATATTTACATTGATGTAAATATTAATTGATTAAAAAAAGTAACCGTGAAAATAAGCTGGTTTTCAGCTTGAAAACTGAACATAGTACTCAGCTTAACCTAACCTAACCTTCATTCTTACATGATCCATCTATATCTTTTCAATTGAAATTCGAAATCCCATGAAGTGCACTTTACGACACTTTAGACAATTATTTAGATGCAGTACATATTGAAAACTCAAGTGCTTCTAATTTCGTCTCCATGACTTATTCTCATTAGAAATGCATTCAAGTAACAGAAAGTCGAATGTTAATGTATACAATACATATATAGTACAAGCTATGTATGTACACAGATTTCACATGAATAGGAAACCAAGATTTTATTTGCATCGATTATTAATTTTCTTTAGTTAAATAATTTGTGTGCTGCGTCTATTAGCTTGGGGGTAATGTTTTTTTTTTTTTTCATTTTGACAGAACAGATCATATGTTAGTTAAAATACAGAGTTGGTTAACGTAGCAATCCAATAAACACAAGAACTTGAGAAATGTTTCTATTCAACACACTTTCAAACATTTTTCAAAGGTTTGGGCTAAAATTGTAATTGACAAAATCGAGTTCAACAGTAGAATTTAAAACATTAGCATCAACTTTTCTTAATTCTCAAATTGAAATTCATTTATATTTTTAAAATGTAAAATAAATTTGAAATGTAAAAAAATAGTATTTTGTTAAAGAGGCTGAGTATATAGTTGATTCGGGAGATATCTATGAAATAAAACAGGGCATTATACTTTTTATCAGGATGACTATTTTTTTTGAACATATAGTATCAGAGCTGCCCAGAAGTCATTGTCACTCGACTCTCGTTCCTTTGCAAAAGCCTCTACACGCTCACAAAAAATCGCTTCTGTAACATATACTCCCAAACATATTTTGCTTCAAGCATATACATTTTTGGGTATTGCCCAAACATTTATATGTTTGATCTCTTCCAATATATAATATGTTTGAAAGCATATTGGTCTAAACAATATATGTTTGGGTAGTCTAAGTTCCAAACATTTTGTATTTTTGCATCCAAATTCAATAATGTTGTCTTCCAAAAAAACAATATGTTATTATGTCAACATATAATATGTTTGGAAGCATTTTGCACCCAAAAATATTATATCCTTAAAAAAAATTCTCCCAAACAATATTGTGCTCAAAATTTTATTTATTTATTTATATATTTACAATCATAATGAATTATGAAAATAAACAGGTAATATAGGTGCTAACAACATAGGATTTCGACCTGAATGCTCAAAATTTTGTTTCTGTCCAATTGTATATTCCCCCACATCTTTCTCACTTCCACGAGATTTTTTAGTTCTTAGCACCTTTTTCTGTAAAGGCCGGTATGCACCTCTAGCGAAATTTTCGGTAGCAAAAATTTATTTAAGTCTACAACAACAAAAAACAGGGCTGTGTACACAAATTTTAAACCAGCTAATCGCTTTTAAAAATTCTTAATATATGTTCCAAATATTCCTCAAATAAATTGTTTATTATTTACAGACCTTTTAAAACTTTTTCGCACACAATGATTGTAATAAATTAAATGTTTGCTGCCAAAATATGCTTTTGACAACCCTGTTATTTTCATTAGAGGTGCGTACCAGCTTACGAAATTGAACGCTACCGAAAATTTCGTTAGCATAAATAGCAATGCATTTTTTATGGGAATGAAATTTTTCGCTAGAGGTGCATACCGGCCTTAATACAAACATTGTAGAAGAAATTATTCAATTGTATGATTGTTTTTATTTTAATTTTACCTTTTGCCGGACGGGGATTCGAACAGCGGACCACACAGTTTGTAAGGATCAAATTAGTAGCTGATCAATTGCCCAAGGAAAAATAAAATGTTAATTTTGTAATAACAAGCAACAACCACCAACTTAATTCAATATCGCTCCGTGTTAAATAGCGCTCCAAGCTACTAAACACATATATGTTTATAGGCTATTTCTAAATTAATATATGTTTACATCCAAGCATATTATATTTACAAACATTTTATGTCCCAAACATAATATGTTCTAACATATTAACATATATGTCCCAAACATGTTATGCTAGTTTATGAACATTATATGCTTGCACTCAAAAATATTGTGTTTAAAATTTGTGTTCCAAACATATAATGTTTATAGTCAAACATATGAAAAACAGTCTTTTTCATCCGTGTAGGAAAAAAATTAAATTAATTAATTACCTAGCTCGTTTAGGAATGAACGTCTGTCTTTGTCTCTGAGTAAATTCAAATTTTAATTGTAACCGTTAATGGTGCCACCGCTCTAGAAACCTAATCCCTAATCCTAAACCTTAAAATTATTATATGCCAAAAACCAAAAGATTTTTAAACCTCAATCAAAAAATATTTGTTTTGTTACAGTTGAACGAACGGCAAGCCCAGAAAAAAGCAGTTCACCAATTGAGGAAAAACTCATTCCGATACATGTTGTATCGCCAAAGTGTGTATACCAGAAAAAACGGAGAATTTCTGGCGAAAACATTAAATGGCAAACCATTTCCAAGGATGTTCAAGATTGTGAATTTATATCCCCTTGCGCGTCAGATATATTGAATAGTAAAATATCCCAAAATTTTGACATATCAAATCGTAGTATTAAAGAAAATACCAAATATACATACATGTTGGATCATGGATATGGGAAAAGGTCCCGTATGATGAAAAGTGATTTTGAAGAAATATGTACGTGTAAATGCCATATAAATGCGGCCGTTATAAAAAATAAATTAAAAACGGAAATAGAAGATTTGAAAGCATAGCAAAAACAATATGAAATTGAACTAAGCATGGCAAGAAAAGAAATCAGAAAAGTAAGAGAGATGCTAAAACCAAAGAGACAGAAATTGGTAGAAATGACAAAAAATCGAAATCAAATGATAATAAAATATGCCAAATTAGATGCTCAGATTGAAATGATGAAACATAAAGCTATAATGCCTCATCCACAATCCAGCGATCTTGCGCTTAAATTTGCTAGCATTGCAGTGGGTCCGATTAAAAAATATGACGATGAAGAAATTGGAATATAAGAAAGCATTTACTTGCAAAGCAACAAATGCTACAGATTGCTGAGAAATGACTTTCCGCTCAGACTTCCACATCCGTCAACTCTACTCCGACGTAGACCTATCAAGTCCATCAGTCCTGGCATAAATTCTTCCATCGTACTCAATCTGAGCTTTTCATTAAATTAGTTTAATCAACGTGAACGTCTTTGTGTGCTGTGTTTCGATGAGATATCAATAAAACGGTCATTTGATTACAACGTAGCCGAAGATTTAATAGATGGCTTTGAAGATCTCGGGAAAGGGCAACGAACAAATAAACCAGCAAAAAAGTGCTTATTTTTCATGCTGAAAGGATTATGTAGTGATTGGAAATATATTCTCAGCTACTACGCCGTTGCTGATATAAAATTCGATACTTTGAAGAAACTTATATATGAAAATATAAATGTTGCATGTTCAGTGGGACTAACATACAGGTGAAAGCATTGGTTTGTGATCAAGCAACGAGTAACATAACGACTTGGCAAACAATATTGATGAGATAGATGCGGTTAATAAGGAAATTAATAAATATCAAATAGAACGATCTTACATAACAGAAGTTCAAACCCAACGCTATCTGGCCGGTTACATTATTTATAAAACTGTAGTTACTAAAACGAACTGCTATTACGAAATAAAGAGCTAAAAAAACGTGGCGCAAGAATCCATAATTAATTTAAATGGGGATGTAATCGCCCGATCATTATTTTCGGGCATTTCATTCAATTGTAAGTCCCATAATTGGTAATCCCATAATAGTAAATGTATTTATAAGTACAATTCTAATGTATATTTTCCACAGAACTCAATCGAAGATTGGTATGATATGGTCGAAATGATAGAACAAATCACAGTACCTTCGGATTTAAACTTCTTCTTTTTGTACACCTTACCATAAACCAGAATTGAATCACAGAAGTACGAGCATATAATATACACTGAAAAAAAATTGAATGATGAATGAAGATCTTACAATCCAAGATACATATTTTCCGTACATCTTTTTTTTTTTTTTTTTTTTTTTTTTTTTTTGATTTGACGTTAAAAACATTTTTTGCTTCAAGGATTGTGATGGAAAATATAAATTTGTTTATATTTATGAAGCGAGCATTGCACTTTTCTATGTGTGTTGGAAAAAATAAGGCCTTAATGGTTCGAAAGGATATTGCAAGGCGCAGTTTCCAAAAATAAAAATTTCATAAGAGCTGAAAAATATAAGTTACGAAGGAATATAACATTATTAATAAGGTTATCTGTAGATAGTATTATTTATTTATATTTCTATATAGATTTCAAATTAGCGTTTTGAACCGACCTCAGCCTTTATTCAAGGCATATTAAAGAGGTAAAGTCATGCAATCAGGTGACTAATAAAGGCTTTGTTTACGTTTAGTATGTGTGTTTACATTCTTTGTGTACATAAATATTACAATACAACAACACTACACATACACAAAATGTCAACTTAAGTGACCTGTCATTTTAGTTTGACTTTCTAAATATCATGGGGTGTACACACGTTTGCTCGTGACTTTACCTTTAATTAATATGCCTTGGCCTTTATTTTTTTCCATTCACAAAGGAACCATAGCGTATTGATTAAATATTCGTAACTGAAAGCGCAACGCCGTATACTTTTGGGAGCACCTTTAAGATAGGTGTGTATTACAATTTATAGTCATTGAGTCAAGGCCGTATTCAGGGGGGGGGGGGATGAGGAGGATCAAACATTTTCCAAACGTGCAAATTCTTTTAAAAATTTTGCCAGTTACTCAGGGATGGAAAATACAATTTTTAAGAAAGTACAAAAAAGGTATTTTTTGAGCGGAAAGGTACTTTTTACTAAATTTCAACAAAAATTTCACTGGAAGATTATTGTCAAGAGACTGAATTTTAAAGAAAATAAAATTTTGACAAAATTTTCTATAGAAATAAAATTTTGCAAAAATTTCCTATAGAATTAAAATTTTTACAAAATTTTCAATTGAAATAAAATGTTGACAAAATTTTCTATAAAAATAAAATTTTGCAAAAATTCTATATAGAAATAAAATGTTGACAACTATTTCTACCGAAATAAAAAATCGATAATATAGAATCGCATTCTTTTTTCGACTAAAACTTTCTTGAAGTTCAATAAAATCCTGTTTTTGACTATGTCTTTTACAAAATCGAGATTTTCTTCCCACATGAACATGTCTGTTTTGCCATATTTGTAAAAGACTATTAGCAAATAAGGTTGATAAAGACTTTCTCAAAATATTAAACTATTTTGTCAAAGCTATTGTACCATAAATCTGATATCGACTCAAAAATGTCTGCACAAAAGATACTAAATCATTCGCGGGACCGATAAAAACTTAATCCGATACACGTTTTTGTGAGCCTAAAATACCAGAATATTTACAATTTCAAGCAAATCAGATAAAAACTACGGTTTCTAGAAACCCAAGGGAGCTTAAGACCTTAGTTGTCATAGCCATTAAGCCATTTAAGTTATCAATTTCAATTGTAACTTAATAATGAATAAATAAATAAATAAATAAACCCAAGGAGTTAAATCGGGAGATCGTTCTTATGGGGGCTATACAAAAATATGGACCGATACTCACCGTTTTCGGCACACCTCTTTATGACCCGAAAATACCTCTAGATTTCCAATTTCAGTCAAATAGGATAAAAACTTCGGATTCTAGAAGCCCAAGAAGTAAAATCGGGAGATCGGTCTATATGGGGGCTATACCAAAATATGGATCGATACTCACAATTTGGCACACGTATTTGTGGTCCTACAATACCTCTAGATTTCCAATTTCAGGTAAATTGGATAAAAACTGCGGTTTCTATAAGCCCAAGAAGTAAAATCGGGAGATCGGTCTATATGGGGGCTATACCAAAACATGGACCGATAATCACCATTTTTGGCACACCTCTTTATGGTCATAAAATACCTCTAGGTTTCAAATTTCAGGCAAATTGGATAAAAACTACGATTTCTATAAGCCCAAGACCCGAAATCGGGAGGTCGGTTTATATGCACCGAAAGAATTCTCTTCGTTAATTTTACGAAGAATTCTTCATTAACTATTCTTCCTGAATTCTTCATTAAAATAACGAAATTTTCATTCATTTTCGTAAATTTTACGAAGAACATTTTACGAATATACGAAACTTCTACGAAACATTCTACATTAACTTTTCTTCGTAAAAAGTTCGTACTTTTAACGAAACTTTCTTCACATTTCATGAATTTTGTGAAGAAGTTTTTACGAATATTTTACGAAACATTCTGCGTTAAAATTTCTTCATAAAAAGTACGAAACATTTTCTTTGAAATAACGAAGAAGTTTCATTGAAGTTGTAAAATTTCCGTTCGCGGCATTAAATTGTCTTTTATAATGTGCTTGAGTGCATTCCTTTATTCTATTTTTTATGCAAGTCTATGCTACTTCTCATTTGGGTGATAGCGCGCTATGAATAAAAGTGAAGCAATAAAACTAAAAATTATTCAAAAACTTAAGATGTAAAGTAGTGATGTCATTTTTCACACTTGCAACTACAACCAAATGCACTTTCGACTATAAATTTTTTTCTAAAAGTTCGAACATTTTTCAGAAAAAAGTACGAAAGTTTTTCATAAAAAGTACGAACATTTTTCATAAAAACTACGAAAATTTTTCATAAAAACATTTTCATAAAAAGAACGAAATTGTTTCATAAAAAGTACGAAGATTTTTCATAAAAAGTACGAAGATTCTTCATAAAAAGTACGAATTTTTTTCTTACAAACTACGAAAATTTTGGAAGAACTTTTCTTCGTAAAAAGTACGAAATATTTCGTACTTTTAATGAAAAGTTTCTTTGGTTGTAAAACAATGACAAATTTCGTACTTTTAACGAAATTTTTCGTTCTTTTTACGAAGAAAATTCTTTCGGTGTTGGGACTATATCAAAACCTGGACCGTATAGCCTATCTTCGAACTTGACCTGCCTGCAGACAAAAGACGAGTTTGTGCAAAATTTCAGTACGATTGCTTCATTATTGAAGACTGTAGCGTGATTACAACAGACAGACAGACGGACATCGTTATATCGTCTTAGAATTTCTCCCTGATCAAGAATATATATACATTATATAGTCGGAAATCGACATTTCGATGTGTTACAAACGGAATGACAAACTTATTATACCCCCGTCACCATGAGATTATATGAATATTTTTTTTTAAAGTTGAACCCCCCCCGAATTAAAATCTTGGCTACGGCCTTGCATTGAGTGATTTCTGAGTAAAGGCCGGTACTATGTTCATTCTTGCGAAAAATTTTTATGGAAACCATTATTTCGCACATAGAAAGCGGCGTTTTTTAGGTAGCTTGGAGCGCTATTTTACAGGGAGCGATATTGGATTAAGTTGGTGGTGTTGATTGTTTTTACAAAATAACATTTTATTTTTCCTTGGGCAATTGATCTGCTATTCCTTTGATCCTTTGTATAGTTTCGGAACAAAAATATGGTCCGTGTTTGATTTATAAACCCGCACAATAAATAAATTATTTCTTAATTCACATTGCAAATGGCGCCGTGCTATAAACGTCAGTTTTTCAACACGAAAAAACAAAGTATCACAAATGGAAAAAATTTCGCAAATTGTTCGCATTTTTTGGTTTTGTATGGAGTTTCAACGCGAAAACCGAACAGAGTACCGGCCTTAATATAACAGTTTCCCCCAAAGAGAATTTGGACAGAGGACAGTTTAAATAAATTTGAGAGTGTGTATTAGGGGTGTGATTTTCGTAACTGAATTTTTATTTATGTGAAAGTTACAATTTATTTGATATATGATATTTATTAAATAGGATAGTTTATGTAATGTTTCGTAAAGACAAAGGATAAGAAAAAAGGAAAATATAAATAAACTACAAATAAGGAAATTAATAGTAATGGTCTGTTTTGAATCCGTGGAAGTAACTTTTGCATTCAAATAATAACTTATCCCCGTATTGGGAAGTTGGAAATAAATATGTGGAAAGTTTTTTTTTTTTTTTTTTTTTTTTTTTTTTTTTTATGTGCAATATGCGGACGGGCTCAAGGGGTCACCTAATAAACCTCATTTAGAATCTTTTGGTGACCAAGGCTGGGATGGGCGACTGGTGGTCTACATCTATCACCCTTCTTTGGATTTCTGGTTTCCTGGGAATGCGTGTAACTCTTTACTTTGTGAGAATACATATTGTAACGTCTGTGGGCTATCCAAATGAGAGGAACCTCGTTATATGCCTAGTGCCGAAAACGGCTCGTAATAACAGGATGCAAAAATATATAATATATGTATGGTATGGTATCCGAACCTTTTTGTAATAAGGAGTTCATGGTAGTCATGTCTTTCATATATAAAAACCAATGCTATTTTCGTCTTTCGTAACGCAAATCCGTGAGTAATACTTTCTTCTTATTAACCTTATCTCGTTTTATATATATTACGGTTTCAATTGAGGTTATAAAATAATCTTTTTTTGGAGTGAGCTAAAAATCTCAAAATGTATTTTAAATATGCGTCTGTTACATTTAGTGCGGAAATATAACAGCGGCAACACTGTCATGAGTGCAAGTTCAGATATGAATTTTTCTAATGAGTGAAATATTGGAACGATATTCACTAGAGTCCTCTCTTGTCCATATTCTACATCTGAAGTGAGGCATCTTTAGGAAATTTAAATCTTCGTATGAACTAAAAATATCAATGAGCTATCGGCCACTAGAGGGAGCTGGTTTAATTTAATTTCTTTTCAGTTTCGAATTGTGAAAATTATGCCACTCAGTGGTAAATTCAGGGCATTTTCAGCACTGCCCACAAACGAGAGTGTTGCGATAAGTAGAGTTGCCTCTCGTTGAACATATCCCAGATGTTGGCCACAATATAAGTTATATCTGACGGCATAATCTGCTTGTTAATGTGATCGATAACACATTTGTCGATTATTTAGTCATCGCTGACAATTCGTATCAATTGCCACACTATAAGATTCGTTATGCGCTTTACAGACTATGGGCCATGCAGACTATAAGTTTATCCGGACGACAGTGGTCGTGTCGAACACATCCCATATATTGGCCACAATATAAGTTAAGGTTAGTACTAAGTTCGTATTTTTCACCAAAACACTAAATTCAAAATACAAAAATACATATGAAGACGATTATATTTTCATAAAGTCTTGTGAAATAATGAATTGAAAAAATCTAAGGAATTGATTGTGAATCATTTTATATATATAATTTCATTAATTTAAAAAAGTAACCGTGAAAACAAGCTGGTTTTCAGCTTGAAAACTGAACATAGTACCCAGCTTTAAGTCCGAAGGCATAATCGGTATTTGTAAAGAATCTTACAGTGTGTCGGATCGATACGACTTGTCGGCGATGACTAAATAATTGGTAAATGTGTTATCGATCCCATAAACATGCAGCAGTATCGATTATGCCTTCGGACTTAACTTATAATGTGCACAATATTTGGGATATGTTCGACACGAGCATGGCTTTTGTAACAATAGTGATGGCAAAATACTTTCATGTACATATTGTACTTCTTGAAACGCTTCTCCATCACAGTTGGCGATGGTTGTAGTGTCATTTACGAGTCAGTGGTAGCGATGAGCATAAAATGGAACTTTGAAATGCTGGCAGGGTTAACGAGATTTCGTAGGTTTGAAGATTTAACAGCTGCTTGTAAATATATCAAAACAAACACAATCCCGTATGTGCACACGCACACACACATCCATTGGGGCAGGGTTGCAAAAAGCACATTTTTAGTACTACCCTGCCAACATTTTTTGAATTTGGGGGCGCTTCTGAGAATCCCCACTACGTCGAAAACAGTCGTATACGATATCCAAAACTCCTCGGAAAAGCGCCGTCACTATTGAGAAGTTGTACCACGCCAAGTTACTACAAAAAAGTATCGCATGAGTGCAATTATTAGGAGCCCTTTCGGATACATTTAGAAGGACGCCAATAAGAGCCCCTTCAAACAATCAGACAAAGTGTATTTTAAGATAGTTGTAAAAGAATCATTGTGGTCAAGTAAAACACGATTGTTTAGATGTTTATTAATTTTATGAAACATTTATAAATTCTCATAAATATAACATTTATACGACTATCACATCACATTTAACACATTTTTATGCATTAATAAGAGATTGATGTTGAGTTACAAGTTGTAAGTTAAATGTTGTAGCGTCTATCAGCCAGTACTTTTATTCCCAATGGAGGCAGCGTGTCTGGAAAAATATTTGAAAAACTATCACTTTATTCCATTTGGAAAGTCAAAAATTGTTCACCAATTTACTTTTCACAATTTTAACCGTAATAACTATGTTTTCAGCACTTTATTTTCGTTTTCATTGAAATAAATTATAATAAGCCTTGTAACAATAGTGATGGCAAAATACTTTCATGCGAATAGTGATAGCAAAATACTATCACAGTTGGCGATTGTTGCAGTGTCACTTTCGAGTCTGTGGTAGCGATGAGGATGAAATGGAACATTGAAATGTTGGCCTTAGTTGTACAAGACAGTATAGGGGATTTTGAAAGTAATTTTGTTGAAATCCTCTACGAGCCAGCTGAAATTTGCCTACTAAAAATCTACTGAGATCTAGAAGGATTTCGGCCAAAATCCTCGTTTACGAGGATATCGTGCATAGTGCGAACGTAGTATAATCCTTTGAAAAATTGTTGCAATTTAGCATTTTTCAAGCGTGTGTGTTTATTGGGATAGTACATAGTACATACAACCTATAATGCGCCTTGCAGACTATACGTTTATCCGGACGACAGTGGTCGTGTCGAACATATCACATATATTGGACACATTTAAGTTAAGTCCGAAGGCATAATCGTTACTGCTGCATGTTTATGGGATCGATAACACATTTATCGATTATTTAGTCATCAACGAATTGTCGTATCGATTGGACACATTGTAAGATTCGTTATAAACGCAGACATTCCATCCGGAAAAACTTATAGTCTATAATGCGCTTTACAGACTATCAGTTATTCCGGAAGACAGTGCTCGTGTCGAACATATCCCATATATTGTGCACACTATAAGTTAGGTCCGAAGGCATAATCGATACTGCTGAATGTTTATGGGATCGATAACACATTTACCGATTATTTAGACATCGCCGACAAGTCGTATCGATCCGACACACTGTAAGATTCTTTACAAACACCGACATTCCGTCCGGAATAACTGATAGTCTGTAAAGCGCATAAAGCGGACCTTAGACGGTCGGATAAACACTCCGACAGAGGTTCGTCTATTTGTTGTGTGTTCGTTCAAGTTTTGCCCTTACACTGCACGAACAAATGTGATGGCAACATGAAAAAATAAGAAGAAGCATAAACAAACAATGAAGTTGTATGAAGATTTATGGGTGAAACCATTTTTTACTGAAAAAATGGAAGAAAATCCTGGTATATGTGTCAAAACAATGATTCCTGAAGTAATCCACATTTAATATATTACAAATTACTTGATGAATTTCAAAATACTTGTCGTCTGGTTTTCCATTGATTGGAAGTGCAATTTTCCACGTTTTTGCCACAATACTGGTTTAGATTTATATATTTCTTTAATTTTCAAATAGAATTGGCGATCCATCATTAATTTCATTGCAGAAATGCCTGTTTTTAATGTAAAAATAAATTTGTGTTTGATAATGTTTGTCGAACATCCCCTTACACTCAATGATTTGTACCTCTCAACCAGAAAAAATCAAAGTTGTTTTGATTTTATGCCAACACGTCCCCGCGACAGCCGAACACGACCTTATAAAGGGTGATTTGTTAAGAGCTTGATAACTTTTTTTTAAAAAAAAACGCATAAAATTTGCAAAATCTCATCGGTTCTTTATTTGAAACGTTAGATTGGTCCATGACATTTACTTTTTGAAGATAATTTCATTTAAATGTTGACCACGGCTGCGTCTTAGGTGGTCCATTCGGAAAGTCCAATTTTGGGCAACTTTTTCGAGCATTTCGGCCGGAATAGCCCGAATTTCTTCGGAAATGTTGTCTTCCAAAGCTGGAATAGTTGCTGGCTTATTTCTGTAGACTTTAGACTTGACGTAGCCCCACAAAAAATAGTCTAAAGGCGTCAAATCGCATGATCTTGGTGGCCAACTTACCGGTCCATTTCTTGAGATGAATTGTTCTCCGAAGTTTTCCCCCAAAATGGCCATAGAATCGCGAGCTGTGTGGCATGTAGCGCCATCTTGTTGAAACCACATGTCAACCAAGTTCAGTTCTTCCATTTTTGGCAACAAAAAGTTTGTTAGCATCGAACGATAGCGATCGCCATTCACCGTAACGTTGCGTCCAACAGCATCTTTGAAAAAATACGGTCCAATGATTCCACCAGCGTACAAACCACACCAAACAGTGCATTTTTCGGGATGCATGGGCAGTTCTTGAACGGCTTCTGGTTGCTCTTCACTCCAAATGCGGCAATTTTGCTTATTTACGTAGCCATTCAACCAGAAATGAGCCTTATCGCTGAACAAAATTTGTCGATAAAAAAGCGGATTTTCTGCCAACTTTTCTAGGGCCCATTCACTGAAAATTCGACGTTGTGGCAGATCGTAAGTCTATTCATGATGAAATGTCAAAGCATACTGAGCATCTTTCTCTTTGACACCATGTCTGAAATCCCACGTGATCTGTCAAATACTAATGCATGAAAATCCTAACCTCAAAAGAATCACCCTTTACTATCGGATTTGTCGCCGCAACGTGTTGTGTCGCAGGGTTTATCCGACCGTATAAGGTGCCCTTAAGACGCATTATAGGCCGACACACAATGAACATACCGTTTAATTCCTCGCTCTATTCTTTGGTTTGAAAAAAGTTGAAGCACACGTAATTACATGAGCATGCACACAACAAGTGTAAGCTTGGCGCCGAAGCTTCAAAAAAAGTTTAAAATATTTTAACTTTTTGGGCTTTGGTAGGCTGTTTTGTTTTTGACGTTAAAAACATTTGTTGCTTACAGGTTTGTAATTGAAAATATAAATTTGTTTATATTTATGAAACGAGCATTGCGCTTTTCTATGTGTGTTGGAAAAAATAATGCCGCTTTAGAGCAAAGAAAAAAGCTAATGCGCTTTACAGACTATCAGTTATTCCGGACGACAGTACTCGTGTCGAACATATCCCATATATTGTGCACAATATAAGTTAAGTCCGAAGGCATAATCGATACTGCTGCATGTTTGTGGGATCGATAACACATTTACCGATTATTTAGTCATCGCCGACAAGTCGTATCGATCCGACACACTGTAAGATTCTTTACAAAAACCGACATTCCATCCGGAATAACTTATAATCTGTAAAGCGCATAAAGCATACGCCTCCTTTTTTTCATTGTGTTTCGGCCTTATACGAACTTAATACCAAGTGGGTACATCCCTTAACCCAATACAACCCTGTTTCGTTCCCATTCCGTTTTCTCTTCGAGTAATCATCTTCAACGACGTTTATGTTTATACTACACCGACTCAGTATTTCTTCAACGAAACAAAACAAAGACGCAATATAGATCGAACCAAAAAAACTAAAAATTGAGTGTTTTATCGAATTTAAATAGCAAAAATGAACAATTAATGAAAACCGTTAACAGTAACGAAGCAGATACAATGGGTGATGTATAGAATTCAAATGAATTCTCTTTTAAAAGATGTCTTGATAATTTTTCGGAAAATCAGTATTGGGATATACAGTAGCAAAGAGTGTTGTCAACCATATTCAAGATAACATCATAAAATACGGAACAACGTATTTTGAGGTAAGTTGATAATTTTGTCCACACTGTTGCAGTTTACAAATTTGTTGCAGTTTACAAATTTGCAAAATTTGCATCTTCATAAATTTGAGCAAAAGCAAAGTTCAGAATGTAAAATTGTTGTCAGAAAAACATTGATAGCTTTATGTGTTTTTGTCACAAAAGTTCAATTCAAAATTAGAATCGAAATTATAAATTAATAAATGGTTACTTTTATATTTAGCTTTGTAAAAAATCATTATTGTTCCAATATGACTTAAATTATGTTAAACCAAAAATGATTTTTATGATAATTTAGCATATACACCGTTTAGTTATTGAAACAAACTGATTTATTGTAATATTACTTTTCCATTTGCATTGTTATTTTAAGGCAGGAATTATCTTAGCCAAAAGAACTTATTCCTACCAAAAGAAACTATAATCTCCGTAAGTTCTAATGAAGTTGATTGAGTAGTTGTTTATCTTATTTGAACACAGAACTAGGCACAGAGCAAATAAAATTTTTAAATTAAATCCAATTTTATTCTGTAATACATATGTACGCAACTCACACTATACTTTTATTCCTCCTATAATTGTGCCATCCATTTTTTCGAGGCAAATTCCAAACTTTGGCCGCCACATAATTTATGTTCGGCGGCATAATCGCATTATCGATTATGTCGCCGAACTAATTTAAAAGTCGTCCAGTATTTGGAAAGTTTAAAAAGGCTATCGAATTAGGTTAGGTGGCAGCTAGATGTATTAGGCTTACATAGACTATTCAGTGGGAGCCACCGTGGTGCAATGGTTAGCATGCCCGCCTTGCACACACAAGGTCGTGGGTTCGATTCCTGCTTCGACCGAACACCAAAAGTTTTTCAGCGGTGGATTAACCTACCTCAGTAATGCTGGTGACATTTCTGAGGGTTACAAAGCTTCTCTAAGTGGTTTCACTGCAATGTGGAACGCCGTTCGGACTCGGCTATAAAAAGGAGGTCCCTTGTCATTGAGCTTAACATAGTATCGGGCAGCACTCAGTGATAAGAGAGAAGTTCACCACTGTGGTATCACAATGGACTGAATAGTCTAAGTGAGCCTGATACATCGGGCTGCCACATAACCTAACCTTAATCTTCAACTTTTGTATCTCTTTGAAGAATTCCAAATATTTTGTATTTCAATTACAAAATATCTCTTATGACTAAGTTCGGCTTCATCCGATCCGGCTGAAATTTGGTACATGGTGTTGGTATATGTTATCTAATGACCATGCAAAAATTGGTCCACATCGACCCATATTTATATATAGCCCCCATATAAGCCGATCCACAGATTTGACCTGCGGAGCCTCTTAGAGGAGCAAAATTCATCCGATCCGGTTGAAATTTGGTACGTGGTGTTAGTATATGGTCTCTAACAACCATGCAAGAATTGGTCCATATCGGTCCATAATTATATATAGCCCCCATATAAATCGATCCCCAGATTTGTCCTCCGGAGCCTCTTGGAGGAGTAAAATTCATCCGATCCGGTTGAATTTTGGAACATGGTGTTAGAATGTGGTCTCTAACAAACACGCAAGAATTGGTCCATATCGGTCCATAATTATATATAGCCCCCATATAAACCATTCCTTAGATTTGATCTCCTGAGCCTCTTGGAAGAGCAAAATTCAGCCGATCCGGTTGAAATTTGCAATGTGCTGTTAGTATAAGGCCGCTAATAACCATGCCAAAATTGGCCCATATCGGTCTATAGTTATATATAGCCGATCCCCAATCACACAAAAAATGATCCATATCGGTTCATAATCATGGCTGCCACTCGAGCCAAAAATAATCTACCAAAATTGTATTTCTATAGAAAATTTTGTCAAAATTTTACTTCTATAGAAAATGTCAAAATTTTATGTGGTCAAAATTTTATTTCTATAGCAACTTTAAACTTAATTATATAGATATTTAATCGGCCCTTTTGTAGTTTAATATATACCACGTATGGACTATGTGGTATATATTACGTTGTTAGGAAGTTTTATGATACCTTGCCATCGGCTTAAGTAGACGTTTCTACGCAATCTATGGTGGAGGGTACATAAGCTTCGGCCTGGCCGAACTTACGGCCGTATATACTTGTTAATTAACTAATTTAGAAATATAAAATTATTTGCAATCAATTCCTTGGATCTTTTCCATCCATTATTTGGCAAGACTCGATCAAAATATAATCGTCTTCATAAATATATTTGTACTTTTAATTTAGTGTTTTGGTGAAAAAACCGAACATAGTACTCACCTTTAAGGTGAGTACTAAGTTCGAGTTTAGCCACTAAAGTGAAAACTTAATGAGTAAAAAAGCATAAAATTATGCATATTTGTTGCAAATTTCATTATAACTTGATGGGGAATAGCCCAAACCAAATTTTCACAAAGTTTGTATTCCTTAAAATGGATTATTAAAGAACAGTAATCGTGAAAAAATGAGGATTTTAGCGGCTAAACTCGAACGTAATACCCACCTTTAAGGTGAGTACTATGTTCGAGTTTTTCACCAAAACACTAAATTAAAAGTGCAAAAATATATATGAAGACGATAACATTTTTATCAAGTCTCTTCAAATTATGGATGGAAAAGATCCAATGTATTGATTGCGAACCATTTAATATTTCGAAATTAATTGATTAAAAAAAGTAACCGTGAAAATAAGCTTGTTTTCAGCTTGAAAACTAAACATAGTACCCAGCATTACTGTTGAAAATACGTTTTCAAAATTACATATTCTCAATGAAAACTAAAAAATAGCGTATTGCAGAAAACGCTAATTACGCCTCACTGTTATATTCCAAGAGACTAAACTTTAGTATACATTGTAGAGTTTTCTCTCTCTCTCTCTCTTTCAGGGAAAATAAGGAATCAGCTGTTTTCTATGTCTCTTGTAGATTTTGGAAGTTTTGTTTACCTTTTTTGTTGTTTGCCTCAAAGACAATTAAAGAAGAAGACATGAATTGGGCATGTTGTTATTCTTTTTTCTCAAGAACCAGAGATTAGCCCCATACATGTTCGTTGAGAAGTTGCAACTTTTTTTCGGTTTCTCTTTTCATTTTGCATTCGTAACAAAACCTAATTCTCTTATTTTAGCAATTTTTTTAACTTTTAAAAGAACGAAAACACTTCATGAAACATTTAATTAATAATTTAATGCAAACGACACAGAAATTGGCAGGAACTTTTGAGAAAATAGCAAAATAAAAATTGTCTGTATCAAACCAGTAAGTTCGAAGCGCTTTTCCTACAAGTATGGGGCTAATCTCTGGTTCTTAGCACTAACACTATCAAAGCCCAATTCATGTCTTCTTCTTTAATTGTCTTTGGTTTGCCTCAAATGAAAATAGTTGTGTTTTGAATTTCGTGGAAGTAAGTCGATGAAGAAAAAATAAGAGGAATAAGAATATAGGAAAAAACAATTGATTCCTTTTATTAGTGTGAGTGATTTGATGATTTTTTTTCTGTTTCAACACAAAGAAAAATACACCCATATACAAACACCAACAATGATTTTTTGTAAGAGATTGTAATAGTGGTGGTGGAGTGCAACAGAAACATAAGTAATACAGCAATAGAGCAGATGACCCGACCCTACTATTGCATATAGTTATTACCAAAGACAATTAAAGAAGAAGACATGAATTGGGCATGTTGTTATTCTTTTTTCTCAAGAACCAGAGATTAGCCCCATACATGTTCGTTGAGAAGTTGCAACTTTTTTTCGGTTTCTCTTTTCATTTTGCATTCGTAACAAAACCTAATTCTCTTATTTTAGCAATTTTTTTAACTTTTAAAAGAACGAAAACACTTCATGAAACATTTAATTAATAATTTAATGCAAACGACACAGAAATTGGCAGGAACTTTTGAGAAAATAGCAAAATAAAAATTGTCTGTATCAAACCAGTAAGTTCGAAGCGCTTTTCCTACAAGTATGGGGCTAATCTCTGGTTCTTAGCACTAACACTATCAAAGCCCAATTCATGTCTTCTTCTTTAATTGTCTTTGGTTATTACATATAGAGGGAACAACAAGAAGTGGAGGAAAATAAAAACGAAAAATACTTCCATTAAATACAAAAAAAAACATTGACCATAACTGAGGGATAAAAGAAGAAAATATTCTAAATCCAAAACTGTTGTATATGAAATCAATGAAGAATTTAGAAAAAAAAAAAACTAAAGTCCGAATCGAGAACGGGAATATATAGTTTTTTTGTTTAAAATTATTAGATTTCGTAATTTTCTCTACGTGTGCACACAAACCAAAAGCAATAGCAACAAATACAACAGCAATAACATTATATAGAAAAAAATTTCAATATTTCTTTGTTCGTTTCCAAATGACGATGGCTACGACAATGTCTACAACGAAGTAAAACGACTCAAATAAATACACGTCTATTATTCTCGAGGAAAGACGACGATAAGATTTTTCAGTTGTTAAAAAAAAAATTGTTTGTTTTTTTTTGTTGTTTTTCGTTTAATAATTAAAATTAATTTTCTAATCGAATTTTTTATACTAAGTGTAGAGTGAACAAAAGAGACGAAGTACAAGAAAATAAAGTGCTCCATTGGTGGAAAAAATTGAAACGCAATTTATGAATGTGTGATAGGAAGAAAATATTAAGAATTGGAACTTGAAAAGTCTTCTCAGAATAACACACCCCCAAGCAAGACAGTAACAAAATACCAAAACACCAACAATTAATCAAGTCGCAAGAGATAAAAATATCCTGTAGGATTGTGCAAGGCTATTTCAAGTGAAAGAAAACATCTTTCAAGAAATTTTTAAAATGTCCCATAAAGCTCTATGAACAAGGAAAATAGTAAAAATAAAAAAATTACAAAATTTTAAAAATTTTATTAACCTTGGGCTAATATGCTATCCATTGCACCCAATGAAGGTCATTAAAGAGAAACATCATCATATGACCCCCAAAAATTTGAAATTGAAATAATCAACCAGCCTAACATTGTTCCATTTTGGAATCAAACATCTATAAAATTCTACATATCATGGACATGGAACAAAAGCAGTAAATAAAATTCTTTATTTTTCATTGGTTAAAAATCAATCAAACTACTTTGCTGTAGCCAGGCAGAAGAGCCATTCAATCTCATCTACTCTTCTTGGCCTACCCCACCCCCAGCTCTTCGAGGTAGTTTCCAACATCATCCTTTTTGAGTTTAAGCCAAAAACGAAAACCAGAAGAGGAAACAACCTGAAACAAAACAGGAGTACCTTTTATGCCCTTTAGTTTCCATTAAACCCGATTTTGCTGCTTCATTCTCCTCTATCTATATTGCACTGTGACTTTGACTTTGGCCAAGAACAGAGCAAAATACACATAAACGTCAACGTCGTGGAATTATCGGGAATGAAAAAGCTCTGCGCCAGTGTTAACAGCTGAGCTAGAGCTGCATAAAATCTTCATAACAAAGCAACAAATCCAATCAAATTGCTAGCAGTTCAAATGTAAATAGAAACGAAAAAACAAGAATTGTACATTAACAGCAAAAATAGAAGAGATACAAAACAAATCCAGATAGCGAACGAGAGATAGAGGGTACTAGAGTGTTTATGTGAGAGCGTAATTTGTGACCAAAATAATAATAACAACAAACAAAAGCCATAAAATAGAAAACAGATGATTTTTGTTTTGTTTGTTCTACAATAAAGAGTCCCACCGCGCCACCAGCAAACGTCAAAGCAGTGCTCATACACTTGTTTGAAAGAAAAAGAGAACAATACTTGGAAATAATTACTCTCTTTTTTGCACTCGCATTTCTTGCACTTTGTTCGCCTAACAAAAACAAAAGTTCTCTATGTTTGTTTGTTTGTTGTTGTTTGCAAGCAACTTTTGGATCCATCTGTGATCCTCTTTATATTGTGTTTGGTGAAACCCCCCTCCTACATCCATAATCAGGCATTGTGGTGCAGTCAAGCAAAGGAAGTCTGGCGACAGCTGGTTTTTATTATCAAATATCTATAGCTTGATATTTGTTTCTTCTGGATATTATCATCATTATCATCGTTCTTTTTTGTGGATACCTACCTATTCGTTTGGATCACTCAGCTGTTGGCAACAGTGGTGTAGTTTTTTGATATCTTCATATTTCATAAGTTCCTGAAACTGGAATTATCTATAGGTGAGTTGCACCAAAATATATACTTTAGTTGTGACCTAAAATTGAATAAAGAATATATACAGGGAGTTTAACCAATTTAATTTACAAATAAATAAATATTAGCAAATCGTATCTATCGTAAGGTTCCCTCCACCATTTTTCGGTAATCGCAATAATAAATTTCAAAATTTTGATTTGGCTATTTTATCAAATCCAATTCAAATCTAAAAACTTGCTACAATCATTAGCGTAGCTAGACAATTTTCCTAGGGGGGGCTATAGCCCCCCTAGCTAAAATTTGTAGACTGAACTTATAGGTTCAATTAATGTTTTATTTCATAAAATTGAATAAAAAATTAGACATCAAAATAACTCGACAAACAATTTATAATAAAGCAACTAAAAGTATTTCAACACTTTTCCTAGCAAAAAAATTGTGAGTTGTTCTAAAGGAACAACTTTAAAAGTACTTCCAAAAATGTCCTCAATTATTTTAACTACACAGGAAGTTTTTTTACTTAATTTTTTTTTCATATTTTAATGTGTAACTTTTTGTTTTCTTTTTTTTCAAATAGTTTAAAAAGAGAGTAAGAATAAATAAATTGGTACAAATTATTCAAATTTTGCCACAAACTTGCTAAATCCATTATAGAAAAATCGATAATTTTGGAAATTATTCCAGGAAAAACGTTTCAAACAAGCGTCAGAATGCATTAAAAATCATAAAAACAATATAAAAATTATTTATTTGGGAAAAAAATTTTTAATTCACATTCAAAACACTGAATTCGGATCTCACCTTAAGAAGTGATGCAAATTCATTGCAACGGCTGTTGAAACGGTGGACATTTGTCCTATGACAAGCTCATATTACATTCATTGCTTCTCCGCCAATTTTGCACCACTTCTAGACCAAAAAAGAACATTTTCACTACTTTTTTGGCAACGCTTTTTCGCAGCATTATTAAGATATTAATTTATGAAAGAATAGTTTTAATATTAACTACTATTTTTTTAATTAAATTGACTAAACTAAATCAATCATAAGTTCAACCACAGCTTTATTTCATAAATATCTGACTTCAAACATTGCCATCGGCAATTGCTACCACAACCCAAGTAATTCGATTCTTCATGAAAGTCTTTAGCGGAAATTTGTGCGATTGTATATAATTGTTTAATTTTTATAATAATTAAAAAAAACTATTGACATTTATTGAAAAATGGAAAATCATAAATAGAGTTTCAAATTCTGGGGGGGGGGCTAAAATTTTTCTGGGGGGGTCTGAGTCCCCTCCCCAGAGGCCTTCCTACGCTTATGGCTACAATATTCCCTTCCTTCACAGAAAAAACAATCACCAAAAATTTTCCAATTAAAATTTTAATTGAATTAAAAAAGCAAAATATGTTCAACTAAAAATTTAATTGGCTCAACAAAATTTTTAATTGAAACAAAAATCAATCACAACATGTTATCCTATCAATTAAATTTTTTTAATTGGAACAATTAATTTTTTAATTGACTTTATTGATTGATAGTCATTGAACACATTCCAATTAAAAATTAATTTCGTGATTGAATACAAAAAATATTTATTTTTTGTGTTACAACCAGACCCATCTTTCCCACAGGGCACGTGTCCAGGGCCCCGCGATTAATAAGGGCTCCCTAGCTCCTGCCAGATTGCTGAATTTTATTATGAAAATGTTAATGGGAAAGAGTTAGAAATGGAATGTTTGCATTTAACAGAATATTTGAAAATTGTGGACAGTGAAAATGAGGGAAATAATTCTATGTTAAAAACATATCAACTCTTGAAAGAAAACAACATTGACGACACATTTCCAAATGTAGAAATCGCAATGAGAATCTTTTTAAGCACACACAATTTACGAAATATTCAAGATTTTCGATTAAATTTAAGTAGAACCAATTTTTATCAAAACTTATTGTTATATAATGGGCTTAAATTATTTAATGAACTGCCAATTGAAATAAAAAATGAAAATAACATACATTCCTTTAAAAAATCGCTCATTTCATATGTAAAAGAAAATTTTTGAAAAGTTATGTAATGTCAAAATTACCCAATCCAATTTAATAATTTAACGAAGTATTGTTTAAAATCAGTAGCATGTTATGCTAAATAAATAAATAAATAACACAAAAATTTTTTTTCTGATTCAATCACGAAATTAATTGATCCAATTAATTTTTTAATTGAAATGTCTTCAATCACAGAAATGATAGTCTCAATTAAAAAATTAATTGGCAGTCAATTAAAAAATTAATTGATCCAATTAAAAAATTAATTGATACTATTAATTTGTGTGATTAATTTTTATTTCAATTAAAAAAATTGTTGATTCAATTAAATTTTTAATTGAACATTTTCTAAAACTCAATTAAGATTTTAATTGGAAAAATTTTCGTGAAATTTTTTCTGTGCATGATGGTGTGATCCGAATTCAGTGTTTTGGTACATACAATTAAAAAAATGATATTTTGCCCCCCCCCCCCCAAAAAAAAAAAAAAACAATTTTTTATAATTTTTTTATAATTTGTTCGAAACTGACCTCAAATGTTTCCAAAAATTCCCCATTTTTATAGAATGGATTTTGCATTTTTTTTTGACAAAATTTAAATAATTTGTACCGTTTTATTAATCCTTAATCTATTAATCCTATTTGAAACAAAAAAAGTTCAAATTACCCTTTAAAAATATGAAAAAAGCAAGTTATAAAAATTGAATTAAAAGAACTTCCTGAGTAGTTAAAATAAAGAACTTTTTTGGAGGACATTTTTTGAAAGTGCTTTTAAAGTTGTGCCCTTAGAAGTACTTCCACTTTTTTCTGGGATGTAAATAGAATTTTAAGAAATGACTAACGATTTTGCCTTATCAAAATGGACTGAATAATCTAAGTAAGCCTGAAACTTAATCGGGCTGCCACTTTAACCTAACCAAACTATTTTGCCTGTCTCAAATCTGGAAGGGTTCCTCTTCAAACGACATAAATTAGGCGGCAACTCTGATGCCAGTCCCCCTTACGCCAACTTATGACGTCCATGAGAAAAGATGATTGATTCGTAAAAAGTTGTAAAAGAAATAAGTCGTTTAAAGTTGCTCTGCTCTGTCGCGTATTCTAATCGATTTTTTTATCGTTACAGTTGCCGGTGCCATCAACCATCGATCGATTATAATTTAAAATGTTTTCGTATTTTTTACGAAAGAATTAATAAACGGAAATTTTTTGAATTATAATATAATTGAATGCTTAAAAGATTTTTAATCACTAATCTGTGAATGCTAAGGGAGTTACATTTGTGGCAAATATTAAATTTATCTATTCGCTTAATGCTTTTTATCTATATTTGTTTGTTTATTATAACAAAATAATGTTCTCTAAATTTTCCCATATGATTAAGCTATCAGACTTAAGGTTGTTTTCCGCAAATAAAAAGACTTATTTTTTTGCATTATTCCCAACGTTTCGACAATTTTTGTTGTCTTCATCATAATAATAAATAATGTTCTGTCAAAGTCATAGGGGCCCATTATACTATAATATGTAGGTCGAAAACCTATGTTGTTAGCACCTATATTACCTGTTTATTTTCATAATTCCTTATGATTGTAAATATATAAATAAATAAATAAATAACTATAATATGTGGTTATAAAGGTAGAATTACATACCATGCGTTCAATGCGTACAATGCGTCCGATGATTGAAGAGTTGAAATTTTTCTTTGAAATCAAAAGCTCGAATTGTCTGCCGCAAACAGAAAACAATCAACCCTTCCTTCAACGCACGGATGGACGCATGGTGTGTAATTTAACCTTAGGTCCAGAATTTAATTAATTAATACATTTTTATGTTGGCTATGCTAGATTTAGTCTTGTAATGATATGTGCAATGTAATATGTCCGGGTGATGGTTCCTTCTCTGTGGTTACATCAATCTACCTCCGCCCCGCCATGGCCCGGACCATGATGTGTACGCTTTACGTAACGGGGATGATGCCCTCACGGTTTACGATTATCATTCTTTTGCTATTAATGGAACTGAATTTGACAATATTGGTCACCACTTCTAGATATGTTTTCACAAGACGGAAACATCTTATAGAACTGAAGTTTCAATGTCAAAACTTATGGCGATTTCGATTGGGAAAAAATGTGCAACATTCTCGAAATTGATTGCCAAATATGAAGGACATTGTCATAGATGTTGGATCCTGTATCCCTCACAACATTATGAATTACCAATAACTTTGAAATTATACTATAATTTGAGAGAAAATACAATGAGGAAAAAAGTAGTGTAACACCACGGCAACATATTTTTTGCGAAACGAAAACGCCCTTAATTTTTTCACTAAAGGCATCTCCTGTTATTATCATAGTCGTTTCAGCACATAGTACCACACAATGTTGAACACAACTTCTAGAGATATTTTCACAAGACGGAAATTGAATATGAAAAAATGTGTCAAAGAGAATCTAAATAATGGGAGACAGCATCGATCCGAAAATGATCGAACCAATGTCAAATGGTTTTTCTGTAAGTTTTTTTTTTATGACAGTTCTACCCAGAAAAAACGTAAAAAGGCAATGTTCTGAAGAAACCACAATAAATACAAATACTTTCGATTTTAATTTTCTATCATATTTGTAGGGTGCTACCGCGTGATGCGATGGTTAGTACGCTCGCCTTGCAGTTCAATCCTAGCTTCAATCAAACACCAAAAAGATTTTTAGCCCACCAAAAAATTGTTTATCCCCACTTAGTAACGGCGGTGACATATCCTGAGTGTTTCAAAGCTTCTCTAAGTGGTTTCACCGCAAAGTGGAACGCCATCCGGACTCAGCTATGAAGATGAAGTCCCTTGTCATTGAGCTAAACATAGAATCGGGCAGGATTCAGTAAAAAGAGAGAAGTTTACCACTTTGATATCACAATGGACTGAATAGTCTAATGGCGATTTTTGGATCCTGTATCCCTCACAATATTATGAAGTAATAATAACATTGGAAAGACACTATCATTTGAGTGAAAATGTATTGAGGGAAAAAGTAGTGTAACACCAGGGCAACATATTTTTGCGAAACGAAAACGCCCTAAGTAAGCCTGAAATATCAGGCTGCAACTATACCTAATCTATCATGTCATTTTTCTATTGCTTTTATGGATTTTAAATTTGAAAATTTAAGAAACACACAAATACAACTTTCGACTTTGCGACTATTGAAAAGTGAACTTATGACATCGCAATTTGATTTTTTTTGGAGAATTTTTAGCATTAAAAGAGCTACATTCCCATTCAATTCAAGTTAGATTAGTCGATTTTAGTCACCATAAAAATATTGATATTGATTAATTTCAAAAGTTGATTTGACTCGATTTTCTAAAAAATCGAAGTCTGGTGTACACCATCTTCTCTGGACACCCAAATTTGACTGAACTTTGAACTTCAAAGTTCTTTTATATCCAAATACAGATGTTTTGAAAGCTCTGAAATTTCGGAGTATTTGAATTCTCTTGCGTGAAAATTACGAATTGTTTTTGACCGCTTTACTCAAAGATTTTTTGTAGACTGTAGTAGTTTAAAAACTACAACAGTCTTAGGTTAGGTTGGAACTATGATCCATGTTTCCACTATCGTGTCAATTGGCCCCAACTCGCTTTTTTCATCGCACACAGGCCTCCAAATTGTTTTATTTTTTTTTATAAATACCTCAAGAAAAGTACCCTATCCTTTTAATCAGAACTGATACAGGTCCATATACACCATGGACTTGTCTTGTCACGGTCCTTGGGTTGATTTCAAGTTCTCATACACCTTGCTTCGTATTTAGTAAATAGATCCTCATATATCTTAAACAAAAAACATTTATCTAAAATCCATTAAAAATTTGCATCTCTCTTTGTTTGGCGCCAATTAATGTTAGAGAATTTATATGAATCTGGTATACCAAACAACTTTCGAAAAATGTTTAATAAATAATGGGGCTTTATGAAAGCAATAAATGACCATTTAAAGAATCGTTGCTCCTGTAGTGAATAGCTTTTTTAAACTGGCCAGGTAATTACTAAGATCATTTTTTGTCATTGTTTAACAAAAAAACAAATTTACTGATCTCATATGAAAGGTGATACTACTAAAAAGAACAAAAACGAACTAAAAACAAAATCATTGACCGCACCATTGCTATGATAATTAAAAAAAAAACGATTCTTATGTAAAGAACAAATCTGGTTTTCTTTTGTTTCCATATGTTTGTTGCTAAGATCTGCTCTTGTTTTGGATTCTATTTTAAATTATACTTGTTGGTCTTATTTTTTTGTTTTGTAGCTTGGTTTTTGCTACCACTTAATCAGAGACTAAAAATAATAAGAGCTTACATAAAAAACAAGAATACGATGATTGTCTGGAAGAATATCTACACAACAAAAAAAAAAAACTCACGTACATTATTTTGCATTGTTCGTTTGGTTCGTTCTTGATAGCCTTCTTCTATGGTGGATTTTAGATTTATAATTTTTTTATTTTGCATTTTTAAAAATGATAATAAGAGGGCGTCGACTGATTGCTTTCTTGCCATATATGTTAATCAAGTCTCAAGTCATCAATTTCATTTGCTGATAGCAATCTTTTTACCTATAATTGTAATTTATTCTTGACGACTATTTTTTATTTGTGGGATAGAAAACTAGTTTTGTCTGCGGAAAAATATTAAAAATGTGTATATTGCCTATAACTGTTGTAAATGAATTTGGATTTTAGTTTTATTAGGGTGACAATTTTCCTTAATTAGTTATGGATTTCTCATCATGACATATTTAAATAATTTCAATTAAAATGAATAAAATTAAAACTAATTCAATTTAATTTAGTTTCATTTCATATATTTTTGTGTGTTTAATAAATAAATAAAATTATACATAGTTTTACTCATTGAATGTCGTTGCTTTTTTCAGAATCATCAAAATAGTGGTCATTGGGTAAATTCTCGTATTTATTTTGTAGTTTCGTTGTATTATTATTATTTTTTTTTTCTAGGTTTAAGAATTTGTGTTTGGTGATTGCTATGAAACAATGGAATTTATTTTCATTTTCTCTTTTGTTCTTTCCTACATCATCCCATCCATAACTAAAGGTAGGGAATATGAATACCTGATGAGATTAGTCATGGTTTTTTTCTGGGTTTCTTGCATTTTTAGCTAACTAACAAATCATTCGATTCATGCAGGTGGTGGGTTATGATGGTTTCTTTCCTCATTTTGTATTTTCACTCTCGTTTCATTGTCCCACCAACAAAACAACCGCCAAAAATTTTAGAGATGACAACAAGGCAATGAATTATTTCATTTTTTTTTGTATTCGATACAATTCTGTAAATTTTAGTTTATAATTGTAATTTTAAAAATTTCCGACACTTAGGTAATATTATCGTGTAATAACACATAGAAAAATGTGTATCGTTATATTTTATTATTGGATTTTTGTTGAAACATTTTATTTTTAATTATTAATTATATATTAAAAAATTTTTGTTTTGAAAATTTTCCAAACACAAGTACACAGAAAAAATTTCACGAAAATTTTTCCAATTAAAGTCAATTGTGTTTTAAAAAATATTCAATTGACAATTTAATTGATTCCAAAAAATTTTTAATTGAAACAAAAATTAATAGTATCAGGTTAGGTTAGGTTAGGTTAGGTTAGGTGGCAGCCCGATGTATCAGGCTCACTTAGACTAAAGGGTTATACGGTCAAAATTTGGTCAAGGGAAAACGCCTGTAAATCGGTGAAATCGTTTATTTAAAAAATCAAATTAAATTTCTTTTTCAAGTTCAATTAGTATAAAATTCAGGAAAAATATTCAGTTAGGCTTTCGCTTTTCCAAATCTGAATTGCGGGGCCTCACGCTTGACACCTGCCATCAGATTTTGTACAGCCACCTTGTCCACCTTCTTCGCCGCAGAAAGCCAGTTTGCCTTGAACTGCTGCTCGTCCTTAGCAGTTTTTTTGGTCTTCTTTAGGTTCCGCTTGACAAAAGCCCAGTATTTCTCAATTGGGCGGAGCTCTGGCGTGTTGGGAGGGTTCTTGTCCTTGGGAACCATCTGCACGTTGTTGGCGGCGTACCACTCCATGGCCTTTTTACCGTAATGGCAAGATGCCAAATCCGACCAAAACAGTACGGAACAACCGTGTTTCTTCAGGAAAGGCAGCAGACGTTTATTCAAACACTCTTTCACGTAAATTTCTTGGTTGACAGTCCCGGAAGCTATGAAAATGCTGCTTTTCAAGTCACAGGTGCAGATGGCTTGCCAAACCAGATATTTCTTTGCGAACTTTGACAGTTTTATGTGCTTGAAAATATCTGCTACCTTTCCACTTCCTTTTGCCGTATAAAACTCCTGTCCCGGAAGCTGCTTGTAGTCGGCTTTGACGTAGGTTTCGTCGTCCATTACCACGCAGTCAAACTTCGTCAGCATCGTCGTGTACAGCCTCCGGGATCGCGCTTTGGCCGTCGTATTTTGTTTATCATCGCGATTTGGAGTCACTACCTTGTTGTAAGTCGATAGTCCGGCTCGTTTTTTGGCTCGATGCACGGTTGTAGACGATACACCCAGCTTATTTGCGACATCTCGGAGAGAGAGGTTAGGGTTTCGCTTGAAACTACCGGCAACTCTCTTTGTCGTCTCAGCGGCTTCCGGTTTTCGATTTCCCCCCGATCCAGACTTCCTGGCTGTCGACAAACGTTCCCCAAACACTTCAATTACATTTTTAACGGTTGATTTGGCAACTTTTAGCGATTTTGCCAGCTTTGCGTGCGAGTAGCTCGGATTTTCGCGATGCGCGAGCAAAATTTTGATACGCTGCTCTTCTTGGTTGGACGGCATTTTGACAACTGAAGAGTGAATTCCAAAATCAAAATAGGAGCAACATTCTACACACACACACCTTCAAAATGAGGGGTGTTCAGGTTTTTTAAATGCAAAATTGAAAGAAATACGTCAAGTTTATATTGACCAAAGTTTGACCGTATCACCCTTTATTCAGTCCATTGTGATACCACAGTGGTGAACTTCTCCACATTGCAGTGAAACCATTTAGAGAAGCTTTGAAACACTCAGAAATGTCGCCAGCATTACTGAGGTGCGATAATCCACCGCTGAAAATTTTTTTGGTGTTTGGTCGAAGCAGGAATCGAACCCACGACTTTGTGTATGCAAGGCGAACATACTAACCATTACACCACGGCGGCTCCCTAAGTTTGTTTAAAAGATTGATTGTTTCAATGAAATTTTTACTTAAAAATTAAAAAAATCAATAATTTTTTAACTGACTTCAATTTTATCGGACCCCATTTGGGGACAATGGGCAAATCAGTAATACATTTTAGCATATATCAAGAACCAATTTTGATCATATACATCCACTAGGTCGTGCAAGGATCGGAGAGAGAAGGTGGACTTCCAAATTCCAACACTCTTTGTCAATTACAACCACGGCATGGAAGGTGTAGATCGAATGGATCAGTCCATTAGCCTTTATAGCGTCCATAAGAGATTTAGGAGTTTGTAATGCGTGGTGTTTGCATTTTTTACTGTGCAAAGCTGAAAATAACAATCCGATGGACCAATTATCTTTCAGGCGGTATATCGTTAGGTCGTATTTGACTCCTCAAGATCAGGGCCTCGAAATCCGTTGTCAGAATTAGTTGGTGAAGATCGAAGAAATAACGGTCATAACCCGGATCGCTTATCAAATCAATTAAGATGTGTTGTATGCCATGCAAAGTGTCGCTGAAGATGCCAGTTATGCACTAAAACACTTTGTGTTGAACGAAACTGCTTTGGGGAATTCCATACTTAATCTGCCAAATGTCCCCATTTGAGGTAAACCATTTTTCTAAACAGTGAATAATAATTTTTCAGTTTTTTATTAATTTATTTAAATCTTTTTATTTAGTCGTTACTGTATTAGTAAAAACCCATAAAAGGTTGGCTGATAAGTCCCCGGTCTAACAAAGAAAAAAAAAATTTTTGTCAAAATTCGTTTTTATTATTCAACATAATAAAAAAGATACAACGATTATAACGACCTTCCAGTTTTTTGATACCATTTTGGTAGTACTCCTTCGGTTTTGTCTCAAAATAGACCTCAGCTTCGGCGATCACCTCTTCATTGCAGCCAAATTTTTCCCCTGCGAGCATTTTGAGGTCTGAGAACAAGAAAAAGTCGCTGGGGCCAGAACTGGAGAATACGGTGGGTGAGGAAGCAATTCGAAGTCCAATTCATGAATTTTTGCCATCGTTCTCAATGACTTGTGGCACGGTGCGTTGTCTTGGTGGAACAACACTTTTTTCTTCTTCGACCTTCAAACGCTCCAATAGTCACTGTTGATGGTTTTTCCCTTCTCAATATAATCGATAAAAATTATTCCATGCGCATCCCAAAAAACAGATGCCATTACTTTGCCAGCGGACTTTTGAGTCTTTCCACGCTTCGGAGACGGTTCACCGGTCGCTGTCCACTCAGCCGACTGTCGATTGGACTCAGGAGTGTAGTGATGGAGCCATGTTTCATCCATTGTCACATATCGACGTAAAAACTCGGGTGTATTACGAGTTAACAGCTGCAAACACCGCTAAGAATCATCAACACGTTGTTGTTTTTGGTCAAATGTGAGCTCGCGCGGCACCCATTTTGCACAGAGCTACCGCATATCCAAATATTTATGAATGATATGACCAACACGTTCCTTTGATATCTTTAAGGCCTCTGCTATCTCGATCAACTTCATTTTACGGTCATTCAAAATCATTTTGTGGATTTTTTTGATGTTTTCGTCGGTAACTACCTTTTTCGGTCGTCCACTGCGTTCACCGTCCTCCGTGCTCATTTCACCATGCTTGAATTTTGCATACCAATCAATTATTGTTGATTTCCCTGGGGCAGAGTCAGGAAACTCATTATCAAGCCAAGTTTTTACTTCCACCGTATTTTTTCCCTTCAGAAAACAGTATTTTATCAAAACACGAAATTCCTTTTTTTCCATTTTTTTTCACAATAACAAAAGTTGCTTCACAAAAGACGCTCTATCTCACAAACTAATTGACTTACAGACGTCAAATTTTGACACGAATCATTTGAAGGTTGGTACTATATAAAAATAATATGCATTTAATACTAGCGACGCCATCTATGTGTCAGACCGGGGACTTATCAGCCAACCTGTTGAAATCAATTTTTGTGCGGCAGTTTCATTTTGGGCGTTAATGGGTTAAACTTTTCTAAACTGCATTTTTCCTTCCTCACTTTTTTGAGTATTCATTTCGACTTTTTGAGTTTTTCTGCCTTTATTCCTTCAAAAATAATTTTTCGGTTTATTTTGTCATATTTCTTTTCCTTTTTCACAGCCATCTGGCAACTATAAACCTTTGTCCGAATTATAGTTAACCCCTATCTTGGATTTCTTTCTTAATTCCTTTACGAAACATTATTCATGAAATAACTTTTCGGTTTATTTTTGCCATGTTTCCTTCATTGTTTGGGGATTCTTTGATTGATATGACTGACCATTGTTTTGAATTGAATGAACCAAAATTCAAGTGAGAGAGGGAGAGAGGATTAGAAAAACATCATGCGCAAATGTCATTGGAAAGCAACATTGCTCCCTCATCTCTCAAAAATTGTTCGGGACTCTCAGATTTTGTTTTTGCTAAAGGGTTGAGAGGTTATTAAAGGATTTACATGTTAAATATTGAAATATAAAATTTATTTTTATTTTAAGAGAATATTTTTTTACTCTATTTTTGTGTTGCTACTAAAAATAACCACATATATTTTTTAATAGATTTTTTTCATTATAAAGAAATGTCTATAGGCCGGTATTAAAATCGTGTATCACAAACAGATAATCGGAAAATTTTACAGTTACTTTTATTTACTGTGTCGTTTTAAAGGATGACAACTTAGTCAATTGATGCTTTGAACTAATCCCTCGTATGTTATGTTGGTTTTTGTAAAGAATAATCATTTTTTTTATTTTTTTTTTTACTTCTCATATGTATAGAAGCTTTTGTCATATTCATTATAAAATGTTTATTATTTATAATTTATTGATTTTATTCTTTGTTGCATTATAATTATTGATATGTACTGGTAATGTTAGAAATTGCTACAATCCTTTATTTATAATTTATTGATTTATTCTTTGCTGCATGCATTATGGTTGTTATTGTTGATTTGTTTTTAATAAATTTACGTTTTTTAAAAATAAAAACGAAACATATTTTAATTACTATTGCATATCTAATGCTATTCGCGTTTAGATGTGATTCTCTTGTTTATTGTTATTATTATTATTTTTTGTTTGTTTATTTGATAACTTTGATTCTTGAATGCAATTTTGTTTTAGTCTTTTTCTCTCTCTCTCTCTCTTTACCTCTGACTTTAGCTATTTTGTTTTATTTCTTTATTCCGTATTTGTGTTGTGTGCTACTTGTTGTTCTTGCATTGGGTCATACCAACTGACTAACGGAAGGTTTTGTCCGTCCGTTTATACGTTGGCTCTTTCCATTCAAATCAATTTCTTTGTTCTTACGCGTAGAAGCAAACCATCACCGTAACATTTGGGATAGGAACGTGTAAATGTGTAGTTTACCTTCTTCTCTATATAGTATACCGATAAAATTGTAGTGTATATATTTGTTCATCATCATCATTCATATTTATATACATTTTTATTGAAGCAATGGTGGAATTATAGTAATTTCATACTGCATTTCATTTGTTTTGGGTCCTTTGTTTTACGCTAAATGGTCTTATGTGGAATTTTGTAGGTGATATATGGCTAAATGACAGTGTTGCCACCCGTAGGTAGTGTTGTCAGAAATGGGAATTTATCGCCACATTAATGATTGTATGCATCCAAAAAAAAAGTGCACCCACCATGAAAGGAAATTTAGGTTTATATTAGAAAATTTTAACTAATATATTTTAGTAATTGTAATACGATACATACATTTCAAATTGAAAAAATTGTTTAAAAATAATAAACTTGTTTCTGTTGTTTAATAAAATTTCATATTTTGGAAAAAAAATTGGAATTAACAAGTATATACGGCCGTAAGTTCGGCCAGGCCGAATCCTATGTACCCTCCACCAAACACAAAAATTTTTTTTCTGATTCAATCACGAAATTAATTGATCCAATTAATTTTTTAATTGATATGTCTTCAATCAAGAAAATGATAGTATCAATCACAGTTTTAATTGGACATAGAAAAAAATTCTTGATTAAACAATTAATTGATTTCAGTAGCAAATTTCAATTAATTTTTTAATTGATTCAATTAAACATTTAATTGATGTTGATCGCAAAACTCAATTGATTTTTTAATTAAAAAGAGGAACTATGTCCAATTACATTCTGAATTGGCTTAGAGTTTTTATTTGGATTAACAATTGGTTGTTTGAAATACATTTTTAATTAAAAATTAAAAAAATGTTCATCACTTTTTTTAACTGACGTAGTCTTCCGAATTTGATTAAAAAGTTAATTGTATCAATTAATTTTTTAATTAAAACTTTTAAAAATTTCAATCACTGACTTAATTAATTATTATATATTAATAATTATTGTTTCTATCTTTATTAAAAAGTTAATTGTATCAATTAATTTATTAATAGAAAATTTTTCAATTTTCATTAACTTTTTAATTGAAAATATTTTGGTGATATTTTTTTCTGTGCATGGATTGCATAGAAACTTGTACTAAAAACTGTCATCCACAATCGAATTACTTGGGTTGTGGTATCTTAAAACTTCTTAACATCGTTTTCTAAATTGTGAGTTAGTCCATACGTGGTAGAGAGCCAGAATTGAAATATGGGGGTCGCTTATATGGCGCCTATATACAATTATGAACTTGATATGGACCAATTTTTGTGTGATTGGGGATCGATTTATCTGAGGCCTATATATAACTAAAAACCGATATGGACCTAGTTAGGCATGGTTGTTAACGGCCACACACTAGCACAATGTACCAAATTTCAACTGACTCGGATGAAATTTGCTCCTCCAAGAGGCTCCAAAACCAAATCTCGGGATCGGTTTATATGTGGGCTACATATGATTATGGACTGATATGGACCACTTTTGGCATGGCTGTTAAATATCATATACTACCATCACGTACCAAATTTCAACCAGGTCGGATGAATTTTGCTTCTCCAAACGGCACCGGAGGTCAAATCTGGGGCTCGGTTTATATGGGGGCTATATATAATTATGGACTGATATGAACCAATTCCTGCATGGTTGTTGGATACCATATACCAACATCACGTACCAAATTTCAACCGAATCGGATGAATTTTGCTCTTCTAAGGGGCTCCGGAGGTCAAATCTGGTGATCGGTTTATATGGTGGGCTATATATAATTATGAACCGATGTGGACCAATTTTTGCATAGTCATTAGAGACCATATACTAACACCATGTACCAAATTTCAGCTGGATCGGATGAAATTCGCTTCTCTTAGAGTCCCCGCAAGCCAAATTTGGGGGGTCCGTTTATATGGGGGCTATACGTAAAAGGGACCGATATGGCCCATTTGCAATACCATCCGACCTAAATCAATAACAACTATGTGTGCCAAGTTTTGGCACACCTCTTTGTAGTCCTAAGATACCTATAGATTTCCAATTTCAGGCAAATTAGAAAAAAAATCTACGGTTTCTATAAGCCCAAGAAGTAAAATCGGGAGATCGGTCTATATGGGTGTTATACAAAAACATGGACTGATATTCACAATTTTTGGCACACCTCTTTATGGTCCTAAAATACCTGTAGATTTCCAATTTCAACCAAATCAGATAGTAAATACAGTTTCTAGAAGCCCAAGAAGTAAAATCGGGAGATCGGTCTATATGGGGGCTATACCATACTCACCATTTTTGGCACACCTCTTTATGGTCATAAAATACCTCTAAATTTCCAATTTCAACCAAATCGGATAGTAAATGCAATTTCTAGAAGCCCAAGAAGTAAAATCGGGAGATCGGTCTATATGGGTGCTATACCAAAACATGGACCGGTACTCACCATTTTTGGCACACCAATCTTTGGTCCTAAAATACCTCTAGATTTTCAATTTCAGGCAAATTGGATAAAAAATACAGTTTCTGGACGTCCAAGTAGCAAAATCCGGAAATCGGTCTATATGGGTGCTATACGAAAACATGGACCGATGGGCAAAATTTTCGGAACATTCTTTGATGTCCTAAAACACCTGTAGATTTCCAATTTCAGGCAAATTGGATAAAAACTACAAGACCCCAAATCGGGAGGTCGGGTTATATGGGGACTATATCAAAACTTGGACCGATATAGCTCATCTTCGAACTTGACCTGCCTGCAAACAAAACGCGAATCTGTGCCAAATTTCAGGACGATAGCGCCATTATAAAAGGCTGTAGCGTGATTACAACAGACAGACAGGCGGGCATGCTTATATCGTCTTAGAATTTCTCCCTGATCAAGAATATATATACTTTATATAGTCGGAAATCGATATTTCGATGTGTTACAAACGGAATGACAAACTTATTATACCCCCATCACCATTCTATGGTGGTGGGTATAAAAATAAAAAATTGTTTCCATGTTGGTAAGCACTAAAATATATTTCTATAAACTTCTTTAGCAATAAACGAATAATACGAAATTTTGAGACGATTTTTCTAGTATATGTATTTAGTAATTGAACATTCATACTATAATTATAGCTGATTCTGTTTTGTGCTCTCACACTTTGATAGATATTATAGGCCAAATAGCGCTTATTTTCGATAGGACATTTGGTCACAACTCAAAAATCAAATTTTCAGAACAAACTCATGAACTAATTGAGGTAGGTCCTCAAAATTAAATTTTTTTCTACAAGTAAAAAAGAAAAACAAATTATGTTAATTTAAATGACTTCATGTACATGCTTACCCAAATAAAAGATACATTCCTCCGCAATGATATTTTAGACAAACACAATTCTCCCTGTTGTAAATTATTTTCTTTAAGAGCAAATAAAAATGAATTTTTGACAAGCGTTGCAACTCTCTTCCTGCTCTTTCTACTCTTCTCTCTCTCTCTCTGATTAATGCTTGTAAATATGTTATTTTTTCTACACAATTTCTAAATCAAATTATTTTTGGGCCCAAACATATTTAACTTAATATGTTCTAAAATATATTAAAAATTTAAATTTCCAATCATGAAATTCATTCATGACTAGAGAAAAATACCAAATTCTTAATGGTGAGGAGGGATTCCACATGGTTATATACTGATTTACCCTTTATCCTCATTTAATAAAGCATCCCCTTGATATGTAACACATAGTATTCGCTCCTGATACATGCGTGTCAATAAAGATTTTAATAGACCACATATTTTATTTTAATTGTCCACGAATTCCAATTATTTTTCTTAATTTCTTGGAGTACCCACAATGTCATCGCCCCACCTACTTGTTCTGTCAATTTTTGGCTTATTGTTTCTTTGGGTTACTGGGTTGCCATATATATACTATATAAATACCCATATATGTACAATAAATTGATGGATTTGTTTCGTTAATTTTGTTTGTTTGTTTTTTTTTTTTGTGGAGACAAAGAAATTCCTTTAACAACTCAGCTCTTCTCAAAATAATAACAAACAAAAATTATATAAATTTTTGAAATGCTATTGCATCATCTTAGCAAAAATAAAAATTAAACAAAACAAAGCAAAAAGAGAAACCAAAATAAACATTATGCATTAACTGGGAACACTTAACAGATTTGACAGTTTGAAAAAAATGTGTGAAAAAAAAATCATTGCAATTTTCCTCAATTATTTTCTGTTCAATAAAAAAAGTTATTTGGGTATGAAATGAATGAATATGAAAACTATGTTAATAAATATATAGAGATTGCATTTTTTACGTATCACCCTTTACCTCATTTTCTCTCTGGAGTTTTATTTCATTTGGGGCCTTGTTTTTTAAAATGCGTCAATATTTGAAAACTATTTCGGTTAGTTTTTCTACAACAGGGATTTAAGCTTCAAGTCCATGGTGGAGAGAATATACGCTTTAGCGCAGTTTTTTTAGCAGTACAACGCCTTTTCCTGTAATTAAAGGTCGTACTTGCCAATTGTTTTGTTTATATTCAATGTTATCTTCTCTCTTCCTTTATTGCACACAAACACACACACACACACTCAGCGGTTTTTGATTAATATGCATTTAATGAATCAACCCATTAAATTCATTAAGGCCTTTTTGTCTATACTGGCGTTTGGATTAATTAACAATTCCAAGCACACTAACATACATTCAATATTTGAGTGAAACAGAAAAATAGACACCTACGCAAAGTATTACCGCACGATACGCATATGCTTTTATATGTTTGCAAATTTTGCATATCATTAGATAAAAACCAAGTGGAGTATAATGTGAATTATTACAGATCCTATAAGGGCCTTAACTGCGTGAGGTCATGGCGTTTTGCAAGCACGGTTACCACTCGTGCCAAAAATAATCTACCAAAATTTTAAGAAAAAATTACCAAAAATCTACCAAATATAAAAAATTCAGTTTTTATCAAAATTTCCACTCAAAGTTTTTTTTTCAAAATTTTATTTCTAAAGAAATTTTTGTCAAAATTTAATTTCTATACAAAATTTTGTCTTAATTTTATATCTATAGAAAATTTTGTCAAAATTTTATTTCGATAGAAAATTTTGTCAAAATTTTATTTCTATAGAAAATTTTGTCAAAATTTTATTTCTATAGAAAATTTTGTCAAAATTTTATTTCTATAGAAAATTTTGTCAAAATTTTATTTCTATAGAAAATTTTGGCAAAATTTTATTTCTATAGAAAATTTTATCAAAATTTTATTTCTATAGAAAATTTTGTCAAAATTTTATTTCTATAGAAAATTTTGTCAAAAATTTATTTCTATAGAAAATTTTGTCAAAATTTTATTTCTAAAGAATTGTTTGTCAAAATTTCATTTCTACTCAAAAAAGTTTTTTTTTTTTTAATTTTATTTCTAAAGAAATTTTTGTCAACATTTTATTTCCAAGAAAATTTTGTAAAAATTTTATTTGGATAGAAAATTTTGTCAAAATTTTATTTCTATAGAAAATTTTGTCAAAATTGTATTTCTAAAGAAAATTTTTTTCAAAACTTTATTTTCTCAAAATTTTTTTTCTATAGAAAATTTTGTAAAAATTTTATTACTATAGAAAATTTTCTCAACATTTTATTTCTAAAGAATTCTTTGTCAAAATTTTATTTCTATAGAAAATTTTGTATTAATTTTATATCTATAGAAAATTTTGTCAAAATTTTATTTCGATAGAAAATTTTGTCAAAATTTTATTTCTATAGAAAATTTTGTCAAAAGTTTATTTCTATAGGAAATTTTGTCAAAATTTTATTTCCATAGGAATTTTGTCATAATTTTATTTCTTTAGAAAATTTTGTCAAAATTTTATTTCGTTATTGTTTTTGACCTCAGCTTAAAGCCATGCATTGATTAAACTACAAGTGTAGCTTAACCAAAAAGAATAAATTCGGGTAATTAACTCAACCCAAAGTGAATTACACTTGAACCTTCCGAAAAAGGGTTTGATAGTCGGCTACTACCTAAACAAATTTGCAAGCATATCTCTTTTCCTTTGTCAAACTCAAATCATCGATTTGAATATAGTTGACTGGGTTTGTTTTTGAGCGTGCTTCCTCTATCTTCATTCGTTTTGTTTGTTATTGTTGGCTTCTCTTCAATCGTTATTGTTGTTTTTGATCTCAGCTTAAAGCCATGCATTGACTAAACTACAAGTGTAGCTTAACCAAAAAGAGGAAAAGTATGCTTGTCAAATTTATTTGGGCAAAGCCCTATAGACTACAAGATGGTTGGATGTACAGCTGTTTCGGAATTACCACATTCCTCATCAGCATCTCTACTTGCAGCAAAACTATCAACCAATTATCAGAATAAATTCGGGTAATTCACTCAACCCAAAGTGAATTACACTTGAACCTTCCGAAAAAGGGTTTGATAGTCGGCTACTACCTAAACAATTTATTTTTGACAAAATTTTTTAAAGAAAAAAAAAATTGACAAAATTTTCTATAGAAAATGTTCTCAAAATTGTATTTCTATAGAAAATTTTGTCAAAATTCTATTTCTATAGAAAATTTTGTCAAAATTTTATTTCTATAGAAAATTTTGTCAAAATTTTATTTCTATAGAAAATTTTGTCAAAATTTTATTTCTATAGAAAATTTTATCAAAATTTTATTTCTATAGAAAATTTTGTCAAAATTTTATTTCTATAGAAAATTTTGTCAAAAATTTATTTCTATAGAAAATTTTGTCAAAATTTTATTTCTAAAGAATTGTTTGTCAAAATTTCATTTCTACTCAAAAAAGTTTTTTTTTTAATTTTATTTCTAAAGAAATTTTTGTCAAAATTTTATTTCTAAGAAAATTTTGTAAAAATTTTATTTGGATAGAAAATTTTTTCAAAATTTTATCTCTATAGAAAATTTTGTCAAAAGTTTATTTCTATAGAAACTTTTGTCAAAAGTTTATTTCTATAGAAAATTTCGTCAAAATTTTATTTCTATAGGAAATTTTGTCAAAATTTTATTCCTTTAGAAAATTTTGTCAAAATTGTATTTCTATAGAAAATTTGGTCAAAATTGTATTTCTAAAGAAAATGTTTTTCAAAACTTTATTTTCTCAAAAATTTTTTTCTATAGAAAATTTTGTAAAAATTTTATTTCTATAGAAAATTTTCTCAAAATTTTATTTCTAAAGAATTTTTTGTCAAAATTTTATTTCTATAGAAAATTTTGTCTTAATTTTATATCTATAGAAAATTTTGTCAAAATTTTATTTCGATAGATAATTTTGTCAAAATTTTATTTCTATAGAAAAGTTTGTCAAAAGTTTATTTCTATAGGAAATTTTATCAAAATTTTATTTCTATAGGAATTTTGTCATAATTTTATTTCTTTCGAAAATTTTGTCAAAATTTTATTTCGTTATTGTTGTTTTTGGTCTCAGCTTAAAGCCATGCATTGACTAAACTACAAGTGTAGCTTAACCAAAAAGAGGAAAAGTATGCTTGTCAAATTCATTTGGGCAAAGCCCTATAGACTACAAGATGGTTGGATGTACAGCTGTTTCGGAATTACCACATTCCTCATCAGCATCCTCTACTTGCAGCAAAACTATCAACCAATTGTCAGAATAAATTCGGGTAATTCACTCAACCCAAAGTGAATTACACTTGAACCTTCCGAAAAAGGGTTTGATAGTCGGCTACTACCTAAACAATTTATTTCTATAGAAATAAAATTTTTTCAAAATTTTATTTCTATAAAAAATGTTGTCAAAATTTTATTTCAATAGAAAATTTTGTCAACATTTTTTAAAGAAAAAAAAATTGACAAAATTTTGACAAAATTTTCTATAGAAAATGTTCTCAAAATTGTATTTCTATAGAAAATTTTGTCAAACTTTTATTTCTATAGAAAATTTTGTCAAAATTGTATTTCTATAGAAAATTTTGTCAAAATTTTATTTCTATAGAAAATTTTTTCAAAATTGTATTTCTATAAAAAAGTTTGTCAAAAATTTATTTCTATAGAAAATTTTGTCAAAATTTTATTTCTATAGAAAATTTTCTCAAAATTTTATTTCTATAGAAAATTTTCTCAAAAATAAAGAATCAATAAAGAATTTTTTGTCAAAATTTTATTTCTATAGAAAATTTTGTCAAAATTTTTTGTAAAATATTTTGTAATATAAATTTTTTGTAATATAAATTTTTGTAAAAATGTTATTTCTATAGAAAATGTTGTCAAAATTTTATTTATTTCTATAGAAAATTTTCTCAAAAATAAAGAATCAATAAAGAATTTTTTGTCAAAATTTTATTTCTATAGAAAATTTTGTCAAAATTTTTTGTAAAATATTTTGTAATATAAATTTTTTGTAATATAAATTTTTGTAAAAATGTTATTTCTATAGAAAATGTTGTCAAAATTTTATTTCTATAGAAAATTTTCAAAATTTTATTTCTATATAAAATTTTGTCAAAATTCTATTTCTATAGAAAATTTTCGCAAAATTTTATTTCTACAGAAAATTTTCGCAAAATTTTATTTCTATAAAAATTTTGTCAAAATTTTATTTCTACAGAAAATTTGTCTATATTTCATTTCTATAGAAAATTTTGTCAAAATTTTATTTATACAGCAAATTTTGTCAAAATTTTATTTCTATAGCAAATTTTGTCAAAATTTTATTTCTATAGCAAATTTTGTCAAAATTTTATTTCTATAGCAAATTTTGTCAAAATTTTTTCTAAATTTTATTTCCATAGAAAATTTTCTCAAAATTTTATTTCTATAGAAATTTTTTTCAAAATTTTATTTCTATAGAAAATTTTCACAAAATTTTATTTCTACAGAAAATTTTCGCAAAATTTTATTTCTATAAAAATTTTGTCAAAATTTTATTTCTACAGAAAATTTGTCTATATTTCATTTCTATAGCAAATTTTGTCAAAATTTTATTTCTATAGCAAATTTTGTCAAAATTTTATTTCTATAGCAAATTTTGTCAAAATTTTATTTCTATAGCAAATTTTGTCAAAATTTTATTTCTATAGAAAATTTTTTTCTAAATTTTATTTCCATAGAAAATTTTTTCTAAATTTTATTTCTATAGAAAATTTTTTTCAAAATTTTATTTCTATAGAAAATTTTCGCAAAATTTTATTTCTATAGAAAATTTTGTTAATATTTTATTTCTATAGAAATTTCATTTCTATAGACAATTTTATCAAAATTGTATTCCTATAGAAAATTGTTCCAACAGTTGTATTTCTATAGAAAATTTTGTCAAAACTTTATTTTCTCAAAATTTTATTTTTTATAGAAAAATTTTGTCATAATTTTAGTTCTATAGACAGTTTTTTCAAAATGTTAGTTCTATATAAAATTTTCTCAAAATTTTGTTGAAATGTTATATTTATAGAAGTTTTTTTTTCAAATTGTATTTTTATAAAAAATTGAAATTGAATCTATCAAAACTTCAAGGATCCTACCAATCTATCAAACAGTAAAAAATTTACAATTTTTGATAGAATTCTACCAACTGTGGTAACCGTGTTTGCAACGCTACCAGTATTACTATAAAGATATCAAGGCTGATACACTAAATTTTTTACACTTAGAGGTGTTTCAGATTGCAATTTATAGCGGTCGGTATTGCGTTATAAGTCTCTTTAGAAGGATTTATTCTTTGACACTTGACAAGAAATTACGCCATATTAAAAAATGAAGGAATGATACACGCTTCCAAAACGCATCGTTAGAATTCACTATAAAAATTCAGAAAATCTTGCGGATAAAGTTCGCAAAATACCACCTTAAGAGGCCAATGGCCTCTTGCTGTGCCTATGGAAACCCAAGAGATATTGTTGAGAAGCCTCCCCATCGTCATTGGTTAGGTTTATGGTCTGGCGGGGCTATTATTTTCGATAATGAGGTTGCATCAGTACAATGGAAAAATTATGTTAGTACACGCAAAAAAAAAAAAACGAAATTTTAGACAAACAAATATCGTTTCCCATTTGATTGTTGTTGTAAGGTTGATTCTTTTACAGGATATAAAAACTTTTCACTAATAGAAAGTTGATATTTTCTTTAAGAACTTAGTTTCTTTAAATTTAGGACACGAATCTTTGAAATTTTGAGATATTTGAATTAAAGATAAAAAGCTTAAAAAATAAACAAATAATTTTTTTGAGGATTTGGATCTTTGATTTAAAGAGTTTTTGAATCACGAAATGGTAGCAAAATTCGATAAATGAGATATGTATTATAATTCTAAATTTATCGAGCCTAGATTTAAAGTTATATAGCTTTCTAAAAATGTCTTTATTTTAAAGAAACAACATCTTCGACCCGAAATCAATACCAAAATCCTTAAGGGGAGATCAAAATCTTTGAATTGAAGTAAACTTTTTATTTTGTGTGTAATTTTAAATGATTTTTAGCTCTAGAAGAAAAAAGTCAACGAATTTAAAGATGATTTATTTAATTTTGAAGAACTTTTAGAAATATTAAAGTCAATTTGACAATTAGCTCAACAAAATTGTCATTCATATACAGTTCCTTATTTTAAAGTCGATTCTCCCAACCCTATGGACAAACGCCTTCAATGGAAATGACATTCGTATTTTAAGGATTCGAAATCTTTGTGCTTATTTTTTGTTTTGCAATCAAGATGCAAAATTACAACAAATTTAAAGGCAAATTCATTAATTTTAAAGAATTATTGAAGGCAAGTTGACCTTAGCCAAACAAAATTTTCTTTTATTTAAGTCGAATCACATAATTCGAAGGACAATATGACTTCATTGAAAAGTGTATAGACTTTTGGACAAGGAAAATAGCCAGAGAAATGCATTTTCTATGCTAATCAAAAAACGCATTCGTATTTTATGGTCAAGAAATTTTTGGCCTCAGGACAATATGTTTTTCAGTGTGTAAACAGCGATTTTTTGCCACCATAAAATGCCTTTTCGAAATTTGGTCATGGATTTATTGTAAAATGATTTCCAAAAAAAGTTTGCTGGCAAGTACAATGAGACGTAAAAAGAACTTTTTAGAAAACTAGTTTTTGTTTTTATATTCGTTTAAAGCGCATTCGCTTGAAAACCAACCTCTGTATTCCAGAATTAAAGTTTAGTTGAAAAAAAAACAAAAACTAAATACAAAGACAAACCTTATAAGCAATACTTTGATTCTGTGTTTCTACAATTGAAAACCAAATTAAATATATGAAAAAAATAGTATAAAGTAAATCGAATAAAAAAAAACACTGGGGGGAAAAACAATGCCTCTCAAAGTCGAGTGAATGATCGCAATTGTTGTATTTGTAACCTCGAACTTGTTATGTTACTCTGTAGCCATCAAAAGTAGTCAACTGCATTCGTCACCGTAGACTGCAACGTTTGCTGTCGTCTATTGGCTGCTGCAGTTTTATTTCTTTTTTTTACTCTGCAATTGCTGCTGATGCTGTTTGACGATCGTTTTGTGTGTTTTTTTTGTTCTTGCTTTAATTTTTGTTTTGTTTGCTTTCCATTGTTATTTTGTCTTTGGTAGTTATAGTGTGTTTGTGTCGTTGTGTATTTCTTATTTTTGTAAAAAAAACAATAACGATAATGTAAGTCTATATAGGATATTTTGCGAGGGGGACTAATCATATTTTTGGACTCAAGAAAAGTACACGTATAGAAGGGATATGATCACCGCAACCATGTTCCAAGAGAAAAATGTTACTTTTTCACGGAAAACAGGTAGCATGCTTGTCGCAACCATGATCTTTTCTCGGAAATTATGTATCTTATGTTATTTCGGAAAGCATGGTATGTTTGACGAGACAATAATATTTTTGCGACAAAAATGCTACATGGTCGCCGCGAAAAAGTAACATGGTGCTCTTGAAACATGTTTGCGGTGATCATATTCCTTCTCTGGGTGTATAATTTTGTACTCAGAATCTGTATTTTAAGCTTGTGTGTAACGGTGAACGGTTGCGATCTACCGCAACCGACCAGTGTATTTAGTAAACACCAATATTTGCAATCTTAAAACACCAATTGGTAAAAAAATTTCAACCACCAATATCCAATGCAACCGACGACTGTCGGTGTTTGTTAGTATGAGTGTTGGTCTCTCGAAAACACCGTAGTAAAGCAATCACACAAATTGATTACCCATATCTCATCAGTTTGGTATTCTCTTAATTGGTAATCTCTCAATTCTCTTGAGCTAATGCCAACTGCTGGTAATTGTTGTTGTTGAGCGCAATCACACTTAAGTGTCGCACTCGTTTTTTGTTTATCGAGCGTTGTTACGATGTCGATTGGTTTAAGATTGCAAGACACTGCATACGAACATTGTGGTAATGGTGTCTTACTCCAGTGTTGCCAGGTTGGGGGGTTTCCCCCAAATTTAGGGGTTTTTACACGTTTAGGGGGATTTTTAGGGGTAACATTTATTTGGGGGGATTTTTGGGGGTAAACAAATATCTTAGATCTTATAAAGTGGAGCAATTCTCAACAAAATTTGGAACAATTCTGGCATGAATTTTGAGAAAAAAATAAGGGAAGTCAACCCATATTCTTAAATACAAGCAAGTATGCAATGACATTCTTTTTTAAACGCATCTGTTGAAGGGACATTTTTAATATTTGATACAATTTAAAACAAAGTTAGGTTAGGTGGCAGCCCGATGTATCAGGCTCACTTAGACTCACTTAGGGACCTCCTTAGACTCACTTAGGGACCTCCTTTTTATAGCCGAGTACGAACGGCTATATTGCAGTGCAACCACTTAGATAATCTTTGAAACCCTCAGAAATGTCACCAGCATTGCTGAGGTGTTACTTTTTGGTGTTCTGTCGAAGCAGAAATCGAACCCGAATTTGTTGCAAGTGGTATAATGAATTTATCTAATGATTTTTATTTACTTCAAAAGAAAATTTTTAGCATAAAAAACTTATTTTGTCTAAAATTTTGTTCCTGAGAAAAAATCTTCTTTCAGTTTATATATTTGTGTTAAAATTAATTTTTAAAGTGTATCACTACAGAATTTTTTAACGAAATTTTGGGTCTCTTTTTGTACTATTTACATACCTAAAATTTTTGGGGGTTTTTGAAAAAAGTCTAGACCAATTTAGGGGTTTTTTTCTTAAGATTTGGGGGGAAGAATCAAAAATTACCTGGCAACACTGAAGCAATCACACAAATTGGTTACACACAGTGTTGCCAACTCCCCAAGGCCAAAAAGCACCAAAAATATATTATAAATTTTAACATACCACCTTCCACCACAAAATCGAAAATTAAATGCTCTACTAAAAAAAAAACCTTCCGAAGATGTATTATAGAACTTTTGTGAATTGAATTTTAAAAAGTTAAGGTGGGTATTAAGATCGAGTTTAGCTGCTAAAATAGTCATTTTTTCACAATTACTTTTCTTTAATAATTCATTTTAAGGAATACAAACTTTGTGAAATTTTGCTTTTGGTTATAATAAAATTTGCAGCAAGTTATAATAAAATTTGCAGCAAATATGCATAATTTTATGCCCTTTTTTACTGATATAGTATAAATTCGGCAAAACTCGAATTTAGTACTCACCATTATGAACCGCTATTCAAGTATACACTTTGATCAGTTTTAATGCTTTCGTCCAATTCATTTTGATCAGTGATGTTTTTCCACTTTCAAAATATTAATATATGGAAGGAGTCTATTGCTTATTTTAGTACTGCGTGCTTTTGTGAATTTAATACGAACGTTTTTAATGACATCTTTACCAAATTAAAAAATTCGACACTCATTGCTCGACTTTCCTACAGAATACCCTAAATAACAATATTAATTAAAAAATAATCAATACCAACTTCATAACAATCAAATTCTATATTTGGCAATAAATTTGAGTTTCTTCGGCTCTTGAAAGTCTAATCAACATTTTTGTATCAATTAAACTTAATACTGTTCAAAATAAAAAAAGCACCAAAAGCACTAAATGAAAATGCCAGAAAGCACCAAGTTGGTGCTTTTTTTGAAAAGGCACCAAAAAGGCAATTTGGTGCTTTTTAGAAATCAAAAAGCACTAAATTTGGTGCTAAAAGCACCAAATTGGCAACACTGGTTACACATATCTCATCAGAGAGAGTACCAAATAAGAGAATACCTTATTTGGTACTCTCTCAATTCTCTTGAGCTAATGCCAACTGGTAATTGTTGTTGAGTGCAATCACACTTAAGTGCCACACTCGTTTTTGGGTTACCGATCGTTGTTACGATGTCGATTGGTTTAAGATTGCAAGACACTGCATACGAACATTGTGGTAATTGTGTCTTACTCACTGTCACCGACATTTTGTGAGTAAGATTGCAATACAAAAAAACCACCGGTTGCAGTTATCTGGTGTGTAAGTAGTAGAGGTGTGCGCGTGACACGAAATTCACGTGACACACATGATTCACGTGAAGCGTGAACAAAATCCAAACTAACTCTCGTGAATGTGCGAGAATTGGACTAAAATAAATATATCGTGCGTGAGAAATAAAATCGGTTCGTGAATAAAATTTTTTGCAAAATCACGCTCACGAAAAAATCAAGATTTAATTCATACTCGTATGTTAATTGAAATTAATTTAGCTCTCGAACTTTATTCTATTGTTGAATTTTGTTACCTCTGCTGATTTCCGTTTGGAAAATGTCGTGAGTCTCGTGAATTGTAGTGAATCGTGCGTGAGCGTGAGTCTTTAAAAGTAGTTCGCGCGTGAGTACTGGTTTCCATTCCGTGAATGTGCGTGAGTGGGATTGGCTACCACACGTATCGCGCGTGAATAAACATTTCGTGAATGTGCGTGAGTGTGAGTGAAATTTCAGTCACGCGCACACCTCTAGTAAGTTGTTTTCCATTTAAGTTTAAGAACGAATTCTAATAACAGGTTGGCTGATAAGTCCCCGGTCTAACAAAGAAAAACAAATTTTTTTTTGTCAAAATTCGTTTTTATTATTCAACATAGTTCCCATCAAGAGCGATACAACGATTATAACGACCTTCCAATTTTTTGATACCATTTTGGTAGTACTCCTTCGGTTTTGCCTCAAAATAGGCCTCAGTTTCGGCGATTCATTGCAGCCAATTTTTTTCCCTGCGAGCATCCTTTTGAGGTCTGAGAACAAGAAAAAGTCGCCAGATCTGGAGAATACGGTAGGTGGGGAAGCAATTCGAAGCCCAATTCATGAATTTTTTGCCATCGTTCTCAATGACTTGTGGCACGGTGCGTTGTCTTGGTGGAACAACACTTTTTTCTTCTTCATATGGGGCCGTTTTGCCGCGATTTCGACCTTCAAACGCTCCAATAACATCATATAATAGTCACTGTTGATGTTTTTTCTCTTCTCAAGATAATCGATAAAATTTATTCCATGCACATCCCAAAAAACAGAGGCCATTACTTTGCCAGCGGACTTTTGAGTCTTTCCACGCTTCGAAGACGGTTCACCGGTTGCTGTCCACTCAGCCGACTGACGATTGCACTCAGGAGTGTAGTGATGGAGCCATTTTTCATCCATTGTCACATATCGACGGAAAAACTCGGGTGTATTACGAGTTAACAGCTGCAAACACCGTTCAGAATCATCAACACGTTGTTTTGGTCAAATGTGAGCTCGCGCAGCACCCATTTTGCACAGAGCTTCCGCATATCCAAATATTGATGAATGATATGACCAGCACGTTCCTTTAATATCTTTAAGGCCTCTGCTATCTCGATCAACTTCATTTTACGGTCATTCAAAAGCATTTTCACCCAGAGAAGGAATATGATCACCTCAAACATGTTTCAAGAGCAAAATGTTATTTTTGGATGGTGACCATGTAACATGCTTATTGCAAAAATGTTGTTTTCTCGATAAACATAACATGTTTTCCGAAAACAGATACATAATTTCCGAGAAAATAACATGGTTGCGATAAAAATGTTACATGGTCACAATCCAAAAATAACATTTTGCTCTTGAAACATGTTTGAGGTGATCATATTCCTTCTCTGGGTGTTGTGAATTTTTTTGATGTTTTCATCGGTAACCACCTCTTTCGGGCGTCCACTGCGTTCACCGTCCTCCGTGCTCATTTCACCACGCTTGAGTTTTACATACCAATCAATTATTGTTGATTTCCCTGGGACAGAGTCCGGAAACTCATTATCAAGCCAAAATTTTGCTTCCATCGTATTTTTTCCCTTCAGAAAACAGTATTTTATCAAAACACGCAATTCCTTTTTTTCAATTTTTTTCACAATAACAAAAGTTGCTTCACAAAAGACGCTCTATCTCACAAACTAATTGACTTACAGACGTCAAATTTTGACACGAATCATTTGAAGGTTGGTACTATATAAAAATAATATGCATTTAACACTAGCGACGCCATCTATGTGTCAGACCGGGGACTTATCCAACCTGTTATATAAAAATAAGTCGGGTTTTCCTTCCTGACGCTTTAACTCCAGAACCATTATGTTTATTGCATATCGAATATACCAAATTTAGTACCAACAAATGGGACATTTGGATTATATATTTCACCTTTATATAAATAGCAATCCTCCATATATAATGCATAACTATGCACTAGTATTGTTATAGTTTTTTCCATTGTTGCCTCGATGCCTCAGCTAAAAATTATAGTGCACAAATTCGTAGTTACGTATGTCGAGAGTGTTGAGCTCAGTTTAGCTGAGCTAACTAGTCGTCGTCGTTGCCGTTGTCGTTATTGTAGTTCGTTACAGCAGACTAACTGTTGATTTTAAATTCGCGTCCCCACAATGACTAGAAATTATACAGCGATAGTTATTAAGTTCAAGAAAATATAGTTCACATGAGTGTAACGTATATACGAAGTATATGTATGTATATATGACACAAATTTTACATTGACACTGAAACTTGTGAGGAAATTATCTGTATACAGTGAAACCTTTCAGATGTGGACAAACATGGTCGCAAAATAAATTAATTTTCACATTTTCATCTGATCACTTTATGTGACAAGTTGAGTATTAGACATATTGGCACAGCTAAATCCTCAACATCGGTTTTAAATAAAAATAGAAGTTCGATTATTCTCAAATCTCGACCGTTTTAGCCGTTTACCGAGAATGCATCATACGATAGTAAAGTGCTATTAATTTCGTCAAGCGGCATAGGTTAGTAATTAAACTTTAACATTAATTAACAAATTTCCATAATTTTACCACGGGATTATCTTGGTAAATAAATGATTAGACATGAAAACCTGTTAACATTCTTCAAAAAATTCCCATTGAAATAATGGCATACTTATAGGCGGCGGAAAAATGTTTATAATTTCATTACATTGCATAAAACCATGGTTATTATTTATTTGTAATCTTAATAGGTGCCAAGTACTGTTCAGAAAGTTGCATAAACAACACATATAGAAAAATGTTCCACTTGCATAGGCATCACAAAAACTAATTTCAATCATTATATCAAATACGATATTGTATAAATATTTATCGCTAAAATTTGAAATGAGCAAATGTTTTTTCCTCATTATTTGTTTGGATTTTTATTTTGCAAGATTTTCCATTAGTTGAGCAATTTACTTTTATTTACAAAATTTGTGATGGCCAATGATTGCAATCGAGATTTTCTTGCCATTGCACAGTGGCCGGTGCTATATGGAGTTAGCGGCCAAAAATACTTACCGTAGAGGTATCATCGTGAAACTTCGGTCACGGGATTGATTGATGAGGGTTTGGTATAGCCCCCCCCCCCCCCCATATAGGCCGATCTCCCAATTTTACTTCTTGGGCTTCTAGAAACTGTATTTTCTATCCGATTTGGCTGAAAATTGAAATCTAAAGGTATTTTAGGACCAAAAGTAGGTGTTCTGAAAATGGTGTGTATCGGCCCATGATTTGGTATAGCCCCCATATGGACCGAATTCCCAATTTTACTTCTTGGGCTTCTAGGAACCATAGTTTATATCCGATTTCCCTGAAATTGGAAATCTAGAGGTATCGGTCCATGTATTTATATAGCCCTCATATATACCGATATGCCGATTTTACTTCTTGGGCCTCTAGAAACCGTATTTTCTATCTGATTTGCCTTAAACTTCAAATACAAAGGTATTTTAGGACCACAAATAGGTGTGAAGAAAATGATGGTTATATGTTCATGTATCGGTATAGCCCCCATATATACCGATTTTTTTTGGGCTTCTAGAAAGCGTACTTTCTATCCGATTTTAAAATCTAGAAATTTTTTAAGATCACAAATAGATGTAACGGAAATGAGCTGAATCAGCCCATGTGTTGGTATAGGCCACGTGTAGACCGATCTCCCGATTTTACTCCAAGGGCAGTAGTTTTTATCCGATTTTCATGAAATTGTAAAACAAGATTGTTTTAAAAATTCGCCCTATTTTCATCGATATATTTTGAACCAATTAACTTATCACAGATCCAATTATACACGTTTGATCGTCATCTCAATACCTTGCATTCAAGTTCGAGGTATAATTTGTTTAGTGGAAAAAGTCAGAAAAACTAAAAATAATGGGATATCTCAAAAACGGGCTTTTTTAAAGGGGGCAAAAGGAAGCAGCTGATTTTTATCAATTTAGTATCTTGAAATATTAACTAATGAACCACAAAAAATCCCATTGGAGACTTCAGGGGGGAACACAACTAAAACTCTACATAAAATTTACATATAAGAACGAACGAACGAACACGAAACAATGAGACTGACAAAAAAATAATTTTATAACAAATTTAAAACAATTTTTACACACTTTTTATTTTAAATATAGTTAATACCATTTAATACAATATTCATTTCGATTTGTTTCGATATATTTTTTTCTTTTGTTTTAACATATTTATTTAAAGTGCACTTAATTTTATACTTTTCAACACTTTAAAAACCAACTGCTTACTTGCTCACTTTTTGAAGCCGTTCTGAAAGAGTACAGATGGAATAAAACAAAAACATTGTTTTATTCCATCTGTAAAACCTTGTTTGCATAAGAAACAGTGATGCCACACTTTTTGACAAATTTCTAACTTTGATTTTTTATTTTTGGCCAAAGGGATCGACCACTGTGCATTGACAGGAAAGATTTGATATTGGATATGTTTGCTTGTTGATGTTTATTTAAGATGCATATTTTTACGGTTCTGCGATGTTTAGCGTTCTGGATGATTGATTACAAATTTACAAATGTTTAGATTGCCCATTTTACCATGTGTCTCGAATAGAACACTTAGGTAATTTTGAAAAATCGATTTACTATTACACAAGCCTACAAAGCGAGTAAATATTGAAACAATTTAATTTTTATAGAAAATAAATTTAAAATTTTATTTTTATTTTGTAAAAATATTATTGTATAAAAAAAATATTAAACCCAATTGTTTTGGTAAAAACTTATTTTTTAGAAAAATTTGTCAAACATTTTGTTTCTCTAGATAGTTTTGTCAAAATTGTTAAAATCGATAAATTTGACTTTGGCAAAGAAAAAGTAAACTATGGTTCCTAGAAGCCCAAGAAGTAAAATTGGGACATCGGTCCAATAAAAAAAGTTGCAATACAATACAATTTGTTAGGTCGTGGGTTCGATTCCTGCTACGACCGAACACCAAAAAGTTTTTCAGCTGTGGATTATCCCACCTCAGTAATGCTGGTGACATTTCTGAGGGTTTCAAAGCTTCTCTAAGAGGTTTCACTGGAATGTGGAACGCCGTTCGGACTCGGCTATAAAAAGGAGGTCCCTTGTCATTGAGCTTAACATGGAATCGGGCAGCACTCAGTGATAAGAGAGAAGTTCACCACTGTGGTATCACAATGGACTGAATAGTCTAAGTGAGCCTGATACATCGGGCGGCCACATAACCTAACCTAACCTAACCTAGGTTTTTGTTGCAACTAAAATGGAAAGTTTCCACATGATATAAAGCTTTGAATTGAAGTCCTATTTTAATATTTTTTATTTTCAACTCTGCTTCCAACATAAAAAGAAATAGCAAAAGGAAATGGAACAAGGTTGTCGCTCGAGACAAAAAAAAAAAAATTATTTCTATAGAACATTTTGTCAGAATTTGATTTCTATAGAAAAATTTTTCAAAATTTAATTTCTATAGAAAATTTTGTCAAAATATAAAATATTTTTAACATTTTTTGTCTATAGTAAATTTCGTCAAATTTTTTTTCTCATAATTTTATTTCTATAGAAAATTTTTTCAAAATTTTATTAGCAATTGTTTTTGTTTTTCTCAAAATTTTATTTCTATCACACAAAAATTTTTTTCTGACTCAATCACGAAATTAATTTTTTAATTGAAATGTCTTCAATCACAGAAATGATAGTATCAATTAAAAAATTAATTGAAGGTCAATTAAAAAATTAATTGATCGATCCAATTAAAAACTTAATTGATACTATTAATTTTTGTGATTGATTTTTGTTTCAATTAAAAAATTTGTTGATTCAATTAAATTTTTAATTGAATATTTTCTAAAACTCAAATAAAATTTTAATTGGAAATTTTTTTTCTGTGATAGGAAATATTGTCAACATTTTATTACTATCGAACATTTTGTCAAAATTTTATTTCTATAGAAAAATTTGTCAAAATTTTATTTCTGTAAAAAAATTTGTCCAAATTTTATTTCTGTAGAAAATATTGTCAAGCTTTTATATCTATAGAAAATTTTGTCAAGATTTTATTTCTATAGAAATTTTTTTCAAAGTTTTATTTCTATAGAAAATTTTGTCAACATTTTTTGTATATAAAAAATTTTCTCAAAATATTATTTCTATAGAAAATTTTGCAAAAATTTTATTTCATTAGAATATTTTGTCAAAATTTCATTTCTATAGAAAATTTCGTAAATTTTTTTTTGTCTATAGACAATTTTGTCAAACTTTTTTGTCCATAGAAAATTTCCCCAAAATTGTATTTCTATAGAAAATTTTCTCAAAATTTAATTTTTTATAGAATTTTTTTTTCATAATTTTATTTCTATAGAAAATTTTGTCAGAATTACTTTTCTACTCTGAAAAAAAGCATGCCCGGTTCCAAAGATTTTGTCTTTACTTTAAAAATGTTGGTATTGATTCCGAGCCAAAGAAGCAGAGAATAAAAGTAAGGATACTTTTAAGACACAATTCTCTTTTAAATTTGGGTTTTGTGTACTTGCTTCTAAGAAGCAAATTTTAATTTTTCGCTTTTTCGGCTTTTTCTCTTCATATGCTATCACAGTCCTTTAAAAACGAGTTAACGGCAACTTTATTTTCCAAATTAAGACTCGACTTCCAGTAGAAATTATGCTATGTTTCAAGTAAAAAACGTCTTTAAAATAAAGAGTTGAAAAACATGTCCTATATTTGAACGATTTTTTGCTTTGTAGTCAAGATGCAAAAAGACAACAAATTTAAAGACAATTTCATTAAATCTAAAGAATTTTTCTGAATTATTAAAGTCAAGTTGAACTTCGCCCAAACATTTTTTCTTTCATGTTATGATACCCATTTATAAGTGAAATCACTTAATTATAAGGACAATACGACTTCATTGAAAAGTTTATCGACTTTTGGGTAAGGAAAAAAATTTTATATTAGAGAAATGCGTCTTCTATGCTAAGCAAAATTTGCATTCGTATTTTAAGGACATGAAATCTTTGACCTTACGACAATATTTTTTTCAGTGTATAGACAATGTTGTCAAAATTTTTTGTCTATAGAAAATTTCGCCAAATTTTTTTTTGACATAATTTTATTTCTACGCCGAAAAAAAGTGAACTGTTTTATAGGAAGAATAAACTACCTCGCACGAATATTGAACTAAATTTTATTCCACATTTTGAGATTTCCACAAAGCGTTGTTAAAACCAGGAAATTGTAATGCCCTGTTGTACTTTTTAACTGCAGTTCACGAAATTACATCATCTCATAGAGGAAAAAATTAACTAAAAGTAAAGAAGAAAATCATTGGCGCCAAGTCATGACCATTTTAACCGTACAGTAGTTCATTCTTACTATTTTTGGGAATCGTACGAAAATCTTCTTTTGCTTTAGTTTATATTGAACTTATGTGTACGGTCATTGAACTTTATACTCACGTTTAGTTCATAAAATTTTTGAGGCATACTTAAAAAAGTAAGATTTCATTAAGCTGTGGAAAATTTCGATAAAAATAATAAAATTGAACTACAAGCAAATAAATTTTTTCCAATAAAAATAAGTTAAATTTAGCGTTAGTTTTACTACGGATTTTTTTTTTTGTGTATAGAAAATTTTTCAAAATTGTATTTCTATAGGAAATTTTTTTTCTCAAAATTTTATTTCTATAGAAAATGTTTTCAAAATTTTGTTTCTATAGAAATTTTTCTCAAAATTTTGTTTATATAGAAATTTTTCTCAGAATTTTGTTTATATAGAAAATTTTCTCAAAATTTTATTTCTATAGCAAAAAGCAAATTTTTTAAAAATGTTATTTTAAGAATTCAACCAATTCTACAAAACTTAGTTGGAGAGGTATATTTGTAAAATCTACCACAACATCAAGAATTCTACCAATTTATCATACAGTAGGTTAGGTTAGGTGGCAACTCGATGTATCAGGCTCACTTAGACTAGTCAGTCCATTGTGATATCACATTGGTAACAAATCTACAAACAGTAACATATCTACAATTTTTGCTAGAATTCTAATTTGGTACAAATTTAAAGCCTTTTTTAAGAAATATTTTCTTTAATGAGATTTCTTTTACATTCTACCGTAATGTGTACAAAATATACTAATTAATCATCATTTATTTTTTTTTTTCAGGTATGTTAGAATTCCCTCATCAACAATTTATTTACTTCATATGTAAGTAGCCAATAAGTATATGCTTGTAAAACTATAAAAAAAAAAAACTCCTACTTGTATTCGAGCAACAAAGTGAGATGGTAGATGTTTGTTGTTAAACTACAAACACCTCTATTTGCTATATTCAACACTTTTATCCATCACTGTATTAGTGCTATTTAATTAGAATCTCAGAGAGAGGGGGACTATGGCTTACAAGCAAAGCCACTAATAATACAACTTTTGCTATTAGTTCATAGCATTGTTGCTTTTGTTGTAGCACAAAGTTTACAACGCTGACACACATTTTGGTTTTAGTTTCTTGTTTGATATTTGCTGTAATAAAAACAAAAACAAATCAATGGGTTAAGATCATTTAAAACTGGAAATACTAATACACAAGTAATGATTTCAAACTCTCACATACACACCCACACCAACATACATACTCTCCACACATTACATACTCTTGTAATAGTAAAGTGGTGGGAGGATGGGGACAAGAACCTCATCACATAGATATTACCATCAAGCACTTACTCTCCCTCATACACACACAAACACATACTTACGCCTACCTCCCCCTAATTATGACACAACAAACACATAAACGAATAAATAAATTGACATAAAAACGAGAAACCAAAACAAAACCCACCATATAAAATATGAACGAAAGACGTCATAAAAACAACACTTGAAGTGGAACTGGTTTTGTGTTTTTCTGTTCGTTTTTTTCTTTTTTTGTATAAAATTATCGTCTTTGTGGTTCATGATATAAACAAAAATCAGCTGACACATAAAAACATAAACAATAATAATATTTTGAATGATGAAAAATTGACTAGGACCACAACATTGGTGTTAAATATGATAGCAAAATTTTGATACATTAAAATAGAAAAATTTAAAATTAGTTTAGTACATCAGAATTGAATTCATTACCTATATTTCGTATATTTTTGAAATGCAGTTTTTATCATAATAGAATAATAAAAATTTTCTGTAAAGAGAAACCAAAAAAAAAAGAACTGGTCGCAATCAATCGAATTCATTAAAAAGGAAAATATTAGAAATTTATTAGACTTCATTAAAAAGGAAAATATTAGAAAATTTTTAATATTAGAAAAATTTTTAATTAACTCTATTACAAACGCCTATATCTCAAAAATAAGTAAATATTCAATTCAAGAAAAATTATAAGACAATTTTTTTTAGACTTGTTAAAGAAAATTTCGTAGTTTGAAGGACAACAATGGATTTCAAAATTGCAAAAATGTTTTTATCGCCATAAAATCTTTTATTGCAGCTGTTCGTCTCCACGTAAAAAATAGGACGTAGAATAAACTTTAGATCCAATAATAATATGTCATAAATTGGAATGAAAATTTGTTAAAATGTCTTTAGCGCTAAATGAAGTTCTAGACAGACACAATTTAAGTAAAATTTTATTTCTATAGAAAAATTTGTCAAAATTTTATTTCTGTAGAAAATATTGTAAAAATTTTATTTCTATATTAGACATTTGTTAGAATTCATTAAAAAGGAAAATATTAGAAAATTTTTAATATTAGAAAAATTTTTAATTAACTGTATTACAAACGCGTATATCTCAAAAATAAGTAAATATTAAATTCAAGAAAAATTATAAGACAATTTTTTTTTTACTTGTTAAAGAAAATTTCGTTGTTTGAAGGACAACATTGGATTTCAAAATTGCAAAAATGTTTTTAGCGCCATAAAATCTTTTATTGCAGCTGTTCGTCTCCACGTAAACAATAGGTCGTAGAATAAACTTTAGATCCAATAATAATATTTCATAAATTGGAATGAAAACATTTTATTTCTATAGAAAATTTTGTCAAAATTTTATTTCTATAGAAAATTTTCTCAAAATTTTATTTCTATAGAAAATTTTGTCAAAATTTTATTTCTATAGAAAATTTTGTCAAAATTTTATTTCTATAGAAAATTTTTGTCAAAATTTTATTTCTATAGAAAATTTTCTCAAAATTTTATTTCTATAGAAAATTTTCTCGAAATTTTATTTCTATAAAAAATTTTCTCAAAATTTTATGTCTATAGAAAATTTTCTCAATATTTTATTTCTATAGAAAATTTTCTCAAAATTTTATTTCTATAGAAAATTTTTGTCAAAATTTTATTTCTATAGAAAATGTCAACATTTTTTGTCTATAGAAAAGTTCGTCAAATTTTTTTCTCATAATTTTATTTCTATAGAACATTTTCTCAAAATTTTATTTCTATAGAAAATTTTCTCAAAATTTTATTTCTATAGCAAATAGTACATTTTTTTAAAATTGTATAAAAAATTTTATTTCTATAGAAAATGTCAAAATTTATAGCAAATAGTACATTTTTTTAAAATTGTATATCATTAGAAAAATTTTCAAAATTTTATTTCTGGGGGAAATTTGTGATGTACCCTTGTTTGTAGATTTTTTTTCAAAATTGTATTTCTATGGAACATTTTATCAAAATTTTATTTTTATAGATTTTTTTTCAAAATTTTATTTCTGGATTTTAGTTGGAGAGGTATATTTTGTAAAATCTATCAAAACATCAAGAATTCTCCCAATCTACCAAATAGTAACAAATCTACATATTTTGGTAGAATTCTAATTAGGTACAAATCTGAAGAAAATTTGTCAATGAAAATTTGTTAAAATGTCTTTAGCGCGATATGAAGTTCTAGACAGACACAATTTAAGTAAAATTTACTCATTTGAGAAACTTATGAACTCAATTTCAGCAAACTTAACCCATTTTAGGAAAATATTAACTATTTTCATTTGTACTTCATTTGTAGAACACTTTTCTCATTTTTAGTTCACGGCATTAAAGTAAAAAAAAAAATAAAATAAGAAAAATTAACTAAAATAAAGTTAAATCGTCTATAAACAATTTCGTTGTCTTTTTTTCTGAGTGTATGATTGTAAAGCCTTCTTTCGTCTCCATTCGATCGATGAGTTAACTTAGGAACACGTTTCCTCTATCCCTATGGTCTATATTTCATTGACTTTCACGAAAACGAAGATACATTATTAGGATTGTGCTTAAAGAGCCTGAAACACTACACTTCCATTTGCTGTAGCTGTTCGCACTTAGCAAACACAGAAAAAAATTTCAAGAAAAAATTTCCAATTAAAGTGTTAATTGAGTTTTAAAAAATATTCAATTAAAAATTTAAATGATTCAACAAATTTTTTAATTGAAACAAAAATCTATCACAAAAATTAATAGTATCAATTAATTTTTTAATTGGATTAATTAATTTTTTAATTGACTTTCAATTAATTTTTTAATTGATACTATCATTTCTGTGATTGAAGATATTTCAATTAAAAAATTAATTGGATCAGTTAATTTCGTGATTGAACCAGAAAAAATTTTGTTTGTGTGAACGCTGTTGGATATAACCCACGCGACTGATGTCTTGCCTATGTTACGTACCTTCAATAGGCGTTTTTTTAATACGAGACCGTTGCACTATTTCATAATATTGGCGTGCGATCACTTCGAAACTGACAACAAATTTTTTTATGATAGTCTCTGAAGATGAAAAGTCACCGATCAAAGACAGAAATTGGTATTAATATTTTTCCCTGGAATGTTATGTTTCTAAAGCGTTGCAATATTGTATGATATACAATATTTTATTTGTATGAACAAAATTATTAAACCAATTAAATGATAGTTTTTCATATATAATTACATTTTAATTGAACAAATATTGCACACAAAAAATTAATTGATCCTATTAATTTTTTAATTGAAATGTTAGTATCAATTAAAAAATTATTTGAAAGTCAATTAAAAAATTAATTTTTGTGATAGATTTTTGTTTCAATTAAAAAAATTTGTTAAATCAAATAAAATTTTAATTGAATTTTTTTAAAACTCAATTAAGACTTTAATTGGAAAAATGTTCGCGATTTTTTTTTCTGTGTGGTGATAATTTTTCTGTGAATATTTTTTAAAGCTCAATTAAGGCTTCAATTGGAAAAATTTTCGTGAATTTTTCTTTCTGTGTGGGGATAATTTTTCTGTGCAAAAAACATTTCCACTTTATTAAATATAAATGGAAAAAGTTTATTGAAACGAAATTCAGTAGGGTATTCCTCGCTTTCTGGACTACATGTAGTAATTATTACAAAAATAAAATTGACTATCATCTCTGGACACCTATACATTTCTACGAGTCTACCAGACTTGATAAGATTAATATGACCTTTGTAAGAATATCAATGGCACTTTTGTATACCAATGCAATGCTATTTTAATGACCATAACTATTGTGTGATATGCCCATGAATATTAACATGTAGAAAAAAATATAAACAAATGATTTTTAACATTTGTTGTTAATGATTCGCCCCATCATATTCTTTATTTTTTCAAAACCACAAAAATAAGAAAAAAAAAATATATATATATATATATACACATACATATATATAGTAATGCGCAGAAAAGTAATCAACGACGACGAGTATTGTGAATTGTTTAATTTGAAAATGAGTGGTGGGTACTTTATATTGCACATTTGTAGAAGAAACCATTGGACAAACATGCACGCAAACTAATATGACTTTGAGGTGGGAATCTAAGGGTAAGCAAATAATTTACGGGGCCTTATTTACCAATGGGTTATATCTATTTCACATCAAAAATCGTTTCAATTATTTTATTATACAACTTTTTATACCCTCCACCATAGTTTGTAACACATCGAAATATTGCTTTAAGACCCCATAAAGTATATACATTCTGGGTCGTGGTGAAATTCTGAGTCGATCTAAGCATGTCCGTCCGTCCGTCTGTTGAAATCACGCTAACTTCCGAACAAAACAAGCTATCGATTTGAAACTTGGCACAAGTAGTTGTTATTGATGTAGGTCGGATGGTATTGCAAATGGGCCATATCGGACCACTTTTGCGTATAGCCCCCATATTAACCGACGCTTACATTTGGCTCTTGGACGGAGCCTCGTGGAGGAGCAAAATTCATCCAATCCGATTGAAATTTGGTACATGGCGTTAGTATATCGGTCCATAATTATATGTAGCTTCCATATAAACCGATCCCCAGATTTGACCTCCGGAGCTCTTGGAGGAACAAAATTCATCAGATCCAGCTGAAATTTGGTACGTGGTGAAATTTGGTAAATTGCGCTAGTATATGGTCGCTACCCTGTAGGAAGTCTGGGGATATGTGTCTCAATGTCACCACTTTTGTCAACTATTATGGTGACATTGTCGATAATTTGTCTACAGATTGTCTACAAATATTTCTCTGGCTTTAATGTGTAGAGAAATTTATGACAAATGAGAGTCAATGCTTCTTCTTCCTTTTCATTGTTTCGCTTTTTTGGTTGTGAAAACACGTTGTATCGCAATAATTGGACAATAGTTTAAAAAGAAAAGTAAGTTTTATAAGTGAATTAAAAAATGAATAAAAGAAATTACAAAAGATTTGTAAAACAGCAATTAAAATTGTACAAGGATAGAGCAAATGCTGAAGAGGAGTTAATTTCTAGAGAGCACTTTCAGTGATTTTGTGCTGCAAGAAGAAAATTTTGAAAATTTTGAAACTCTTGAAAATTTTGAGTTAGCTGATTTGCCCACTCCAACTCTGAATTTGAGGGAAAAACTGAAGCAGTGGTACATCGAAACATCGCCTTCCAGAAAGTGTTTGGAGAAGCTGCTCAGTATATTGCAGGAGGAAGGCCTAGACGTTCCGCCTTGAAGAAATAGTGCCCATGAAAAAGACGGAATTTTTCTTTAATTTAATTAAATATACATAATAAATATAATTTTAATTTCTAATTTTACGCCTTTTTATTTGGTAAAAAAGTGTTGACAAAATGGTGACAATGGACTACTGATTCAGTGGTTCCAATGTCTCCATATGGTTCCAAAAGTAAAGGGTGATTTGTTAAGAGCTTGATAACTTTTTTTTTTAAAAAAACGCATAAAATTTGCAAAATCTCATCGGTTCTTTATTTGAAACGTTAGATTGGTCCATGACATTTACTTTTTGAAGATAATTTCATTTAAATGTTGACCGCGGCTGCGTCTTAGGTGGTCCATTCGGAAAGTCCAATTTTGGGCAACTTTTTCGAGCATTTCGGCCGGAATAGCCCGAATTTCTTCGGAAATGTTGTCTTCCAAAGCTGGAATAGTTGCTGGCTTATTTCTGTAGACTTTAGACTTGACGTAGCCCCACAAAAAATAGTCTAAAGGCGTCAAATCGCATGATCTTGGTGGCCAACTTACCGGTCCATTTCTTGAGATGAATTGTTCTCCGAAGTTTTCCCTCAAAATGGCCATAGAATCGCGAGCTGTGTGGCATGTAGCGCCATCTTGTTGAAACCACATGTCAACCAAGTTCAGTTCTTCCATTTTTGGCAACAAAAAGTTTGTTAGCATCGAACGATAGCGATCGCCATTCACCGTAACGTTGCGTCCAACAGCATCTTTGAAAAAATACGGTCCAATGATTCCACCAGCGTACAAACCACACCAAACAGTGCATTTTTCGGGATGCATGGGCAGTTCTTGAACGGCTTCTGGTTGCTCTTCACTCCAAATGCGGCAATTTTGCTTATTTACGTAGCCATTCAACCAGAAATGAGCCTCATCGCTGAACAAAATTTGTCGATAAAAAAGCGGATTTTCTGCCAACTTTTCTAGGGCCCATTCACTGAAAATTCGACGTTGTGGCAGATCGTAAGTCTATTCATGATGAAATGTCAAAGCATACTGAGCATCTTTCTCTTTGACACCATGTCTGAAATCCCACGTGATCTGTCAAATACTAATGCATGAAAATCCTAACCTCAAAAGAATCACCCTTTACCACCTAGTCAGTAGTTCCTGTGTCAGTAGTTCATTATCAATGACAAGTATATGTTAAATGTTAATAGAATTTTACATTGTCTGGGGTATATTTGGTCAGTAGTACTGGCGACACAGTCAATAGCAAGTCAGTACTATTTCACTATTGACATTTCCTACAGGGTAACAACCATGCCAACATTGGTCGATATCGGTCTATAGTTATATAACAGGTTGGCTGATAAGTCCTCGGTCTGACACATAGATGGCGTCTCTAGTATTAAATGCATATTATTTTTATATAGTACCAACCTTCAAATGATTCGTGTCAAAATTTGACGTCTGTAAGTCAATTAGATTGTGAGATAGACCGTCTTTTGTGAAACAACTTTTGTTATTGTGAAAAAATGGGGAAAAAAGGAATTTCGTGTTTTGATAAAATACTGTTTTCTGAAGGGGAAAAATACGGTGGAAGCAAAAACTTGGCTTGATAATGATTTTCCGGACTCTGCCTCAGGGAAATCAACAATAATTAATTGGTATGCAAAATTCAAGCGTGGTGAAATGAGCACGGAGGACGGTGAACGCAGTGGACGCCCGAAAGAAGTGGTTACCGACGAAAACATCCAAAAAATCCACAAAATGATTTTGAATGACCGTAAAATGAAGTTGATCGAGATAGCAGAGGCCTTAAAGATATCAAAGGAACGTGTTGGTCATATCAGTCATCAATATTTGGATATGCGGAAGCTCTGTGCAAAATGGGTGCCGCGCGAGCTCACATTTGACCAAAAACAACAACGTGTTGATGATTCTGAGCGGTGTTTGCAGCTGTTAACTCGTAATACACCCGAGTTTTTCCGTCGATATGTGACAATGGATGATACATGGCTCTATCACTACACTCCTGAGTCCAATCGACAGTCGGTTGAGTGGACAGCGACCGGTGAACCGTCTCCGAAGCGTGGAAAGACTCAAAAGTCCGCTGGCAAAGTTTTTTAGGATGCGCATGGAATAATTTTTATCGATTATCTTGAGAAGGGAAAAACCATTAACAGTGACTATTATATGGCGTTATTGAATCGCGGCAAAACGGCCCCATATGAAGAAAAAAGTGTTGTTCCATCAAGACAACGCACCGTGTCACAAGTCATTGAGAACGATGGCAAAAATTCACGAATTGGGTTTCGAATTGCTTCCCCACCCATTCTCCAGATCTGACCCCCAGCGACTTTTTCTTGTTCTCAGACCTCAAAAGGATGCTCGCAGGAAAAAAATTTGGCTGCAATGAAGAGGTGATCGCCGAAACTGAGGCCTATTTTAAGGCAAAACCGAAGGAGTACTACCAAAATGGTATCAAAAAATTGGAAGGTCGTTATAATCGTTGTATCGCTCTTGAAGGGAACTATGTTGAATAATAAAAACGAATTTTGACAAAAAAATGTGTTTTTCTTTGTTAGACCGGGGACTTATCAGCCTACCTGTTATAGCCGATCCCCAAAAATATTTTACCAAAATTTTATTTCTATAGAAAATTTTATCAACATTTTATTTCTATAGAAAATTTTGTCAAAATTTTATTACTATAGAAAATTTTGTCAAAATTTTATTTCTATAGAAAATTTTGTCAAAATTTTATTACTATACAAAATGTTGTCAACATTTTATTTCTATAGAACATTTTGTCAACATTTTATTTCTGTAGAAAATTTTGTCAAACTGAATTTTATACGTATTTAATCGGCTTTTTTTTTTGTTTAATATATACCCCGTCTGGACTAACTTACATTTGAGAAGGCGGTGTTAAGAAGTTTTAAGATACCTTGCTATCGGCAAGTGTTACCGCAACCCAAGTAATTCGATTGTGGATGACAGTCTTTAGTATAAGTTTCTATGCAATCCATGGTGGAGGGTACATACACACAAAAAATGTCTTTCTGATTCAATCACGAAATTAATTGATCCAATTAATTGTTTAATTGAAATGTCTTCAATCACACACAGAAAAAAAAATCATGAAATTTTTTCCAATTAAAATCTTAATTGAGTTTTGAAAAATATTCAATTAAAAATTTTATTGATTCAACCATTTTTGTAATTGAAACAAAAATCAATCACACAAATTAATAGTTTCAATTAATTTTTTAATTGGATCAATTAATTTTTAATTGACTGTCAATTAATTTTTTAATTGATACTATCATTTCTGTGATTGAAGACATTTCAGTTAAAAAATTAATTGGATCAATTAATTTCGTGATTGAATTAGAAAAATTTTTTTTTGTGTGCAGAAATGATAGTATCAATTAAAAAATTAATTGAAAGTCAATTAAAAATTAATTGATCCAATTAAAAAATTAATTGATACTATTAATTTTTGTGATTGATTTTTGTTTCAATTAAAAAATTTGTTGATTCAATTAAATTTTTAATTGAATATTTTTTAAAACTCAATTAAAATTTAAATTGGAAAATTTTTCGTCAAATTTTTTTCTGTGTGGCCTGGCCGAATCTTACAGCCGTATATACTTGTTATTTATTCTTTTATGACCAATATTAATTCTTTGAATACCCAAACTAAAGCTATATTATCGTTTTCTGGGCGTTTTATCGATTTTTATTTTTTACATCACATTTATTTCACTTATTTTATATAAAAAATGGACATGATGATGCATTATTAGCAAATTTTAACCTCAATATTAGCTAATTACTTTATCGATATTTCTAATAATTGGAAGTTGTAGTTTATGCAAATAAAGACAACTGATGATGATGTCAGTTTAGGGCCTTTTAAGAAAAAATTAACGGCCCTACCACTACCCTACCTGCTGATTTTCAATATGCATTTATATTTTAACTTATTTGAACACCATATATAAAATATCCTTTATATATATCTACTATGCAATTTTCGTTTTATATGTATATATGTATGTAATGCCATATATTATTCCATACAATGTCAGCAAATGACAAGAAATATCATTATCATGGTACTTGTAAGACAAACCGACAATAATGCACCAACATTAAAAAACAGACAGTTGGACTGGCATGCCTGTCACTTACAAGTAGTCAGCTTTTGAGATTTTGGTGGTACTACTATTAGTCAGCGTTATTGCTACAACATCGATTAGATGATAATAATTCCAATCAAAGAAGAAATATATCTAAGTCAATTTGATGGAAACATTGTGGTTTGAAGATCATTAGAGATAAAAAGTTTATACAAAGCTTTAAAAAATTTTCTTTCAGTGTACACGTATAGGCAGAATTGGTTTGTTCTCTAAGTTCATCGGTTTCCACGTATAGAACTTTTCATTTAAGTTTTTCTTTTATTTTCAAAATTTTTTTATATATTTACTTTTCGATACACCCTTATATTGCCATCAATATGGAATAATTCTATGGCTGACTGAGAAACAAAGAAATAATTGTGATATGTGTGTTTTTTTTTCTATATTTGTTCAAAATAAATTTTTAATATAAACCAAGAGTATGTGACGATAACAGCACAGTTCACAAAAATGCAAACATTGATGTGGTTCATCTAACCTACAGGGGCAAATATAGATCTAACTGCTGCTACGTTAAAACGGAAAGACGATACACAAACTAAAACATTGCGATACGAATAGAATATGGATGACGTTGAGTCAGTGTTGCCAGGTGATTTTTGAATCTTCCCCCCAAATCTTAAGAAAAAACCCCCAAAATTGGTCTAGAGTTTTTTCAAAAACCCCCAAAAATTTAAGAATGTAAAAAATTTCGTGAAAAAATCCTGTAGTGATACATTTTAAAAATTTAATTGAATAAAAATATATAATAATACGATATCAATTTAAAAAGCAGGTAAAACAGACTAATTTAATGTATAAATATTTTAAATCGTATTAATTTAAAAAAATCGGTTTACAAAGTAAAAAAATAAACGAAATTCGGTAAATATATACATTATTAAAATTTTAAATCGTTTGCCGTTGCAGTCTACAAATTGTAGGTGTTCAATTATGAGACCCATATGTTAGGTGGCAGCCCGATGTATCATGCTCACTTAGACTATTCAGTCTATTGTGATACCACAGTGGTGAACTTCTCTCTTATCACTGAGTGCTACCCGAATCGATGTTAAGCTCAATGACAAGATACCTCTTTTTTATAGCCGAGTCCGAACGGCGTTCCACATTGTAGTGAAACCACTTAGAGAAGTTTTGAAACACTCAGAAATGTCGCCAACATTAATGAGGTGGGATAATCCAGTGCTGAACCATTGCACCACGGTAGCTCCCTAAGACCCATAATTGAATGAAAATTTAACTCTAAAAATGCTTTCAGCTGCTAAGTTAAAATACGATTTTTTTTAACTGTGTCAAATATTTAAAAATTAAATTAAAAAGAAGCAATTGAAAAGGATAATGAAAATAATGGTAATGCCTACTTGTTTATATTTAAGAACTTGGGTTGATTTCCTGCATCTTTCTCCCCCAATTTCATGTCAGAATTGTTCCAAATGTGGTTGAAAATTGCTCCACTTTATGAGGTCTAGGATATTTGTTTACCCCCAAAAATCCCCCAAAATAAATGTTACCCCTAAAAATCCCCCTAAACGTGCAAAAACCCCCTAAATTTGGGGGGAAAACCCCTAACCTGGCAACACTGCGTTGAGTCAATTTGAATTCTCTAAAAAAAAACACACACACACACACGTACACTTCTATCTAAAACAAAACGTCTAGCCCCACAAAATCCGAATTTGTATCAGAATAATATGCCCTATATGGATGCATTCTTTGTTGTGGTTATGGGTCTTTGTCCAATGAATATTTGATATTGAGTATTTTTGTGTGACACTGACATCGAAACCAAAGCATTTGATTGATAATGCAAAACTTTGCACTACTGCCAATCAGATGGAATTTACACAAACACACACATACATACAAATTAAAATTTGTATACAAAAAATCTATATGGTTTGGAGTGCATACCATCATTATTAATAGAGAGAAGGGTTGAATTTAACCAAGGGATAGCTCAGAGAGTTTGTCGTTTGGGGGCTCTTTGCAAGAGAGGCTTTTGTGAAAGAGGGTCTTCTACCATTACACGTGTTGTCGCAATTAATGAGTGTCATAAAAGTATTATTGAACGAGGCTTAGTATTAACCATTCAAATATGGATTTTATTAATTTTTTTTAAACTTACTTGTTTATTCAACAATTTTTGAATTTATTCTCCTGATAATGTCAGTCAATATAAATTCCGAAATTATCAAACATTTTCTAATTAACACTGCATTTAGTGTTGCCAGTATTGGGGATTTCCCACCAAGTTGCCGTTATTTTTTCTTGGATGGGGACGAAAATTTTGAGTTGGGAACTTGGGGATTTGGTGGGGAATTTCCATAAATTTTCGGATTTTTTTTGAGAATTTTTTTAAATCCGTTCAGTATAATAAATCAGGTTGCAGTAATGATATTCAGGAATTTCTGTTTATTTCTACACTATATTTGGACTAGAAACGGGCACAGGATTTTATTTTGGAGGCCCAAGCGCTAATTTATAATTTAACTCAGCTAGTTTAAGACATTTTGAGAAGTCATTTCGTAAGGACTCGGGCCTAAATGTTGCCTTTCATCAGTGCTCATCACTTATTTGGACAATATATTCCATAAATATAGAAATGATGAAAATGGTTCACGTTCATATTTATCTACCATCCAATTTTATTACTTCAGTATTTAGAAATAAAATTTCGTTCATAAATAGGGTAAGTGCAGCAAATGCGGTATACCCATTTGTTTTTCGAAAACCAAATTTTTTGTTTTTCTTCGACGAGGCTAAGATTTTACCACATTCATTTTACTAGTGTTAGCCATCCACGCAACTATGAGCGAAAAATTAGAAACCCATAATTTCGGATATATTTGCGAATTTATTAAAAAACACATTAAGCACGGATTCATAAAATGTGCAGGTAATGTGGTACACCATAATGTAGATTTTTTTTGTAAAAAAAAATAAATGCAATACGTGTATCGCAATTGCATACATTTTATGCTTATTTAGTACTCTTCAGTTATTTACATCCGAAAATTAATAAATTTAAAATATATCTTCACACAAAACGAAATGATTAAGAACCACCAAACAAAAACCTTCGAGCACGGGTAAATGTGAATTCTTTCAACTGGCACAAAGAAAGAGTTGCAAAAATCAAATTGATCTTTGATAGCTTCATTTTCTGACAGCCACAATCTATTCAGCTTGGTTTAGTTGTTCGTATGTTGTTAGATAGAGAAAAAAGCTACTATACCACATTACCAGCCTATACCACATTTGCTGCACTTACCCTACATGATGACCGGGCTCCCATTTTAAATTTTGGAACATTTGGAAGACAATCATAAGAACTTGTCGAAAATGTATTGGAGATTTTTGTGAGGAATTTTGGTTTAAATTGGAGATTTTTGGGGACGAAAGTGTTCTAATATGGGGAAAAGAGTCAGAAAAATACTGGCAACACTGACTGCTATGTTAATGAAATAACAGGGGTGTGTCCAGATAATATAAAATTCTGGTTCACAGAAAAAAATATCACCAAAATATTTCCAATTAGAAAGTTAATTGAAGTTGAAAATTTTTTCAATTAATAAATTAATTGATACAATTAACTTTTTAATCATGATAGAAACATTAAGTTAATTAAGTCAATGATTGAAATTTTTAAAATGTTTAATTAAAAAATTAATTGAAACAATTAACTTTTTAATCAAATTCGGAAGACTAATTCAGTTAAAAAAAGTGCTGATTTTTTTTTACTTTTTTAATTAAAAATGTATTTCAAACAATCATTTGTTAATCCAAATAAAAACTCTAAGCCAATCTAACGAAGTAATTAAAAATAGTTACCTTTTTAAAAATAGTTACCTTAATAAATTAATTGCGTTTTGCAATCAACATCAATTAAATTTTTAATTGAATCAATTAAAAAATTAATTGAATTTTGCTGAAAAAATCAATTAATTTTTTAATCAAGAATTTTTTCTATGCCCAATTAAAACTGTGATTGATACTATCATTTTCGTGACTGAAGACATTTCAATTAAAAAATTAATTGGATCAATTAATTTGGTGATTGAATCAGAGAAAAAATTTTTTGTGTGTTTGCACACAAAGAAAGAATACTTTTCTCCGCCAATAGTACACTGAAAAAAGCATGCCCTGTTCCGAAGATTTTGTCTTTACGCTGATGATTTTGGTATTGATTCCGAGCCAAAGAAGCGGAGAATTGAATTAAGGACACATTTAAGACACAATTCCCCTTTAAAACTTGAGTTTTTCGTACTTGATTGTAGGAAACAATTTTTAATTTTTTCATTTCCTCGGCTGTTTTCTTCATGTGCTATCGAAGTCAATTAAAAAGGTTTTAACGACAACTTAAATGTTCTTATTGAGAATCGACTTCAAGTTTAAATTATGCTTTCAAGTAAAAACGCCTTTAAAATATAGTGTTAAAAAATCTCCTATTTTTAAATGATTTTTAAAAAGATTTTTTTTTGATTCAATCACGAAATTAATTGATCCAATTAATTTTTTATTTGAAATGTCTTCAATAACAGCAATCATGGTACCAAAAAATTAATTGATACGATTTACATTTGTGATTGATTTTTTTTTAATTTTAAATTTTTAATTGAATATTTTGTAAAACTCAATTAAGAGTTTAATTGGAAAAATTTACGTGAAAATTTTTTCTGTGTAGAGAAGATGAAAAAAAAAATCAACAAATTTAATTTTGAAGATTTTTTAAAACGAAATTTTCGTTCATGTTATTTTCGAATCTCTTAACTACACACAAAGGAAAAAAAAAAACGTTTGGAAAACGTGTACCGCAAACGTTTTTCTTTTATTAGAGTTTTTTGAATTGCTTCGAAAATTTTTTCACCAAAAAAATTCGTTTGTTACAAAATTTTTATTTTTTCAATAAAAAAAGTTATTTTTGAAACAACAACACAGTCCATTTCGTTTATATCAAACATTGTTCTTTTCTGACTTTAGGTCTTTAATAAGACACATTTTACAGTTCAAAATTTAATATAGTACAATATAATGTTGAACATTTTTTCGGAATCTTCCGAACATATCTGGAATATATGTAAAAAAAAAAAAAAAAACTTTGGTCGAAGCAGGGATCGAACCCATGACCCTTGGCATGCAAGTCGGACGTAGCAACCACTGCTCCACGGTGCCAAACTAAATGTTTGTTTCTGTTAAATAAACTTTGTTTATTCGGTTCTTGGGCGCCGCAAGCTATGCTATATAAATATAACTTATATGGATAATTATCTATTGATGACCATAACAGGTACATAGCTTAGTTGTTAGTGTGTTGGCTTACAAAGTGCATGGTCCGCGGTTCGATTCTCCGTCCAGGCGAAAGGAAAAAAAATTTTAAAAATTTATAAACTTGTATAATTTCTTCTACATTGTTGGTATTACAGGAAAAGGTGTTAAGAACTAAAAAACCTCGTGGATGTGAGAAAGATGTGAGGAAAAATGCAATTAGCAAGAAAACAATGTTTTTTTTGAGTTAGTCTTTATGAAATTGTTTTTACATCCTGGAAAAGAATAAACGTTTATCACAAAAAGTATATACTTTTCTTCCAAATACACTTCCTTACAGCGAAAAGCAAATGAGAAATGAACTTTGTTTGTCTAAAATTTCGTTTGGGAGGAAAGAATTATTTTTTTGCGTGTATAAGGAAAAAAACGACTTCATTAAAAAGTTTATCGATTTTTCGACAAGGAAAAACAACTTTATATCAGAGAAATGAGTCTTCTATGCTAAGCAAAATTCTCATACGTAATTTAAGGACATGGAAAATTTGGCCTCACGACAATCTTGTTTTCAGTGTAGTCCATATTTTTTGACTTCAATCACGAAATTAATTGATCCAAATAATTTTTAATGGAAATATCTTCAATCACAAAAATGATAGTATCAAACACCAAAGTTAATTAAAAAATTGATTGTTCAAATTAAAAAATTAATGTACACAATTAATGTTTGTGATTCAATATTATTGGTTCAATAAAAAATTTTATTGAACCAATTAAATTTTTAATTGAATATTTTTTACAAATCAATTAAAATTTTAATGGGAACAATGTTGGTGATATATCATTTCTGTGTGTCTTCAATGTAAAATTTTTATTAAACAATTTTTATTAGAAAAAATGTCTGTTACTAACTCTGTAAAATCTTTTCCTTTTACCACAAAAAAAAATATTGTTTATCCATATTATTAGATGTTTAATTATTAAGTAAAAGTTTATTGCTCTACTAAGCAAAGAAAACGAACGACGTCATTTATTTATCATTATCTATTGCCAACAAAAACAAGCCATTGCCCCATAGGCAATTAAAACATTTAGCGTAAATTTTCTCTTTCATCGAATAAACAATATTTACTCTCACTCGTTTCTAAACAAAGAAAAAAATTAACATAATATAAAGAAATTGTGAAAAATAAATATAATAACTAAAACAGACACTTTAGAAATCTAAACACAGATATGGGGGATCGCAAATCGACACAAAAGAAATAGCACAGTACCCTGTGTCGATAAGAAATTTTTAAGCAAAATTAACCTTTTGTTTTTGCATACACCGAAAAAAATATCACTAAATTTTTCCCAATTAGAATTTTAATTGAATCTTGAAAAATATTCAATAAACAAATTTTATTGGTTCAACAAATTATTTAATTGAAACAATTAATTTTTTAATTGACTTTGATGATAGATACTATTATTTCTGTGCTTAAAGATAATTCAATTATAAATTAATTGGATCAATTAATTTCGTGATTGAAGACAAAAAATATTTTTTTGTGTACACTACTTTTAGAGTTTTTAATTTATGGTAATCGTCAAAATTTTTGTTTCCAACAGAATTCAGATTTCAAAATTTTATATTAAAAAAATATATATTTTATTACGTGTATACTTCTACATATGAAAGAACTGTAAATAGTTTTGAAAAATATTCCCCAAAAAATTTTATGCTTTAAAATTAATATAAAATAATACATTTTCCCATTTTCCAACAAATTTTACTTTTTAAATAGAATTACTTGAGAACAATTCACTCATTTTCATTTAATATAAAAGAACAATATTTTTTGCCTGTATTATATTTGCAGAAAAATCTAATAATGAGAGTGACACCAATGCCGAAAGGGCTGACCCACAAATCCCACCCTCATTTGTTTAAAATCAATAATAAATAAATTAAAAATTATTATTTTTATTATTAAATTAGTGTTTACCATCTCCATGATAAAGACTTTATTCAGTGACCCAAAATGGTAGACATTGCTGGCCTAGGCATTAGTTGCCCAATACGAATTTAAATTAGACTCTCTGATTGTTGTTGCAGTTTTTCATAATTCAAATTTTCACTACAACAACACGTGAATATAAAGGCTTGTTGAACGATTGATATTAAATCTTTGTTTTTTTTTATACTAACATAGAAAAAAATTCACGAAAATTTTTCCAATTAGTTTAATTGAGTTTTAAAAATTTAATTGATACAACAAATTTTTTATTTGAAACAAAAATCAATCACAAAAATTATTAGTATCAATTAAATTTTTATTCACTTTCAATTAATTTTTTTAAATGATACCATCATTTCCGTGATTGAACACATTTCGGTTTAAAATTCAATTTGACCAATTAATTTCGTGATTGAATCAGAAAAAAAAATTTTGTATGGATTTTTTAAGCGAAAATTTATCCGTTATCCGACTTTTGAGCCTATGGGTTCGTAAGGTAAAGTTGACTGTTTTATGCGAGATTAAGTTGAAGACTGTGTTTATTACGGTAGACCCGAGTTCCTCACGCTACCATAAATTCAAGAATTATGCGATTTCTAGTTTCTAATTGCCAGTACATTTTTTGTAGCTATTGTCACTAAATTATGATGCTTTCGTCCCCAAAAATTCCCAATTTACATTAAAATATTTACCCAAAAATCCCCAATAAATTTTTGACAAGTTTTTATGAAAAAAAAAAATAATAAAATAAAGACATAGCATCTGCTATAGAAAATCAGTAATAATTTAAGAATTGAATAATACATATAAGGTCAATATTTTAAAACACAACACTACCAAAATTTGAAGAAAATTTTGCCAAAAATCTACCAAATTTAAATAACAGAGAGAAGTTCACCAATGTGGTATCACAATGGGCTGAATAGTCTAAGTAAGCCTGATACATCGGGCTGCCACCTAACATAACCATATAACATAACATACCAAATTAAAAAAAAAAACTTAATTTGAAGCTTTACATCAAATTTTTGTAGAAAATGTATTTCTATAGAAAATTTTGTCAAAATTTTATTTCTATAGAAAATTTTGTCAAAATTTTATTTCTATAGAAAATTTTGTCAAAATTTTATTTCTATAGAAAAGTTTGTCAAAATTTTAGTTCTATAGAAAATTTTAACAAAATTTTAGTTCTATAGAAAATTTTGTCAACATTTTATTTCTATAGAAAATTTTGTCAAAATTTTATTTCTATAGAAAATGTCAACATTTTATTTCTACAGAAAATTTTGTCAAAATTTTATTTCTATAGATAACTTTGTCAAAATTTTATTTCTATAGAAAATTTTTATTCTATAGAATATTTTGTCAAAATTTTATTTCTATAGAAAATTTTGTCAAAATTGTATTTCCATAGAAAACTTTGTCAAAATTTTATTTCTATAGAAAATTTTTATTCTATAGAATATTTTGTCAAAATTTTATTTCTATAGAAAATTTTGTCAAAATTTTATTTCTATAGAAATTTTTGTCAAAATTTTATTTCTATAGAAAATTTTGTCAAAATTTTATTTCCATAGAAAATTTTGCCAAAATTTTATTTCTATAGAAAATTTTGTCAAAATTTTATTTCTAAAGAAAATATTGTCAAAATTTTATTTCTATAGAAAATTTTGTCAAAATTTTATTTCCATAGAAAATTTTGTCAAAATTTTATTTCTATAGAAAATTTTGTCAAAATTCTATTTCTATAGAAAATTTTGTCAAAATTTTATTTCCATAGAAAATTTTGTCAAAATTTTAATTCTATAGAAAATTGTGTCAAAATTTTATTTCCATAGAAAATTTTGTTAAAATTTTATTTCTATAGAAAATTTTCACAAAATTATATTTCTATAGAAAATTTTATTTCTATAGAAAATTTTGTCAAAATTTTATTTCTATAGAAAATTTTCACAAAATTATATTTCTATAGAAAATTTTGTCAAAATTTTATTTCTATAGAAAATTGTGTCAAAATTTTATTTCTATAGAAAATTTTCACAAAATTATATTTCCATAGAAAATTTTGTCAAAATTTTATTTCTATAGAAAATTTTGTCAAAATTTTATTTCTATAGAAAATTTTCACAAAATTATATTTCTATAGAAAATTTTGTCAAAATTATATTTCTATAGAAAAGTTTGTCAAAATTTTATTTCTATAGAAAATTTTAACAAAATTTTAGTTCTATAGAAAGTTTGTCAAAATTTTATTTCTATAGAAAATTTTACCAAAATTTTAATTCTATAGAAAATTTTACCAAAATTTTAATTCTATAGAAATTTTTGTCAAAATTTTATTTATTTCGATAGAAAATTGTTTCAAAATTTTAATTCTAGAGGAGAACAGTTATCGTTTTCCAAATGCTCAAGAAATGAAGATGTGATGTCGGGCATCACTGTATTTATAAACGAAAATTTACTCTTAAATACTCAATTAATAAAATTGTATTTTACACTGGTTAGAATTTTCTGCTGCAATGAGTTCTTAAGCAATGAATCTATCCAGTTGTACAGAATATATCATTGTAGTACCATGTACTTTTTTCATGTGGAATGTACCAAATTTATTACAATTGTACCAACTTTGGCATCCTTGTCTCTTACGCAATACATGCTCCACTCCACTTATATATAAGATAATTTCTATTAGGTGAGTAACTCTTTAACAAACCATCTTCTATACCACAGAATTTATCATGTTATAATGTAAACACGCCACCAACAAATATAAGCCACTGTAAATTATGTGAGTTATTCATATTGATAAAATGTTCAACATCTATTTCCACCAACTTATCCTTTAAGATGCATTAAATGTAGAAACAAAACATATCGCATGTTTTACAAAGTAAGGCTAATCGGTCGTTAGTTTCGTCTATCTGTCATTGACCATAACTTTAGTTCTGTACTCAAGAGAATTGTGCAGTCATTGTCCACATGGAAAACAAAACCATTATTTTTTCCATTTTTTTCTATTATTTGAATATGATATAGCGTTAACGTATATAACCATATTTTACAATACCACATATTTAACTTCATTTGATATACAAATGACAAGAGAGCCCTGACATTGACTGGCGTCAACAAAGGTGGACTAATGGAAATATTTCCACATACCATATCCTCTAAAATTATGATACACACTAGAGGGGTTGTTGCATTCTCATTGTGTTTTTTTTTGTATTTTCTAAAAAATATGACACCTGTCTGCATGAGGGTGTGAATACAATCTGCAATCAATTTATCACAGGGGTAAAGTCAGAATTATGGCTTTTGTCTGTCTTAGACATGGATATACAAATGAAAACTCCCATTTAGAAACCCGTGTAAAAATTGGGGGATCTGATTTGATATGGTTAGATCTGATCCAAGATATGGTCAGATCTGAGCAGATCCGAAAAATGGTTATATCTGGTCAGATCTAAATACTATGAAATTTGATCTGATCAGATCTCAAAAATGAGACACATCTAATCAGATCTAATTTGATATAATTGTATATTATTTGATACAATTGTATCTTTCGAGATCTTTCAACACATAAAAGCCCATAATTTGTATATAAAATGAGATCAATTGTTTTATTTAATAATACAGACAAAAAGTATGTGCATAATAAATATGTTTAATTTAAATTGATCCATCAAAGCTATTTAAGAGTATTGACAGTTGAGTTAGAGTGTTGTCCAAGGGTTTTTTCGTTTGTTTCTTCTGCTTTGGACTTAGACACGCGACTAAAGTATTACAGTGTTAAGGCAATCTGCAATGAAATTAAGTAAAAAAACAATTATTAAACAAATATAGGAATAAACAAATATGGGAATATATTGAACTATGTAAGCAAGTATTAGTATTGTTTTGGATCATTCTTCTTTAAGTTGCAATAAAAATTGCCATATAATTTTATGTTGCTTTTAATACACACATTAGAGTGTATTCGGGATTAGGTTAGGTATAGCGATAGGCTGTTATTTTAGGCTCATACATACTATTCAGACCATCATGACATCACAGTGATCAACATCTCACTTATCACTGACTGCTGCTCGATTCAATAATTAGCTCAATAACATGGGACCTCCTTGCTTTAATCGAGTCCTATCGGCATTTCACGTTGCGCTGAAACAACTTAGAGAATCTTTGAAGCAGAAATGTCACCAACATTACTGCGAGGAGATAATCCACCGCCGAAATAATTTTTGGTGTTGGTCGGAACTGGGATTTGAACCCGTGACCTTTTGAATGCAAGGCGGGCATGTTAACCAGTACACCACTGAGGTTTCCTTTTTTTCCAAATCTAGAAAATAGTAAAACAATATGAAAATGACTACTAAGGAAATAACAAATACAAGCTACTTACCTACATAATCTCCGCAATAAAGGAAACGATATACACTGACAAAAATATTGTCGTGAGGTCAAAGATTTCATGTCTTTAAAATACGAATACAAATTTTGCTTAGCATAGAATACGCATTTCTCTAAAATAAAGTTATTTTCCTTGTCCAAAAGTCGATAAACTTTTCAATGAAGTCATATTGTCCTTATAATTAAGTGATTTGACTTAAAAATGGGTATCTTAACATGAAAGAAAAAAATTTATAGGCTAAGGTCAACTTGACTTTAATAATTCAGAAAAATTCTTTAAATTTAATGAAATTGTCTTTAAATTTGTTGTCTTTTTGCATCTTGACTACAAAGCAAAAAATCGTTCAAATATAGGACATGTTTTTCAAAACTTTATTTTAAAGAAGTTTTTTACTTCAAACATAGCATAATTTCTACTGGAAGTCGAGTCCTAATTTGGAAAATAAAGTTGCCGTTAACTCGTTTTTAAAGGACTTTGATAGCATATGAAGAAAAAAAGCTGAGAAAGCGAAACATTAAAATTTGCTTCCTAGAAGCAAGTACACAAGACCTAAATTTAAAAGAGAATTGTGTCTTAAAAGTATCCTTACTTGTATTCTCCGCTTCTTTGGCTCGGAATCAATACCAAATTTTTTAAAGTAAAGACAAAATCTTTGGAACCGAGTATGCTTTTTTTTCAGTGTACACTTTATCAAAGGAACACATTTAAAACAATTATATTAAATTTCTTAATTTTCTCAGCTAGTCTGGCGTTAAATTTGTTTAGAAGTGATGCCCCTGACGGCGTTGACATTTGAAATAATGGCATTGAGGTTTAGACGTGTATTGCAAAAATCTTTTTAACTTGTTTAATTTTTTTTTTATATTTTGGACCGTATTTAACCCCATATATAGTCAGATATGATGTTATATCTACCATATCTTATTAGATATAGTGCTATATATGGTCGTATCCAAGCATATATTATTAGATATGCCAGATATAATTAGATATTATACTATATATGATGAGATCTGCAATTATATCTAACCAGATCTAGCACCATATATAGCATATCTGTGCATATCTAATTGTGTCTGAACCAATATCTGAACAGATCCAATTAGACCCAATTTGATATTATTAGATAGGATTGGATCCTCCAATTTTTACACGGGAATAGTAATTCATACTAAATGCATTATCTTGTACAAAAGTAAATGGACTTTAAAATGTTTGTGTCACCATTTTGTTATGTTGCTTTCATAATATCGTTTTTGACTATTTTTATCCGAATCACGGTATCCACTCGGATCAAAAATAAACTACCACAATTTGAAGAAAATATTACCAAAATTCTATCAAATTTAAAAAATCTTAATCATAGTGATAATCAAAATTTGAATTCTATAGAAAATTTTGTCAAAATTTTAATTCTATAGAAAATTTTGTCAACATTTTATTTCTATAGAAAATTTTGACAAAATTGTATTTCTATAGGAAATTTTGCCAAAATTTTAATTTTTTAGAAATTTTTTTCAATTTTTTAATTCCATAGAAAATTTTGTCAAAATTTTATTTCTATAGAAAATTTTTCAAAATTTTAATTCTATAGAAAATTTTGACAAAATTTTAATTCTATAGAAAATTTTGACAAAATTTTAATTCTATAGAAAATTTGTCAACATTTTAATTCTATAGAAAGTTTGTCAAAATTTTAATTCTATTGAAAAAGTGGCCAAAATTTTATTTCCATAGAAAATTTTGTCAAAATTTTATTTCTATAGAAAATTTTGTTAAAATTTTATTTCTATAGTGAATTTTTTCAATATTTTATTTCTATAGAAAATTTTGTCAAAATTTTATTTCTATAGAAAATTTAGTCAAAATTTTATTTCTATAGAAAATGTTGTCAAAATTTTATTTCTATAGAAAATTTGTCAACATTTTATTTCTATCGAAAATTTTGTCGAAAGTTTATTTCTATAGAAATTTTTGTCAAAATTTTATTACTATAGAAAATTTTAACAAAATTTTAGTTCTATCAAAATTTTAATTCTATTGAAAAAGTGGTCAAAATTTTATTTCCATAGAAAATTTTGTCAAAATTTTATTTCTATAGAAAATTTTGTTAAAATTTTATTTCTATAGTGAATTTTGTCAATATTTTATTTTTATAGAAAATTTTGTCAAAATTTTATTTCTATAGAAAATTTAGTCAAAATTTTATTTCTATAGAAAATGTTGTCAAAATTTTATTTCTATAGAAAATTTGTCAACATTTTATTTCTATCGAAAATTTTGTCAAAAGTTTATTTCTATAGAAATTTTTGTCAAAATTTTATTACTATAGAAAATTTTAACAAAATTTTAGTTCTAAAGAAAATTTTCACAAAATTATATTTCTATAGAAAATTTTGTCAAAATTTTATTTCTATAGAAAATTTTGTTAAAATTTTATTTCTATAGTGAATTTTGTCAATATTTTATTTCTATAGTGAATTTTGTCAAAATTTTATTTCTATAGAAATTTTTTTCAAAATTATCAAAATATTATTTCTATAGATGGTTGGATGTACAGCTGTTTCGGAATTACCACATTCCTCATCAGCATCCTCTACTTGCAGCAAAACAATCAGAATAAATTCGAGTAATTCACTCAACCCAAAGTGAACTACACTTGAACCTTCCGAAAAAAGGTTTGATAGTCGGCTACTGCCTAGGCAAATTTGCAATCATATCTCTTTTCCTTTGCCAAACTCAAATCATCGATTTGAATGTAGTTGGCTGGGTTTGTTTTTGAGCGTGTTTCCTCTATCTTCATTCTTTTGAAAAATACTTTTCCTCTGTTGGTTAAGCTACACTTGTAGTTTAGTCAACGTATGGTTTTAAGCTGAGATCAAAAACAACAATAAATATTTTATTTCTATAGGAAATTTTGTAAACATTTTAATTCTATAGAAAATTTTGTCAAAATTTTAATTCTATAGAAATTTTTGACATTTTAATTATATACAAAATTTTGTCAAAATTGTATTCCTATAAAAAATTTTGTCAATTCTATAGAAATTTTTGCCACAATTTAATTTTTTAACTGTTTTTGTCAATTTTTTTCTATTGAAAATTTGGTTTTTATTAATTGGAGTGGAATATTTTGTAAAATCTACCAAAACATCAAGAATTCTACCAATCTACGAAACAGTAAAAAAGCTACCATTTTTGGTAGAATTCTACCCACTGTGACAACCGTGATCCGAATTCAATTAGGATTACGGACTAGTATACGTATCCAATTCCGTATATGTGAGGATTTGATTGACATAGGACAAAATCAGATTATATATCATAGACAAAATATCGCCCAAATAACTTCAATTGAAGCTCAAGTCAATTGAAGATGAAAGCGTTTTCAATTAGTAAATTAATTGATACAATTAACTTTTTAATCAAACTCGAAACAGTACGTCAATTAGGTAAAATTTTTAAATTTTTTGATCAAAAAATTAATTGATATAATGAGTTTTTTAATCAAATATATATGATATAATGAGTTTTTTTAATCAAACTCGAAAGACTAAGTCAGTTAAATATTTATTATTTTTTTTTTATAAAAACAATTATTGAGACAATTAATTTATCAAGAAATATAAAAAACAAAGCCTATACGGAAAGAGAATGAAAATTGTTACGTCGTTAATTAAAAAATTAATTGATACATTTATTTTTTAATCAAACTAAGAACACAAATTGAGTGAAAATTGAGTGAAAATTTTCGTGATTTTTATTAAACAGTAAATTGTTCCAATTAGCCATTTAATTAGAAAATGTAATCGATTTCGATTGCAAAACTCAATAATTAAAAAGTTAATTGGAAATTCGATTGAAGTGTAACTAAATATAAATCAATTAAAAAACTGATTGAGTTTTCCAATCGACATCAATTAAATTTTTGATTGAATCAATTAGACAATTAATTTGTTGATTTTTGCAATCAATATCAATTACATTTTTAATTGATTCAATTAAAAAACTAATTGTTTTTTTTTTTTGAATCAATATCAATAAAATGTTTAATTGAATCAATTAAAAAAATAATTAAAGTGGCACAAAAAGTGTCACAGTTCATAAAAGGTGGCTCACTCATTGTAAAACAGTGGCATACCTTTTCATATAAAAAATTCAACAATTAAGCACATTTATAATTCAACAATTAAACCCATTGTTGCGTGGAACTATCTATTTTTTAATGTAGATTTTAACTAGTCTACCATTAAATTTATCTCCATTTAGTTGAAAATTTGTGGATTTTTTTTAATTTTAATTTTATTTAACCAGGTTTATCTACTATAGAAAATTTCTCACAAATGAATTATTCGACTCGTGAACTCGATTATTTGTTAAGAAAAAGCGCTAATGGCGATCGAAAAGTGATATATATTTTACAGCATAAATTAATGTAATTAAAAAGTGTCACAGAATGAGAAAAGAGTGGCGCAAAATAGTAAAACGTATAACATTTACCCCCAGTTTCAGGAAGCTCCGTTAGTGCTACCTTAGCTAACGAACTTGTAAACCGTACTATGAACATGTCTGTTATCATGTCTATATATTCCATACGCCAGTTAGGAACTTAACTGCTAAAAATGTTTCAGTTAACCGGAGAGAAGATATTTCGATTTTACTTTCTGTTAACTGGGAGTTAAAGTCTAACGGAGATACATGAAAATGGCCGTTAGTGACACAACAGAAAGGTAGCACAAAAGTATCACTGCTTAAAAAAAGTGATAAATTTGCGACTAAAGTGGCACAACGGTAACACTGCTTATATGACTTATTTACTTGTTTTTTTTTTTTATTCAATATTTAATTGCATATCTTTGAAGAATAGTATTGGAGTTTCGATTCTAATAAAAAGTGCAATATTTTCGAAATATAAACAACTTTGCCCTAGCTTTTGATTTAATATCCACCAATTTATTACAAATTAGCAATAGCCTTAGAATGACATAATTTAGGCGAAAAAAATACGAGAAAATAGTAATGTAACACTAGGGCAACACTTTTTCGCAGAAACGAAATCGCCCTTAATTTTAAAATAATCGTCTTCTATTCCACAATGATAAGCCACACTAATATTTCGTGATTTTGGAGCCCAGTAATTGATAGCCGAATAAATATTTAATCAGCATCGAATAATAACCCCTTCTGGCAACTGTCATTTGAAATCAACAACACAAAAAGACTATTGTTCTAATTAATCACTTTTAATTTCATATCATTACACAAACTGCTAAGTTAGCAAAAAATACCATAATCGCAAACTATAGAGAGAGAGAAAGACAAAAACGACCATAATAGATTTCGCCAACCAACTACCCGCCCGCAGCTAGCTAAAATCCAACAGTCGGAAAAAATTTATTCAATTTCAATTTTATTTTAAATGCATTTGACGTAAAAAAAAGAACTCAACATCGAAAAACATTTCATGCACCAAAAACACAAAAAACTGCTAACGTATGTGCTTAAAAGCGAATACGCCACAATGTCTGTTGACTATAGCTAGATGATTTGGAATAAACAGAAACATTTTTTTTGCTATTTCAATCATTTGTGGCCTTTGTGAAATATATACGAGTATCTTTAATAAAGCAAAAAACGTGACATAGTCAATAACAGTGAAATCCAATTCCTATTGAAATTCAAATATAATTTTTTTTTGTGCAGAATAAAGTTACAGGAAGAATGGCATATGGTCTGATTCAATTTATGGGGAATTTTAAAATTGTTTTTTTTTTTTTTGTTTATATTACTGCAATATAAGAAATTCGAATTTGTTGTTTTGAAGCTGGTATATAGGCTTCAGGTTTCTAGGAGAAAGAAATTCTTATATGTATATAATAAGGAAAGGTCCATTGGCTTAGACAGAGCAACAAATTTTAAACATAATTTCATTGGAATGGAAATTCAATGCAATTTTTGGTGTAGGGTCGGTCACCCTGAGAGATGAGTTACCCTACTCTGTCGTACAAATTGGTAGCCAACCGATTTTGTTGACATGGTAGAAAACCTTTTTCTTAGGGCGTTTTCGATTCGCAAAAAATATGTTGTCTTGGTGTTACACTACTTTTTCCCTAATTGACATTTCGCCCAAATGATAGTGTAATTCTAAAGTTATTGTTAATTTATAATATTGTGAGGTATAAAGGATCCAAAATCTATGACAGTGTCCTTGATATGTTGCAATCAATTTCGAGAATGTTGCACCTTTTTTACCAATCGAAATCGCCATTAGAGATTTTCTCCTGTAATACAAACATTACCCAGCAAAAACTCCTATTACCAGGTATGAGTACAAGTATGCCTGCGTCAAATTGGTAACAACTTCCTCGTACATATATCAGTAGTAATACTTTTACACGGGCATTCCAAATATGTTCGGAAGATTCCGGAAAGGTGTTCAACATTACATACTATATTAAATTTATACTATGAAACTGTAAAATGTGTCTTATTAAAGACTTAAAGTCTGAAAAGAACAGTGCTTAAGATAAACGAAATGGACTGTGTTGTTGGTTCAAAAATAATTTTTTTTATTGAAAAAATAAAAATTTTGTACCAAACGAATTTTTTTGGTGATAAAAGTTTAAAATTTTCCAAACGTGTTGTTTCTTTGCGTGTAGGGGATGAAGGGATGCGCTTTAAAAGAAATGTTTGTGGACTTGTCCAAAAGGACTGCATGGGAAGTGGAAACAAATTGATGGGGGATTCCGGGATGTGCTTTAAAAGAAATGTTTGTGGAACAACTTCCAATTTTTTTTTGCTGGGATAATGTATTTAGCTTTATAATCTTTGATGCACGCTAAAACCGACACCGGTTAATCGAATTCAATTATATGAACCGAAACTGGACAGTGAAAAATTTGGCATTTTCGGTTCATCGCAAAAACCTGAGTGTGACCATCGTTTTTCTAAATTTTAACGAAATTCTTATCCACTTTGACATATATTTCTTCCGAAAGTTGAACTTTTTCTAAAGAGGTACTGAGGACGAGAGGAATGAGGAACTGACTATTTACAAGACGTTTTCACCAAATAGCACAAAATAATGTCTTATTGCACCATTTTATCTTCGACGATTTCACATTTTTCGTAAAACTGAAGAGATAACAAAAAATAATTTCCTCCGGAACGAAATTCCGCTTTGTTGTAAAGTCCTTTCTTTGAGAGCAAATAAATCCTAATTTATTAGAAGTGATTTGCCGATTTTCTCAAATCTTTTTTATTTGCCTTTAAAAAACATTTTAAAAAAATCGTTGGTCTAAAATTTCGCTCCTCAGAAAAGAAAAAAAAAAATTTTAGTATTTACAATGCAATGAAGACGTACAGACCGACATATACCATCAGTAAACGAGTATTTTCACAAAAAAAAAAAAAAAAATGAAAAAATCACATGCACTCAAAAAAAAGTGAACTCTCTATTTCACTAAAGCCATATTAACTTTATATTAGTTCATAGAATCATTATGTTTGGAAAAAGTTTATTTTAGTCAAATAATTTTTTGCGTATGTTAGTTAAATGAACTAAAAAACGGGAAAAAGTTATACACAAATAAAGCATAAAGATTTCCTAATTTCGTATTTCTTACAAAATAGTTCATTATTTCTTTAAATTTGTAAATTTTACCAAAAATGTGTCCATCGTGAACTTCGTATGTCACTAAAGACATTCTTGCAATTTTGAACTCCAAGATTTCTCTTAAAACTACAAAATTTTCTTTAACTACTGAAAAAATTTAGTTATGTCTAATAAATTTTCTTGAATATGTCGAAAAATATTTACTTATTTTTGCCATATCGGAGTGATGCCAGCGCTTGTAATACCGTTTAGTTAAAATTTTCTAAAAAAGTTCCAAATTTTCTAAAATTAATCGAAAGTTATCTTTCCTGGTGGGTTCACTGTTTTTTCAGTGTGGAAAGAAAGCACCTTTACGGCACTACTTTTTCCCATCACACAGGAAAAACAGCATGAATTTATCCTTAATTTGTTCATTTTATTACAATGAGTTGTTAATTGCATGTTTTATAGAATAAAATGAGTGTTAAAAACTCATTTTCACTAATGTTTATTTTTTGTTCGGTTTAAGTCGGTTAATCGGTTTTGAGCAAAATTAAAAAATCGAAATTGGGATATTCGGATAAAACGAAAATTAGATTATACCCTCCACCAGGAGGGTAATATAATCTGAGTCGATCTACACCCTAAAAAAATCGCCTCTGTAACATATGCCCCAAACACATTTTGCTACAAGCATATATATTTTCAGGATTGGTCCAAATAAAATATTGCTTGTATTGTTAAAACATATTATGTTTAACCTCAGGCATACAGTGGTAAAAAAAAATTAATGAAATTTTCTTTGTGTATACATATTTTAAAGGCGTCAATTGGTTACTTCCATTATTTTACTTGCAGCATACTCTCTAGGTCTCTCTTTCTAAACACATATATATTTATAATATATGTTTGGATCCAAGCATTTTATATTTACAAGCATTTTATATCCCAAACATAATATGTTCTAACATATATGTCCCAAAAATGTTATGCTAGTTTATGAACATTATATGCTTGCGCTTAAAAATACTGTGTTAAACAATTTGAGTTCCAAACATATAATTTGTATACCCAAACATATGAAAAACAGTCTTTTTCGTCCGTGTAAGCATGTCCGTCCGTCTGTTGAAATCACGCTAACTTCCGAACGAAACCAGCTATCGAATTGAAACTTGGCACTAGTAGTTGTTATTGATGTAGGTCGGATGGTATTGCAACTGGGCCATATCGGTTCACTTTTACATATAGCCATATAAACGGACCCCCTGATTTGGCTTGCGGAGCCTCTAAGAGAAGCAAATTTCATCCGATCATGCTGAAATTTGGTACATGGTGTTAATATATGATCTCTAACAACCATGCAAAAATTGGTCCATAATTATATATAGCCCCCATATAAACCGATCCCCAGATTTGACCTCCGGAGCCTCTTGGAGGAGCAAAATTCGTCCTATCCGGCTGAAATTCGGCACATGGTGTTAGTATATGGTCTCTAACAACCATGTAAAAATTGGTCCAAATAGGTCCATAATTATATATAGCCCACATATAAACCGATCCCCAGATTTGACCTCCAGAGCCCCTTGGAGGAGCAAAATTCATCCGATCCGGTTGAAACGTAGTACGTGGTGTTAGTACATGGTCTCCAACAACCATGCAAAAATTGGCCCATATCGGTTAATAATTATATATAGCCCCCATATAAACCGATCCCCAGATTTGACCTCCGGAGCCTCTTGAAGGAGCAAAATTGATCCGATCCGGTTGAAACGTAGTACGTGGTGTTAGTATATGGTCTCTAATAACCATGCAAAAATTGATCCATATCGGTCCATAATTATATATAGCCCCCATATAAACCGATCCCCAGATTTGACCTCCGGAAGGAGCAAAATTCATCCCATATAAACCGATCCCCAGATTTGACCTCCGGAAGGAGCAAAATTCATCCCATCCCGTTGAAATTTGGTACATTGCGCTAGAATATGGCCGATAACAACAATGCCACAATTCTGTAGACAATTTATGAAGCACCTCTTAGTTGGAGAGGAATATTTCGCAAAATCTTCCAAAACATCAAGAACTCTACCAATCTACCAAACAGTAAAAAATCTGCTATTTTTGGTAGACTCGTTTTCATAATTGTATATAGCCCCTATAAAATATTTCCATATTTCAATTCTGGCCTATAATTACCCCTCAAAAGTTCATATCGGTTCGTAATTATTTCTTCTCTATATATACCGGTCAAGAACTGAATATATACGTATTTAATCGACCTTTTTTTGTCTAATATATATCCCGCATGGACTAACTTACAATTTAGAAGGTGATGCCATCGGCCGCAACCCAAGTAATTTAATTGTGGATGACCGTCTTTATTAGAAGTTTCTACGCAATCCATGGTGGTGGGTACATAGGATTCGTCCTGGCCGATCTTAGGGTCGTATATACTTGTATCGGAAATAACGCCATCTATTGGAAAAATAATGCATACCTTTCGACTACACTTAATATTAAATATAACTCACGTTCCCATCTCCATTGTTTAAACTTTGGGCATCTAATCAATCGTTTTACGAGAAAATGTACTCTTGGCTTGTTGTTGCAACGCTCACACAATCGTTTCTCCCTTATTACAATTCCAAAGACTGTTATTAACATTCACTGTAAAACTACTCATGTTTTTTTTTTTTTATTGTGGAAATCAAACGTATAAAACCTTCACGTCAAAGTGCTAAACAAGAAACCTCCTCAAGCATTGAGTCACAATATATTAAAAAGTAACTCTAGCTTTATAGAATAATATAGACGGTGAATTTGTTCTAATCTTTTGTTGAGTATTGGCAAATTTGCTGATAACAGGGTAGAAAAAAAAAACAAAGAAACAATGGGGGAAACAAACATTACCCTCTTCTTAAATGGGCGATTAACTAATACCGTTTCCTAAACACTTTGTGTTCTCTTACCCTCAGAATATGCTCTCTTACTCCCTGAATTTGCTCTTTCTCTCCCACTATGTTAACATGGTCTGAAACGCAATATTTATATTGCCTTCGCAAACGAAGAAAAAAAAGCTAATGTAAATATCAACATTGAATCAGCAGACCAACGGACAGACGAATAGTCGTCGTCGTCGTTGTCGTTGCCGTCTTCAAACGCAATGCCCAAGAAAAGATCTACCAACAACTCTTTGGACGTGTTTTTCTGTGATAACAACATCGTCAGTTATATTGGCCCCTTTTGTTTTCATTTTACTGTTGTTGCTGTTCTTCCGATTTCATCATACATTTAGTTTTGTTTTTTATTTTTTTATTTTTGTATTATTTTGTTATTTTATGTGGAGGAACAACCACTACATAGTAGTAGCAGCAGCAGCAGAGAGCGACGAGGTAAATGCGAATTTATTAACAAAACACTTAAATTAGTCTGAGTTTAGTGATAAAAGACGATAGATACGCATTTCAAGCGGAAAAGAAATAAACTTTCGAATAAAACAAATTTGAGAAAAGAAATATTAATAAAATATTTTTATATGAAACGTTATAAGAAAAATTTGGCGGAAAATAATATAAATAAATAACAAAAAAATAAAACTTGTAGAATTTATGTGAAAATAATATTAAGTGAAAATACAACAAATACATTCGTTTAGTAAAGATCTCTAAAAAGTGCGTAGTATTGAGATGTTGTTATGTATATGAAAATAAAAATAAAATAGAAAATGACATAATATTGTATATTACTAATAAAAAATATTACAGGAGAAAAAATAATAAAAATAACAAAGTGAAGAAAATTTTAAACCCATATGCCAAAAAATTTTGTATTTCCTTCAATCAAAAAACAAAAAAAAAAAGTTGCCAAGATTTTCTATAGACTTCTTTATAAGATGATATTAGTGAATATAATATTCAAAACTTTATAGATAGAAAGTGGTCTACTTCTGAGAACAAGTGAAAAGCTTCATGGCATTGAACAAAAAAAAAGTAAATAAATAAACACAATGATGAAATATCTTAGATGTCAAATCATGATCTATTGATGGTGCCAATCAATGTTGATGTTCCCGATATTTTATAAACGCTATTGTACCTTGATCTTATTGGAAATACAAAACAGTATTATGGAACATACGATGGTTGCCAAAATATAAAATTGGGATTTGAGAACAACAACAAATGAGTTAATCATCGAAAACCGTTGTATTATTTTTCAAAAGATTCCTCATTAACCCTTAAATGCGCACTGTATCTTTTAAGATACAAACAGAAAAAATTCTTACGTCTTAAAATTTTGACTGAATTCTATACATCATAACGCTATTTATAAAAATATATTTTTCCGAAAAATTTGATGTTACTCAGTAATCTGCAGTTAAAATTACAAATCAAATTTTGACAACAAATTGCAAGTTAAAAAATATTTATCAGAGATGAAAGTAAAGTTGGTAAAAAACTATGTGGTGTAAAAATATATCTATTCACTACTAAAATTAAATTGTATATTTGTAAATAAAAACTTAGTTTAATGCGCACTGTATTTTTTAAAATACAATTTTCTTCAAAAAAAAAAAGCACAGTTAAAAAAAAAATGTGGTATGCAGATGTTTTTTTTTTAACCATATTATATATTTTTTTGGAGGAATCGGTGATCTTGTGCATTTAAGGGTTACGATCTAAACACTTTTGCATACGTTGGAACAAATTGTTGAGGTACTTTTCCACTTTGATTGAGTTATCTCCAAAACATGCATTCTGAACGCATCCACCGCTTCTTCAGGTTTCGAAAAACTTGGACCTGTCATTTTATAAAAAAAGGAATAAAAAATTACAATAAAAAGAGAAAAAAATGAATAAAATGAAGTCATTCGGTGCCAACACAGAAAAAAAATTTTCACGAAAATTTTTCCAATTAAAGTCTTAATTGAGTTCTAAAAAATATTCAAGTAAGAATTTTATTGATTTAACAAATTTTTTAATTGAAATAAAAATCAATCACAAAAATTAATAGTATCAATAAATTTTTTAATTGGATTAATTATTTTTTAATTGACTTTCAATTAATTAAATTCGAATTAAAAAAAAAATAAATTCGAATTTTTAAATTAAATTCGAATTCAAAATTATATTGAATGTGCTGGTTCGTGTCTCGGCTAATGCCTCTGCCACAATTTTAATTTCGAATTTATCTTCATACACATTAATATGAAAGGCTATGTTAAATGTAGGACTAATTAGTAACATAACGTTAAGGGCAATTTTCTTGAAACCCGATAACATGTCAGACGATTTTAAACAAGATTAAGACAATTAACAGGCTGGCTGATAAGTCCCCTGTCTAACAAAGAAAAACACATTTTTTTTTTCAAGAGCGATACAACGATTATAACGACCTTCCAATTTTTTGATACCATTTTGGTAGTACTCCTTCGGTTTTGCCTCAAAATAGGCCTCAGGTTCGGCGATCACCTCTTCATTGCATCTAAATTTTTTCCCTGCGAGCATCCTTTTGAGGTCTGAGAACAAGAAAAAGTCGCTGGGGGCCAGATCTGGAGAATACGGTGGGTGGGGAAGCAATTCGAAGCCCAATTCATGAATTTTTCCATCGTTCTCAATGACTTGTGGCACGGTGCGTTGTCTTGGTGGAACAACACATTTTTCTTCTTCATATGGGGCCGTTTTGCCGCGATTTCGACCTTCAAACGCTCCAATAACGCCATATAATAGTCACTGTTGATGGTTTTTCCCTTCTCAAGATAATCGATAAAAATTATTCCATGCGAATCCCAAAAAACAGAGGCCATTACTTTGCCAGCGGACTTTTGAGTCTTTCCACGCTTCGGAGACGGTTCACCGGTCGCTGTCCACTCAGCCGACTGTCGATTGGACTCAGGAGTGTAGTGATGGAGCCATGTTTCATCCGTTGTCACAAATCGACGGAAAAACTCGGGTGTATTACGAGTTAACAGCTGCAAACACCGCTCAGAATCATCAACACGTTGTTGTTTTTGGTCAAATGTGAGCTCGCGCGGCACCCATTTTGCACAGAGCTTCCGCATATCCAAATATTGATGAATGATATGACCAACATGTTCCTTTGATATCTTTAAGGCCTCTGCTATCTCGATCAACTTCATTTGACGGTCATTCAAAATCACTTTGTGGATTTTTTTGATGTTTTCGTCGGTAACCACCTCTTTCGGGCGTCCACTGTGTTCACCGTCCTCCGTGCTCATTTCACCACGCTTGAATTTTGCATACCAATCAATTATTGTTGATTTCCCTGGGGCAGAGTCCAAGGGAAGGAAGGGAAAAATAGGTTTTCCACCGTATTTTTTCCCTTCAGAAAACAGTATTTTATCAAAACACGAAACTCCTTTTTTCCATTTTTTTACAATAACACAAGTTGCTTTACCAAAGACGCTCTATCTCACAAACTATTTGACTTACAGACGTCAAATTTTAACACGAATCATTTGAAGGTTGGTACTATATAAAAATAATATGCATTTAATACTAGCGACGCCATCTATGTGTCAGACCGGGGACTGATCCGCCAACCTGTTAACAATTTAGATAAATGAAAATTATTAATGAATACAATAAATATTTGTTTGCCTCAATGAAAAAATTTAAAATATCTGCACCCTCAAAAAAAATCGTTTCTGTAACATATACCCCAAACACCTGTTGCTTCAAGCATATATATTTTCAGGATTGGTCCAAACAAAATATTGTTTGTATTGTTCAAACATATTATGTTTCACCTTAGGGCATACACTGGTAGAAAAAAATGTTAATGAAATTTTCTTTGTGTGGATATATTTTTAAGGCGTCAATTGGTTACTTCCGTTATTTTACTTGCGGCATATTATCTAGGTCTCTCTATACACATATATGTTTATAGGCCATTTCTAAATTAATATATGTTTGCATCTAAGCATATTATATTTACAAACATAATATGTTCTATTACATATTAGCATATATGTCCCAAACATGTTATGCTAGTTTATAAACATTATATTTTTGTACTTCAAAATATTATGTTAAAACATTTGAGTTCCAAACATATCATTTTTACACCCAAACATATGGAAAACAGTCTTTTTCGTCCGTTTGGCCTATTATATCTAACTTAACCAATATAACCAACCGAATTTAGCACCGTTTTCACTTATTTGTTTAACTAAAAATGTAACAATAATATATTCAATAATTACCTTTGCCATAGAAACTCATTAAATAAAAATTAAAACGCATTACGTAGTGAAAATTTTTACATGCGCATGCATGGAAATGCATAAAAATTAAAATATTTTAAATTCTGTCTATTGGCTGTTTGGCTCGTAGTCCATCCAGTGAATACCATATCGTAGTACTCGCATTCTATTTTCAAAAAAGAATGATTAGTCATGGGATAGTCATTTCTTTTGTGAAGTACGAGTATAACAAAAAATACAAATATTGTTTAGTAAACCCAAAAGAAGAATTTGCAATCAAAACAAAAATAAAAGTAAAAACACCTACCTGCTAATGTGAATGTGCAAAATTCTCTTTTGAGAAAAAACTTAATTTTTATGCAATTTCTTTGACAAAACAAAAAGCACCACACGAGCTATGTATGTGTATTTGTAAATGCATTTTTTTCTGTAATTTTATTGTTTTGTTTTTCTATTTTGTTTTAATTCCATATATTTATATAGAAAAATGTTTACAAAAAGTTTAGGTTTTAAAACGCACATTCATTCATTCACATATTTGAAACGCAATATAATGTAAAACATATGTATGTGATGACAGACTTGTTTTTATATACATATATATATATATATATATATATATATATATATATATATATATATATATATATATATATATATATATATATATATATATATATATATATATATATATATATAAAAACAAAACAAATAATGAAAAAAAAAATTAGAATATTTTGAAAGTCGTCAAGATATCTCCATTTAACGGATTTTTAAACAACTAATGTTTATAAACTAATTATAAACAAAAGTTTTATCCAGACAAACAAAATAAAATATCCCCAATATATCCTTAATAGAAGAAATTGTAGACAAATGTACATGGTGATGGCGGTATTATAATTTTGCCATTCCGTTTCTACCACATCAAAATATACATTTCGAGGATGAATGAACAACCTTATGCGAAAATTGAACTAAATTATACTTCACATTTTGAGAATTCCACAAAACCAGCAAAATTTAATACCCTGATGTCTTTTTTAACTGCAGTTCACAAAACAAAAAATTAATGCTTTCCGCAAATTCAAATTTTTAACACGATGAAAAAAATACGATGTTATCTGTTGAATGACTTGATGTATTCACAGATGTCAGAGCAAACGAAAAAAAAAAATAGTATATACGGCCGTAAGTTCGGCCAGGCCGAATCTTTTGTACCCTCCACCATGGATTGCGTAGAAACTTCTACTAAAGACTGTCATCTACAATCGAGTTACTTGGGTTGTGGAAATACTTACCGATTGCAAGGTATCTCAACACCGTCTTCTAAATTGTAAGATAGTCCATAGTCCATATATATTAGACAAACCGATATGCACTTTTTCCCGGGAATTAGAGAGCCAGAATCGAAATATGGGGGTCGCTTTATATGGGGGCATTGTACAATTGGGAACCGATATGAACCAATTTTTGTGTGATTGGGGATCGGTTTATCGGAGGGCTATATATAACTATAGACCGATATGGACCTAGTTTGGCATGGTTGTTAGCGGCCATATACTAACACCATGTACCAAATTTCAACCGGATCGGATGAAATTTGCTTCTCTTAGATTCTCCGCAATCCAAATCTGGGGATCGGTTTATATGAGGTCTATATATAATTATGGAGCGATATGGACCAATTTTTGCATGGTTATTAGAGACCACATACTAACACCACCTACCAAATTTCAGCCGGATCGGATGAAATTTGCTGCTCCAAAAGGCTCCAAAACCAAATCAGGGGGTCGGTTTATGTGGGGGCTATATATGATTATGGACCGATATGTACCAATTTTGGCATGATTGTTGTTTTGTACTAACACCACGTACCAAATATCAACCGGACCGGGTGAAATTTGCCCCTCCATGAGGCTCCGGAGGTTAAATCTGGGGATCGGTTCATATGGGGGCTATACATAATTATGGACTAATTTTTGCACGGTTATTAGAGACCACATACTAACACCCCCAACCAAATTTTAGCCGGATCGGATGAAGTTTGCTTCTCTTAGAGGTTCCGCAAACCAAATCTGGGGATCGGTTTATATGGGGACTGTATATAATTATCGACCGATATGGATCAATTTTTGCATGGTTCTTGGAGACCGTATACTAACACCACCTACCAAATTTCAGCCAGATCGGATGAAATATGCTTCTCTTAGAGGCTCCGCAAGCGAAATCTGGGGATCGGCTTATATGGGGGCTATATATAATTATGGATGGATATGGATAAATTTTTGCATGGTTAGGTTAGGTTAGGCTATATATAATTATGGACCGATATGGATAAATTTTTGCATGGTTGTTAGAGACCATACACATACACCATGTACCAAAATTCAGCCAGATCGGATGAAATATGGTTCTCTTAGAGACTCCGCAAGCGAAATCTGGGGATCGGTTTATATGGGGGCTATATATAATTATGGATGGATATGGATAAATTTTTGCATGGTTGTTAAAGATCATATACTAACACCATGTACCAAATTTCAGCCAGATCGGATGAAATATGCTTCTCTTAGGGGATCCGCAAACGAAATCTGGGGATTGGTTTATATGGGGGCTATATATAATTATGGACCGATATGGATCAATTTTTGCATGGTTCTTTGAGACCGTATACTAACACCATGTACCAAATTTCAACCGGATCGGATGAAATTTACTTCTCTTTGAGGCTCCGTAAGCCAAATCTGGGGATCGGTTTATATGGGGGCTATATATAATTATGGACCGATATGGACCAATTTTTGCATGGTTCTTTGAGACCGTATACTAACACCATGTACCAAATTTCAACCGGATCGGATGAAATTTACTTCTCTTTGAGGCTCCGTAAGCCAAATCTGGGGATCGGTTTATATGGGGGCTATATATAATTATGGACCGATATGGACCAATTTTTCTTGGTTATTAGAGACCCTATACTAACACCATGTACCAAAGTTCAGCCAGATCGGATGAAATATGGTTCTCTTAGAGGCTCCGCAAGCGAAATCTGGGGATCGGTTCATATGGGGACTATACGTAAAAGTGGACCGGTATGGCCCATTTGCAATACCATCCGACCTACATCAATAACAACTATTTTTGCCAAGTTTCAAGTCGATATCTTGTTTCGTTCGGAAGTTAGCGTGAACTCAACAGACGGACGGACGACGTACATGCTTAGATCGACGCAGAATTGCACCACGACCCAGAATATATGTTATATACTTTATGGGGTCTTTTGCAATATTTCAATGTGTTACAAACGGAATGACAAAGTTAATATATCCCCCATCCTATGGTGGAGGGTATACAAAAAATAAGGGCTCGTTCATAACAAATGTTCCCTATCGTATCTTGGCGCTCACTTCATACCGGTATACCTGGTAGAAAAAAAAACATGAACTAAAAGTAAAGAAGTTAATCATTGGCGCCAAATCATGACAATTTTAAGCACACAGTAGTTCATTATTACTAATTTTGGGAATCGTACGAACATTTTTTTTTTGCTTAGTTCATATTGAACTTATGTGTGTACGGTCATTGAACTTTATACCCACGTTTAGTTCATAAAATGTTTGAGACATACTTAGCAGGGAAAGGAAAATTTCATTGGGCTGTGGAAAAATTCGAAAAAATAATAAAATTTAAATACAAACAAATATTTTTTTGCAAAAAACCAAATTAAAATTAGCGTTTGTTTAATTACGGACTTTTTTTCAGTGTATATAAGGTATATGTTCTTGATCGGGGAGAATTTCTAAGGCGTCCATTTGTCTGTCTATTGTAATCACGCTACAACTTTCAAAAATAGCGCTATCGTCCTGAAATTTGGCACAGATTCTTTTGTGTCTGCAAGCGAGTTAAGTTCGAAGATGGGCTATAGCGGTCCAGGTTGTGATATAACGTTTGTATAGCCCCGATTTGACTTCTGGGTTTTTTTTTCACACCGCGATTTTGGGATACCATTTGCTTGAAATTGGAAATTTATAGGTATTTTAGGTCCACAAGTAGCCGTGCCAAATATGGTGTGTATCGGTCCATGTTTTGGTATAGCCCCCACAAAGACCGATCTCCCGATTTGGGAGATCATGGGCTTCTACACACCGCAATTTTTATCCGATTTGCCTGGAAGCTCAAATCTATAGGTAGATTATGTTCAAATAGGAGTGGTTCGTATCAGTGAGGAGTTTTTTTAATCTACAAAAAACCGGACTCCCGATTTAATTCTAGAAGGAAAAATTCCCTATTTTACTTCTCGTGCTCATGCCGGTAAAAATTCATAGAATTAAATTTCAAATCATATGAATTGTTTTATGTCATCGGATCTTATAGCTCTTTTCGTCATCAACCCACAAAAATCGCTATAGATACCCAGCAAAAAATTTTGGAAGTTCTTCCAGAGGAACAACTTTAAAGCACTTCCAGAAGATGTACTCTCAATGATGTTCTTTATTTTAACTCCACAGGAAGTTCTTTTTATTAAATTTTTTATAACATGCTTTTTTCATATTTTTAATGCGTAAGTTTTCTTTTTTTTTTTTTTCAAATAGGTTAAAAAGAGAGTAAGAATTCATAAAATGGTACAATTATTAAAATTATGTCGAAAAAAATCTACATCCAATGTGAAAAAATTGTGTATTTTTGAAAATATTTGAGGTCAAACGTTCCCAATAAGCGTCAGAATCCATTAAAAATTATAAAAATTATTTATTTGACAAAATATCACAGAATTTTTTAATTTACATCCAAAACATTGAATTCGGATCACACCTAATGAAATAATGCAAATTCAGCGCAACGGTGCAAATTCATAGGACTTCCGTCCTATGACAAGCCCATGTTAAATTCATCGCTTCTGCGGCAATTTTGCACCACTTCCGGATCCAAAAAGAACATTTTCATTACTTTTTTGGCGACACTTTTTTTTTTTTTTTGTTGGGACATTTGTCAACTGAAACGAACGAACGCCAATCAAAAAGCCTACAAAGATATCTATTATGTTTTTTCACATCATTGTACAAACTTCAACACAGTTTTTGATTAAAAAAACATATATTCGAAGTGATAAATTATTTTTGTTTTATTTGAAAGCGCCTACAAATATGCTACGAAAAATGTAAAATCTTTGCGGATTTCAGAAATTCTAATAAAGCGAGCTGATACTATATTTGGATTTTCCACAACAATTTGACGACTGAAACGAAGTTTTATAAGGCTGAGTAACCAAAGATTTTTAGGATCATTATTTTTTTCACATCATCGTACAATCCTTAACACAGATTTTATAAACAAAAATATGTTTGATGTGATAAATTGTTTTGTTATTTTTTTTCATTTGAATGCGTCCATAAGTATGCTTCGAAAATTGAAAATCATATTTGTATTTTCCACAATGAGAAATTCTAACAAAAATACGAATTTTCATAAGGCTGAAATAAGTAAGCATGTAGAGATTTCTTGGATCTTTAATTCCACAGATTTCACATTATCGTCCAATACTCAACACAGATTTTAATAAAACAAATATTTTAGAAGTGATAAATTATTTTTTGTTTGTGTATCGATTAATCGCCTGGAAGTATGCTACGAAAAATTAAAATATAACAATGCTGCTAGTAAGCTGGTACTATATTTGGATTTTCCACAAAGAGATTAAGATTAAATGTGCACAAATATCCAAAAAGACAATTATATTTTCTTTTATAAATTCTTGGATGGAAACATTTCGACGCATTGATTGCAGAACATTTTGTGTTTTGAAATTATTTGGTTGGAAAAAGGAATCATAAAATAAAAGATTGTTTTCGGCGCAAAACCCAAACATACTATTCACCTTAGAACAAACTATACATCGTAAAAACATGTGTGGTCTATTCAACACCAGACCCTTTCTATGCGCCTAGAAGTATGCCAAGAAAATTTAAAAAAAAGTTTTCATAACCATATTTATAGGCTGTAATAAAACTATATTATAATGTATAGATTACGGCTAATATATCGCTAAATATTTGTATTTAATTATTAATTCAAATTAAATGTCTACCCCATTTGTTAACAGAACTGCATTACGTTTCACTGTCATATATTTTTTTTATCTGAAACTCTTGAAAATATTACATAATAACACTCCATAATTCTACATTGTAATCTTGATAACCATATTAAAATTTATGATACAATAATATAATGTCCCACCACAAATTATTATTGCTGTAATAAATGGATTCATTGGATTATTAAAAATAAAGTCTGCCTCAATTCTGGATTTCATTGGAAATCAAGTCATCGAAATTGCATTTAAGATAGCATTTGTTAAAATAAACCAGATATAAAAAAGCCATAAAAATACTTATAATAACGTGCATAATTTTTTTATCTTTGCAGATAGCTCGATATTGACGACGAAGACCAATAATCTGAAAATAAAATTTGGCTGAGAAGCACAACCACGTTTTCATATGTCTGCTATCGGTTAATCATCATCTTGGAATAAAGAAAAAAAATTAAAAAGGAAAACAACAAAAGGTTTCTCGGTAAACAAGACAAGTCTTGGTAGACTAACTGTCTCCAATCGATGTGGAAATAAATGTGATAAAAATTACGGCATCGATGAGTGCAATTTGAACAAAATCAACAAAGAGAATTCTACCGCCCCAGCACAACAAAAAAAATCAAGAAAAGTGAGAGAAAAATCCATAAACAAAACTCCGATTGAATTGAAACAGCACAAAAAAAAAAACAAATTTTATATATTTGTACAAAAAAGATCTCGTTATATAACCAAGACAGAGTTATTTACTCTCTTGTTTTCATTGGTTGAGCTCTCTTTCTGTCCATTACTTTCTCTCACTTATATGATTTTTTCACTCTCTTGGAGTTTATACTTCGAACGAGAGCCTTGAAAAAATCTCTACATTTATCCTAAAGAGATAACAAAATTTAAAGCTTGAGAGTAGAGAGAGAGAAACATCAGAACCCTAAAGGAATAAATCTACAAAGTACCAAGATTACCAAGAAGTACTTGAGTCTTCCAAAAGGCTAAGTACTAAATCCTTGTACTCTATTTCTTCCACACTCTCCACACCCCTCAAAAATTCAGTTCTAAGACGAAGCATTCAAAATGTCTGCGGATTCACCAAGGCGTTCTTCGGGTAATTCTTCACGGGGCCTAGTAGCTGTACCTTCCATAGTTCCACCACAAGTGGTTAGCGACAGATCAATATTGGACTCGGCCATTGGTTTCATAAATGAGGTCACTTTGGCCCATCAACCCCATACAGATCCCAAAGATACCATAACATGGGCCAGATTTGAAACAGCAGCTGATATCAGTGATCCTCGATTTGGTGAGGATTGGGAATTAGATGGAAATGTTGCCCCGCCTTTACTACTCATTCTGGGCTATGGCCTTGGTGTACAAGTATGGGCTATACCTGCCAATGGTGAAGCTGTGGAGGTTCTTTCATGGCGTCACGGCATAGTATCGGCTCTAAGAGTCTTACCTACACCTTCCGCATCGGGCGCCATTGAGGAGAATGGTCGAGCTGATGAACCCATTGATGTTTTTGCCGATAAACGACCATTGATTGCTTTGGTCGATGGTAGTTCTTCATCGGGCTCTCAACCACAATTTTGTGCAGTTAATTTTATATCCCTTAAGACTGGTACTCAAGTAAAAGCGATCAAATTTAAGAATCCCGTTATTGATGTTTTGGCCAATCGTTCATCGATAGCGATAACATTTCATGAACGCATAGCAGTTTTCGATGCTCGCACATTGGAAGATCGTTTGTCGATAACGACATGTTATCCCAGTCCAGGGTAAGTAGCCATACTATTTTATCATAATTATTTTTATCTTTTATATTTACCTGTTATACAAACACGTAGTGAAGAAATATGATCACCTCAAACATGTTTCGAAAGTATTATGTTAATTTTTGGGCGGAAAAAATGGAACATTTCTGTCTCCATAATATTGTTTTCTCGCCAAAGATAAACAAGCCTCTCGAAATCATATATAACTTCTGAGAAAATAACATTATTGCGACAAATATGTTACATGTTTTCCGTACCAAAATAACATTATGCTGTCGAACATATTCCTTCTCTGGATTTATCCGTTATATGATTTAAAATTTTGTTAGCAGTCCCTGCACTGTTAGAGTTTCTTAAAAATGGGGAGCACCTAAAACTAGGCTATACTATTTGGAATGAATACCTTGGCAGTTTGTGCACTGTAAGAATTTCTTGAAAATAGGGAGCGCCTAAAAATATACTTTACTATTTGGAATGAAATACAAAATTAAATAGATTTCGGCAATTTTGAATTTTTTCTATAATCAACTTTTCAACCAGTTCAACTTTTCCATTTCCTCCACCAATGGTTCTAATAAGAGCGGACATTGCAGAGACATATTCATTGCCCTTAAAAGTCTTAATGGAGTTGTAAGCGCGATTTCTACTCGTGCCAAAAATAATCTACCAAAATTTACCACATTAAAACAAATCTTATTTTGAAGTTGTTGATCAATTTTTTGTTGGTTAGTATATAATTTTTGTTAAAATTTTATTTCTATAGAAAAATTTGTCAAAATTTTATTTCTATAGAAAATTTTTGCAAAATTTTGTTTCTAAGAAAATTTTTGCAACATTTTATTTCTATAGGAAATTTTTGCAAAATTTAATTTCTATGCAAAAATTTTATTTCTATAGAAAATAAAAATACCTCTTAATTATATTGAATTTATAGACAAATTTGTTAAAATTTTATTTCCATAGAAAAGTTTTGCAAAAATTTATTTTTTTTTGCAAAATTGTATTTTTATAGAACTTTTTTTTGTAAAATTTTATTATAGAAAATGTTGTAACTTTTTATTTCTATGCAAAAATTTGAGAAAAAAATTATTTATATAGCAAATAAAAGTACCTCTTAATTGTAAGAGTAATATTTTGGAAAATCTACCAAAACATTAAGAAATCGACCAATCTGTACTGCAGCCGCTGGCCGATAAGAGGATCCCCTTGGGCCAATCAGGGGGCTAATCACGGCATTCGATATCGAGAACTTTTGATCGAAATCTAAATTTTTCGGATCACGGGAGTCGATATCGAGTTTTTTTGATCGACAATTTTTTCGATTGGTAAATTGCAATCGTAAAACATTTTTCACATGTTTTTTACATTGTTTTCGCCATATAGGAATAGTAAATATATTAGTTTTAGTTCGAATTGTTGCTAGTTTGTAGTAAATTTACATATAATGAACCTATTTTTAATATTTAGGACCAATGCAATTCCAATAAAAGTTAAACAAAAATTGGTCATAGTAGTGTTCGCAGCGAGCATTCTAGCTTGGCAAAGAACCATATATAAAGCGCACATGCTAGATCGATATTCAAGAGATTGTGATCGACCAAATACTGTACCATTCCGTGACAACATAACGCTTCTGGACCACCTTGTAAGAATAGTGAATTATGAAGGCTCCCACTCGCAAAAAGTTTTAAGACGGCAGACAATTGTAAAGTGATAAAATTGACGTTGACATGCCACCAAAAATTATTTTCCATTTGAACGCCTCCTTCGTCAGCCGAAATCGTCTATTGAGCCTACAAAAGGTGACTTTCTAACAGTGCACACCATTTCAAACCCATGTACTTACACCAATAACAATGTGCACTTTTATTCCTTATTTGTCGCCGAATTATTTTATATTCATCTCATCCTCCAATTAGGAAGGAATTTGGAGGAATGTAAAAAGAGATATGGGTCCATAAGATATAATGCAATACAATTTACTTTTTACTTTGAAACCTCCAAAAACATGTTTTTTTTTTCAACATTATATTTTGTGACGCTAACTTAGTTTTGTCATTTCATTTTGCTCTGCTTCGTTTTTTGCTGTTGGCAACGCTTGAGAAATTGCATCAAATTTCGATCGAATGCCGTGATCCAAACTTTTAATCGTATCGACAATTTTTTCGATACGATTATGAATTCGATATCGAATGCCGTGATTAGCCCCCAGGCTTAAGCTTCGGAAACGGTTAGGCAATGGTATTACTAATGCGATGGTCACACTGGGCAATTATTTCACAGTAATCAAAAAAAAATCCGTCGCCACAGCCAAGGTAGCAAACATTTTGAGCTCATATTGGATATATATCATCACGGTAGGAATATTTTCCAAAACCGTATCCAGATATTTTGAAAATAGTTCTGGAAAAAGGTTTGACCTCATTTTGGTCAAATATTTGCCTAGTGTGACCATAGCCTAAGGGTTCTCCCGACAAAATTTCATTTCTATAGATCTTTTTTTTTCAAAATTTTATTTTTATCGAAAATTTTGTAAATTTTTATTTCTATACAAAAATGTGTGAAATATTGTATTGAATTTATAGAAAAATTTGTTAAAATTTTATTTCTATAGAAAATTTTGTTAAAATTTTATTGCTACAGAAAATTTTTGCAAAATTTTATTTCTATAGAAATTTTTTGCAAAATTTTATTTCTCTAGAAAATTTTTGCAAAATTTAATTTATTAATTTATATATTTACAAACGTAATGAATTATGAAAATAAACAGGAAATATAGGTGCTAACAATATAGGTTTTCGGCCTGTGGAAATTTTAATCTTTATAGAAATTTTTTGCAAAATTTAATTTCTATAGAAATTTTTTGCAAAATTTTGTTTCTATAGAAAATCTTTGAGAAATTTTAGTTCTATAGAAAATTTTGTAAATTTTTATTTCTATGCAAAAATATGCGAAAAATTGTATTTCTATAGAAAATAAAAATACCTCTTAATTGGAGAGGAATATTTTGGAAAATCTACCAAAACATAAAGAACTCGACCAATCTGTACTGCAGCCGCTGGCCGATAAGAGGATCCCCTTGAGCCAATCAGGATTAAGCATCGGAAACGGTTAAGCATAGGTATTACTAAGGGTTCTCTCGACCACCACTAGGAGGGATAATAATACATAAGTCTCCATTGGCGATATAATGGGACTTATCCAATAGTAGAGATGGGTAGTTCGCGAACTAGTTCAATTGAACGGTTCACTGAAATGAGTGAGCTGAACTAGTTCGCGTCTATTGTTCTTTTCCGTTTACCATGTCAGTTCGGCTAACTAAGGACATTTTATCAGTGTGTTCGCTCAGTTATTTTCGCTTTCGTAATAATTGGATAATTTTCTGCCTTTACGCTCATATCGATCTTTTTTGCACATACGCTGTTCGGGATTCTTTTCGCATGTGGTTTTTAGGATGAATAAATCGACGTAAGGCTAATATGTTTCATTTATATGATGAACTGGAAGAAAGCAACAACATATGTTGAAATGAACCGGTCACTGGCCGAAAATGAACTAACTGACCGAACTAGTTCGTTGATCGGAAAAGAGCTGAAGTGTGCGATCACTATACTGAACTATAATGTCCAACACTATCCCATAGTTTGCGGAACAATTCCATATCGGCGAATTCTATGGCTAAATTCCCTGTTTGCGTTTGGTCCGAAAATTTTATAGGAAACCACTGAATCATGGTTCTGTTCACTCTCTAGAGGGCATGGTTAGGTTAGGTGGTAGCCCGATGTATCAGGCTCACTTAGACTATTCAGTCCATTGTGATACCATATTGGTGAATGAGTGCTGCCCGACCCCACGTTAAGCTTAATGACAAGGGACCTCCTTTTTATAGCCGAGTCCGAACGGCGTTCCACATTGCAGTGAAATCACTTAGAGGAGCTTTGAACACCTCAGAAATGTTACCAGCATTACTGAGGTGGGATAATCCACCGCTGAATTTTTTTTTGTTGTTCGGTCGAAGCAGGAATCGAACCCACGACCTTGTGTGTGCAATGCGGGCATGGTAACCATTGCACCACGGTGGTTCCCCCTCTAGAGGGCATGGTTCAGTGTTATAAGTGAACCTTGGTGGACCTGAACAGGTAGGGATACTGTAACGGATATTTTCCATTCATGGAGTTGAACCGAAAAAAAACTGAAATCCCACAGCAGGTCAAGTTTGCTTGGGCTCAACTAAGGTTAGTTAAGTTAATTCATGGGGCATGGTAACCATTGCATGGTTCAGTGATAAACCTCTTTGTGGATATGCGGAACAGGTACGCTGGTCTCGGCTGCGGCTTAGCTCGCCGGATGGGGGGGGAGTTCTTATTCCGCTGAAGGTGTCACAATTTGTCGTTGCGTACCTTGGTAGACCTGAACAGGTAGGGATACTGTAACGGATATTTGCTATTCATGGAGTTGAACCGAAAAAAAACTGAAATCCCACAGCAGGCCAAGTTTGATTGGGTCAACTAAGGTTAGTCAAGTTAATTCCGTCATTTCCATTTCTGTAATCAAAGGCCAAATAACAGACAATCATTTCGCTTGTCCTGCCAAATTTACTCAACTATCCAGCAGATTGGACTGAGGATCAAAACTCACCATCTAATCGAGAAGGAAATTGAAGATGGATATTTACACTCTGGAGCGCAACGTCCAGCACTATACTCGTAAAAGGGACTGAAAGACCTGAACAAATGGAGACACTGTAACAACGAATATTTTCTCTTCATGCAGTTCGACCGAAAAAAAAAACTGAAATTCCACAGCAGGTCAGGTTTGCTTGGGCTCAACTAAGCTTACCCAAGTTAATTCCGCCATTTTCGGGTTTGATAGCAATGGGAGAGACATTTGATCCATCTCTGTAATCAAGGGCCAAATGACAAACGTCATCATTTCGCTTGTCCTGCCAAATTTACTCAACTATCCAGCAGATTAGACTGAGGAACATGACTCACCATCTAGTTGAGAAGGAAATTGAAGATCGATCTTCACTCTCTGGAGTGCAATGTCCAGTATTATAAAAAGGACTCCATTTCGCTTACCCTGCCAAATTTACTCGACTATTCAGCATATTAGAAAGAGGAACAAGACAGAAAGAAATTGAATATCTATCTTCACACTCTGTAGGGCAACATCCAACTTTACAAAAGGGATTCCAAAAGGTATCGTGGCGAATTCGTGGGAATTCGTTTTCATGCCGGATGAAATTTAATTCCAATGACTTGTCTTTTACTTATCTATTCGATTTTGATAGCAGCGTGGTTGGGGGAGTTTCAACTCAGTTCGCTTATCCTTCCAAATTTACTCGGCATCTCACTAGATCGCAGTGGACATACCACATATTAATCCTAAAGTTTTGTAAAAATCTAGGACAAGAAGCAAAAGAAACTGTTACATCCAGTAGAACATGCTACCCCAGCTGTGATCTGGTATCCCCAACTCAGGGCAAATCCAGTCCTGCTGGATGTTGACGATGTCATGTCATTTTCAAATGTACTTACATGTCCTCTTCTCCATGATGATACGACTCCAATGCAATGTCTACCTTATATTCTGAATATTCTTTTTTATTTTGGACTAGGGTAAAAAAATGGGAATGGTGTTTGTGCCGGAGTCCTATTCCATCTAATGTACCACTATTCCATCTAATGTACACATGTACTTGCATGTCCTCTTCTCCATGATGATACGACTCCAATGCAATGTCTGCCTTATATTCTGAATATTCTTTTTTATTTTTATTTATTTGGGTAAAAAAATGGGAATGGTGTTTGTGCCGGATTCCTATACCATCTAATGTACCACTCTCCCACTTCTCTCTTTACCATCGATTAGAATAATGAACATTTTGTATTTTTGTATTTCATTTTAGCATAAATCCCAATCCCATTGCCTTGGGTCCTCGCTGGTTGGCCTATGCTGAACACAAACTTCTACACTCCAAACGTAGTGGTGGTGGCTGTGATGGCGAAGGCGTGGCTAGTTATACGGCCACAGTACTAAATGCATCCAAATCTTTGGTTAAAGGTCTAAGGGAATTGGGTGAACAAGTAGCTGCTGGCCTAACAGGCACTACAGGTAGTACCTCTGGTTCAAAGAACCCATCCTTTGATTCGGGGATGGGACCTGATTCGAAGCAATCCGGTATTGTAACCATAATAGATATAAAGGTAAGCTTCCCAGATACAAGTTTAGGTCACATTTCAAAATCTGTTATTGTGTGTGTGTGTGTTTTTTTTTTACAGAACCCTTTGAGGGATTATAGTCCTACATCTGGTATACCAATGTCCAGTTCACAATCGGCTGGTACAGATCCCATTGTGGCACATTTTCTGGCCCACTCAGAAGCTTTGGTAGCCATGGAATTTGATAATTCGGGCATGCTTTTGGTTACGGCCGATCGTAGAGGTCATGATTTTCATGTCTTTCGCATACAACCAAACCCCGTGGGATCCAGTTTGGCAGCAGTACATCATTTATATGTATTACATCGTGGTGATACCAGTGCCAAAGTGCAAAATATAGCATTCTCTTTGGACTCACGTTGGGTGGCCGTATCGACATTGCGTGGCACAACACATGTTTTCCCCATCACCCCCTATGGTGGACCCATGGGTGTGAGAACTCACACATCATTGCATGTTGTTAATAAACTATCACGATTCCATCGTTCGGCGGGCCTGTCGGCTGAGGGTCGTTCCAATTCGCCAATAACACATTCGGAAAGCACGACGTTCTCATTGTCATTGCAGCCGTATCATAATCCAACATTGCCACCTTATCCAAGGCCCACTGTGGTTATGCCTTTGGCTCAGTTACGGCAACCCTTTGCACTCGGTTCACCACCAGGATCTGCAACAATAGCAAGTGGAAAATCTGGTGCGGGTTCACAGGGTTCGGGATCTCAGCGACAAAGGCTATCCTCATTGTCGGATGATAGTGGCAAGCCATTGAGTGTATGTGCTATATTTGCAAAATCGCGATCATGGCTTTTGGATCCACCGAATGTAACGCGAGAAGCACCGCATCGTATGCAACGCAAAGCTGTGGACTCGCTGTTTGTAATGGCCGGCCATGGAGCTCTAATACAATATGATTTGGATACAAAACTTGCCTCAAGTAGGGATAATTCTGGGAGAATTTGAATGGGAAATTAATTTTGTTTCTCTCTCTCTCTCTCTTCCGCTTCCCTTTAGATGTTGCCAAAGAAAAGATATGTGATGATACTCCCATTGAATTGGAAGTTGAAGCTAAAGCTCAATGGAATTTAGGACGTCGTAAGGAAGGATCTCAAGAGATAACACCACCTCTTTCGTTGGACAATTGGTTGGTTAAAAATCGTAATTCCTGCATGTTAACCGATAGTACTAGACAATATGATGACTCTGATGACCGGGGTGATTCATGGCTGGCACAAGTAGAAATTGTAACACATGCTGGTCCCCATCGACGTTTATGGATGGGTCCACAATTTGTTTTCAAAACCTACAATACGCCCAGTGGGTAAGTAAATTCAAAATAATGCATAATTGTTTGTGAGTAATTCATTTTTTCTCTCTCTCTCTCTCTCTCTCTTCAAGGTCAAATTTAAGTCATGTGGATATTGAGGCTGTTGAAATTGGTACCAATAAAGCAACAACTTCTACAACCAAACCCGATCATACAAGCCCATTAAATATGCCCCTTACAGCTGCGGGACGTTCGAGTGCTGTACCTGTGCTCATAGAATCAGGATCTTACAGTAGGTTTATGGGGAAAAATGAAACAAAATTAATGAAGTTTTTAAGGGGCTGCGGTTCGGAAGTTTTGATAACGATAAAAAAATCGACAATTTGACGTTTTGATTCTCATTTTAATCTGTAATATACCACAGTCTTAAAGCTCTTACCACTGTTTTACACATTAATATTAAATTTTTTAAGTTTTTAATTCTTTGTGCTATTTTTGGTCAATTTTTTGAAGATGCAAATAAAACAAATTTAAAATTTTTATTTTCCTACATTTTAGGTAGCATTGAGCAAAGTCCTAAATTAATGGATCGTTTCCGTCATGATCATTTGGATTCGGATTATTCTGTAGCACATGGCGATACACGATTAAAAGAAGATTTAGCCGATGCTATGCGTGAATCACCCTCTGTTTCAGCCACTTCTAAAGAATCGGGTAAGTCCCCAATATCTATTGTTTGTAACTAGCTCACTTTTTTTCTCCTCTATTTTCCTTTCCTTGTTTTGTTTGTTAAACTTTTCGATTTATTCTATTATTAATGCTGTAGATGATGTTGTCTTTGTTATATTTTTGTTTTATTATTTTAACCAATTTTCGAAAATTTTATTTTATTTGTGTATTTTTTTTTTTTGTTTTCTCATTTACTGGAAAGTATTTTTGTTCAATTTTGGTACTGGCTTTTAATTTGCAAATTGGTTTTTCTTGTATGTTCCTCTCATTGGTTTTGTTGATGAATTCCTTTGATGATTATCGCAAAGAGTATTGTGCAAAAAATCTAGGTTATATTGAATATCAAAAGAATGATACAAAAAATAAAACGTTTAGTTTTTGTATTCAAAATTTAAGTTGTGCCTTCAATAGGCTAACCATTCCCAAAAAGAACCCGATCTACTTACATTTTGTAAATTATTTAAATTCTTGACATTTTATGACAAAATTCTCTTTAACACACAAACTATCATGTAGACATATTCAGTTAAAAAAAAAAAAACATAATAAATTTTGTATTGTAAATTTTACAAGAAATTGGCTTTCAACATTTTCCCATTTTTTCATTTCATTGCCATAAATATAGAAAACCTTTACATTTTATATATTCTTCAAATTGTATATAAACTGGATGCATGCGAGTTCGAACTAGTGTCTTATGAAGCAACTAACAACTCATCTTTAGTTTCGGTACCTAAAGCCTAGTACTAAGATCACGATTTCGCACGAATAACTGTTATACTCCATATAAGAAACGTTAGCGCGGAAGTTTTGTTTTGAGCATTTTCAAACACATATTTATAAAACCCTGGCGGGTATATTATTTCGCATAAATAAGTTAACATCCCTGGGTTTGAGACCCTATTTACAGAGATAGATGAAGATATTCGTTTTTCGCAGAAACGAACTTAGTACTAAGCATAAGGCGGAAGACCACGCTTTACACATGTCGACATTTTTTAATGGCTTTAAACACACAAAGTAATGCTGGAGATATTTCTGTGTAATTGAGATTTGGGATAATAAAACTCGAAAATTGTCAACTAGTCGAATTTTTAGTCGAAAGTTGTTTTTTTTTAACTTCTAATTCAATTTTTGATAGTTTTTCAAAATTATGAAAAAAAAAAAATCGAAATGTGATTTTGACCGTTAACCCGATTATACTTCTTAGGCGTCTAAAAAACGCAATTTTCGCTCGAAATTTGGAAACTTTATAAACCTTTAAATTAAGTAAACTCGAATTTTCAAACTGGAAATTATGAAAAAAATCAAAAAGTGAAATTTCGAAGTTTATAGTCATACATTCATTTTGACCGTTTACACGATTATACCCAGCAAAAAAAGCGTCGCCAAAAATGTAATGAAAATGTCTTTTTGGATCCGGAAGTGGTGCAAAAATGACGCGGAAGCGATGAATTTAAGATGGGCTTGTCATAGGATGGAAGTCCTCCATTTCAACAGCCGTTGCACTGGATTTGCATCACTTCATTAGGTTTGATCCGAATTCAGTGTTTTGGATGTAAATTAAAAAATTCTTTGATATTTTGGCAAATAAGTAATTTTTAAAATGTTTTATAATTTTTAATGGATTTTAACGCTTGTCGGAAACGTTTGACCTCAAATATTTTCAAAAAATCAAAATTTTTTCAAATTGGATTTAGCATTTTTTCGACTAAATTTAATTTATTTGTACCATTTTATGAATTCTTACTCTGTCTTAATCTATTTGAAAGAAAAAAAGTTGCAATTACCCATTAAAAGTATGAACAAAGCAAGTTATAAAAAATTGAATTAAAAGAACTTCCTGGGTAGTTGGCAAATAAATAATTTTTAAAATGTTTTATAATTTTTAATGGATTTTAACGCTGGTCGGAAACGTTTGACCTCAAATATTTTCAAAAAATCAAAATTTTTCAAACTGGATTTAGCATTTTTTTCGACTAAATTTAATTTATTTGTACCATTTTATGAATTCTTACTCTCTCTTAATCTATTTGAAAGAAAAAGGTTGCATTACCCATTAAAAGTATGAACAAATCAAGTTATAAAAAATTGAATTAAAAGAAGTTCCTGGGTAGTTCAAATAAAGAACATCATTGGGAGTGCATCTTCTGGAAGTGCTTTTAGAGTTGTGCCTTTGGAAGAACTTCCAAATTTTTTGCTGGGTACTTCTTAGGCGTCTATAATCCGCAATTTCCGCTCGAAATTTGAAAATTTTATAAACCTTTCAATAAATAAATGTGGGGAACAATGTTGATGTTAGGCATATTTGGACATAATAGAGCTCGACCGACGAATCGGATTCGACATTCGTCCAAAAACCGATAATCGACCGTGAATTGGCCTTCAGCGTCAAGAAGCCGATTAACCGAAGCTTTTTGAATAATTTATTTCATATCGAATTGTCATAGTGTTGAATTTGTTTCAGTACAAATAAAACGTAAAAAATTATAAAATTTTTTTTGTCATTATAACAGGTTGGCTAATAAGTCCCCGGTCTAACAAAGAAAAACACATTTTTTTTGTCAAAATTCGTTTTTATTATTCAAAATAGTTCCTACAACGATTATAACGACCTTCCAATTTTTTGATACCATTTTGGTAGTACTCCTTCGGTTTTGCCTCAAAATAGGCCTCAGTTTCGGCGATCACCTCTTCATTGCAGCCAAATTTTCTCCCTGCGAGCATCCTTTTGAGGTCTGAGAACAAGAAAAAGTCGCTGGGGGCCAGATCTGAAGAATACGTTGGGTGGGGAAGCAATTCGAAGCCCAATTCATGAATTTTTGCCATCGTTCTCAATGACTTGTGGCACGGTGCGTTGTCTTGGTGGAACAACAATTTTTTCTTCTTCATATGGGGCCGTTTTGCCGCGATTTCGACCTTCAAACGCTCCAATAACGCCATATAATAGTCACTGTTGATGGTTTTTCCCTTCTCAAGATAATTGATAAAAATTATCCCATGCGCATGCCAAAAAACAGAGGCCATTACTTTGCCAGCGGACTTTTGAGTCTTTCCACGCTTCGGAGACGGTTCACCGGTCGCTGTCCACTCAGCCGACTGTCGATTGGACTCAGGAGTGTAGTGATGGAGCCATGTTTCATCCATTGTCACATATCGACGGAAAAACTCGGGTGTATTACGAGTTAACAGCTGCAAACACCGTTCAGAATCATGAACACGTTGTTGTTTTTGGTCAAATGTGAGCTCGCGCGGCACCCATATCCAAATATTGATGAATGTTATGACCAACACGTTCCTTTGATATCTTTAAGGCTTCTGCTATCTCGATCAACTTCATTTTACGGTCATTCAAAATCATTTTGTGGATTTTTTTTTTGATGTTTTCGTCGGTAACCACCTCTTTCGGGCGTTCACTGCGTTCGCCGTCCTTCGTGCTCATTTCACCACGCTTGAATTTTGCATACCAATCAATTATTGTTGATTTCCCTGGGGCAGAGTCCGGAAACTCATTGTCAAGCCAAATTTTTGCTTCCACCGTATTTGTTCCCTTCAGAAAACAGTATTTTATCAAAACATGAAATTCCTTTTTTTTTCCATTTTTTTTCACAATAACAAAACAATTTGACTATATAAAAATAATATGTATTTAATACCAGCGACGCCATCTATGTGTCAGACCGGGGACTTATCAGCCAACCTGTTAATATCAAACTACTGCATTCTGAATACTAAAAAGTCTGTTAGTTCTTAAAGAATATTATAAGGCATGGACTGAATTAGCTTTTGATGTTTTTATGCCTTTGTTTAATAAAATTTGCTAATACTGAACGAAAACTCGTCAAATTTCCTTAAGTATAAATTTCAGGAAAATAATCAAATTCGGCCGATTATTGCTTTTTGCGGTCAAAAAATCCGCTTCGACCCAGCTCTAATCGTCACATAAATAGACTTTTCTCTCGTCTTCACTTATTGCTTTTTTCGGTCAAAAAATCCGCTTCGGTCCAGCTCTAATCATCACATAGACTTGTCTCTCGTCTTCACTTCTTGGGCATCTATATGCTGCAAATTTAAACCGATTCGTGCAATATTTTTCAAGCCCATCTTCTGATACTAACTTTAAAGGCTCAATTTTGCAAATTACATCCTATTTCTCATATCTGAAATGAGCGCTTTCGTTCGTCTGATACGTCAAAAATAGAAGATTTTTCGTTATAAATTCATCTGTTTTGACATCCTAGTCGAACGAAAACAATCGTTTCGGATATGAGTCAATGGCCGTTAGTGTTTTTTTTTGACTCATAAATACAGTCGAATAATTAGGCTCTTTTGCAAAAGATAAGCTTCCAATTTATTAAAAATTTTGAAATACGCAACTGCATAATAATGTCTTATCGACCAATAAATAGCCCTCATATGAATCAATCTGTAAATTTGATTTCGTGAACGTTTCAACCCCTTTTTCTTTATTCCTACTACTTGCAATTTGGTTGGTGGTTTATGTCATTAAATATTCACAATACTTCCGCTCTGAAGCAAAATTGTTAGAACAATTCGAATAGTTAGGACTAGTCGCTCAAGAATACCTGAGCATATTGCAAAGTGTTGAAGAAAAAACTTTTTTGTCCATTCCTCGTCCTTCTTTTGGATTGATCCCCGGATACCATCGAAAAATTTTCTAACATTGTCGCATCTGGGGCTCAAAAAACCCAAGACCTGTGTTTGAGAAGCCTCTCTATCCTCAGCGTGTGACTGGGTGGAACGGTTTAGGGTCCGATTGGACCTTACTTTTTCGAAAATAAGGTTTGATGAACATCTTGCGATTTCTTTGTTTGGGACCACGTGAAAGAGCTGAAAGACAAAATTCGTGAGGCTATAGAGAAGTCAGTTTGCGATTTTCATGAAAAGTGTATGGCGCTGTAAGCATGGTCGGTAGTGGCCATTTGATCATATTACTTTTCATTATTAGGAGCATATGGTCCTCTTTATTCCCTTCATCTTCTTGTGCAATAAGCTCGACTAAATATTTTTATAATACGTAATATAAATAATTTAGACATTGATATCAGGCTAACATAAAAATAAAACTTGTATCATTTATCTAAAAAAATGTACAGCTTTCTTTGAATATCAAAATAACGTCTTAATTTGGAACAGCCTACTCAATATTTCATGGTAGTCTTGTGGTTACTCTTATAGGGTAGATGGTTCTGTCATTTCATCCTGTTTTCTGTCTATCATTTATGCCTTTTTAACATTTCACAATGCATGTTATATAAATAAATTACAAAATAGAAAACATTTTTGTATATTTTTGAATGTGCGTATATGTGTCTGTTTTTTTTTTTAATTTATTTAAAATTACTTCATTGGTGATTGTATCCCAAAATCATATTTATATATCGTGAACATATGTTATAAAAAAAAAAAACAAAATATTTGAATATACAGTCGAACTTCGCTATAGGGAAACTTCTACAAAATTAAGCTCTCCCTTATTGATGGTGGAAATTTGAGTAATGTCCCAATTTTCTTGTCGAACAATTTTCTGTTATAATGCGAAATTAAAATAAACAAGTATATATGGCCGTAAGTTCGGCCAGGCCGAATCTTATGTACCCTCCACCATGGATTGCGTAGAAACTTCTACGAAAGACTGTCATCCATAATCGAATTACTTGGGTTGTGGTATCTTAAATCGCTTTCTAAATTGTGAGTTAGTCCATACGTGGTATATATTAGACAAAAAAGGTATGTGTATGTAAGTCTACAAATAATTACAATTCGATATGGACATTTGGGAGGGAGGCAGCCAGAATTGAAATATGGGGGTCGCTTATATGGGGGCTATATACAATTATGAACTTTATATGGACCAATTTTTGTGTGATTGGGGATCGGTTTATCTGAGGGCTATATATAACTATAGACCGATATGGACCTAGTTAGGCATGGTTGTTAACGGCCATATACTTGCACAATGTAACAAATTTCAACTGACTCGGATGAAATTTGCTTCTCCAAGATGCTCCAAAACCAAATCTCGGGATCGGTTTATATGGGGGCTATATATGATTATGGACTGATATGGACCACTTTTGGCATGGTTGTTATTAAATATCATATACTACCCCACGTTGCAAATTTCAACCGGATCGGATGAATTTTGCTCCTCCAAGAGGCTCCGGAGATCAAATCTGGGGAACGGTTTATATGGGGGCTATATATAATTATGGGCCGATATGGACCAATTCTTGCGTGTTTGTTAGAGACCACATTCTAACACCATGTTCCAAATTTCAACCGGATCGGATGAATTTTTCTCCTCCAAGAGGCTCCGGAGGACAAATCTGGGGATCGATTTATATGGGGGCTATATATAATTATGGACCGATATGGACCAATTCTTGCATGGTTGTTAGAGACCATATACTAACACCACGTACTAAATTTTAGCCGGAACGGATAAAATTTGCTTCTCTTAGAGGCTCCGCAAGCCTAATAGGGGGATCGGTTTATATGGGGGCTATATATAATTATGGACCGATGTGGACCAATTTTTGCATGGTTGTTAGAGACCATATACTAACAGCATGTACCAAATTTCAGCCGGATCGGATGAAATTGGCTTCTCTTAGAGCAATCGCAGGCCAAATTTGGGGGTCCGTTTATATGGGGGCTATACGTTAAAGTGGACCGATATGGACCAATTTTTGCATGGTTGTTAGAGACCATATACTAACAGCATGTACCAAATTTCAGCCGGATTGGATGCAATTTGCTTCTCTTAGGGCAATCGCAAGCCAAATTTGGGGGTCCGTTTATATGGGGGCTATACGTTAAAGTGGACCGATATGGACCAATTTTTGCATGGTTGTTAGAGACCATATACTAACAACATGTACCAAATTTCAGCCGGATCGGATGAAATTTGCGTCTCTTAGAGCAATCGCAAGCCAAATTTTGGGGTCCGTTTATATGGGGGCTATACGTAAAAGTGGACCGATACCATCCGACCTACATCAATAACTACTTGTGCCAAGTTTCAAGTCGATCGCTTGTTTCGTTCGGAAGTTAGCGTGATTTCAACAGACGGACGGACGAACGGACATGCTCAGATCGACTCAGAATTTCACCACGACCCAGAATATATATACTTTATGGGGTCTTAGAGCAATATTTCGATGTGTTACAAACGGAATGACAAAGTTAATGTACCCCCATCCTATGGTGGAGGGTATAAAAATGTTATAATAAAAAATTGGAAAACGAACAATTTCACAACTAAAAAGCTTGGAATCTGCCGTTTTCAGAATATTAATAAAGCAATGATCCGAAGGTTCTCTAATCTATATAGCAAATACAAAAATACCGTGGTTTAGTTTGAAAACGTACCAGATTTTTATTTTACAAAAAAGTTGATTTTTGGCGTCGCGACTATCGAATTTTTGTTGCTATGATCCACATCACATTTTCTTTTGGACTTTTCAATTTTTTTCTTTTTAAAAGTCGATATTGGTCACTATTAAAAATTAATCAGTGAATTTGAATAGATTTTAAACAATATCAAAAGTCCATTACTTTGAAAATTAAAAAATTTAGTTTTTTTTTTCATTTTTGGATAAAAAGTGGAAAAGTCCATATTTGACTTTTTTATTTCCAACCTCAATTATTTAGAAATATATAGGCAGCATTGCTGTGTGTTTTAAGGCCATTAAAAAAATGTTGGATAATAATCCACATTGCATTCAATTTCGACTTTAAATTTTTCTTAAATGTTCTTATGTAGGGAGCCACCGTGGTGCAATGGTTAGCATGTCCGCCTTGCACACACAAGGTCGTGGGTTCGATTCCTGCTGCGACCGAATACCAAAAAGTTTTTTAGCGGTGGATTATCCCACCTCAGTAATGCTGGTGACATTTCTGAGGGTTTCAGAGCTTCTCTAAGTGGTTTCACTGCAATGTGGAACGCCGTTCGGACTCGGCTATAAATAGGAGGTCCCTTGTCATTGAGCTTAACATGGAATCGGGCAGCACTCAGTAATAAGAGAGACGTTCACCAATGTGGTATCACAATGGACTGAATAGTCTAAGTGAGCCTGATACATCGGGCTGCCACCTAATCTAACCTAACCTAAATGTCGATTTTGGTCAATCAGTCGATTTGAATAGATTTTCAAATATATTAAAAGTTGATTGGTCGATGTTGAAGATTATAAACACTAATAAGTCTTAGCCTATATTTGAATGCTTTTTATCTTTAGTCCCTTTAATCTTTAATCTCATTAAAATACAAGGATTAATTATTTAAATCAAATAAGTTTTTGATAACCTTCAGGGATTATACTAATTTTGTCAGATTCCTTAAAGTATATAAAATCTGTGTCATGGTGAAATGAAGCGATATAGCGATGTACGTCCGTCCGTCCGCCCGTTACGCAAAGTTCTGAACAAACTATCGACCTGAGACTTTGTACAAGTAGATGGATGGTATTGCAAATGAGCCATATCGGACCACTTTTTGGTATAACCCCCATATAACTCGATTCCCATATTTGATCTCCTATAGGAGGAATAAATTTCATCCGATCCGGTTGATACGCGATGTTAGCAAATATCCTGTAACAACCAAGCAAAAATTGCTCCATATCGGCCCATAATTATATATAACCCCCAAATAAACCGATTCTCAGATTTGTCCTTCAGGGCCTCTTGGAGGATCAAGAAGTGAAGAGGCTTATATAGCAATTTATTCTGCTTTTTTATCTAACATAGACTCCATATGAACTAACTTACAATTTAGAAAACAATATGCATTCCATGGTGGAGGGTACTTTAGAGTCGGCTTGGCCGAACTTTCTGCTTTTATAATAGATATACTTCTTTAATGGATGAAGGAAAATTTCACAGATTTGCTCCATGAATTAAATGAAAAAAAAATTTAAGCAAAGATTATAAACTTTCTTTGGTCTGTTTTTTTTTTGTTTCCCAAAATTTTTGTTGCATATTAGGTTAAAATTTGTTTCAGTGTAATAGAATAGAAAATTTACAAATATAATCCACATTAAAATGCATTATTATTTTAAATACAAAGAGGAGGAAATATATATTTTCTGAATAATGAAGTTTTTATAAAAATGAATCAATTTTCTGGACCCTACACGGATGTTCGACTGTATAATAAGTGTGCTTGAATAATAAAACAGAGACATAGCTGGGTTGTTCGTCCCATAAATTTGTTCTATTTATAGAAAATTTCCAAAATCAATTTTGTAAAAACTACTAGCTACGTCTCTGTCAATTGTCATATACAATATGAAATATTGCTTACTTTTGTTTTTGATGTTAAGCTCAATTATTACATATACGAGTAAAACCAATATTTTAATCCACTAATTTATATTGAAAACACTAATACCGCTAATATCATTACCCAAAGGCTCATTGATCCATTTGCCCTCACACCCCCAACGTTCCTCATCGCCCCTTTACGAGACCCTTATATATCCTACAATCTTTCCAACACCAAAAAAAAAGTTTGCTTGTTCCATTTTTTTTGTTTGAGTACATTTTTAGAGTGTATTAAGAACAAAAAACGATTTTTTTCTTAAATACCAAGTATGCTTGTGTATATTTTTGAAAAAAAAAATAATTTTTTTTCATACTTTGGAATAAATAATAATTTTTTTTTTCATATTTGCGAAAAAATATTTCTCCATATTTTCAAAAAAAAAAAAAATATTAAGATTTTATCTTAAAAATGTTTTTTTTTTAATCTACAAAAAAATTCTCTTTTATTAATAAACAATTAACAGCAATATTTGTTTATTAGAGAATACGTTTAGATTTTTATTTTTTTTTTTTCAAAAAAGTTACGAAATGTTTAAAAGTGAAATTAATCTCGAAAAAGTAAAACAAAAAATGAGTGAAAAGTGCTTGTGAATGATCGAGTGAGAATGTGCGCCTAGCAAACGAGAGTGAGAGAGTTTAAGTGTGGTCGAAGAGAGAGCGAGAGAGAGAGAGAGCAATAAAAGGAGAGCATCATCAAAACACTGAGAGATATATACCTCAAAATTTTCGTTTCAAAGCACTGCCATAAGCCAGAGTACAAATTTATTTTCCCCAAAACAATCTAAAAAAAAGCCAAAGTTCTTTTTGTTTCTACTTCAATTCGATATATATGTTTTCCTCTACCACCCCCCTTGTATATCATCATATTACATACCTTTTTTGGTCAACAATCAAGCTTTTCTAAATGCGCCCAAAATTTCTTCATTTAATCGGCTTTTAAATGTTGTTCTTTGTTATAGATATGTTTATATCCTTCTAGAGTATGTTTACTGCTACTTTAACTAAATACAAAAAAAAACAAAAAATCGTTTGTGCCAAATGATTTCCTGAAAAAAAAATTGTTCTTTTATAATTATGGTGTTAGTTTGTTTCTCGATATAAGAAAAAAGATCATCGGTTGCTATTTGAAAGCTTTATCATCCCAAAATCGAAATGTTAGCATGTTCAAGTAAACTAAACCAAAAGTAAAAGAATTTAAATTATTAAAAAAACATTTTTTTTTAAATCTGTAAATTCTATTTAATTATAAAAAAACACACACAAAGACGTCTTCAACACAAAATTTTGTTACACGTAACCAACTTACGTAAAATCCATAATATCTAATTTTTTTTGTTAATTCAAATCCATCACACTGCTTCGACAAATTAACCTATTATTTAACAATTACTTCTTTTTATCCAGTAATATATTTGTTTTTTTTTTTTTTTGGTATAATTTGTAAATTTTATTTTACATTGTTGTTTTTGTTTGTTTGTTTTTTTTTCTATCAATGACAACTTAGATTTTTGCACTATAGTTTTGTTAATTATCAAAAGAAAACTTCATCTGAAAAAAAATGAAAATTTCGTTTTAAATTTAAAATTACACATCATAGAGCTTGCCAAAATTGACTATGCAAAATTCAATTCCGGGTTTTTAAGTTTCTCTTAATCTTTGGCTTTTTTCTCTCTATTACCCCAACCCACCCAAAAAAAAAAATCAATACTTTTTGATTACAACAAAAATGTACTCTTTCTCATGGTATTTGTTTTCTCTGTTTTCTTTTCTCTCTCTCCCCTTTTTTTGGTTTTCTCTCTCTCTCTCCCTCTCTCGAAATTAGGAGGAAGTCGTGTTTCTGAAACTGGGTGTTCTAGTGACAATATAGCCTTTTATGATGCTCTCGCCGAACACGATGATCAAGATCAGGATTCGGATTTTCTACATGATCGTAATGCCTCAGCAGCTGCCTTGGCTAGTGCTTTACCCAATATCTATTCGTATGACAACAGTTCTAGTTATGAGTCCATGGATTCGCTGAAACCCAAACCAAATGTTTCCATAGAGAAAATTGTAAATCCTTTGGGTACTGTGACAACGGTAACTTCCTGCCTCACAGCTGAGGTGAAAAAAGACATATTGGATGAGGTGGTCTCTCAGCTGGCCGCCGAAGACACTGTGATTCATGAGAATTGTGATGAGAGTCTTTTCCGACCTGTGGTGGCAATATTCTGTGATGAGAAGACCCGTTTGAAACAGGAAGAAGAAGCTCGTAAAAATCTAGAGTTATGTCAACCCCCAGAAAATATAAGCAATAAATTGATAGTGCCTGTTATAGCAAAGGAAGTTGATGATGCTCTCACCATGAAAGAGAAACAAAAGAGTATGAATAAATTTAAGAGCAAGAGTGGGGCAGGTGATGTTGTTGGTCAAGAGCAATTGAAAAAGGAAAGAGAACAGCAAAGTAAATTTGATGAACTTTCATTATTGAATAAAAAAATCAGAGAAGAGAAGGAAGAAGTTAGAAACACAGAGAGTAAAGAGCAAATCTCTTCTCTAGCCGAGAATAAAGGAAAATTGCCTTTAAAAGAAAACAAAGAGCAATCCAAACCAAAAATAGAAGAAGAGACTACCAGAATGTCGGAGAGCAAAATGGAGGCAAAAGTTAAATCAGTAAAAGCAAACGAAACCAAGGAAAAACTTAAAGAAAAAGCAAAATCAGATATAGAAACTATCAAACACAAAGAAAATAAAATCAGTCCTGCAGCAAAAAAGGAAGAAATATATCCTAGTTCCGGTCAAACCTCCAAACTATCACAACAAGAGAAGGAAACAAATAACATCAAAGAACTGGAGAGTAAACAAGATAACGAAAAACTCGATACAAAGACGACAGGAGAAGAAAGTGATATAAAACCCAATAGCAAAAAAGAAAGACAAAAGAAAAGTGAAGAAAAAGAGTTAGTAGAAAAGGTGCAGATGAAAGGCCAAAAGAAAGAGGAGATGGTGAAAACCAATAGATCTTCCGAGGAAAAGGAAAAAAGTCCGAAACCTTGTTCATCCTCAGCATCGTCTTCGATAAATAAGAAAGGTTCCAAAGCTTCGTTTACAGATGATTCTGAAGATGATAAACCCATGGAATTTATAAGAATGACTCCTACCACAGAGAAAACAGCCTCTGCCCAAAAACCTCTTTCAAAAAAGGAATTGAAAAAGCAACAGCAACAACAAAAAGCCAAAGAGGCAGAAGAAGCTAGACTAAATGAATTGGAGAAATCGAAAAAGAAAAGCGAAAAAGAAATACCAACAAAAGCAGGCGAAGAGGTAACAACAATGACACAAACCAAGGTTGAGGAACCAACTACCACGAAATCAAATTTGAAAGAAGAGAAATCCCTGGAAAAGAAACTTCCTAACAAGGATTCTATGAAAACAGAAGAAAAGTGTTCGACTATAAAAAACCAGATCCAGGACGAAGTCAACACCATAACCGATGCTGCCCCAAAGATAAAAATAAGCGCAATTGATAAAACTGCCATTAGCGATGAAATCGAAAAAGATCTGCCATCCACAAAATCAGCTAAAGAAAACGACGACACAAGTCCTGCCAAGAAGGAAACAAAATCTCTTATTAAAACCGAGCAATTAAATGTAAAGGAATTAACCGATAGTTTATTGGAGCTTAAAAATGACGATGAAATCGTAGATGAAAATCAAGAAAAGAAAGTGGAAAATATTAGCACCCCTCCTTTAGAATCCGTTGAGGTATTTACTGCACCAAGTGTTAGCTCTGGTCCCAGTAAGACTGCTTCAAAGAAGAAAAACAAGAAAGGCAATAAATCGGGGTCCAGCTCAGAAAATGAAGAAATTGTTGAAATAACCAAGCCAACGCAATCATCTAAGCAAGCTAAATGTAATAAGAAATCTTCCATTAGTTCTGAAGACAGTTATCCCGATTTGGCTGATAGCCTATTGGATAAAAAGGAGCAGGAGGATATGGAGGAGACTATGTATGTCAGTTTTACCCAAACTAAGGAGCGTAGAAAATCTTCAGAAAAGGTCGAGGAAACAAAATCCAAAGAGGATTCAGAAGCCAAGCAAGCAAAAAATAAAGACCCAACAGAAAAGAAAGTAGAATCGCTGCCGAAAGCCCAACCAGAAAATGTGAAATTGACTAAAAATGAAATACCCGAAAAATCTTCTGGTAAAATAAATAAAAATGAAGAAAAGATTCCCCAAAAAGACAAACAAACAAAAGAATCTGAAGAAAATCAAGAGCCTAAGGAATATAAAGTGATCGTAAAAGAAGAACAAATTGCGAAGAAAGAAGAAACATTGAAAAGCAAAGAGAAAGCTATCAGTAAAGTTGAAGAGAAATGCGATGAAGAGAAGACAATGAAAAAATCTATGGATAAGAAAGTAAAACAAGGAGTAAACCCAGCTATCGATGGTGAGGGAAGTGATAAAGAAAAATCCTCAAAATCCAATAAAAGTGAAAGTCAAAAAGAGAAATCAATGAAGGATAATAAAACCGCAGAAGCCCCCACCCAGGAAAAGAGCGGCGAAGACGCATTAAAGCAAACTAAAGAGAAAATTGTAGACAGTGATGAGAATGACAAAGAGAAACATACTAAGATGTCCGAAACAGATGAGAGTGATAAACAAAAGACTACTAAAGGAAATAAGGGCAAGACATCTCTTAAAGAAGATGATGAAAGTGATAAGGAAAAAATTTCAAAAGAGAATATTAAAGGAAATCAAGAGTTTTCTCAAGATAAATCTCCACAGTCCAAAAAATTTGAGCAAAGCTTTGAAGAGAAAGATGTGAAAGCTACTAAAGATGAGGAAAGCAACAAAAGTAAAAATAAATCCATAGAAAAAGACGAAAACACCGCCGAAAGTAAAAAAGACAAAATGGTTACCAAAAACTCTTTGGATAAACTTAAAGAGAACGATGATCGGGACAAAGAGAAATCTGCGAAAAATAAAAAGGAAAACGTAAACGAAAAACAGGAGGATATGAAACCCATCTCCAAAAACATGAAACCCAAACCATTTGAAGATGAAAGACCACGTAATGAAACAGTCGCGGTGAAAGATATTAAAGAGAATGTAAAAACAAAGAGTGATAAATCGCCTATAGTCTCCTTGGATAAAAAGAAATCGGAGGAGGAATCTAAAGAAAATACTAAAATTGAAATAAAATCGAAACCATTCGAATCCCAAGATGATATGAAAATAAAAAAGCCTAAGGCTCAAGAAAGCCAGGAAAATCTTAGCTCTAAAGTAGCTAGCAAACAAGAGGTCATTGTTGAACAACCAAAAATTCAAGCAAAAGAGAAAAAGGAAGAATTACAAAAACAAATCGAAGCCTTGGAGAAGGAAACATCTTTAAAGGAACCATCAGAGGTAGAGGGAGAAAAGGCAAAGAAAGCTCAATCGTCTTCGGTAGAAACAACATCAAAGGATGCAATGAAAACTAAAACCACACCACCATCATCGCCCAAAAAGAAACAGGAAAAAATGAGTAAAACCAAATCTGAAGAAAACCCAGGAGGCAAGCCCGCCGTTAAAAAGGAAGAGCTTGAGGTTCTGAAACAAATAGCCTCCGCTAATGAGGATAGCAAGAAACCTGGTGGGGCTTCTATAAGCAAGCAGGATAAATCGGATGTCGAGGAACCTCCAAAAGAGTTTAAGGTCAAGATAATTGAATCACAATCTCAAGATACGCCTACAGAAGGTAGTAAAACACCTAAAGTGGCTGGATCACCCAAAAAATCATCCAATATTGTTTCTGCCTCACCACCTACCCCTGCACCCGCACCTGTAACCTCGGCTTGGAAAACTCTTAGTGGAGCTGAAATGATAGCCCAAAATCTTCAAAAACAGGAAACTAAAATCGATAAATCCATGTATCCTTCGTTGGGTGGAGCTATTGCTAAGAGCACACCAAAAACTTCGGGTAATAGTGAAAAATTACTTCCTGAACTGCCAACACCCAAAGAGGATGTGAAAGATGTGTCCAAAACACCCACAAAGAAATCGAAAACCCCCTCCACTTCATCAGCTCTGGATGATTTTCCCATACTAAAGCCATTAGATGCTTTACCTCCTTTGCCCTCATTGCAACCTTTAGAGTTGATAAGTGAAGCAAATAGAAGAGCTAGTGACACCATGCCCAAAGATGTCAGCTTGATTAATTTTGAAAGTCCTTTACAAGAAAATCCAGCCTTGGAGCGTAAAATTACACCTCCCCCTCGTGGCTTTACTGAACAAAATCTCATATTTGCTCTCTGCGGTTCATTGCATTATGAAAATGAACAGCGATCTCGTTTGACTCCTGAAAAATCCGATGTATCTCCAACTACTCCATCATCGTCCAATCGATCTTCTTCGGCCTTGGATGAACCCTCTATGGCCGATTATAAATCTTTGACCGAAAATGATGATCCCTATATTAGTTTGGAACAAAGTTCCCAGGATACCTATACCACGAATACGAATACTACCAATGATAAATTTTCATCGTCTACCAATTCATCGGGCACCGAAGAGATCATCATTATGGAGGAAAAGAAAATGACCAAAAAACAAAAACGTAAACGCCAACAACAATTATTGGAAATACAAAAACAAAAGGAACAGCAATTGCAACAACACCACCACAATCCAACTGAAATGGATGATGATGAATTGAGGCCCCTGATTGCCATGAGTGAGTCCCAAATTGAAAATGTTGCATGCAGCAATTCATCGGTTCTACCACCCTCTTTGCTTGATGAAAGTTTCTCCATGAAACCCTTAATAGCGAAATCTAATACTCTAACCCACTCTACGACCACAGATAGTGAAGGACCCATGCCAGCCACCACATCCGATGATAATGTCTTCATTATGCCCGCCACCTCAAGTGGTCAGCATAAAATTAAAACAAAAAAATTGGAACATAAAATTAACCTAATGGCTGCCATAGAAGCAGCCACATCTTCTTCCACTTCATCGGCTGAGGAGAGTGGTGTGGAATTGGGAGGTGGCCGTTGCCACGATGCTGATGATGAACCGCCCAATCTATTGGGATCGGTATCGCTGATCTCTGGAGCTAGTGTTGGCAGCGCCGCCTCCATATCATCTCCCAATATATTACCAATGTCTATGGCAGCTGTAGTTGCCGCTGGGGGTTCTGGTAATACCCCAATCATGACATTGAATAGCTCCAACACAGTGGGGGCTTTAAAAAAGAAAACCAAAAGACGTAAGAGATAAGAATTAGCCATTTGTTTGTTTTGTATTTTTTGTTTGATACTTGTCTATTATTTGTATGTGGTATATTTTAGTCACATATTTGTTGTAGTCGATTCCTCAGCGATGGGAATTGACAATGGAAATATAATGTATCACCACAAAAGTGATACAAGTGATTCCAGTAGCAGCAGCAGCAGTAGTAGTAGTAGTACTAATAATAATATACTTAAGGATACAGTCCAAAAGAAATTTGATAATCCATTTGTGATTAAAGAATGATATATAAATATCACCAAAATCAACTATCTATTTTGAGAAAATATTTATAAAATTGTATTGGTATTGAGAAGTTATAAAAATTTACTTGTCTAAGTTAGTTTCTTCGAAATTAAATTAATCGAATTAAATTCTTACAGAACGCCTCTGGTTTATGGTTTATGATTTCGCAAAAGGTAAAATTTTCACCCCTCCTTATAATTCAAAGAGTTATAATTTCAATTCTCTATTCTGATGGAGAAGGAGTTAAATTAAAAAAAAAAACGAATTTTAAAATAAACCTGGTATTGTTTACGAGTTTTGCTTTTGCGAATTTGTAAACCAGAAAACAGGGGATACATTAAAAAAAAGAGGATCGAAAAGTGTTGGCTAATATGGTGCCTGAAAGTATGCTTCAGATTTCGTACATCATTATTGTCCATTACGTTTTGCGGATACATAAATCATAAAAGGGATTTAAAAAAATAAAATTTTGTAGCTATATAGCGCCTGAAAGTACACTCATAGAAAAAAGTCTGCTAAAAACAGCAGTCGATGTCTGCTGTTATATTTTTGTACTTCAGGGCCAAATGAACAACAATTCATAAAATTTTTAGGTTATAAATTTTTCCCTAAAGCATATTTAAGAACCAAAAGTAGTTTTTGGTATATTTTTGCACCGTAATATACTTACAAGCTCCTAAATACGATCAGCAAACCTTTTGTTTGCTTTTATGCATCAATTCGATAAATATTCAGATTTTTGGTCACATACTATAGATATTCATAAAATATTGTTTTAATTATCTTAGGATAGCTCCTAAGTTGACATTTTTATTTGTTTTAGCCAAAATAAAACATGTTTTAGAGTAATCGAGCTTCAAAAATAGCAGGAAATGTTTGATATTTCAGCAAACAGTGACTGCTGTCCCTTTTTCAGCAGATTTTCTGCTGTTTTAGCAGACTTTTCTGCTATCCCTACTAACAAATTTCTTTGGGTGTACGCTTCAGATTTGATGCAATATAAAAAACGTTTTAAGGAATTCGTAGTGAAAATTAAATTTTTCAATTATAATCGATTATATTAGGTATTTCAAATTTGTGTATCTCGCGTTGACTAAGACCGATCGGTTTCCTGTAGATGGCGTTTCAAAAAAGACTTTCTTGGCAAAAGGAAAATACGGAATATGGTACTTGCATGGAAAAAACTAAATATTTTGAATTTTTTTCTTTGTTAAGCGCAAAAACTTAACCTACACACAAAAAAATTTCACGAACATTTTTCCAATTAAAATTTTAATTGAGTTTTAAAAAAAAATCAATTAAAAATTTAATTGATTCAACAAATTTTTTAATTGAAATAAAAATCAATCACAAAAATAATAGTATCAATTAATTTTTTAATTGGATCAATTAATTTTTTAATTGACCTTCAATTAATTTTTTAATTGATACTATCATTTCTGTGATTGAAGACATTTCAATTAAAAAATTAATTGGATCAATTAATTTCGTGATTGAATCAGAAAAATGTTTTTTGTGTATAGTATAAGTCCGATCGAGTTTCGAAGGTGGCATTTGAACATTTTAGTTTTCTGCGGCAATCAAAAATTTGGGATTATTTTGAAGTTTTTCTTTCAAAAAGTCGATTCCGGCGATAGCGATCACTGTTGCCACTCGAGCCAAAAGTAATTTAACAAAATTTTGAAAAAAAAAAACAAAAAATAAAACTACCAAACAAAAATGTTTATTTTGCAACATTTTATTAGTACAGAAAAAATTTGTCAAAATTTTATTTCTATACAAAAATTTTTCAAAATTTTATTTCTCTAGAAATTTTTTTCAAAATTTTATTTCTATAGAAAATTTTTGTTAAAATTTTATTTCTATAGAAAATTTTGTCAAACTTTTTTTTCTATAGAAAATTTTGTCAAAATTTTTTTTCTATAGAAATTTTTGTCAAACTTTTTTTTCTATAGAAAATTTTGTAAAACTTTTTTTTCTATAGAAAATTTTGTCAAAATTTTATTTCTATCGAAAATTTTGTCAAAATTTTATTTCTATAGAAAATTTTGTCAAAATTTTATTTCTATAGAAAATGTTGTCTAAATTTTATTTCTATAGAAAATTTTGTCAAAATTTTATTTCAATTGAAATTTTTGTTAAAATTTTATTTCTATAGAGAATTTTGTTAAACTTTTTTTCTATAGAAAATTTTGTCAAAATTTTATTGCTACAGAAAATTTTGTCATAATTTTATTTATATAGAAAATTTTGTCAAAATTTTATTTCTATAGAAAATTTTGGCAAAATTTTATTTCTATAGAAAATTTTATCAAAATTTTATGTCTATAGGAAATTTTGTCAAAACTTTATTTTTATAGAAAATTTTATCAAAATTTTATGTCTATAGGAGGAAATTTTGTCAAAACTTTATTTCTATAGAAAATTTTGTCAAAGTTTTTTTTTCTATAGAAAATTTTTTCAAAATTTTATTTCTATAGAAAATTTTGTCAAAATTTTATTTCTATAGAAAATTTTGTCAAAATTTTATTTCTATAGAAAATTTTGTCAAAATTTTATTTCTATAGAAAATTTTGTCAAAATTGTATTTCTATAGAAAATTTTGTCAAAATTGTATTTCTATAGAAAATTTTTCCAAAATTTTATTTCTATAGAAAATTTTGCCAAAATTTTATTTCTATAGAAAATTTTGCCAAACTTTTTTTCTTTAGAAAATTTTGTCAAAATTTTATTTTTATAGAAAATTTTGTCAAACTTTTTTTTTCTATAGAAAATTTTGTCAAAATTTTATTTCTATAGGAAATTTTGTCAAAATTTTATGTCTATAGGAAATTTTGTCAAAGCTTTATAGACACCGTGATGCAATGATTAGCCTTACATACAAAAGGTCATGGGTTCAATTCCAGTTACGACCGAATATGAAACAATTATTTCACAGATGGATTATCTTACAAAATATTCAATTAAAAATTTAATAGATTCAAAAAAAATTTTAATTGAAACAACAATCAATCACAAAAATTAATTGTATCAATTATTTTTTTTTAATTGATTTCTGTGAATGGTAGCATTTCAATTAAAAAAAAATAATTGGTTCAATTAATTTCGTGATTGAATCAGAAATTTTTTTGTGTGTAATGAATATCGCATTCATTCTTGATAAAATAAATAACGAATTTCACAATTATGACAGCGGTCTTACTATTTTTTGGTTTGCCCAGAGTTGTTTTATAAATATTTTCTCAATATAGGATTTTTTAAACTAAGGATTAGTCTAAAATATTTAAAATAAAAATTTATTGCAATTCAAGCATAACAAAAAAAATTATAAAAAGTACACAAAAAGATCATTGAAGCCACCATATAAAAGGTTTCTAAAAAAATTAAATTAATGATATTTTTCTTTAATTTCGCCTAATTTATCTAATTTAAATAATAAAATCTCTCAATTAATACAAAAACAAACAAACATAAACCAAATTGTGATTTTTAACTAAGTTTTGAAAAAAAAAAAAAACAAAACGAAAACATAACTCAATCCAAACAATCATTGTCTTTTGGGGAGCACTAACAATATTTTATAATTACTTGTGTTTAGTAATAATGATTTAGACAAAAGATATATACATCAATTAATCAAAAAATAATCGACGTAAATATATATTTATGAAAAGAAAAAATAATAATAATAATAATATAATATTAATATTAAATTTCGAAGCACATACTCTAACAAGAAATTTTCATTACAAAAATTTAACAAAGCTTAAACTTATGCATAAAATAATTGTAAAAATATTATAGTTTATTTAAATTAAGTAAAACAAAATCATGATTTTTAACAAAGTTCAAATTTAATATAAATAAATTAAATATCATCATGATAAAGAAAAATTATAAAATAATTTAGATTTAAAACAAAATACGGAATCACTCTCTACTCTCTTAATGGGAGACATAAAATGACTCAATAAGTGTGTGTGTTTTTATTTTATTTGAAGCTTAAATATATGTATCCTTAGAGAAAGGTTTTATCATATAAATATTGTTGTATAGGTATTTTATTAATTTTAATTTGTAGTAATTTATTTAAGTAGTTAAAAACAATTACTGACTTCTCTTGTATTGTTATGTAGATTTCTCCCCTTTATAGTTTTTTTCTTTTTAAATTATTTCCCTTGTAATTTTTGAAATTCCTATACATTCTTGTTTTTTTTTTTCTCTATACAATAATTGTTGTTTTTTTTCTTTTTAATTAATAACTACAGTATTTATGAGTCTAATCTTTATAGAATATATTATTTTTTTCCAAAAACAAATTACCAAATAATTTTACAAAAGAATAATGCAGAAAATAGTATTTCATAATATTAAAGTTAAATATTAAATTGTCCCTATTGTGGTATTTTAAATTATAATTATATATTTTTTCATTGTTTTGTTAAGTTTTCAGATTTGTATATATATTAAGATCAGCATAAGAGTGTATATTAGTTAAAATATACATAGTCGATGCTAACAGAAAAAAAACTAAACAAAAAAAAATATAGAAAAAAAATTAAAAATTTTTTGATGAAAACAAAAAAAACTTATATAAAAATTTAAAAAATATACAAAAAACTCAAAATAAAAATTAGCAAAAAATCATAAAAAAATGAAAATAAAGAATAAAAAGTAAAATGATACGATGTTTTAATTTTATGTGATTCCTATTTTATGGGTAACAGTTTTTTTTGTGTGATTGAAATTATTTGAATTAAAAAAAAAAATTTTTTTCAAAAACTATGATTCATCCATTTAAGTGTTAAGATTGTCCTTTATTACATGGGAAACAAAATGTTTCTTTCCTCACACGCGTTGTAGTGCAAATCGGATCATTTAAATTGATCTTATTGAGGGTCATGCGATCTAAATTATTTGGTAACTGCATGCTTTTGTGCCTTTCTTCCGTCCTACTCAGTTCCATTTATAAATTTTGTATTTGGTGATTTAATCACCCTTATTCCTGAAGTCGCCCTCGCCGTCGCCTTTTGCCACTTTTTGGTCTGTCGCCACTAATTGGTATTCCGTTCGTCGATATATTCTGCTATCGAAGAAAATCGGTATTCCTGGTATCGCTTTTTGTCGCCCATATCGTCGCTTTTTGTCGCCTTTAAATTTACCAGCGACGAGTTTAGTGTTTAATTTTTGAAGAAGTTTTTTTAGACTTTATTAATCGAACAATTGAAAAATAAATTTAAAAAATAGAAATTGGTAAGAAGTAAAGTGACTAATCTTCAACAATTACAAAAAATGGTAAAACAAAATCAGTATATATAGCAGTTATGGTCATCACCTTCACATCATAGAAAAGAACACTGTACAATTAAAGTAAACGTGTTGATTTTCAATTCCATTTATTTTTAATAGAAACCCTTCAAGGCCGATGTATTTTATTTAGCACCAAACTTAGATAACAAATGTGTCCTTCACGAACTTTAAATGATCCTTGGGTACATAATGTCAACGTCGTTCCAATTGTGATTTTCCAAGTCAAAATTTGATTACAAACAAATAGCATTTTAAACGCAAATAATTAAAATTCAATTTTGTATATCAGCTGATTGTTTTATTTCATGATGATCCTTGTGCCATTGATGTCAGCGTCGTCTCCATTTTTATAGTTTTGGAAACTTTTACTGTCCTTGAATATATATCCACTTTTTCCCGCGTCAAATTAAATATTTTTCTTGATTTTCCGACATAGAAGTACGTGGGAAATAAAAATATTTTAAACCGAAAAAATTAAAATTCATTTTTTGCACATCAGCTGATTGTTTTCTAGTGATACCGGCCTTTTATTACCGAGTGTTGTAATTGGTACAAAAAGTAATCGTCGCCGTCGCCACTTCACAGGAATACCAATTGAATGACGAGACGACTTAAAAGCGACAGACGACAAAAAGCGACGGCGAGAGCGAGGGCGACTTCAGAAATAAGGGTGAATAAGAAAGTTGAACAATATCGTACAATAACGACCAGTTCGGCATTTTTTAATAAAACTAATGGGAAAAACGATTAAGGCTAGTTTTCACAGTCAGTCAATAGTGTACTCCGGAAAATAACAGGTTGACTGATAAGTCCCCGGTCTAACAAAGAAAAACACATTTTTTTGTCAAAATTAGTTTTTATTATTCAACATAGTTCCCTTCAAGAGCGATACAACGATTATAACGACCTTCCAATTTTTTGATACCATTTTGGTAGTACTCCTTCGGTTTTGCCTCAAAATAGGCCTCAGTTTCGGCGATCACCTCTTCATTGCAGCCAAATGTTTTCCCTACGAGCATCCTCTTGAGGTCTGAGAACAAGAAAAAGTCGTTGGAGAATACGGTGGGTGGGGAAGCAATTCGAAGCCCAATTCATGAATTTTTGCCATCGTTCTCAGTGACTTGTGGCACGGTGCGTTGTCTTGGTGGAACAACACTTTTTTCTTCTTCATATGGGGCCGTTGTGCCGCGATTTCGACCTTCAAACGCTCCAATAACGCCATATAGTAGTCACTGTTGATGGTTTTTCCCTTCTCAAAATAATCAATAAAAATTATTCCATGCGCATTCTAAAAAAACAGAGGCCATTACTTTGCCAGCGGACTTTTTAGTCTTTCCACGCTTCGGAGACGGTTCACCGGTCGCTGTACACTCAGCCGACTGTGGATTGGACTCAGGAGTGTAGTGATGGAGCCATGTTTCATCCATTGTCACATATCGACGGAAAAACTCGGGGTGTATTACGAGTTAACAGCTGCAAACACCGCTCAGAATCATCAACTCGTTGTTGTTTTTAGTCAAATGTGAGCTCGCACGGCACCCATTTTGCACAGAGCTTCCGCATATTCAAATATTGATGAATGATGTGACCAACACGTTCCTTTGATATCTTTAAGGCCTCTGCTATCTCGATCAACTTTATTTTACGGTCATTCAAAATCATTTTGTGGATTTTTTTGATGTTTTCGTCGGTAACCACCTCTTTCGGGCGTCCACTGCGTTCACCGTCCTCCGTGCTCATTTCACCACGCTTGAATTTTGCATACCAATCAATTATTGTTGATTTCCCTGGGACAAAGTCCGGAAACTCATTATCAAGCCAAATTTTTGCTTCCACCGTATTTTTTCCCTTCAGAAAACAGTATTTTATCAAAACACGAAATTCCTTTTTTCCATTTTTTTTTCATAATAACAAAAGTTGCTTCACAAAAGACGCTCTATCTCACAAACTAATTGACTTTAAGACGTCAAGTTTTGACACGAATCATTTGAAGGTTGGTACTATATAAAAATAATATGCATTTAATACTAGCGACGCCTTCTATGTGTCAGACCGGGGACTTATCAGCCAACCTGTTATATCCTAATTTTAATTTTATTGGTCCTAGATTTAAAGCAAAAAAAATTCTTTATTTTAAAAAAGCCGCATCTTTGGCTCGGAATCGATACCAAAATCCTTAAGGGAAGGTCTAAATCTGTGGATCCAAGTAAACTTTTTTTTGAGTGTATTTGCGAAATAATTACGCTGGCTCTAGTTTAATCACGAATTTAATATTACTTATTTCTTTCAGTGCATGGTATAGGATATATGAGATTTTTTTCATAAAATAATTCTAATAATTTTTTCTTCTTTTTATTTCTCTTGCTTTTCCAGGCTATCAATTCCATACAGATCAAGGCAATGACAATGTCGATGGTATGGCTAAAATTCGTAATAGAGTCAATAAGGCAAAATCTACAAATGATATGATAACGACAAATTCCAATCACGATAGCAACACAACTAAAAAATCTCTAAAAAATAAATATGGGGATAAAAAAGCCCCCTCCAGACATATTTCCCATGATCCTTCAACATTACCACCACATCATGCAATGGAATCCAATAATACGCACAACAATGCCATCTACAATGAGATGAGCAATCAGCAAGAGGATAAGACGAATACAACCGATTGCATACAATATCTAACGCATAATGCTATGGACAATTGTTTTGGTATTACGGATATGACAAGATCCGAGGAAACGAGTGGTGGAGTAGTAGCCACTCAAATGGGTCACAACCATATGGAAGCAGCCACAATTGTCAATATCGATATATTCGATGATCAATTGAGTACGAGTAGCATAAGCAACACCAGTCGTTTCTCTTGCGAGACAGCACCATTGGCAACAACAACACCACCGATTAGCTTAAATGGTGTCATCGATACAAATTTAATGCATTTCTCTCATAGCAATATGGGAACAGAAACCAATAGAAAAAATGTCTCCAATGGTGGTGGTAGCGGTGATGGCATTGAAGATGGAGACGATAATAAAAAATTGAAAAATGAGAGTGGGCATAAGTCAACATCTTTGTCCAGCTCCTCTAATAACGATCATCAAAAGTCGAATAATCATCGACGAAATGATGGGGATGCCCGTAAGAGTGACCACGAAGACAATGATGATGATCAGGATGATGATGATGCCGATGATGATTATGATGGCAATAGTAGCAGTAATGGTAGTGCTGGATCATTGTGAGAATTACTGAAAAATCCTTCATTGGTAAGGACTACAGTAATGAGTAGAAATTTCTATTTCAATCGTTTGTATAGAAATATATTCAATAACAATAACCATCATCATCCTCCTCCTCCTAATCACCACAATCAGAGCCATCACCAGCAGCAACAGCATTCTCATCTCGAGCATACTTTACCCCCCAATCATCCTCACCATCAGCATCCTGCGTCTACTCATAACAACAAAACGAGTAATAATATCAATAAGTGATTATTGAGAGAGTGAGAGAAAGAGAGCGTATTGGCGAGAGAATGAGTGAGTGAGCGATCGAATGAGTGATTACTTAGTATGTATTATCAATGACCACGAGTGAGTGATAGATATACTTTATACAAAAACAAACAAACAAAAAACAAGATAAAAATTTTAATATGGATTTTTTATAACAAAAAAAAAAAAAAAAAAAAAAAAAACAATTGGAATATAGATTGCGTTAAAAACGTTATGGACTTTGCTGAATCGATAGCTTCGATTACAAAAACAAAAATATATCGATAACCAGTGATTATATTAGGCCATAGGTTTTTGAGATGGTTAATACCTATAAGCTAAATCGCATTAAAATAATTGATCGATTTCAAAGAAATTTTCTTATGGATATCAAAGTAGGTTTAATTGTTATGATTTAACGATTCTATCGATAAATTTTGAATTGTGGATTATTTCGATAAAAAGAAATTCTTAACAACAAAAGAATTATTTCGAATTTTTTTAAGTTTACAACTTTTGTTGTAATTTCATATAAAGAAGTTCTAGCGTGAAAAAGAAATGAATAACAATATTCAATTAAGATATCGATATATATTTGAAAACTTATCGATAACACATACAATCGCTCACATAATTTTCAAAATAATTTGATTTTAATAATTAATGCAATTAAACACAAGAAATTTTAGTACTGTTCTGAATTAAAAAAAAAAAAAATATCTGTAATTGGCAGGAAACCCTGTTCTCATTTATTACAAGCCTTTAATTTGATCATTGGCTTAGTTAGGGGGTCCCTGGGGTGCTAAGACCCCCCCAGAAAAATTTTAAGCCCCCCCATAAAATTTATCGGTAAAATTTATTACCTTCATTGTAGATTTTTTACCATATAAAAAATCTAATTTTTTTTTAAGAACGCGCGAAAAAGCTTAAAATCGGAGATATGAGTCAAAATAAGATCCAGATATTATATGACGAGAACCGTCAACATTTCTTTTTATGTAGCTTAAAGGACACCAGGCTGATTCTAGGCAAAGATGATCAAAAAATTTTATTGGAAAGATGTCTTCCATGCAAAAATGGAAAGATGTCTTCCATGCAAAAATGGAATGGAATATAAACTGTATGAGCACACTCAAAAAATAAAGTGAAGCCTCTATTTCACTAAAGCCAATTTAACTCTATTTCAGTTCATTGAATTATTATGTTTGGCGAAAGTTTCCTTTACTCTAATAAGTTTTTGCTTACGTTAGTTAAATTAACTAAAAAACGGGAGAAAATTATACACAAATAAAGCAAAAAGATTTACTAAATTTGTACTGCTCACAAAATAGTTAATTATTTCTTTAAATTTTTAAATTTTACTACAAATGCGCCCATCTTGAACTTCGTACACACAAAAAAAATTTTTTTCTGATTCAATCACGAAATTAATTGATCAAATTAATTTTTAATTGAAATGTCTTCAATAACATAAATAATGAGTATCAATTAAAAAATTAACTGATAGTCAATTAAAAAAAAAATAATTGATCCATTTAATTTTTGTGATTGATTTTTGTTTCAATTTAAAAATTTGTTGAATCAATTAAATTTTTAGTTTAATATTTTTAAAACTCTATTAAGACTTTAATTGAAAAAAAAATCGTGATTTTTTTTTTTTATTCTTGCAATTTTTAACATTTTTTTTCCATCAAACTACAAAATGTTCTTTAACAAGTGAAAAAAATTAATTATGTCTAACACATTTTCTTGAATTTGTCGAAAAATATTTACTTATTTTTGTGATATCGGCGTGGTGCTCTAGCGATTGTAATACTATTTAGTTTAAATTTTCTAAAGATAATCAAAATTTTCTAAAATCAACCAAAAATTTTTGTTCATGGTGGATTCACTTTTTTCCCGTGCATGTTTTTTCTTACTCAAAAACTTTAAAAATTTACAAAAATATGATAATAATAGCAACATTTAGAACAAGCTTCAGCTCATTTCAAATTTCGCCAACGCAGAAGAAATGAAAAAATCTGTACAAAAAAAAAAAAAAAAAAAAAAAAAAACGGCGGAATTAATATGTATAAATGTTTTAGTAAAAATGTTAATCCTCTATGACACTAAAGCCAATTTAACTCTTTTTTTTTTAGTTCATGGAATTATTATTTTTTGAGAAAATTTCTTTGGCTTTATTATTATTTTTTTTTGGCGTACGTTAGTTACATGAACTAAAAAATATATGCACGAATAAATCAAAAAGATTTACTACATTCGTGTCTTCCACAAAATAGTTCAGAATTTCTTAAAATTTTTAAATTATACTGAAAATGCGCGCATATTGAACTTCGTGTGGCTCTAAAAGACATTTTTGCAATTTTGAACTTCAATTTTTTTCAACAAGTTAAAAAAAAGTAATTTTGTCTAATAAAATTTCTAAATTTGTCGGCGTGATATCGGTGTCAGAGAACGGCTGCGATCTACCACAACCGACCAATGTATTTAGTAGACACCAACAAAGATTATAGATTTGAGGAAGATAGGAAATTGGCTTGCGTCATACCAAATGTTGCATTTACCATGTTAGTTCAGTACATGTTTGTAATCTTTTAGTTGTTTTTTATTTTTTAAATGAAAAATGTAACTTTCTTAATGAAACAATGTAAAATTTTAGGCAAAAACAAAAAAAAAAATATATTTTCCCCTTTATGGAAATTTATTTCGTGCTCTTAATTTCTTTTTATTTGCATTTTAATGCTATGTCAATACTTGTCGTATACGCGTTTGGTTCGAGTATTAAACTAATCTGGTAAACGGTTCGATCTCCTCAGTAGCTAATTTCCTATCTTCCTACAATTTATAATCTTTGGACACCAATATTTGCAATCTTAAAACACCAATTGGTAAAAAAAATTTCAACCACCAATATCCCCAATGCAACCAACGACTTTCGGCGTTTGTTAGTATGAGTGTTGGTCTCTCGAAAACATCGTAGTAAAGCAATCACAAAAATTGGTTACCCATACCTCAGCAGTTTGGTATTCTCTTATTTGGTACTCTCTCAATTCTCTTGAGATAGTGCCAACCATAGACATTATAGTACATAGATGATCCACTATTCTCTTTAAAAAATGTGTCAGTTCCAAAAAATAATTTTCTGACATTTCGCTTTGATTTTTTCGTAAAGAGTCAGTACCAAACATTAATTTTCGTGCATTTGCTTTTGTGTTGTTCGTGAAGAGAAATTAAATTTCGTATTTTCGCGGTTTTGGTCACAACTTTTTGTTCAAATATGAACTTTTAATATATTAATTTATTTATAAATCCTCTGGGACATCTTAAACGTTCTAATTTTGTGAAAAATTGGCAAACTACAAAAAGGAAAACGAAAGAGAATGTAAGCGTGCTCTTATTTTCTTCGTTTATTCTTAATCTTCTGAACTATCAAACATCGTTTGACACGGATGAACCATCTAGGGTCTATGGTGCCAACCAAAGACCATAGAAAAAGAAGATGTGAATTGGGCTTTGATAGTGTTAGTGTCAGAAAGCAGAGATTAGCCCCATACACGTCGCGTAAGCATATCGAACATTTTTGTTTGAAGAAGAAGAAGACGATGAATTTAAACAAAGACGAGAAAAGAGCAAATCAATCGAATGAAAAATGTATGCGAAATGGAAGTGTCAATCAAAGACCATTAAAGAGGAAGATGTGAATTGGGCTTTGATAGTGTTAGTGTCAAAAACCAGAGATTAGCCCCATACTTGTAGGAAAGGCGCTTCGAACTTACTGGTTTGATGCAGACAATTTTTATTTTGCTATTTTCTCAAAAGTTCCCGCAAATTTCTGTGTCGTTTGCACTAAATTATTAATTAAATGTTTCATGAAGTGTTTTTGTTCTTTAAAAAGTTAAAAAAAAAAATGCTAAAATAAGTGCATTAGGTTTTGTTACGAATGCAAAATGAAAAGAGAAACCGAAAACAAGTTGCAACTTCTCATCGAACATGTATGGGGCTAATCACTGGTTCTCGAGAAAAAAGAATAACAACATGCCCAATTCACATCTTCCTCTTTAATGGTCTTTGGTGTCAATTAATATATGTAATTAAAGAAAAACACATTCAAAAGCATAGAATAAATTTTATGAAGATATGAATTAAAGGAATGTCTAAAGTCGGGCGCCCCACCATGATTGACTTAACTTTTTGTACTACTTGGATCAAAAAACAAAAAAAAATAAGAAGATGGTCTAAATGTAAAAAATGGCATTGTAGGAATATAGTTAAGTTCATTGCTTAATTTGGCCATAAACTTGTCGCCATAGGCCTTTATGCCCTATTTTGTGAATAATTCTATAAAAATTGCCGGCAATAGACATAATCAACATAATAAAAAGCAAAATACCTAATACACATTTGACTCGAAATCTATTAAAATTGGATTTGAAATCCTTTATTTACAAGGCAAATGACAGTTGAAATCTAGTTAAAGTGGATTGTGAAAGTGTGATGTAAATGAGGTATAATACTTAAGAAATTAATCCTTTGTTGAAATCGTATCCGTTCATTCATATTCATTGAGTTATAAACAAAAATAATTCAATGTATACAAAATTTAATTGACCTAATGAATGAAAAAGATTTTTATGAAAATGTAAGGAAAATCATTTCATTCATATAGTCATATTGAAGAAAAAACAAAATCTAATTTAACAATATTTACAAAAAAATTGCTGCAATTAATAACAAAACAAAAATAGAATACTTCAGGTAAAAGATACATAGTATGAAATTTAATAGACTAATAATGAAACATATTTTTGTTAAAAATGAAACTAAATTCAAAATTTTCATTCATAGTCATATTAAACAGAAATATCTTAAAAAATCTAAAGCATGTATTAAAATATCTAAATCCTAAATTGACCCTTACTATTCATTAAATAACAGTCAGTCATTCTTAATGTCAATCCTAAAACCTAAATTGATCCTTACTATTTATTAAATAACAGTCAGTCAGTCTTAATGTCAATCCTAAACTGGCACTTACTACAGGTGGTAGAATTTTCCCTTTGCCTTTTTCTGTGCAACATTGTTTGCAATTATTGCTGCTCTCTCCTCTGTTTTCCACTTACCCTTTTTGTAGAGGAGGACGGTGGTTAAATGATCCAATATTTGGAGGCGGTGTTTATAACATTCAGAATGGTCATCGAATAGATGTGGAAAAAGTCGTCGATTTATTTCCACACTCTTTACCATTATATGTTTTTTAATGCCCACCTCATGCAGCCTAGTACTAAACGTTTCGTTAAGAATTTTCACATTAAAAAAATCGTCGCTGGGATTTGCGAGTTTTAACTCTTTGGTATAGCTCTTTAGAGCTAGAAAGTTTTCGGACACTTCAGTAATTTCGTCAATTTTTGATATGTGCTTGGCACATTCGCAATCATTTCCAATTTTGATCGAGAGCCAGTGAATATTGTACCCAGCAAAGTACCTCAAAGCTGCCTCTTCGTTTATGGAAAGTGGTCCTATCAAATCATCTGCTCCGTGAATTTCGGAGCCTGTGGCTGTATTTCCGTTCGTCATATTGTCATACCCAGCAAAGTGATAATCTCTTTCGGCGCCCTCATCCGTAGAGAGTGTCTCCTCAAAATTGTCTACGCATTCGTAAGCCGAAATCGGTTTTTCAAAATCGCATTCTTCTGCCGAAATCGAAGTCGTATGCGCCTTCGTCGGCAGATATAGTTCCCTCAGAATCTTCATTGTCTGAGTTCATATATTCGGCAATCTCCACGGCCGACATTCCTATTCTATATTCTTCCCCTGACTCTATATCTGCACCTAGCATATTAAAGTTCGCTAAAACTTCTGCCGCTTCTATTTCGGCTTTTGTTCTTTCTGGGGATGTATCTGCAAGACTTATTGGCATTTTGCAGTTTAGATCCTCATCCCCATCATCTTCGCAATTGGAAAGCTTGCATTCGTTCTTAACGAATGTCATTGAGCTCAAATGGGACATAAAACTTGTAAATTCCCTTGCGGACGGACAGGTATTATTTCCATAGCGAGATCTGGCACGCGCGAATAAATTTTCAAGGGTATCTTAGGTTAGGTTAGGTTAAAGTGGCAGCCCGATTAAGATTCAGGCTCACTTAGACTGTTCAGTCCATTGTAATACCACATTAACTAAAAGTACCTATTACATATGGGCACTTCTAGTTTTAACCGCAGAACCTTCTTGATTATTTTTCTTTGTTGAACCAACCAGATTGTTAATATGTATAAATGTTTTAGTAAAAAAGTGAATCCTCTATGACACTAAAGCCAATTTAACTCTTTTTTTTAGTTCATGGAATTATTATTTTTTGACCATTAAAGAGGAAGATGTGAATTGGGCTTTGATAGTGTTAGTGTCAAAAACCAGAGATTAGCCCCATACTTGTAGGAAAGGCGCTTCGAACTTACTGGTTTGATGCAGACAATTTTTATTTTGCTATTTTCTCAAAAGTTCCCGCACATTTCTGTGTCGTTTGCACTAAATTATTAATTAAATGTTTCATGATGTGTTTGTTCTTTTAAAAGTTAAAAAAATTGCTAAAATATGTGTATTAGGTTTTGTTACGAATGCAAAATGAAAAGAGAAACCGAAAACAAGTTGCAACTTCTCATCGAACATATATGGGGCTAATCTCTGGTTCTCGAGAAAAAAGAATAACAACATGCCCAATTCACATCTTCCTCTTTAATTGTCTTTGGTGTCAATTAATATATGTAATTAAAGAAAAACACATTCAAAAGCATAGAATAAATTTTATGAAGATATGAATTAAAGGAATGTCTAAAGTCGGGCGCCCCACCATGATTGACTTAACTTTTTGTACTACTTGGATCAAAAAACAAAAAAATAAGAAGATGGTCTAAATGTAAAAAATGGCATTGTAGGAATATAGTTAAGTTCATTGCTTAATTTGGCCATAAACTTGTCGCCATAGGCCTTTATGCCCTATTTTGTGAATAATTCTATAAAAATTACCGGCAATAGACATAATCAACATAATAAAAAGCAAAATACCTAATACACATTTGACTCGAAATCTATTAAAATTGGATTTGAAATCCTTTACTTACAAGGCAAATGACAGTTGAAATCTAGTTAAAGTGGATTATGAAAGTGTGATGTAAATGAGGTATAATACTTAAGAAATTAATCCTTTGTTGAAATCGTATTCGTTCATTCATATTCATTGGGTTATAAACAAAAATAATTCAATGAATAATGAATGAAAAAGATTTTTATGAAAATGTAAGGAAAATCATTTCATTCATATAGTCATATTGAAGAAAAAACAAAATCTAATTTAACAATATTTACAAAAAAATTGCTGCAATTAATAACAAAACAAAAATAGAATACTTCAGGTAAAAGATATATAGTATGAAATTTAATAGACTAATAATGAAAAATATTTTTGTTAAAAATGAAACTAAATTCAAAATCTTCATTCATAGTCATATTAAACAGAAATATCTTAAAAAATCTAAAGCATGTATTAAAATATCTAAATCCTAAATTGACCCTTACTATTCATTAAATAACAGTCAGTCAGTCTTAATGTCAATCCTAAAACCTAAATTGATCCTTACTATTTATTAAATAACAGTCAGTCAGTCTTAATGTCAATCCTAAACTGGCACTTACTACAGGTGGTAGAATTTTCCCTTCGCCTTTTTCTGTGCAACATTGTTTGCAATTATTGCTGCTCTCTCCTCTGTTTTCCACTTACCCTTTCGGTAGAGGAGGACGAGGTTAAATGATCCAATATTTGGAGGCGGTGTTTATAACATTCAGAATGGTCATCGAATAGATGTGGAAAAAGTCGTCGATTTATTTTCACACTCTTTACCATTATATGTTTTTTAATGCCCACCTCATGCAGCCTAGTAATAAACGTTTCGTTAAGAATTTTCATATGAATTCTGACAACTTTAAAAAAATCGTCGCTGGGATTTGCGAGTTTTAACTCTTTGGTATAGCTCTTTAGAGCTAGAAAGTTTTCGGACATTTCAGTAATTTCGTCAATTTTTGATATGTGCTTGGCACATTCGCAATCATTTCCAATTTTTCTCGAGAGCCAGTGAATATTGTACCCAGCAAAGTACCTCAAAGCTGCCTCTTCGTTTATGGAAATTGGTCCTATCAAATCATCTGCTCCGTGAATTTCGGAGGCTGTGGCTGTACTTCCGTTCGTCATATCGTCATACCCAGCAAATTGAATATCTCTTTCTGCGCCTTCATCCGCAGAGAGTGTCGCCTCAGAATTGTCTACGCCTTCGTCAGCCGATATCGTTTTTTCAGAATCGCATTCATCTGCCGAAATCGTTCTTTCGGAGTCGTATGCGCCTTCGTCGGCAGATATAGTTCCCTCAGGATCTTCATTGTCTGAGTTCATATATTTGTCGGCAATCTCCACTGCCGACATTCCTATTCTATATTCTTCCCCTGACTCTATATCTGCACCTAGTATAATAAAGTTCGCTAAAACTTCTGCCGCTTCTATTTCGGCTTTTGTTCTTTCTGGGGATGTATCTGCAAGACTTATTGGCATTTTGCAGTTTAGATCCTCATCCCCATCATCTTCGCAATTGGAAAGCTTGCGTTCGTTCTTAACGAATGTCATTGAGCTCAAATGGGACATAAAACTTGTAAATACCCTTGCGGACGGACAGGTATTAATTCCATAGCGAGATCTGGCACGAGCGAATAAATTTTACAACGGTATCTTAGGCTAGGTTAGGTTAAGTTAAAGTGGCAGCCCGATCAAGATTCAGGCTCACTTAGACTGCTCAGTCCATTGTGATACCACATTAACTAAAAGTACCTATTACATATGAGCACTTCTAGTTTTAACAAGATTATTTTTGATTATTTTTCTTTGTTGATTGTTCTAAAAACATTAGCAGACTGCTTAAGTTAACGTTTTCCAGATCCGCCAGTAATCTGAAGCTATATGCTCCTAAAAGTTGCTTGCGCTTTAAACAAAATGCAGGACACTCACACAAGAAGTGTTTAATTGATTCATTTTCCTCCGCATCATGACAGCTCATACAATAATCATTATACTTCGCGCCTATAGTTTTTGCAAAATCGCCTATCAGGCAGCGACCCGTTATAGCAGATATCAGGAGTGATATCTGACGTCTCGAGAACACTAGCATATCTAGTGTTCGGTTTAAGTTTAAATGGGGCCATATTTGCTTGGCGTTGTTACAGCCCTTGCAATTCTCCCATCGAACATTTGCCATCATAACAGCCTTCTCACGCAGCATGAGCTTGCAGGTAGCCAGTGGCATACCAACAGATTCTAGTTCCCCTGGTATATGTAAGGTAGTCCCTAGCCTTGCCAACTCATCCGCTTCGCAGTGCTCCGCAGGGCATTTTGGTTGAAGCGACCTTGAGAAACAAAAGTTGTCTGGCATAACTTCAAAAATATGCTGTACCATATCCACAAGAGCATCAATCAATCTAATCAGATTCTTAAAACTTTTACTCTTGCTTCGTTTCTCGCCCAATATTAAAGGCCTTTTAAAAATTCCTTGAAGACCAAAAACTTTTTCATAATACCATTTGTGCGGGTCATGGCCCTTTTGAGAAGACTTTTCTCCCCAAATGATCGGCCCATATATACGTCGAAACAGTCGTTTATTTCAGCAAGAAAATAAGCTGTTGCTTCAGCATTGCATTTAACGACCGGAATATTATCAAAATTGTCCGATTGGTGTAGGAATTTATTGCCGCTGGACACCGTGCGGCTCATGACATTTGCGCACATTCTCACATTCATCTTTTGGAATGTGTTTGGATGAATATGGGCAAACGTCAATTTTGGTGGTAATCGTGCAGATTTTGATTTGGAATCTTGTTGAAAAAATTCCTTTATGACGTGCCATGAGGCAACTCCTTTCGAAGTTTTAATGTCACGCACTAATAAGGCATTTCGAATGCCTTTGAAGATGTGCGGCGGATCATGAAAAGTATAAATTCGATGTCCATTATCCATAACATATTGCTCCAAATCCTGCCCTCGAAGTGTCGAGAATAGTTTCTGGTTTATCGAAGCTTGATCCTCTAACATGCACAGTACTGTGAGACCGCAGTCTTCCTCCAATACTCGTATGTTGTCCATGCTAATATCTTCGAAAGTTTTTCCCGTGTACCTGTTTTTGGTGAAATAGAAACTGAAGGCGAACTTCCATGCACGAAAAGCTCCTTTCACCATTATAAGGAGTACTTTTGTCGCTATGGTATCAGTCCGGTGACCACGTCCGACATCTTCCATCCCTTCGTACATGTCGAGTTCCTTGTTGTACGAAAGTTCAGCCCGCAATGCCATTTCGTCAAAAATAATCATGGCATGACGGCCTCTCTTCTCTATTTGAGCAGTCATTTCCTTTAATGCCTTTACCACAAGGGGGTTTATTCCTGGACTCAAATGTTTAAGAGGCACCCACGAACGAATTATCCGGTCGTTAGGCAAAGAAAAATCTTCTTGAGTCTTTAAATACCCCACGGCCTTTGGAAATTTAAAATAAAAGTTGAGGATGAAATCTCGCTCCTCCTGCGAATAGATTTTGCGTCCTTTGCGGCAAATAAGGTTCGCAAAAATTCTAGCACTTTGCGAAGCATGCATAGTATTTACGCTATTCTCCGACAGGAACTTTGCCTCAAGTTTTCAGCTTCTCATTTTCATTTCCTAGAATTTCTACCTGCTTCTTCAAACGTTTAATCTCCAATTACTTCTCCCTATTTGATTTTTCCACCAACTGTCTAGCAACTTTGGAGCGTTCAATGTATTTTTCTACTAAATACTGCTCCTTCACCGTGCCTCTATATTCCTTGGAGGTTCCTGGCCGGGTATTTAAATCCTCAATTTCTGTATTCCCATCCCTAATTTCCATTTGTATTGTATGGCCGATTCCTCGTCCATATTCAATTTGCCGTCGAATCCCACTGAATATACGGGAAAGGCATCATCATTTAAACGATTGCTTCCTACCATTTGTACATGAAAATGTTCGGGACAAATAAATAAATATTGTAGATGGAGTAATTCATCTTTCAAAATTATAAATTTCAACCAATTGCTTCGCTTTTCGGTGTCTTGGGGGAACGCGAACAATTTTGCATTTTCCGATGTCGAATTACATCCTTTTATGGCGCAAACTCTAACACGTTTTCTTGGTGCCGGGTTTTCAAACGTTGATTGGTGTATATCCTCTTTTGTGTGACCTACGGAGTGAGTTTTACAATACAATTACTTAAACACAAAAATTAAAAAAAAAAAATTAAAAAAATATCGTTCATTTAAATTCATTAATTTGTCATAAACTTTTCGTCATAGGCCTTTTGGAATAATTCGATAAAATAAAATAAAATAATTCAATTGATGACGAAAAATTCTATGGAAAGTCGATTTCATATAATAGAAATTATTTTATTTCATTCTCAAAAGAAAATGTCATAGCCGCAGAAAATTTGGAGAAATGCAGATAGATTTTCGCGCCAATTAATCTCTCCAACATTTTAAGAGATAAAAAAAACTTAACACACAATTTTGTTAATGTTTAATCGTAGAGACTATATAGAAAAAAATCCATAGTTAAACTAATGCTAAATTTAAATTATTTTTATTGGAAAAAAATCTTTGTTGTTAAGTTTTATTTTTTGTTTTTCAAAATTTTCCTTATACCAAGTATGTCTCAAAAATTTAATGAACTAAACGTCGGTATTACGTTGAATGAACGTACGCAAAAGTTCAATGTGAAGAAATTTTTCATACGATTCCCAAAAATAGTAAAAATGAACTACTATATTGGTACAATTTCTTTTATAAGAGGGTACAATTTGTAGTTAAAAAGTCGACTAGGCCATTATTTTTTCCCAGTTTACCATTTTTCTGTGTATAAAAACTCTCACTTGTTAAATATTTGACAAATCATTTCAATATTTGTTCAAAAAATTCTTACAAATAAATTTATTTTATACATTTTTAAAATTTCAAAAGATCAACAAAATTGTTACCGAAATTTAAGCTCTCGCAGCTATTGGTTCAGAAAGTTTTTAACGAAAGATTAAAAAAAAAGAACAAAGACAAACGAGACTAAATGTGTGTATGTAATTTTAACAATTCTATTATTCATATATATTATGAATAATATATTTTTGTTTTAAATAGTTTTTAAACAATTTATTGAAACAAATAAAAACTAAATTGGATATAATTTTACTAAAGCATACAACATACATATATCAAAGATTTATAAGAAGGCTTATGATGTATACATACACATATATGTTTATAATTTATTTGTATATAATATATAAAAATATAAATTTTCCGCATAATACAGAGTCACAAAATAAAACAATCAAAAATCTCATGTAATAAATATGGGGACAAATTTTCTCTCTATGACTTTTTTCGTCTAAAGGTGGATATTAAGTTTTAGTTTAGCCGCTAAAGAAAAAAATCTGTAAAATCAAAAATAACGTTGTAATTTTTTTGACAAATTTTATTATAACATAATGGGAAATTATCCAAAGCAAGAATTCAAAAGTTTATTTTCTTTAAAATGAATTAATAAAAAAAGTAATCCTGAAAACGGCTATTCTAGCGTAATAATTTTTTGCATACTTCTAGGCTCAAAAATATAAATTAATTCGTTGCATATTATTATACACACAAAAAAATTATTTTTGGATTCACGACATTAATCCAATTAATTTTTAAATGAAATGTCTTCAATCACAGAAATGATAGTATCATTCACTAAAGACAATTAAAACAATAATTGATCCAATTAAACAATTACTTGTTACAGCTAATTTTTGTGATTGGTTTTAGTTTCATTAAAAAATTTGTTGAATCAATTAAATGTTTAATTTAATATTTTTTAAAACTCAATTAAAATTTTAATTGGAAAAATTTTCGTCATAATTTGTTCTGTGTACTAAAAGAGAAAATTACGTTCCAAAATCGTGAACGGACGGTAACAAAATGAAACGGAAACGTTCACGAAAAATAAAAACGGATTGTTCACTTTCGTCCACGGGAGTTCACGATTTCATGTACGGCTTTCGATTTTCTTTGGCCATAAAAAGTCTTAAAATATTCGTTCTAAGACGTTCTTAGGGGCAACTCCGTCGGTGGTGCTAACACCCAAAAAAATATTTTTGGTCTTCAGTCAAGAAATTAATTGATCCAATTAATTTTTAATTGAGATGTCTTCAATGACAGAAATGATAGTATCCATAAAAAAATTAATTGAAAGTCAATAAAAAATTAATTGATCCAATTAAAAAATTAACTGCTACTATTAATTTTTTGATTGATTTTTGTTTCAATTAAAAAATTTGTTGAATCGATTAAATTTTTAATTGAATATTGTCTAAAACTCAATTAAAATTTTAATTGGAAAAATTTTCGTCATAATTTTTTCTGTGTACTAAAAGAGAAAATTACGCTCCAAAATCGTGAACGGACGGTAACAAAATGAAACGGAAACGTTCACGAAAAATCAAAACGGAATATTCATGGGTTCGTCCGCGAGCTTTCACGATATGAGCGGTTTTCATTTTTCTTTGGCCATGACGTCTTAAAATACTCGTTAGACGTTCTTAGGGGCAACTCCGTCGGTGGTGCTAACACACAAAAAAATATTTTTGGTCTTCAATCACGAAATTAATTGATCCAATTAATTTTTAATTGAAATGTCTTCAATCACAGAAATGATAGTATCAATAAAAAAAAATTAATTAAAAGTCAATTAAAAATTAATTGATCCAATTAAAAAATTAATTGTTACTGCTAATTTTTGTTTCAATTAAAAAATTTGTTGAATCAATTAAATTTTTAATTGAATATTTTTTAAAACTCAATTAAGACCTTAATTGGAAAATTTTTCATCATAATTTTTTCCGTGAACTAAAAGAGAAAATTACGTTCCAACATCGTGAACGGACGGTAACAAAATGAAACGGAAACGTTCACAAAAAATAAAAACGGGATGTTCACGGTTTCGTCCACGGGCGTTCACGATTTCATGTACGGCTTTCGTTTTTCTTTGGCCTTAAAAAGTCTTAAAATATTCGTTCTTAGACGTTCTTAGGGGCAACACCCAAAAAAATATTTTTGGTCTTCAATCACGAATTTAATTGATCCGATTAATTTTTAATTGAGATGTCTTCAATGACGGAAATGATAGTATCCATAAAAAAATTAATTGAAAGTCAATAAAAAATTAATTGTTACAGCTAATTTTTGTGATTGATTTTTGTTTTAATTAAAAAAGTTGTTGAATCAATTAAATTTTTAATTGAATATTTTTTAAAACTCGATTAAAATTTTAATTGGAAAATTTTTCGTCATAATTATTTCTGTGTACTAAAAGAAAAAATTACGTTCAAAAATCGTGAACGGACGGTAACAAAATGAATCGGAAACGTTAACGAAAAATCAAAACGGAATGTTCACGGTTTCGTACACGGGCGTTCACGATTTCATGTACGGCTTTCGTTTTTCTTTGGCCATAAAAAGTTTTAAAATACTCGTTAGACGTTCTTAGGGGCAACGTTCCAAAATCGTAAACGGACGGTAACAAAATGAATCGGAAACGTTCACGAAAAATCAAAACGGAATGTTCACGGTTTCGTCCACGGGCGATATAATGAGCGGTTTTCGTTTTTCTTTGGCCATGAAAAGTCTTAAAATACTCGTTAGACGTCCTTAGGGGCAACTCCGTCGGTGGTGCTAACACACAAAAAAATATTTTTGGTCTTCAATCACGAAATTAATTGATCCAATTAATTTTTAATTGAGATGTCTTCAATCACAGAAATGATAGTATCAATAAACAAAATTAATTGAAAGTCAATAAAAAATTAATTGATCCAATTAAAAAAATAACTGATACTATTAAATTTTGTTTCAATTAAAAATTTTTTTGAATCAATTGAACCCAGGTTCGAGTCACGGTAGCGGATTTTTTTAAATAAATTTTGTAATCATTACGTTTTCAGATCATGACAACAAATGGTGTCATTTATATCGTCTTCAGATTGACACTGTTTGTTCTCCGTTTTTCACCACATGTGCGTGTTGATTCACTTTCATGAATGGATCGTTTTGAAACGTGCACGTCGTTTATGTTTTTTTTTTTTTTTAAGTGTAGCCTAAAGCAAAGATTAATATATTTGGATGAAATTCATTAAAACATTTTCAACCCAATTATGCTTTATTTTCTGTATATGGCATAATTCGTATAATAACGATTTTTATGGCAATGAATAGAGTGCATACTTCTAGGCTCAAAACTATGAAACAAAGATTTATGTAGTAGTTGTATGAAAATCATTAAAACATTTTCACTTCAATAGTTGTTTTTACAATTTTAAAATCCTCATGTATATATACGTACTATGGGGGGCAAATTTTCTATCTATGACTTCTTCCATATAATATCGATTTATTTCATGCTATGAATTGTTCACATAATTCTAGGCTCAAAAATCTTTAACAACATTTTAACCTCAATTGCTGTTTTTGTTTTTAATTAATTAATTTCGACTTCTTTTGTCATATACGGATTTATTTCATGCTATGTATTCTGTGCATACTTTCAGGCTTAAATATTTGAATTAATTCGTTGTCTATTTACAGCCTAAAGCAAAGATTGTTGACAAATAGAATTTTTCCAGAATATATGTATTTCTACAATTTTTTTTTTTATAAATTATTATTTTTGATGAACTCTGTGTTATGCTGAAAATGATCTCTAACATATATTTAAACATATATTAAAAAAAATATTTTAAATTAAAAATTAATTTTACCATAATTTACACACATTGTATAAGGCAATATTGATTGTAAAATGCTTCATACTTGTGTCTTTGTCGCCATCATTATTTTTATTGAAGCCATTATCTATTGTGTGAGACAAGAAAAAAAAAAGAGGAATTATCATATAACTTTCATATATGTGTGATAAACAAGGATATATGTATAAATAACAATAATCAATTTTTTATTTATTCTATTGAAATTTTCTAAATGTTGTTTTTCATATAATTTGATTGTTAATTGTATTCTATGTTTTTCTTTTTTTTCAGTTTCTATTATTAATATTATTTAAGTAGAAAATTGTCTTCCTTTTTCAACATTTTTGTTTTCACATTTGTGTATTTTTTTTTTCAAAAACTATATTAATTATCATAATTTTAAATTATGTATTTACAACATCTATATACACACATACATATGTATCTAAACCTTTCGTATATAATATCTATAAGAAATCTAAACAACCATCTATCGAGAAAAACAAATCGTAAAACAAGTTTTTTGTTTGTAAGAATGCTATAAAGTATTTTTTTAACAATTCACATCTATAGAAATATAGATACATATATAAATATTTTTATATGAGAAAATAAAAAAAATATTTATGATAAGAAATCGAGTTTGAATAAATCCATTTTTTATATGAGAAAACATTTAAGATTTCTATACATAAGAAAATATTTTTATTGCTTGATAAGAGAAAAAAATTGGAATATTTAAGGATTGGCGCATTTGAGAAATATTCGCAATATTTTTTTAAATCATTTTATTAAAAAAAAATTATATTTTGTTCATACACAAATAAAATTCGTCTAGAAAAAAAAAACATTATTTTTCTAATAGGTGACATTCGTGTCTGTTCTGGTACACACATGTACAAGTTACGTATGGTGTCACACTTAAAAGGTGTTCTGGCCAACACTATACACCGTCATAGACCTGAAAAATGTACACGAACATTTCTTTTGTGTAGGCTTAGTGTACAGCCATCGTATGCAAAGTTAGAAGTTTTTATAACAAATAAATAACAGATTCTGAAACTTTAATATGTTTTTTATAAATATTTGCAAATTTTATTGGGAAAGTCACTTATATATGTCAGAAACCACGATTTTAAAAATCCATCTAAAATTTGAACCGAAATTTCCTCTGATTGGTGTAGAAATTTTGGGGTTGTTTTAATCAGCTGGTTTTCAGTGTGTTCGAAAGTATAATGTTGCCACAATTTTTAAAAGTTAACACAAAAAAGTTTTAAGCAAAATTATCTTTGATTTTTGTGAATACTATCCGCTTTCCTAAACAAATCAAAGGTCTTTTTGAAAATATAAGGTAATTAAATTATAACTTTTACAAAATCAATGGGCTAAGAAAAGTGAATTTTGCCAAATTTATTGCATGAAAAATATGGCATCTTCAATTCTGCAAAGTGTTCTTGGTGCACAAATCACTGAGCAAATTAAAAAAAACACGCCGCCAATATCTTTCTGCACATGGAGGCCGCCACGATAGAAAATTTGTTTGCAATATTATTGTAAATATTTAAGCAATACAAATGAGAAAAACCTTAACAGAATAGTTAATTATGCCCACTATAATTAAATTTCCTTTAATGTATGGATGTTAAAAACTGTTTGACCAAAACCAAAATAAAAACTTCTCCGCCGTCAAAAACAAAAACGAAAACGATACGGCGATCGTTTGTTCATGAGTAACATTGAGGAGGGATAGAAAAAAACAAATCAAAACAGATTTGAAGCATCACGCAATTGTCTCCTTTTTCTTGATAAATTGCTCTTGTCCTTACATTATTCACTGCTAACAAAAATCCGGCAGGCATTTTATGGCTTTGAGTTACGCACTTACTTTTAATTTTTTATGTTTATACCGGCAAAATATGTTTTGTTTATAATTTCTGTCTGCAAATAATATGGCTTGCAGAAAAAATCAGCTGTCACATTTTTCGATTAAAAGTCCGAAAAAAGTGTTCACACGTGTGACTCAGAACAACTAACTTTGTGTGTGGTGTGTAGAAAGTGTATAGTGTGGTGCACAATGCGGTGTGACCCAGAACAGACATGATTATGTTACTACATCTGGTTGCGAGAACTTTATTGTGGCCCAAAGACAGTGAAAAAGCGAAGAAAAAAAATGAAAAAAAAAATATTACGAAATTTAATTTTTTTCCTTGTCATTGAACGCACTTCTACAGCGTGAGATACAGATAAATAACACGAACTATTGGAAAAATAATGAATTCATTTCTGCTACACCCAATATAATAATACAAAAATTATACACAAAGCAAAGAAACCATTTCACATAAAAATAAAAAAACATAAAAAATAAAAAAAATCATTGCATAACTTTTTTAAATAGTTTTTTTTTTGCGTATATAACAAATGGTTAATTTGGTGAAAATTCCTAAAACTATATATATTTTTTGTTTTTATTTATACAGTGAAACCTCTCAAAGTGGGACACGTTGAAAAATGGACAATGAAAAATTGACAATTTTCATGGGACGTATTATCACAAAATTACCTCATAAGTGGAGAGACCTTCCAAATATGAAGAAAAAAAAAATCAGATCCCCCCTGAATGTCCTCTTCTGGGAGATTTCACTGTATATAGAAACGGTTTAGTATAAATCATTCAATAGCCAATACCTATAACCTTAAGAATTTTCTTTTATTTTCCATTATGAAACATAAAACAATTCCCTTAGACCTTTTTACGATAAAATTCCCACAAATTGCCTTTTATTGTGTATATTTGTTTACAGTTATATTCGAGTACTCTATATACATATACATTAATCTATTTACAATTATCGTTTGTTTTTTAAACGATTCTTTTTTTTGTCTACAAATATAAACTCACAGGAAACAGAAACCAATTAGGTGCTTTCTTTCAAAAAAGAAAACAATAATTAAGTATAACACAAAAAAAAAAACAAAACCTCCATATGAAAATAAAACTTAATAGTATTTGCATAAAGAAGGAAATATCGGAAAATTTTTTTCTAAATAAATTAAAAAAAAAACAATTACCTAAAAAAGTTGAAAATTAAATTAAACCTCAGCTAAAAGCAGTGATAATTAGAAGATTTTTTTTTGTTTTTTTTTAATAAAAAAATAGATATATTTTTAAAATAATTTATAATTTAAATGGAAATTTATGTATTACCAACCAAAACACATTTATAAATCAAATTAATTAATAGAAGAAATTCATACATACAAATTTAAAATTTAGAAAAAATATTATTCATCACATTTATACAACACCTCCCCCCCCCCTTATTTTTAAATATATTGATATCCCATCATAATTGTGTTTATTTAAATATCATATTAGTTAATACATATATATTATTATAAGTTAAAAGTTTTAATTTTGCTATACGTTTCTATTTTATTTTGTTTTTTTTTTTGGTTATCTATTCAAACATAATAAAAAATATCTGAAAAAAAATTAAGACTTCATTCCAAAAAAAAAAAACAGAAAAATTACAAAAACAAAAACTATAAAAACTATCCTAGATACCAAAATAAATTATTATTTTTTACTCTTTTTTATATAACAAAAACAAAACAACAACAAATTTCGTTTCCCACAAATAAAAAATACGAAAAACAAAAAACTGTAACCTCCTAAGGTGCTTAAAATTTTTTTGTACTAAACTAATTAATAATAATTTTTATTTGTTTTTTAATATATATATTTTTTTTACAAAACTTATCAGATATTTAAAAAAAAAATTATCTACATATTTTTATCACATAACATGGATAAAAACTAATTAAAAATTATAACAAGAAACTGTAATACGATTCATATAAATAAAGAAGAAAAAAAAAACAATAACAAAAAAAAAATATATATAAATATTTTTTATACTGGCTTCTGTGACATTAAAATAAAATTTTAATTTAAAATAACAAAAAAAAATCAAGAAATATAATTGAGAAAAAAAAAGAAAATACAAACGTAAACATATACATATATACATTTATATATAAATTATACATACATTCAATATTGCTCTACTTATTTATACATAAAATGTAGTAAAAAAATTTAAAAAAAAAAACTAGTTAAAAAAAAATTATAAGAAAAAATACATTTATAAAGAAACAAAATTATATACAGATATCATCTCCCCCAATAAAATTTATTACTATTATTAATTGTACATATTGTGTTACGATTTTTTGAAAATATTAAGGCGGTAAGTATAATGGTTAATAAAAAAAATAGAAGTTTCTTTCAATGTAAAAGAATTTACCTTAATTTAAGGATTATTGGCAGCAATTGTACCTAAAATCATGTTTCTATATACATAGAAGTATGATTCCTTTTAATAAAAAATAAACGTATATAAAAATTTTTAAAAAATAAACGTGTATAAAAATTTTAAAATTAAAAGTTGTTCCGATTCCTTATACACACAAAAAAAATTTTCTGATTCAATCACGAAATTAATTGATCCAATTAATTTTTTAATTGAAATGTCTTCAATCACAGAAATGATAGTATCAATTAAAAAATTAATTGAAGGTCAATTAAAAATTAATTGATCCAATTAAAAAATTAATTGATACTATTAATTTTTGTGATTGATTTTTGTTTCAATTAAAAAATTTGTTGATTCAATTAAATTTTTAATTGAATTTTTTTTTAAAACTCAATTAAAATTTTAATTGGAAAATTTTTCGTGAAATTTTTTTCTGTGTACCAATAAACCTATTGGAAACTCAACAATGTCGAAAATGTAACACCATCTACACTGAAAAAATATTGTCGTGATGCCAAAGATTTCATGTCCTTAAAATACGAATGCAAATTTTGCTTAGCACACACAAAAAAAAAATCTAATTCAATCATGAAATTAATTGATCCAATTAATTTTTTAATTGAAATGCCTTCAATCACGAAAGTAATAGTATCAATCACTGTTTTAATTGGGCATAGAAAAAATTCTTGATTAAAAAAATAATTGATTTCATTAGCAAATTGTAATTAATTTTTTAATTGATTCAATTAAAAATTTAATTGATGTTGATTGCAAAACTCAATAAATTTATTAATTAAAAAAGGTCAATATTTTCAATTACTTAGAGCTTTTATTTGGAATAACAAATGATTGTTTAAAATACATTTTTAATTATAAAATAAAACAAGTATATACGGCCGCAAGATCGGCCAGGCCGAATCTTATGAACCCACCACCATGCATTGCGTAAAAACTTCTACGAAAGACTGTCATCCACAATCGAATTACTTGGGTTGTGGTATCTTAAAACTTCTTAACATCGTTTTCTAAATTGTGATTTAGTCCATACATGGTATATATTAGACAAAAAAGTTATGTATAGTTAAGTCTACAAATAATTACGAATCGATATGGACTTTTTGTACGTGGAGAGCCAGAATTGAAATATGGGGGTCGCTTATATGAGGGCTATATACAATTATGAACTTGATATGGACCAATTTTTGTGTGATTGGGGATCGATTTATCTGAGGGCCATATATAACTATAGACCGATATGGACTTAGTTAGGCATGGTTGTTAACGACCATATACTAGCACAATGTACCAAATTTCAACTCACTCGGATGAAATTTGCTCCTCCAAGAGGTTCCAAAACCAAATCTCGGGATCGGTTTATATGGGGCTATGTACGATTATGGACTGATATGGACCACTTTTGGCATGGTTGTTAAATATCATGTACTACCACCACGTACAAAATTTCAAGCAGATCGGATGAAATTTGCTTCTCCAAAAGGCACCGGAGGTCAAATCTGGGGATCGGTTTATATGGGAGCTATATATAATTATGGACTGATAGGAACCAATTCCTGCATGGTTGTTGGATACCATATACTAACATCACGTACCAAATTTCAACCGAATGGCAAGAATTTTGATCTTCCAAGGGGCTCTGGAGGTCAAATCTGGGGATTGGTTTATATGGGCCTATATATAATTATGGACCGATATCGACCAATGTTTGCATGGGAGTTTGAGGCCATATATTAACACCACGTACCAAATTTCAACTGAATCAGATGAATTTTGGTCTTCCAAGAGGTTCCGGAGGTCAAATCGGTTTATATGGGGGCTATATATAATTATGTCGATGTCGACCAATTTTTGCATGGTTGTTAGAGACCATATACTAACACCATGTACCAAATTTCAGCCGGATCGGATGAAATTTGCTTCTCTTAGAGGCCTCGCAAGCCAAATCGGGGGATCGGCTTATATGGGGGCTATATATAATTATGGACCGATGTGGACCAATTTTTGCATGGTTGTTAGAGACCATATACTGACACCATGTACCAAATTTCAGCCGGATCGGATGAAATTTGCTTCTCTTAGGGGCCTCGCAAGCCAAATCGGGGGATCGGTTTATATGGGGGCTATATATAATTATGGACTGATGTCGACCAATTTTTGCATGGTTGTTAGAGACCATATACTAACACCATGTACCAAATTTCAGCCGGATCGGATGAAATTTGCTTCTCTTAGAGGCCTCGCAAGCCAAATTTTGGGGTCCGTTTATATGGGGGCTATACGTAAAAGTGGACCGATATGGCCCATTTGCAATACCATCCGACCTACATCAATAACAACTACTTGTGCCAAGTTTCAAGTCGATAGCTTGTTTCGTTCGGAAGTTAGCGTGATTTCAACAGACGGACGGACGGACGGACGGACGGACGGACATGCTCAGATCGACTCAGAATTTCACCACGACCCAGAATATATATACTTTATGGGGTCTTAGAGCAATATTTCGATGTGTTACAAATGGAATGACAAAGTTAATATACCCCCCATCCTATGGTGGTGGGTATAAAATGTGCATCACTTTTTTTAACTGACTTAGTCTTTCGAATTTGATTAAAAAGTTAATTGGATCAATTAATTTTTTAATTAATAATTTTAAAATTTTCAATCATTTACTTAATTAACTTAATGTTTCTACCTTGATTAAAAAGTTAATTGTATCAATTAATTTTTTAATTAAACATTTTAAAATGTTCAATCATTTACTTAATTAACCTAATGTTTCTACCTTGATTAAAAAGTTAATTGTTTCAATTAATTTATTAATTGAAAACATTTTCAACTTCAATTAACTTTTTAATTGGAAATATTTTGGTGATATTTTTTTCTGTGCATAGAAGACACATTTCTCTAAGTGATTTGACTTCAAAATGGGTATCATAACATGTCTATGGGAAATTGGTGCTAATTGTTACTGACGGACCTATCACAGAACTAGTACCTGTGCTCCAGTTAGTTGCAATTTTCAAATAGTCTTAATTTATTTATTTCCGTATTTGCTTGATATTAAAATCTTAGATCCATTAAGATTTTAATATCAAGCATTTTCACATTTACTGAAATATTTAAAATTATCAGAATAACCTTTTGTTCGACATATTTCAAAAGTTTTTTTTTTCATTTCGGGTTCGGTTGGGATGCCCAAATTGAAACAGATTTCTAAGAGTTTGTCCGAGACTGGTTCCTGAGGACCTGTCTATAGGGTGCTCCTGGTAAATTGTACCAGGACGTGTCCTTTGGGATAAGTGCAAGACGCGTCCTAAAATGTAAATTTACCCCGTCAATGACGAACCCATGTTAAAGTGACCGGTCCCTTCCATAGGTTTTGACCAGAACTGGGACTGGTCCATACACACCAGGGACTAGTCCTGTACCGGTTCTGTGGTTGATCCACTTCCGTAGGGATAACAGAAAAAATTTTTGTAGTACGGTCAACGTGACTTTAATAATTCAAAAAATTCTTTAAAATTAATGAAATTGTCTTTAAATTTGTTGTCTTTTTGCATCTTGACTACAAAGCAAAAAGTCGTTAAAAATAGGTCATGTTTTTCAACACTTTATTTCTACTGAACGTCGAGTCTGAATTTGGAAAATAAAGTTGTCGTTAACACGCTTTTAAAGGACTTTGATAGCATATGAAGAAAAAAGCTGGAAAAAAACGAAAAAATTAACATTTGCTTCCTAGAAGCAAGTACACAAAACCGAAATTTAAAAGAGATTTGTGTCTTAAAAATACGAGGGCAGTTCGGAAACTTCTTAGCCTAGCACTCTCTGTTATGAACACATGTTAAATTTTGTTTCGATCTGGCAACTCCTTCATATAGAAACAGGTGTTCAAAAAAGACGCATTCGTAATTTTTTTACAATGGAAAAATTAGAAATGCGTGCTGTCATTAAATATTTACATAAAAAAGGTTTATCGGGACAAGAAATTCATAATGATATAGTGAATGAGTTAGGTGAAAGTACTCCTTCATATGCAACAGTAAAAAAATGGGTTGCTGAATTTAAACGTGGTCGTACAAACATTGAAGATGAACCACGTAGTGGACGTCCAAAAACAGCAACAACAACAACAGAAATTGTAGCCAAAGTGCATGATATGGTATTAAATGATCGACGAATAAAAGTGCGTGAAATTGCTAATATCATGGGCATCTCAAGTGATCGAGTCCATTTAATTTTGCATGAAGACTTACAGATGAAAAATATGGGTGCCGCATTTGTTAACAGTCGATCAAAAACGCATAAGAATGAACATTTCTCAAGCTTGTTTGGATCGTTTTAAACGAAATAAAATGGATTTTAAGCGTCGCTTCATAACTGTTGATGAGACATGGATCCACCACTATACTCCAGAGACAAAAGAACAATCCAAACAATGGACTGAAGCTGGAGGAAGTGCCCCAAAGAAGGCAAAAACAATTCAATCGGCTGGTAAGGTTATGGCAACGGTTTTTTGGGACTTCAAAGGTATTTTATTGATTGACTATCTACGAAAGGGTAAAACAATAAATTCAGAGTGCTATTGCAACCTTTTGGATCAATTAACATAAATGTACAAATTCGAGAAAAACGTCCTGGCTTACAACACATAAAAATAATTTTTCATCAAGACAACGCACCAGCGCACAAGAGAGTTTTAACAATGGCTACAATCAACGAATTAAAGTACGAGCTGCTTGACCACCCACCTTATTCTCCTGATTTATCTCCCAGTGACATTTACTTGTTCCCAAATCTAAAAAATTCCTTGCTGGCAAGAGTTTTACCTCTACAGTTGTAAACCACTATTTTGAAGACCTTGAGGAAAACTATTTTAATCAAGGGATTGAAGTTTCTGGAGATTATATTGAAAAATAAAAATATTTTTGAAAAACTAGCTACTCTCTTTCATTGATAGGCTAAGAAGTTTCCGAACCGCCCTCGTATCCTTACTTGTATTCTCCGCTTCTTTGGCTCGGAATCAATATCAAAATTGTTAAAGTAAAGACAAAATCTTTGGAACCGGGCATGCTTTTTTTCAGTGTACTCAGTGTACATAGAAAATTGTCCCTCAATATAAATTGCTACAAATATAAGAAATGAATTCAGGCCCCCGGAATGTGACTTAAATTTGTCAGTAGTTTTTGGTATCCGAAGTAGCCATTATATCTTATTAGACGGTATTGCTCAATTGGTGTTATGTGAAGTTGTTTCAGTGTATGGAGTATTTTATACTAAAGATACCATCCATTCAATGAACATTATTACCATTTTTTTTGATTTGCTATTAATAAGCTATTTATGTTAATCTATAAGTGAACCTAATACTATTGTTGGTGTATAGTCTTATCATATAAATATATTCCATAAAATCAAAATTCTACGAAATATTTCATTACGATCCCAAATGATAATGATTATCGTGACAGAAGTCACTTTATATTATTTCTTATAATACCTCACTCGCTTTCAATTTAAATTAGCACTTGAAATTAGAAAGTGCGGTCAAAAACAATTGAAATGGATCTAAAGCTCGAAGAGGCCGACTACATGATACCCTGCCAATCCAGATTTTTGATTTTCTGACAGGTACTTCAGTTTTGAACGATAAGGTCATGTGTTAAGGATATTGTCTGCTCCACGTGTTTTAGTTTACCTTAATGCATTTATTAACTATTTTTCTTAGCCAATTTGAAACTTTATTTCGGCGCCTCAAAGTATGCAAATATTTCCCTGAAAGTTTTTGGAGAACGGTTTTATTGTCATAATCTAATTATACCACCATAGAATGGTGATGGGGGTATACTAAGTTTGTCATTCCGTTTGTAACACATCGAAATATCTGTTTCCGACATTTACATTTTTAACTGGTGGTATTGTTGCACAGAAAAAAATTTCACGGAAAATTTTCCAATTAAAATTTTAATTGACCTTTAAAAAATATTCAATTAAAAATTTAATTGTTTAATTAATTTTTTAATTGACCTTCAATTAATTTTTTAATTGATACTATCATTTCTGTTATTGAAGACATTTCAATTAAAAAATTAATTGGATCAAATAATTTCGTGATTGAATCAGAAATTTTTTTTGTGTGTGTGTGACTTGCTCGCCATAAATAAAATTTTGACAAAATTTTCTATAGATATACATTTTGTACAAACTTTTCTATAGAAATAAAATGTTGACCAAATTTTCAATAAAAATAAAATTTAGACAAAATTTTCTATAGAAATAAAATTTTGACAAAATTTTTTATAGAAATAAAATGTTGACAAAATTTTCTATAGCAATAAAATTTTGACAAAATATTCTGTAGAAATAAAATGTTGATTTTTTTAAGTTTGGTAGATTTTTGGTAAATGTTTCTTAAAATATTGGTAGATTATTTTTGGCACGAGTGGCAACCGTTATTATAGGTCCATAAATAGGTGTGCCGAATATATGGTAGTGTGTATCGATTAATGTTTGTATAAGCCACCATATACATCCGGTGTTTTCAATTCACCAGCTTCTACACACCGCAATTTTTATCCGATTGTCCTGAGATTGTAAATCTAGAAATATTTTGGAACCATAGAGAGATATGTCAAAGTTGGATTACATAGGTAAATGTTTGATATAATCCCCATTGTAAGCATGTCCGCCTTGTATACGTAGGGTTGTGGGTTCAACCCCAGTTTCGACCGCACATCAACAGTTTTTTAGGAGGTCCATTCATTGTCGTTGGAGAAGGGAGCCCCCGTGGTGCAATGGTTAGATGCCCACCTTGCATACACAAAATCGTGGGTTCGATTCCTGCTTCGACCGAACACCAAACAGTTTTTCAGCGGTGGATTATCCCACCTAAGTAATGCTGGTGACATTTCTGAGTGTTTCAAAGCTTCTCTACACAAAAAAAAAAATCTGATTCAATCATGAAATTAATTGAACCAATTAAATTTTTAATTGAAATGTCTTCAATCACAAAAATTATAGTATCAATTAAAAAATTAATTGATACTATTAACTTTTGTGATTGATTTTTTTTTCAATTAAATTTTTAATTGAATATTTTTTAAAACTCAATTAAAATTTTAATTATAAAATTTTCGTGAAATTTTTTTCTGTGTAAGTAGTTTCACTGCAATGTGGAACGCCGTTCCGACTCGGCTATAAAAAAGGAGGTCGCTTTTCATTGAGCTTAACGTGGAATTGGGCAGCACTCAGTGATAGGAGAGAAGTTCACCACTGTGGTATCACAATGGACTGAATAGTCTAAGTGAGCCTGATACATCGGGCTGACACCTAACCTGATCAAAACTACCAAGCAAAAATTGGTCCACATCGGACCATAATTATATATAGCCCCCATATAAACCGATCCAAAGATTTGGCTTGCGGAGCCTCTAAGAGAAGCAAATTTCATCCGATTCGGCTGAAATTTGGTACATGGTGTTAGTATAAGGGGTCTAATAACCATGGAAAAATTGGTCCAAATCGGTCCATAAATATATGTAGCTCCCATATCAACCGATCTCCAGATTTGACCTCCGGAGCCTAATGAATGAGCAAAATTCATCCGATTCGGTTGCAATTTGGTACGTGGTTTTAGTATATGGTCTCTAACAACCATACAGGAATTGATCCATATCGGACCATAATTATATGTAGCCCGCATATAAACCGATCCCAGGATATGAACTCCAGAGTCCCTTGGAGGAGAACAATTCATCCGATCCGGTTGAAATTTGGTACGTGGTGTTAGTATATGGTCTCTAATAACCATTCAAAAACTGGTCCATATCGGTCTTAATTATGTATAACCCCCATTTAAACCGATCCCCAGATTTGACCTCCGGAGGTCTTGTAGGAGCAAAATTCATCCGATCCGGTTGAAATTTGGTACATTGCGCTAGTATATGGCTGCTAACAACCATGCCAAAATTGGACTATATCGGTCTATAGTTATATATATATAGCTGATCCCCAAAAATAATCTACCAGATTTTTATTTCTATAGAAAATTTTGTCAAAATTTTATTACTATACAAACTTTTGTCAAGATTTTATTTTTATAGAAAATTTTGTCAACTTTTAATTGTATAGAAAATTTTATCATTTTTTTTACTATACAAAATGTTGTCAAGATTTTATTTCTATAGAAAATTTTTGTAAAAATTTTATTTCTATAGAAAATTTTGTCAAAATGTTATTGCTTTAGAAAATTTTGTCAAAATTTTATTTCTATAGAAAATTTTGTCAAAATTTTATTGCTGTAGAAAATTTTGTCAAAATTTTATTTCTATAGAAAATTTTGTCAAAATTTTACTACTATACAAAATTTTGTCAAGATTTTATTTTTATAGAAAATTTTGTCAACATTTTTTTTGTATAGAAAATTTTATCAAATTTTTTTTACTATACAAAATGTTGTCAAGATTTTATTTCTATAGAAAATTTTTGTCAAAATTTTATTTCTATAGAAAATTTTGTCAAAATGTTATTGCTTTAGAAAATTTTGTCAAAATTTTATTTCTATAGAAAATCTTGTCAAAATTTTATTGCTTTAGAAAATTTTATTTCTATAGAAAATTTTGTCGAAATATACGTATTTTATTGGCATTTTATTGTTTAATATATATCCCGTATGGACTAACTTACAATTGAAAAGACGGTATTAAGAAGTTTTAAGATACCTTGCCATCGGCAGATGTTACCGCAACCCAAGTAATTCGATTGTGCATAACAGTCCTTAGTACAAGTTTCTATGTAATCCATGGTGGATGGTACATAAGATTCGGCCTAGCCGAACTTACGGCTGTATATACTTGTTTATACTACGGGCTCTAAATCCGTCACCGATGAGAGGTTTTCGAATAGTTGATGAGTCAACGTCAATGTTTAAATCATTCCTTTTTTACTTAGAAGTGATAAATAGATCTTTTTTTACACATCGATCGTATAATACTTCTCTTTACAGTAGGTGTAATTTTTGGTTTTCTACCACGGATTTTATTCTTGGCAAACCATTTATTGTCATTTTCGACCATCGTTTTATAAATACCGAGCATTTGAGCACATTTTCTGTGAATTTCCCTAAAATACGAGTAGTTTCACATCCATAGAAACAGAATTCTGGGCCCACTCCAAACATAATTTTGTGCACGTTTTTGCTGGCCCCCGTTACTGTAAGGCAGGGTAAAAAATGTGTTTCAGATGAAGTGTAATCAAATTTTATTATGATTAAACGGCCTCCTAAAATATGAATCATTTTCTTATACCCATGGACGAAAATAATGTTTTAGATAATTCTTGTATACATTTATCCATTCAAAAAAAAGTGACCTGTAGTTTTAATTAAGATAAACAGCACTATCGGTGGGTGAACAATTTCCATAACTGATATTTGCATACGTCAATAATGAACCTTTGGCTAAGTACTCTTGAGCCGACTAATGTTACACCATTAAACAATAATGCTACGAGACATACATATAAAAACCGAATTTATTTCCTCTTTTTATACCCTCCACCATAGGGGGGGGGGGGGGGGTTGTATATTAACTTTGTCATTCCGTTTGTAACACATCGAAATATTGCTCTAAGACCCCATAAAGTATATATATTCTGGGTCGTGGTGAAATTCGGAGTCGATCTGAGCATGTCCGTCCGTCCGTCCGTCCGGTAACTTCCGAACGAAACAAGCTATCGACTTGAAACTTGGCACAAGTAGTTGTTATTGATGTAGGTCGGATGGTATTGCAAATGGACCATATCGGTCCACTTTTACGTATAGCCCCCATATAAACGGACCCCCAAATTTGGCTTGCGAGGCCTCTAAGAGAAGCAAATTTCATCCGATCCGGCTGAAATTTGGTACATGGTGTAAGTATATGGTCTCTAACAACCATGCAAAAATTGGTCCACATCGGTCCATAATTATATATAGCCCCCATATAAACCAACCCCTGATTTGGCTTGCAGAGCCTCTAAGAGAAGCAAATTTCATCCGATCTGGCTGAAATTTGGTACATGGTGTTAGTATATGGTCTCTAACAACCATGCAAAAATTGGTCCACATCGGTCCATAATTATATATATCCCCTATATAAACCGATCCCCCGATTTGGCTTGCGAGGTCTCTAAGAAAAGCAAATTTCATCCGATCCGGCTGAAATTTGGTACATGGTGTTAGTATATGGTCTCTAACAACCATGCAAAAATTGGTCCACATCGGTCCATAATTATATATAGCCCCCATATAAACCGATCACCAGATTTGACCTTCGGAGCCTCTTGGAAGACCAAAATTCATCTGATTCAATTGAAATTTGGTACGTGGTGTTAATATATGGCCTCAAACTCCCATGCAATAATTGGTCGATATCGGTCCATAATTATATATAGGCCCCATATAAACCGATCCCTAGATTTGACCTCCAGAGCCCCTTGTAAGAGCAAAATTCTTCCCATCCGGTTGAAATGTGGTATGTGATGTTAGTATATGGTATCCAACAACCATGCAGGAATTGGTTCCTATCAGTCCATTATTATATATAGCTCCCATATAAACCGATCCCCAGATTTGACCTCCGGTGCCTATTGAAGAAGCAAAATTCATCCGATCTGCTTGAAATTTGGTACGTGGTGGTAGTATATGATATTTAACAACCATGCCAAAAGTGGTCCATATCAGTCCATAATCATATATAACCGCCATATAAACCGGTCCCGAGATTTGGTTTTGGAGCCTCTTGGAGGAGCACATTTCATCCGAGTCAGTTGAATATGTCTATAGTTATATATAGCCCTCAGATAAATCGATCCCCAATCACACAAAAATTGGTCCATATCAAGTTCATAATTCTATATAGCCCCCATATAAGCGTCCCCCATATTTCAATTCTGGCTCTCTACGTACCGTGCAAAAAGTCCATATCGATTCCTAATTATTTGTAGACCTACCTATACATAACTTTTTTGTCTAATATATACCACGTATGGACTAACTCACAATTTAGAAAACGATGTTAAGAAGTTTTAAGATACCACAATCCAAGTAATTCGATTGTGGATAACAGTCTTTCGTAGAAGTTTCTACGCAATCCATGGTGGAGGGTACATAAGATTCGGCCTGGCCGAACTTACGGCCGTATATACTTGTTGTTTTTTTTTTTAATAAATAAGGATACTTTTAAGACACAATTCTCTTTTACATTTTAATTTTGCGTACTTAACTCTAGTAAAAAAAATTAATTTATTCGTTTTTTTAATGTTTTGCTTCATGTTCTATCAAAGCCCTTTAAAAGCGTGTAAGCGACAACATAATTTTTTCAAATTCAGACTCGACTTCAAGTAGAAATTAAATATGTTATGCTTCAAATACAAAGCGTCTTTAAAATAAAGTATTGAAAAATATTTCCTAATTTTTAACGTTTTTTTTTTGCTTTGTAGTAAATATATAAAATGTCAACAACGAGTTCATTTAATTTTTTCAGAATTATTAAAGCCAAGTTGACCTTAGTCAAACGAAATGCATTTTACAAATTTGCATACTATTTAAATTTCCATAATAATTCTGTCGGGTAGTTTAATTCATGTTTAATTGGCCACCACTAGGTCGATATGATTATTGTCAATAAGCAATTTAGAATTATTCGGCTATTTTAAATATAATCAATTAAATAGTTTTTATCAATATTCAATTGCAAGCTAAAAACAAAAAAAAATTAATCTTCTTTCAAATTTAATCAATACAAAAAGTATTTAATTAAAATACGGGTGGATCAATTGAAACTCCTCATTGTGCTATTGATAACCAGTGGGAAAGGTGTTGCCTTCAACCAATTCCAAAACCGTCCTAGTCGAAGTGTAAATTCAAATCAAATTTGGTATCCTTAATATTTGGGATACTTTAAAGTGATTAATTGGACTTGCACAACAAAATGGCGTAAGTCAAATAATGATATGTGTAAAAAAAAATAATAAAAAACATTATTCAACATCGGATACCGAAAATATGTGAAAACTATAATTAAATTAAAAAAAAGTTTTAAATAAAATTTTATGAAAAAAAAAATTATTACGCAGTGTTATAAATATATATTGATATGAATATATATCAACATATTAATAGAACGCAGTTAGTAATCACAAATTATTAAAAAACAAATGGTGGGCGTTTATGTCAACAAAATTGCAAAACTACTCAATGGAACTATAAAAGGATTCATGAAAAAGAAATTACGAAAAGAAAAAAAAATCGAAAATATGAAAAACTTAAACGTCGATAAAATATCTTCCTCTAAATTACATTTCAAAGTGCAAAAAAAAAAAAATAAAATGCAAAAAAAATCTTATTATAAACTATGTTTTTTATGAAATATACTGCCGAAAAAAGGCCACTGTGAAACATAAACCTTATTTTTTTCACATAAAATAAATACTAAAGTTCAGTGGTTCAATTATAAAATATTCATGTATGAAATTTAAACGAAAATACTTTGAAATTAGTAGAATTGCTGCGAGCAGAAACTGTTCGACCGGAGATGAAATTGAATTAGATAATTTGAGAAAAATTTCCTATAGAAATGAAATTTTTAGAAAATTCGCCAATAGAAATGAAATTTTTAGAAAATTTTCTATAGAAATTAAATTTTGAGAAAATTTCCTATAGAAATAAAATTTTGCAACAAACTTCCTATAGAAATTTTGTCAAAAATTTCCTATATAGGAATGAAATTTTGCAAAAATTTCCTAAGAAATGAATGAGAAAAATTTTCTATTTTTATTTTTAAAACGAAATTTTGGGAAAATTTCCTTTAAAAACGAAATCTTGAGAAAATTTTCCATAGGCATGAAATTTTGAGAAAAATTCCTATAGGAATGAAATTTTAATAAAATTTCCTAAAGAAATAACATTTTGAACATATATTGCATAGAAATTAAATTTTGCAAAATTTTTTTATTTTTATTTTTAAAATGAAATTTTGGAAAAATTTCCTTTAAAAACGAAATCTTGAGAAAATTTTCCATAGGCATGAAATTTTAAGAAAAATTTCTATAGGAATGAAATTTTAATAAAATTTCCTATAGAAATGAAATTTTGGAAAAATTTTTTATTTTTATTTTTAAAACGAACTTTTGGGAAAATTTCCTTTAAAAACGAAATCTTGAGAAAATTTTCCATAGGCATGAAATTTTGAGAAAAATTCCTATAGGAATGAAATTTTAATAAAATTTCCTATAGAAATGAAATTTTGAACATATATTGCATAGAAATGAAATTTTGCAAAATGTCATATAGAACTGAAATTTTGATCAAATTTTCGATAGAAATGAAATTTTGAGAAAATTTTCGATAAAAATGAAATTTTTCAAAAAATGTCCTATTAAAATGAAATTTTGATAAAATTTTCTATAGAAATGAAATTTTGATAAAATTTTCTATAGAAATTAAATTTTGAGAAAAATTTTCATATAGAAATGAAATTTTGACAAAATTTCCCATAGAAATGAAATTTTGCAAAAAAAATCATACAGAAATCCAATTTTTGAAAAATGCCCTATTGAAATGAAATTTTGAGAAAAATTTCCTATAGAAACGAAATTTTTCTAAAATTTCCTAGAGAAATTAAATTTTGTAAAAATTTCCTAGAGAAATTAAAATTTGTAAAAATTTCCTGTAGAAATTAAATTTTGAGAAAATTTTCTATAGAAATGAAATTTTGCAAAAATTTTCTAATTTTAGTTTTAAAACGAAATTTTAAGAAAATTTCCTATAGAAATGAAATTTTGATAAAATTTTCTATAGAAATTAAATTTTGAGAATATTTTCTATAGAAATTAAATTTTGACAAATTTTCCTATAGAAATGAAATTTTGGCAAAATTTCCTATAGAAATGAAATTTTGAGAAAATTTCCTACGGAAATAAAATTTTGCAAAAATGTGCTATACAAATTTTGATAAAATTTTCTATATAAATGAAAGTTTAATAAAATTTTCTATAGAAATTAAATTTTGAGAAAAATTTTCATATAGAAATGAAATTTTGACAAAATTTCCTATAGAAATGAAATTTTGCAAAAAAATCATACAGAAATACAATTTTTGAAAAATGTCCTATAGAAATGAAATTTTGAGAAAAATTTCCTATAGAAACGAAATTTTTCAAAAATTTCGTAGAGAAATTAAATTTTGTAAAAATTTCCTAGAGAAATTAAATTTTGTAAAAATTTCCTAGAGAAATTAAAATTTGTAAATATTTCCTATAGAAATGAAATTTTGAGAAAATTTTCTCTAGAGAAATGAAATTTTGCAAAAATTTTCTAATTTTAGTTTTAAAACGAAATTTTTAGAAAATTTCCTAAGGAAATGAAATTTTACAAAAATTTCCTAAAGAAATTAAATTTTTAGAAAATTTAATATACAAATTAAATTTTGACAAAATTTCCTATAGAAATGAAATTTTCAAAAATTTTCTATTTTTAAAACGAAATTTTGAGAAAATTTTCTAAAAAAAACGAAATTTTGAGAAAATTTCCTACAGGAATTAAATTTTGACCAAATTTCCTTTAGTAATGAAATTTTGTAAAAATATCCTATAAAAATGAAATTTTGAGAAAAGATTCTTATAGAAATGATATTTCTTAATTTGCAATTAATTATTATTCTGTGGCTGTGGAAAAGTTCATTCGCCCGAACTGAAAAATGTACAGTCTAGGCGTGTGTAGATTTGTATCTGGCGTTTTCTTTTCAATGGTTCTATTAATCAAGTTCCTTAATCTAATTTGTCCATATAGCTCGAATAATAATTAATTGTAAATTAAGATATAATGCATTTTGACGTTAATCGCCTGTTTCAGTATCAGGCTAACAAAATAAAATGATATTTTGCAAAAATTTCATTTTTAAAACGAAGTTTTAAGAAAATTTCCTATAAACACGAACTTTTGAAATTAAAATTTTCTATAGAAATTAAAATTTTCTATAGAAAAGAAATTTGAAAAATTTTCTATTTTTAAATTTTGAGAAAACTTTTTATAGGAATGAAATTTTGAGAATATTTCCGCTAGGTATGAAATTTTGACAAAATTTCCTATAGAAATAAAATTTTACGAAAATTTTCTATTTTTAGTTCTAAAAAGAAATTTTGAGAAGATTTTCTATAAAAACGAAAGTTTAAGAAAATTTCATACATGAATGAAATTTTATGAAAATTTCCTATGGGAATGAAAATTTGACAAAATTTCCTATAAGAATGAAAAAAATTAACTCTGCATTTCTATAGAAAATTTTTGGAAAATTTAATGTCCACAGTAAATATTTGCAAAATTTCATTTCCATAGAAAATTTTCTATTTTTAAAACGAAATTTTGAGAAAATTTTCTATAGAAATTAAATTTTCAAAAATTTTGTGTAGAAATGAAATTTTACAAAAATTTCCTTGGGAAAAGAAATTTTGAAAAAATTTCCTTGGGAAATGAAATTTCTATTGAAATTAAATTTTGAGAAAAATTTCCTATAGAAATGAAATTTTACAGAAATTGCCTATAGAAATGAAATTTTACAAAAATTTCCTATAGAAATGAAATTTTACAGAAATTTGCTATAGAAATTAAATTTTACAAAAATTTCAATAGCAATGAAATTTTTTCAAATAATTCTTATAGAAGTTTTCCAAAAATTTCGTAAAGAAATTACATTTTCCTATAGAAATAAAATTTTAAGAAAAATTTCCTATAGAAATGAAATTTTGAGAAAATTTCCTACAGAAACTAAATTTTGACAAAATTTCCTATTTTCTATTTTTATTAAAAAACTAAATTTTGACAATATTTGACAAAAACAAAAACAACAAACAACAAAATTTCCTGTAGAAATGAAATTTTGACAAAATTTCTTATTAAATTTTAAATTTTGCATTTCCATAGAAAATTTTTGCAAAATTTTATTTCCACAGAAAATTTTTGCAAAATTTCATTTCTATAGATAATTGTTGACGAAACTTTGCATTTTTTAATTTGTAACTTTTGTTAATCTCAAATTTGTTAAAACTTGTTTTAGTGGTTGCTGCAAAAAATACGCAGTATTATGGGTCATCTTGGCCTTGGCTGTAGTAGGTTTAACATTAGGTTTGATTTTCGGCCTTAAGGATAAAAATGACGACAATGTAGGAGGTGTTGGCGCAGTTGCTTCAAACGGAGAAGGATGTGCTGACATTGGGGGGTAAGTAATAAGAAAAAAAAAACACATAAAAATACTTTTTCTAAAAAGTTGGATATTTTCAGAAAAATGTTAAAGGAGGGAGGTTCTGCCATAGATGCTGCCATAGCTACTCTACTCTGCGAGGGTGTAATGTTGCCCCACAGTCTTGGGGTGGGAGGTGGTTTTGTGGCTACCATTTATACGAAAGCTACGGGACGAATTGAATCTCTTATAGCTCGTGAAACTGCCCCCGCTGCATCACATCAAGATATGTTCATTGGCAAAGAGATTACCGGAGCCATATCGGCTGCCATACCCGGTGAGATTTATGGCTATTGGCGACTACATGAGAAATATGGTAAATTACCCTGGAGTACCCTATTCGAACCCACTATTGAACTGTGTGTTAAGGGTCACAAGGTTTCCCGCTATTTGGCCAATGTCCTCAATATGAATGGTGATCGTATTCGCAACGAACCTTCAATGGCTGAGATTTTCGTTAACAAATACACCAATGAATTATACAAGGAAGGTGAGACCATGTATCGTCCACAATTGGGTGAAACTTTACGTATTGTAGCAACCGAAGGACCAGAAGTTATGTATCGTGGTGGTCGTATTGGCAAAAAGTTGGTAGAGGATATTCAAAGTATGGGTGGCATTATAACCGAAGAGGATCTCATGAGATATGAGTAAGACTTGAAAGACTTGTGATATTCACTTTTCACCAAATTTAATTTCGGTAACCCCTTTCTTTCAGAGTTCGCTGGGAAGAACCCATTGTGGCCCATTTCACTGGAGGCTATTCCCTGTATACCACACCATTGCCTACTAGTGGTGCTGTGTTGGCTTTCATTTTAAATGTCATGGAACCTTTGTATACCCATCACCATGATGTCTATTGGCAACGTGTGATCGAGACTTTTAAACATGCCTATGGTCACCGCACTAATTTGGGTGACATTCATTATGAGCCTCAAGTGAAAGAGGTCTATGATCAACTCACAAGTTCCTCATTTGCTGCTGAAATTCGTAAATTGATTAAGGATGATACCACTTTTACTGATTTTGCCTATTATGGAGCTAATTTCACTAATGAAGAGGATCATGGAACAGCAAATTTGGTAGTGTTGGCACCAAATGGTGATGCCATCTCGGTTACTAGCACCATCAATGGCCAGTAAGTATAGCGGTTGATGTGTTTTTCTTAATTTCAGACTATGGTTTCCCTAGCGATGAGTGTGAAAATTAAATTAAATTTTTGTTTATGCTCACGAGCTAAAACGCAATAAGCAACATTGCGTTAAAACTACTCATAAAAACAGAGATTACTTGGATCCAAAGACTTTTAATGTCAATTAAGGTTTCGGTATCCCGAAATAAATCTAGGCTATATAAAATTAAATTTAAGATACCGATCTCATTTATCGAATTTTTATTTTCTTTTTGCGATATCAATTTAGCATATACACAGAAAAAAAGGTGTCTTGTTAATTTTAGGACCAGTTTAACTTCCACATAGTTCAAAAAATTTACTGTAATATAGTTCATTTTTCGTAACCACTGCGAAAATTAACTTAGCTAAAGGAAAACTTATAAAAATTCAGTAAATGTTTTTTAGTTCACTAACTACGAAATGGGACGGATTTTTCCTTAAATAAATTTCCAATACAATAGTTAATGCATCGTTGATTGTATTATAAAAAGACATAGGCAATATAAAAATCTTACTACGAAATGTGGACAATTTACTAAGAAAAATTTTTGTATGGAAAAAAATTTTTATAGTAAAAATTAACTTAACCACAGTACCGATTCGTATGGCGGCTTCCTACAGCTTATTTCGGTTTTTACTATAAGTTGGAGTATATTTCCTCACATTGAAAATTTTAGATAAAGTAGAATAAAAAGTAGTTAATTTAATCCTTGACGGGTGTATATAATTTTTTATGGATTCCTCGTAAATTTTGAATATATTTTACCTTATCCTATAGATAGAATACCAACTAATCAATAAACGTGATACTGGAAATTGAAGTGAGAAGAAATTATGAAATTATTGCATCATCTTTTTTTTTTTTGTGTTTGTTATTGCGATGATGTTATGGAATGTGTGTTGTTGGTATCTTTAGTGGTGATAGTTGTTTTGTTGCAATAGCGAGATCAGAAAGGGATCATGTGTGTGTGGAGTTGTTTTTCTTTACATATGTGTCCTTTATGACTATTTGTGTCTTTGAGTTTTATTGGTGCATTCAGTTCTGTTGATGCATTTATGAAGCGCACACGTGGTGCGCTTGCGTGCGGTATTTGTGTTTATTAATAAAAATACATTTATTTCGTAACATTTTAGAAACTGATAAGTGAATGGTGTGATGTTAGAGAAAACAAAAACACTTTATATTGATAAAAAATAAATAACTCTAAAATAAATCACATATTAAGAAACTGTATATTTCTATTAATAATTTAAAATTAGTGCGGTTTTAAATTGGTTTACATAAAAATATTCATAATGAGTGGTAATAAAATGATCTATATTTACTCTACATCTGGATCACAGTACAATTTTTTGAGTCTATATTTTTATGTTATAGCGAGTCCTTAAGGTGTGTACTAAGTTCGAGTTTAGGTGCTAAAATCAGAAATAAATCAGTAAGAAAAGTATAAAATTATACGCCTTCGATGCAAATTTAAATATAACTTGATGGAGAATAGCTCGAAACAAGTTTTTTATAAAGTTTATATTCTTTAAATGGATTACACGATTAAGAACAGAAAATCGTTTTTAAGCTTATGTAGAACGCTGTTTTTTAATTTAATATGATGAATTGTTTTCAAGTTATTCCAATATATATAGCGGAAGTCCCTTAATTTTGAACATAACCGTATATCTCAAAAAGTCGAGCTCTTAAAAAAACAAGTGTAAATTTGGATTCAGCAACCTCAAATTACTAAAAATTTGATATAAATTTTAAATGAACACAAAAACGGTTCAATTTTGTTCCCATGTATTTCTAAAGAAAACTAATCATGAAAAATTGGGATTTTAGCCACTAAACTCGAACTTAATATCCACCATAAATACTAAATGCTATATTGACAAGTGGAAATTATATCTAATTTTATAATATTTTTATTTCATTTATATTCTGAGAAGGATTTCAAAAATGTCCCATTTGTGCATGGATATGATTCCACTAATGTAGTAATTGGATGATTTTTTTCAATGTGGTAAGTTTTTCGTCCATTTGTAATAAAGCCAAAATTTCTATTTATTAAAAATAATTTTCATTTGCAGGATGACAGCAAATCTAAGGTATTTTTTGGAATCTTCTTACTGTTTAATGCTATCTAAGCTGATATCCCTATTGGCTCTAAGAAAATTCTCTTGTAAGTTAAAGATCAAAATACCATAGAATTTGATAATATTTTTATATTTCATATACCTTTTTAACTTCAGAGGCTTATGACGCAAATCCACACAACAAAAACTAGCGAAATCGGTGAAATTGGACAAAAATGAAATGAAAATAGCAACTTATGGCATATATCTTTCATATGGATAGAAAATGGAAATTGATATTAATTAGTTTCATTCTACTAACATAGAATATTACTCTTTTGAAGAAGCAATTACTAACTACGGAAAAGTAACAACATACAGCGTACAAATAAAAACATTTCTTTTATTGTATATCATAAGCCATAGTTTTATGTAATATAATAATAATTTTTTGAAATAAAATACTGGTAGTTATGAAAAATTGTCTTATATTGAACGAAAAACTTCTTAGTTGTATACAGGCTTGTTGTACCTTTAATTCCTAAATTTATTTACTTCTTTGAAAATTATACTGATAAATAGTTTATTTGAAACCAATTTCTAAATATAGGATTCCCAAAAACTTGTTCATTTTTCCGGATAGCAGGAATATTTTGAATGAGTGTAAGTACATTCTTCCCTCAGCGTAGTAAGAATGAACTAAAATACGATGCAATACATAAACTTATTTATAAGAAAATCATGAACTTCTCTAGATGAAAAAAATCTTTGGCGCCAAATCATGGTCATTCTTACTATGGGTTAGTTCATTTTTCGTAAACAATAGTAAACTTTTTTTTCGGTGTATGTACACTCAAAATATTATTTACTTGGATCCAAAGATTATAAATACTTTCCTTAAGTATTTTGGTATTGATTCCTAGCCAAAGATTTCTCTGCTACAAAGTAGTTTTCCTTGACCACAGCTCAATGGTTTTTGGAACAACAACTTAATTTGGACGACTTCCCGAAATTCATCTTAGAGGGCACAGCGACCATACCATCGATAAACACTGTTCCTTGACGGAATATGGTGAATTTTTTACTATTCGGTAGATTGGTAGAATTCTTGAATTTTTGGTAGATTTTACAAAACAAATTTCTATAGAAATAAAATTTTGACAATAAAATTGTCAAAATAAAATCTGGACAAAATTTTCAATGGAAATAAAATTTTTACAAAAGGACAAAATTTTCAATGGAAATAAAATTTTGACAAAAGTTTCTATAGAAATAAAATTTTGACAAAATTTTCTATGGAAATAAAACTTTGACAAAATGTTCTATATAAATAAAAATTTGACAACATTTTCTACAGAAATAAAAATTTGACAAAATTTTCTACAGAAATAAAATTTTGACAAATCTTTTTATAGAAATTAATTTTGACAAAATTTTCTATAGAAATAAAATTTTGACAAAAATTTTCTATTGAAATAAAAGTTTGACAAAATTTTCTATAGAAATAACATTTTGAAAAAATTTTCTATAGAAATAAAATTTTGACAAAATTTTCTATAGAAATAAAATTTTGACAAAATTTTCTATAGAAATAAAATTTTGACGAAATTGTCTATAGAAGTAAAATTTTGTCAAAATTTTCTATAGAAATAAAATTTTGACAAAATTTTCTATAGAGATAAAATTTTGACAAAATTTTCTATAGAAACAAAATTAAAAAAAAATCAGTAGAAATAAAATGTTGACAACATTACCTGTAGAAATAAAATTTTGACAAAAGTTTCTATAGAAATAAAATTTTGACAAAAGCTTCTATAAAAATAAAATTTTGATAAAAGTTTCTATAGAAATAAAATGTTGACAAAATTTTCTATGGAAATAAAATTTGGACAAAAATTTCTATAAAAATAAAATTTTCACAAAATTGTCTATAGAAATAAAATTTTGACGAAATTTTCTGTAGAAATAAATTTTTGAGAAAATTTTCTATAGAAATAAAATTTTGACAAAATTTTCTAAAGAAATAAAATTTTGACAAAATTTTCTATAGAAATAAAATTTTGACAAAATTTTCTATAGAAATAAAATTTTGACTAAATTTTCTATAGAAATAAAATTTTGACTAAATTTTCTATAGAAATCAAATTTTGACTAAATTTTCTATAGAAATAAAATTTTGACAAAATTTTCTATAGAAATAACATTTTGACAAAATTTTCTATAGAAATAAAATTTTCACAAAATTTTTATAGAAATAAAATTTTCACAAAATTTTCTATAGAAATAAAATTTTGACAAAATTTTCTATAGAAATAAAATTTTGACAAAATTTTCTATAGAAATAAAATTTTGACAAAATTTTCTATAGAAATAAAATTTTGACAAAATTTTCTATAGAAATAAAATTTTCACAAAATTTTCTATAGAAATAAAATTTTGACAAAATCTTGTATAGAAATAAAATTTTGACAAAGTTTTCTATAGAAACAAATTTTTAATTTTTAAAATAGCAACAAAAATATGATCGAAAACTTAAAAAGATTTTTTTGTAATTTGGTAGTTTTGTTCTTCAAATTTCATTGGGAATTCAAGGAATATTTATATATCTAAAAATTGTTGCTAATAGGGATCATTCTTTCATTAGAAGAAAAAAAATTAAATAGCCACAAAAATATGAAAAAAAATTGCACAACATTTTCTATAGAAATAATATTTTAACAAAATTTTCTATAGAAATAAAATTTTGACAAAATTTTCTATAGAAATAAAATTTTCACAAAATTTTCTATAGAAATACAATTTGACAAAATTTTCTATACAAATAAAATTTTGACAAACTCCTGTATAGAAATAAAATTTTGACAAAATCCTGTATAGAAATAAAATTTTGACAAAATTTTCTATAGAAATAAAATTTTGACAAAATTTTCTACAGAAAAAAAATTTTTTGACAAAATTTTCTATAGATATAAAATTTTGACAAAATTTTCTATAGAAATAAAATTAAAAAAAAAAAAATTCTATAGAAATAAAACTTTGACAAAATTTTCTATAGAAATAAAATTTTGACAAAATTTTCTGTAGAAATTAAATTTTGACAAAAGTTTCTATAAAATAAAATTTTTACAAATGCTTCTATAGAAATAAAATTTTGACAAAAGTTTCTATAGAAATAAAATGTTGACAAAATTTTCTATGAAAATAAAATTTTGACAAAATTTTCTATAGAAATAAAATTTTCACAAAATTGTCTATAGAAATATAATTTTCACAAAATTTTCTGTAGAAAATTTTGACAAAATTTTCTATAGAAATAAAATTTTGACAACATTTTCTATAAAAATAACAAAATTTTCTATAGAAATAAAAATTTGACTAAATTGTCTATAGAAATAAAATTTTGACAAAATCTTGTATAGAAATAAAATTTTGACAAAGTTTTCTATAGAAAAATTTTTTAATTTTTAAAATAAAATATGATCGAAAACTTAAAAAGATTTTTTTTAATTTGGTAGATTTGTGGGAACATTTTCTTCAAAATTCATTTAGAATTCATGGGATATTTATATATCCAAAAATTGTCTCTAATAGGGATCATTCTTTCATTCGAAGAAAAAAATTTAAATACCCACAAAAATATGATCGAACACTTAAAAAGATTTTTTTTTAATTTGGTAGATTTGTGGGAACATTTTTTTCAAATTAATGCCGCTCGTATGTCAAAACGTTCTGGATTCGTATAACTTCAAAAATGTCAAGATTTACTATGGGTTGTCTGGTTAGGTTGGCAGATTGCAATACTAGAGTTGCCCAATTCCAAAATATAAAATGCACTCCCGTTGTATTGTTCCAAACGTTTTTAACTCGATAGGAACCGGGATAAGCAACGAACTAATTTATTCTTTTTTTCTAATTTTTTCAAAGGAAATTTGAAATAAAGAAATAATATCACATCTGTTGAATTAATGCGAAATCAATGTAGAGGGTGCTTAAAAAATTGACTTCTGCCCTATGACAAGTCATTGCTTCAGAGCTAATTTTACACCAATTCAAAAGAATACTTTCATTACTTGTTTTCCATTTTTTTTTGATAGAATGTTAAAATTTAATTTGGCAGTCTTTAATAAATTACAAATTCATATCTCTTTTTCAGTTTAGGAGCCAAGGTCCGTTCCCGTCAAACTGGTATTATTTTGAACGATGAAATGGATGACTTTTCCACTCCTGGTGTTACCAATACTTATGGAATTCCAGCATCTCCAGCTAATTATATTAAGCCTGGTAAACGTCCAATGTCGTCGACGTGCCCTAGTATTGTTTTGGACAAACATGGTCATGTAAAACTATTGGTAGGAGGAGCTGGTGGATCAAGGATTACAACATCGGTGGCACAGGTATGTATAATACATTCAAGAAAAATCCATGGGAATTTAGAAGCATGAGTTCAACATGGACATGTGTATTAGTGTAAGTCTATCATCATTATATATATTATATTATATATATTATATCATTTTATATATTTTTAAACAGATTTTTTTATAAAGGTCGTTACTTTTTTAAAGCAATAGATATATTCCGTGTTGCCAGTATTGGGGATATTTTTTCGTGAATGGGGACGAAATTTCTGAGTTGGGGACTTGGGGATATGTTGGGGAATTTCCATAAATTTGGGGATTTTTGTGGGGATTTTTTCGAGAAATCGATTTAATCTTTTTTAAAAAAATTTTATTTCTATAGAAAATTTTCTCAATATTTTATTTCTATAGAACATTTTTTCAAAATTTTATTTCTATAGAAAATTTTCTCAAAATTTTATTCCCATCTAGAAAATTTTGTCAAAATTTTTTCCTATGGTGAAATTTTTGTCAAAATTTTATTTCTATAAAAAATTTCTGTAGAAAATTTTGTTAAAATTTTATTCCCATCTAAAAAATTTTGTCAAAATTTTTTTCCTATGTGGAAATTTTTGTCAAAATTTTATTTCTATAGAAAATATTGTCAAAGTTTTATTTCTATAGAAAATTTTGTCAAAAATGTATTTCTATAGAAAATTTTGTCAAAATTTTATTTCCATAGAAAATTTTGTCAAAATTGTATTTCTATGTAGAATATTTTCTCGAAATTTTATTTTTATATAGAAAATTTTGTCAGAAGTTTATTTCTATAGAAAATTTATGAAATACCACTTTGCGAAATCTACCACAACATCAAAAATGCTACCAATGTACCAAACAATAAAAAAATCTACCATTTCTGGTAGAATTCTACCAACTTTGGCAACATGTTACCACCCAATTTTACTACTTGAATATTTAGAAGTAAATTTTTGTTCATAAATATAAGGTGACCGAACTCCCATTTTCATATCTACAGCATCATCAGTCTCTTGGTGTTCTGGTTCGAATTCTTGATCTTATTGCAGCTTGCTGGATTTGATTTTAATTTTTAAAGTACTGATTTAAAAATTAAAATTTTAATTTTAAAGTACTGATTTTCTACAACAGAACCTTTTGCTTTATTTGTTTTTTTTTTTCAAAAAAAACTTGTCAAAAATGTAATGGGGATTTTCGTGAGGAATTTAAGTTTAAATTGGGGATTTTTGGGGACGAAAACATGATAATTTGGTGACAAGAGCCAGAAAAATACTGGCAACACTGGATCTATTGATTCTTACAAACCATTCTCATCCCAAAAAATGAAATGAAATAGTGCGAGAACGAGTTCAATGTTATCTAGAAGGTAGACATTTAATTTTAGTCAACTTTTATATATATATTACGATTTCTTACCTATATAATCAACCTACCAAACATAGAAGTAGTGCAAGAACGGTTCCAAAGTTATCTAAAAGGTAGTCCTTCGCCATTTTATTCACATTATTTTATATAAATTACGAATTTCTCTTCATATAATCACCCGATTAAACATTTTTCCCCCCTATAGACAATTCTCCGTTATTTTGTCTTCAATGAACCCATCGATGTAGCTCTGAATTCTGGACGTATTCATCATCAATTGGCTCCAATGCTGGTGGATGTGGAACCTGAGGTACCCGAAAGTACCGAAGACTATCTCATTAAAGTAGGTCATGATGTCAATTATTTGCCTCACGACAAAGCCTATTCTGCTTTAACGGCTATTGGCCTTAGGACACAAGTGCCTCATCCGGTTTGTGATCGTCGCCGCGTTGGGAGTGCTGTCGTTGTACATCCTAACAAATAATTCGAACAGGTGTTCAAATCTGATTCGTTGTCGTTAAAAAAAATTGTAACAAGAAATTAAACTGGATTGTAATTCGAAATAATTTGTCATATAAGTATTGGAAGTTTTTATTACTTCGTTTATATAATGCAAGAGGGTGATATCTCAAAACCCCAAAACAAAACAAAATATGTTTGTAATTTTTTCAATATCATAAATGAGAATTAGAAATAAAGTTTACTATTATTTATTTAAATTTTACTTTTTTTTTACTGAAAGTGAAACATTTACAAGAAATACTATTCTTTATAGTTAACATAATTGGGAATTATTACCATATTTCCAATTAGCCAAAATGTGTTGCTTGGGAGTTCGATTTTATTCGATTTATTTCTGTCACATAAATAAATTACGGAAACAAAATGTGATTTAATAATTTTTACGATTTCAATAAAAATTTGCTTTATTTTATAATTTGAATAAAAATATTTTTGGTATATGGAGCACTGGACCTTTAGCAAAATTTCCGGTTATATATTTTTGTATAAAGTAACGTCATTTTTTCTGGTGGGATTGCCGAGGGAATTCCTCATTAATATTTTTTTGTTTGAATGGGTGGTAGTATTAGAGAATAGAGAATTAATATAGAGAATTAGTTGACCTGGTATTTGACTTATCATATAATTCTCTTCTACACTTAGGATCCTTAATTAAAGGAAATATATTACATTAAAAAAAAGTTTCCTACACCCTCACAAAAAATCGCTTCTGTAACATATACTCCCAAACATATTTTGCTTCAAGCATATACATTTTTGGGTATTGCCCAAACATTTATATGTTTGATCTCTACCAATATATAATATGTTTGAAAGCATATTGGTCTAAACAATATATGTTTGGGTAGTCTAAGTTCCAAACATTTCGTATTTTTGCATCCAAATTCAATAATGTTGTCTTCCAAAAAACAATATGTTATTATGTGACCATATAATATGTTTGGAAGCATTTTGCACCCAAAAATATTATATGCTTAAAAAAAATTCTCCCAAACAATATTGTGCTCAAAATTTTATTTATTTATTTATATATTTACAATCATAATGAATTATGAAAATAAACAGGTAATACAGGTGCTAACAACATAGGTTTTCGACCTGAATGCTCAAAATTTTGTTTCTGCCCAATTGTATATTCCCCGACATCTTTCTCACTTCCACGAGATTTTTTAGTTCTTAGCACCTTTTTCTGTAATACAAACATTGTAGAAGAAATTATTCAATTTTATGATTTTTTATTCTATTTTAATTTTACCTTTTGCCGGACGGGGATTCGAACAGCGGACCACACAGTTTGTAAGGATCAAAGAAGTAGCTGATCAATTGCCCAAGGAAAAATAAAATGTTAATTTTGTAATAACAAGCAACAACCACCAACTTAATTCAATATCGCTCCCTGTTAAATAGCGCTCCAAGCTACTAAACACATATATGTTTATAGGCTATTTCTAAATTAATATATGTTTGCATTCAAGCATATTATATTTACAAACATTTTATGTCCCAAACATAATATGTTCTAACATATTAACATATATGTCCCAAACATGTTATGCTAGTTTATGAACATTATATGCTTGCACTCAAAAATATTGTGTTTAAAAATTTGTGTTCCAAACATATAATGTTTATAGCCAAACATATGAAAAACAGTCTTTTTCAACCGTGTAGAATGCAAAATTTTCTCTTAAGGATTGTGGTATAATTTCCAAGTCAAAGATGCGGCTTCTTTATAAAAGTGAAATTTTTAGTAAGCTATCTATCTTCACTGAAAGAAATTTCACTAAAATTTTTCCAATTAAAACTTTAATTGACTTTTAAAAAATATTCAATTAACAATTTAGTTGATTCAAAAAAATTTTTTAATTGAAACAAAATGCAGTCACAAAAATTAACAGTATCAATTAATGTTTTAACTGGATCAATTATTTTTTTAATTGACTTTCAATAAATTTTTTAATTAATACTATCATTTCTGTGATTGAAGACATTTCAATTAAAAAATTTATTGGATCTATTAATTTCGTGAGTGCATCAGAAAAGAAATTTTTTGTGTGTTTAAAAAATCGAGGTTATATACAATTAAATCTAGAATATATTCATTCATCGATTTTTATTTCTTCTTTTGCTATTTGCTATTATATTATTTTTAAATTGGTATTTATCTGTATATTCCAATTTAAAAATCCAAATTGTAAAATATACTTTAAAGTAAAAATATTTTTGTTTTAATTAAATAAAATTATACCAAATATTCCAAATCCTTAAAAAAAGTCAAAAATTAGATTATTTCTTTAAATCAGAAATATTTTTTTATGTTCGTTAAACTTTGCCTCCACAGAAAAAAGATCACCAAAATATAAATTAATTGATACTTTTAACCTTTAAATCAAACTAGAAAAATTAAGTCAATTACGTCAATGATTGAATTTTTTTTAATGTTCGCTTAAAAAAATTAATTGTTACAATTAACTTTTTGATCACATTTTTAATTGATTTTTTTGGAAACAATAAATCTCTGAATCAAACTAAAAAGGTTTAAAAATAGTTATAGAAAGTTATGGAAATATAATATAGCGATTAAAAATAGTTTCGCTTTTAAGTAAAAAAATTTGCAATCAACATCAATTAAAAATTTAATTGAATCAATTAAAAAGTTGATTGTAATTTGCTAATGAAATCTATTAATTGTTTAATCAAATATTTTTATTTTTGATGCCCATTTAAGAAATAGTTGCGATTTCTCAATTTTAATGAAAAATTACGAAACATTTTTCCGAGTATAACATCAAGTTTTCGATCCTATACTCAAAGTTGATGTCTTTGGAAAATTATTTTAACTAAAGGGAAAATAATTATAAATAAATAAAAAAAATAATTGATTGAAAAAAATATTTGAGTTTTAAGACCCAAATCAATTAAATTTTCAATTGAGCCAATTAAAATATTAATTGGAAAGAACGGAAAAAATCAATTAATTTTTTAATCAAATACATTTTTATTTCTATGATCCTTAATTCTGTGATTGATACTAACATTATCGTGATTGAAGAAATTTTAATTAAAACAATAATTGGATCAATTAATATCGTGATTGGATCAAAAACAATTTTTCCGTGTAGTGGTTTAACTGGTTTTTGAGTGTATAAAACTTTTTGGTGTTTGATCGAAGATAGGATTGAACCATTCACCCTTTGAACAGATATGCTAGACATTGCACTACGGTGGTTGAAATTAAAACAGTAATGTGAGTTTTTAAATCAATTACACATATTACTTAGAATTTTAACTGTATGTGTAGGCTTTGTTAATATCTCTAAAATAAAATGGAATACTCGACCAATTATGTTAATCCTGGATTGTCTTCATAAAATTTCTTTATTTGAGGGAAGTCGCGTATTTGACTTGGAATCATGGTTGCCACAGTTGGAAGAATTATACCTAAAATGGTAGATTTTTTACTGTTTCATAGATTGGAAGAATTCTTGATATTTTGGTAGATTTTGCAATATAAAAACAAGTAAGGAAAGTCTAAAGTCGGGCGGGGCCGACTATATTATACCCTGCACCACTTTGTAGATCTAAATTTTAGATACCATATCACATTCGCCAAATATGTTGGGTGCTATATATAAAGGTTTGTCCCAAATACATACATTTAAATATCAATCGATCTGAACAGAATTTGATAGACTTCTACAAAATCTATAAACTAAACATTTATGTTAAGTCGGCTAATGCGCTAGGGTGGAACACAATGTTAGTAAAAAAATATGGGAAACATTTAAATCTGAAGCAATTTTAAGGAAACTTCGCAAAAGTTTATTTATGATATGTATGTATGTCGATATGTATGTATTAGAAGTTTAGGAAAATTAAAGTCATTTTTACAACTTTTCGACTAAGCAGTGGCGATTTTACAAGGAAAATGTTGGTCCTTTGACCATTTTTGTCGAAATCAGAAAAACATATATATGGGAGCTATATCTAAATCTGAACCGATTTCAACCAAATTTGGCACTCATAGCTGTAATGCTAATTCTACTCCCTGTGCAAAATTTCAGCTAAATCGGAGTTAAAAATTGGTCTCTGTGGTTATATGAGTGTAAATCGGGCAAAAGATATATATGGGAGCTTTATCTAAATCTGAACCGATTTCAGTAAAATTTGGCACATTTGACTACACTACTAATTGTACTCAAAGTGCAAAATTTCAACCAAATTGGGGTAAAACTTTGGCTTTTGGGACCGTATTAGTACATATCGGGCGAAAGATATATATGGGAGCTATATCTAAATCTGAACCGATTTCAATAAAATTTGGCACACTTAACTATAGTACTAATTGTTCTTCTTGTGCAAAATTTTAAATAAATTAGGGTAAAACTCTGGCTTCTGGGGCCATATAAGTCCATATCGGGCCAAGTATATATATATATATATATATATATATATATATATATATATATATATATATATATATATATATATATATATATATATATATATATATATATATATACATATATATATATATATGTATATATATATATATATATATATATATATATATATATATATATATATATATATATATATATATATATATATATATATATATATATATATATATATATATATATATATATATATATATATATAAATATGGTAGCTATATCTAAATCTGAACCGATTTCTTCCAAAATCAATAGGGTTCTATTCTGAGACACATACTTGTGCCAAATTTGAAGACGATTGGATTAAAACTGCGGCCTAGACTTTGATATCAAAAATGTGTTCACGGACAGACGGACATGGCTATATCGACTCAGCAGCCCACCTTTTGCATTTTTGCCAAAGACACCATGTGTCTATCTCGTCTCCTTCTGGATGTTGCAAACATATGCACTAACTTATAATATCCTGTTCCACAGTGTGGCGCAGGGTATACAAAATAAATGGTACATCAATTTTCTATAGAAATAAAATGTTGACCAATTTTCAATAAAAATAAAAATTTCACAAAATTTTCTACAGAAATAAAATTTTCAAAAAATTTAAAAATTTTCTATAGAAATAAAATTTTGAAAAAAATTTTCAAGAAATAAAATTTTGACAAAATTTTCTATAGAAATAATATTTTGACGAAATATTCTATAGAAATAAAATGTTGACAAAATTTTCTATAGAAATAAAATTTTAACAAAATTTTCTATAGAAATAATATTTTGACGAAATATTCTATAGAAATAAAATGTTGACAAAATTTTCTATAGAAATCTATTTTTATCTAAATTTTCTATAGAAATAAAATTTTGACAAAATTTCGTATAGTAATAAAATTTTGACAAAATTTTCTATAGAAATAAAATTTTATCTACATTTTCTATAGACACAAAACTTTGAAAAAATTTCCTATAGAAATAAAATTTTGACAAAATTTTCTATAGAAATAACATTTTGACAAAATTTTCTATAGAAATAAAATTTTGACAAAATTTTCTATAGAAATAAAATTTTGACAAAATCTCCTATAGAAATAAAATTTTGACAAAATTTTCTATAGAATTAAATTTTATCTAAATTTCCTATAGAAATAAAATTTTGACAAAATTTTCTATAGAAATAAAATTTTGACAAAATTTCCTATAGAAATAAAATTTTGACAAAATTTTCTATAGAAATAAAATTTTATCTAAATTTTCTATAGACATAAAACTTATTTTTTAATGGAAGGAAAATGTTTACAAAATTTTCTATAGACATAAAACTTTGAAAAATTTTTCTATTGAAATAATATTTTGATAAAATTTTCTATAGAAATAAAATTTTGACAAAAGTTTATATAGAAATAAAATTTTGACAAAAGTTTATATAGAAATAAAATTTTGATGAAATTTTATATAGAAATAAAATTTTGATAACATTTTCTATAGAAATACAATTTTGACAAAATTTTCTATAGGAATACAATTTTTATTTTTTTTTTTAAGTTTGGTAAATTTTTGGTAAATGTTTCTTCAAATTTTAATAGATTATTTTTGGCACGAGTGGTAACCGTGCTTGGAATCTGTATCAAAATTCTGATATAATCAAAGTAAATGGATTCAGTCGACTTTCCTTCTTTAGTACGGAATGAAAATATTTAGATTAAAGTAAAATATTTTTTCTTCGGAATGAAGTTGTACTTTTTTGGTGAGTCGGAATAAAACCACATTTTTAAACGATTATGTTGGGAAGCCCTGAACTATATCTCACAAAGTATTAACCTAATCCAAATATGTTATCTTTATTAAATGTCATAAAAAATATTTGCAATAAAGATCGACATCAAGATGGAATCTCAATAAAGTTAAGAAGAAAAAATAAAACATGTATATTTGATAAAGTGTCAAATTATGAAATAATTTCATTCGCCACAAATCTTCAGAAACAAAAATGAATTATAATCGTGATAACAATAACAAAAATCGACAGGGACGCATTTTATGTACCCTCTACTAAGGATTTGAATTATAAGACTCAGGTGAGGATTAATGTTGTGTCGTTCCGGAATGAACTAGTTCCAATGAACGGTTCACTGAAAGGAACGATTGTCATTAGTTCCATCCCTTTCGTTCTCATCGTTCCTTTTGTCATATATTTTTATTTTCAATTTGCGCTCCATCGTTCCGTTGATCGCAGTTTGATTTTTGACTTTTGTTTTGACAGTAGTAATTAATTTTGGCGGGTATGTATATTAAATTATTGATTGATATGCTGCTGTTTAACACTGGAAAGTCATCCTTACTTTTTGTACACTAACGTCATCCTTCGTCATTTTGACTACGGCCTATTTCAAGGCCCTATAAATGTATCGTGGACAAAAATTATAACCAAAATTTAGTTTATTTTGTTACGCAGTTCAGTTTTAATTAATAACAAACAAAAATTCATATAATGGTTGAATTAGTATAACTAATGTTTATCATTTTCAAATCGACCAGAACACGCTTTACGTCGAAATTAACATTAAGCGTCGTCATTTCGACGAAGTATGCCTGTTCAGGGTTAATAGAACCATTAGTTCCATCTCAGGTTCTTCACAAAAAAAATCTTTTAAGATTAGTCTTGGGCAACATCGTTCATCGGAACTAGTTCGTTCCGGCACGACACAAGACTAAGATAAAGTTATTGCAATGAATTATTTTACACAAAGTATAGTATTATTAAAACCAAAGACCCATCCAAAGAGTTTAGTTTTACTTTACTTACTTTATCAAATTTTCCGTTTCATTCATTATTTTTTCTTACAAACTATTTGAAGTAATTTAACAAAATTTTCCATATTTTCTATATATCTTTTAATTGACCACGAACTTCGTTGCACAAAGTAAACAAACAATTTCATGTCTGTCTTTAGATGGAAGTGATGACAAATGTAAAAAAGCCGCAACGGTGGAACGATTTGAAGGAACTAGTTCCTTTGTACAAAAGGAACGATGAGTCTGGATCACTGCGGTGAACGATTTTGCCCATGACTAGTGAGGATAAATAAAATAAATTGAAACCAGTGAAATTGATCAGATTGCTGATCTCAAAAAGAGCCATAAACGAATACAATATCTAACTCTGGTCTCTGATCTTGGTGTTTGTTCTACTACCTCTATGTTTTTCTTGTTTTTTTTCAGACTTTGGAATATCATACGTTTTAGAAATTTATCCGTTGTTTAAATTTTTCGATGCATTGGTTTTAATACACAGATCGCTAACCAAAACTTTTTTTACTAATGAAGTTTGTTCAGCTGGATAGATCGCAAACATTCGATGAAGTTCGGCATAAAGGTCTAATCAGAAAAAGAAAACTTTAACTACTTCCCAAAAATTATTAAGAAATCTTAAGATCATATCTCACTGATCGATTTTCCCGCATACGATATCACAATGCGTTTACAGGACTTTACTCCATGTTGGTAGATATTTTAGTATTTAGCTCATAGTCCTTTGTTTCCTATTGTAGTTTTAACTCGTCTTGACATACTTCTACTAAGTTTTTTTTTAATTCTTTTGGTACATTCGACTAATTGTGCTGAACTTGGCTCTAGATCTCATCGCTATTTGTTGGTGCTCTTTGGTAGAATCTAAAGCGCCTTTTAACCAGAGTTCAAAACTTCGCCATGGGATTGAGATCGGAGCTTCGTGGCGGCCATTTGAGCATTTGAAAACTTTGTTCCGACAACCATTTCTTTACTATTTTGTAAGTACACAAAAACACATCTCAGGAAATTTTTTTCCAATAAAAGTCCTAATTGAGTTTTAAAAAATATTCAATTAAAAATTTAATTGATTCAACACATTTTTTAATTGAAACAAAAATCAGTCATAGAAATTGATTGTATCAATTAATTTTGTAATTGGATCAATTAATGTTTTAATTGATTCTATCATTTTTGTGATTAAAGATATTTCAATTAAAAATTAATTGGATTAATTAATTTCGTGGTTAGGTTAGGTTAGGTTAAAGTGGCAGCCCGATTAAGTTTCAGGCTCACTTAGACTATTAAGTCTATTGTGATACCACATTTAACTAAAAGTACCTATTACATATGGCCACTTCTAGTTTTAACCACTGAACCTTCTCTATTATTTTCTTTTGTTGAACCAACCAGATTGTTCCAAAAACATTAACAGACTGCCTAGGTTAGGTTAGGTGGCAGCCCGATGTATCAGGCTCACTTAGACTATTTAGTTCATTGTGATACCACATTGGTGAATTTCTCTCTTATCACTGAGTGCTGCCCGATTCCATGTTAAGCTCAATGACAAGGGACCTCCTTTTTATAGCCGAATCCGAACGGCGTTCCACATTGCAGTGAAACCACTTAGAGAAGCTTTGAAACTCTCAGAAATGTCACCAGCATTACTGAGGTGGGATAATCCACCACTGAAAAACTTTTTGGTGTTCGGTCGAAGCAGGAATCTAACCTTGTGTGTGCAAGGCGGGCATGCTAACCATTGCACCACGGTGGCTCCCTAACATACTGCTTAAGTTAACGTTTTCCAGGTCCGCCAGTAATCTAAAGCTATATGCCCCTAAAATTTGTTTACGCCTTACACAAAATGCAGGACACTCACACAAGAGGTGTTTAATTGATTCCTTTTCCTCCCCATCATGACAGCTCATACAATAGTCATTATACTTCGCACCAATAGTTTTTGCAAATTCGCCTATCAGGCAGCGACCCGTTATAGCAGATATCAGAAGTGATATCTGACGTCTTGAGAACACTAGCATATTTAATGTGCGGTTCAAGTTCAAATGGGGCCATATTTGCTTGGTGTCGTTACAACCCTTGCAATTCTCCCATCGAACATTTACCAACATGGCGGCTTTCTCACGCAGTAAGAGCTTGCAGGTTGCCAGAGACATACCAACGGATTCTAGTTCCCCTGGAATATGTAAGGTAGTTCCTAGCCTTGCTAACTCTTCTGCTTGACAATTTCCCGGATGTTCCTATGGCCAGACACCCATATCAGGTGACTACTGTACTGATCAGCCATCTCGTTGAGAGATTTGCGGCAGTCGATGGCCGTTTTCGAGTTAAGGAACACAGAGTCCAAGGATTTTATTGCAGGTTGACTGTCTGAGTATATATTAATGCCAAAAATTTTTGGAACATTACTTCTCAGCCAATTCGCCACCTCTGTTATTGCTAATATTTCAGCCTGAAAAACACTACAGTGATTAGGTAATCTTTTCGCTATTCGAAGTTCCAGATCTGTAGAATATACTCCGAAACCCACTTGTCCATCCAATTTGGAGCCATCAGTGTAGAAATCTGTATAACATATCTTGCATTCCCCGCCTCACTGTAGGGAATTAGAGTTTCAAACTTTTTGTCTAAAAGTGGTTTCGCCATAGGGTAATCCACTACGTTAGGCACATCTGGCATTATTTCGAGGACCAAACTGTGACCGTACATGCATTAGCGTAGCTAGACAATTCTCCTAGGGGGGGCTATAGCCCCCCTAGCTAAAAATTTATATTTCATTTATTTATATTTCAATTTATGTTTTATTTCATAAAAATGAATAAAAAATAGACATCAAAATAACTCGAAAATTAATTTATAATAAAGCAAGTAAAAGTAGTTCCACACATTTCCCAGCAAAAAAATTTGGAAGTTCTTCCAAAGACACAACTTTAAAAGCACTTCCAGAAGATGTACTCCCAATGATGTTCTTTATTTTAACTACTCAGGAAGTTCTTTAAATTCAATTATTTATAACTTGGTTTTTTCATACTTTTAAAGGGAAATTTTAACTTTTTTGTTTCAAATACCTTAACAACGAAGTAAGAATTCATAAAATGGTACAAATAATTTGAATTTTGTCGAAAAAAATTCTAAATCCAATCTGAAAAACTTGTGAATTTTTGAAAATATTTGAGGTCAAACGTTTCCGACAAGCATTAGAATCCATTAAAAATTATAAAAATTATTTATTTGACAAAATATAACAGAATTTTTTAATTTACATTCAAAACATTGAATTCGGATCACACCTAAAGAAGTGATGCAAATTCAGTGCAACGGCTGTTGAAATGGAGGACTTCCGTCCTATGACAAGCCCATGTTAAATTCATCACTTCTTCGCCAATTTTGCACCACTTCCGGATCCAAAAAGATCATTTTCATTACTTTTTTGGCGACGATTTTTTGGCAGGGCTTGTTTATTTTTTTATAAAAATGGAAAATCGTAAATAGGTTTTCAAATTCTGGGGGGGGGGCTAAAATTTTTCTGGGGGGGTCTAAGCCCCCTCCCCAGAGGCCTTCCTACGCTTATGCGTACATTTTTTCCGACCACAGCTATAGCTCACGCAACCGCTCAGCCGTTATTGCAGCTGACTGTTTGGCCAAAATGTCTAAAGACAATAGATGCAGCATGACATTCAGGGAATATGTTCCTGTCTTACTGCATGCGCCTGAGATACACAAGCACGGCATACGCTGAACTTTAAACCTGTCGATTGCTGAAGTGGCGGGGCCACCAGACTACAAACCATATAGCATTATATTAGGTCTAACCAATGCACAATTTTCGGTTTTAGTCTCCACTTTTTTCCTATTGCCTTTTTGCACGAGTATAAAGCTTCCGTGGCTTTCCTCGCCCTTTCTTCAATATTAAACCTAAAGTTCAGCTTCCTGTCCAGAATAACGCCAAGATATTTTGCACACTCACCAAAGGGAATTTCAATACCGCCTAAGGATATGGGCTTAACCGTGGTAGTTTTGCGATCTTTGCAGTACATGACTAATTCGGTCTTGGCAGGATTTACTCCAAGACCATTCTCTTTCGCCCATTTCTCATGCATCCGGAGGGCTCTTTGTATAACATCTATGATTGTGGATGAGAATTTTCCCCTGACTGCTAGAGCCACATCGTCTGCGTATGCCGTCACTTTTATCCTTTCTTTTTCTAGGGAAACCAGAATGTTGTTTATAGCAACATTCCAAAGAAGAGGTGATAGAACTCCTCCTTGGGGAGTGCCTCTGATCACATACCTTTGTATGTTTGCTTTTCCTAGTGTGACTGAAATACGTCTCCTCATTAGCAGTTCGTCTAGCAGCCTAAGTATACCTGGATCAACATTCAGAGTTGCCAGTCCATTTAATATCGAGCTCGGATGGGCGTTATTGAATACCCCCTCGATGTCTAGAAACACCACGATTGTGTATTCATTGACATATAGTGAGCTTTCAATAAAGCCGACTAGTTCATGCAAAACGATCTCAGTAGACCTGCCCTTCGAGTATGCATGCTGCCGTTTCGAGAGAAAACTTGAATCGACGCTAGTTCTATCATCCTCTCCAGAGTCTTAAGTAGGAATGAGGATAAGCTGATTGGTCGGAAATCCTTCGCACTCGAGTGAGAGGTTTTTCCTGCTTTAGGTATGAAAACGACTTTTGTTTCCCTCCACTTTTCTGGAATATATGCTAACTTTATACATCCTTTATATATCACCGTTAACCAAGGGATAATTCTGTCAGTCACTGCTTGTAACTCCGACGGAGTAATTCCATCAGGTCTGGGGGATTTGAATGGCCCAAAGCTATTTAACATCCATTTTATTCTAGATTCCGATACAATTTCCAGGAAAATGTGTGTCCAATAGTACCTCTAGCGTCTTCTCCCTGGACGTTGTCCAATTACCGATGTTTTAATGAAACCTGGAGCGGAGTTAGTGGATGCTAGTACCTTCCGTAGTCTGGAAGCCTCGGACGTATTCTAAATATTGCTGCAGTAAACATTCCAAGAGTTATGCTGAGCCTTTCTCAGTTCTCGCTTCTTGTAAGCGTCCCAATCCTCAGGAGCTCTGGTGGGCTTCGCTTTATTTCCTCATATTACTTAACTCCGTAGACCACCATGGTGGTTGATTTTTCCCCCTTGGCTTCCCTCTAGGACATGCAGCTTTCAATGAGATGTTGAATGCCTTAGTAATCCGCTCCACTGCGTGTTCGATATCCACCACACGTGAAATTCGTAATAAGTACTTATTACGATGAAATAATCCGCTATTAAAAAAACACGTCCGTGTTCAGTTCGACGGTTGAATAATTATAACTTCGTGATTGAAAACAAAAAATATTTTTTTGTGTGTATGCTTGGATATGCCGTCTTGTTGAGACAAAGTTGATTGGAAAATATCAAGGTATTCTCCTTTTTTCTTGATTCTTTATCACTAACCAGCGTTAACGGTTTGCTTGACGAGGTGTTTTTGGAAAATTTGTCGTTACGAGGTCATTACCAGTAATATTCTGAGGTCGTTACCACTAATGTTCTTTTGCATCGGTTGGAAAGCGGTTTATTTTTGTTGTTATCTGACCAAAATCGTTTAGAATTTCTTAAAATGTGTAAATTTTACCAATAATGCGGCCATCATGAACTTCGTATGGTACTGAAGACATTTTTGCAATTTTGAACTCCTTTTTTTTTCCTTCAAACTACGAAATTTTCTTTAATAAGTGAAAAAAATTAATTTATGTCTAACAAATTTTCTTGAATTTGTCAAAAAATATTTACTTATTTTTGTAAAATCGGCGTTATATCTCCGTTTCTAATACAGTTTAGTTAAAATTTTCTTCACATACATACATATGATATGCCAGGTAACAATTTTTTTATCTGACATTTACTAAGTAAAAACAAGTAAGGAAAGACTAAAGTCGGGCGGGGCCGACTATATTATACCCTGCACCACTTTGTAGTTCTAAATTTTCGATACCATATCACATCCGTCAAATTTTTTGGGGGGCTATATATAAAGGTTTGTCCCAAATACTTACATTTAAATATCACTCGATTTGGACAGAATTTGATAGACTTCTACAAAATCTATAGACTCAAAATTTAAGTTGGCTAATGCACTAGGGTGGAACACAATGTTAGTAAAAAAATATGGGAAACATTTAAATCTGAAGCAATTTTAAGGATACTTCGCAATATGATTTATCGCTCGATATATATGTATTAGAAGTTTAGGAAAATTAGAGTCATTTTTACAACTTTTCGACTAAGCAGTGGCGATTTTACAAGGAAAATGTTGGTCGATATCAGAAAAACATATATATGGGAGATATATCTAAATATGAACCGATTTCAACCAAATTTGGCATGTATAGCTACAATGCTCTGTGCAAAATTTCAACCAAATCGGAGTTAAAAATTGGCCTCTGTGGTCATATGAGTGTAAATCGGGCGAAAGCTATATATGGGAGCTATATCTAAATCTGAACCGATTTCAACCAAAATTGGCACACATAGCTACAATGCTAATTATACTCCCTGTGCAAAATTTCAACCAAATTGGGGTAAAACTCTGGCTTCTGGGACCGTATTAGTCCATATCGGGCGAAAGATATATGGGAGCTATATCTAAATCTGAACCGATTTCAATAAAATTTGGCACACGTGACTATAGTGCTAATTGTTCTTCTTGTACAAAATTTTAAGCAAATTAGGGTAAAACTCTGGCTTCTGGGGCCATCTAAGTCCATATCGGGCGAAATATATATATGGGAGCTATATCAAAATCTGAACCGATTTCTTCCAAAATCAATAGGGATCTATTCTGAGCCAAAACACATACTTATGCCAAATTTGAAGTCGATTGGATTAAAACTGAGGCCTAGACTTTGATATCAAAAATGTGTTCACGGACAGACGGACATCGCTATATCGACTCAGGAGCCCACCCTGAGCATTTTTGCCAAAGAGACCATGTGTCTATCTCGTCTCCTTCTGGGGGTTGCAAACATATGCACTAACTTATAATACCCTGTTCCACAGTGTGGAGCAGGGTATACAAAATCATAATTTCGAAAACAAAATTTAACTGAAAATTCCCAATTTCAAAAATTTTATGAAAAACAAAAATTATGTACCTTCTTTTAATTAAAATTTCTTAATTTTAAAGACATTTTTACCTAATTATGCATGTCTTTAAATTATGCGAAATTATCCTTTATATTAAATCAATATTGTATTCAGTGTAGATTCAAACCACATGATCTGCTAATAAAAATTAAATAAAAAGTTTTCTTAATTTAAATAAATTTACACAAAATTGCCTAACTATTTAACAATTAATAATATTTCATGGAAAGACCCACATCGTTTTTACAACGCCCATTTATTTACATTCAAATTTCAATATGAAAAAAATTGAAAGAAAAACGTTTATTGTAACCATCTGGTAACACTCACTTATTGGCCACCCAAATAGTAAATAGATAAGCCAAAGTGTCAAATGGTGTTAGCCGGATTGGTTTTTTAGTGACGCCTGTCACTATCATTTTACGATCTCTCCGATAATGCTCAATTATCGATAGATATTGTGATGCCGGTGAGAGTTTTTTTTTAACGACGTTTTTATGTATGTCGTCAACCCTCCCTCTCACTATCCTCGTTAACCCAAAAGGTAATATCGTAAAAAGTAATAACGTAAACAAAAATAAACATGGTAAAAATAACAACAATACAACAGAGCAAACATCTCGACCCCCTACCAACAACAGTAATAATAAAAGGTTGGTGTTGAGTCAAATAGCGAGTTGAGTTGCTTCTTAGGAGTGGAGCGAAGAAGAACGTTGAACTAACGCAGCGTTGGCGTTGATTTTACTAAAATCCTCTTAACCTTTATAACGTGTTTGTGAATTTTATTTAGTTGCCGGTGAAATTTGCAGAGTAAAGGTTACGTTTTCACGGAAGCGAAAAGGAAATCTATAGTAAATCGGGGTTTAAAACGAGTGGCGATCGAAGTGCTATAAAGTGTGGGGGGTGCGCGAGTGGCCTTAAATATAAAGGATTTTTTTTGAGAAGGAGGAAATTTTTTTTCTGAATTGAAAAAAAAAAAATTGGAAAAAACAAAATTTTTGAAAATGAAGTAAGTGAAGTTCTAAACCAAGTGTACTTTTTTTTTAAATTTTTTCGATTAATTGTGGTGTTTTGAGAATATATATTGATTATATTATTTGACAAAAAAAAGAGAAAGTCTCCAAAATAAACCAAAACAAAAACGAAAACCTTTGCTTTGAAAATGCAATAGTCAGTAAAGTTGAAAAATATGTGTATATGGAAAAGAACAATAACACTAGACAACAAACAAAAATATTTTTTTTTTATGTAATTCGATTCACTATTAATTGGATTTATTCAACAATAAAATTGTTTTGGCGTAAGAAATACAAAAAAAAAAAAAAAACAAATAAAAAAGAGAGAAAAATTAAAAAAGAAAGAAGCACAAAATCGTGAAAAAATATTGGATTCAAAGAGTGTGGTCCTTATTTAAATATAACCCCCCGCCAAAGCCAATTGAAAATTATTTTAGTACATGAAAATTAATTGATTGTAGTTAACACTTTCCTCAATGTGGGGAAATCTTCCAGATTTTTTCATTATAGGAAATGATCCAAGTATACTTTCTCAAAAATACTTAAATATTTTCCAAACTGAAAAAAATATTTACGTGATATTAAAGATTACGCAACCTCAATTGTAGGATGCGAAATTTACACACTATTTAGGACAAATTTCTTTAAAATAATGAAAATTTAATTAAAAAAAGTTTATAATCTTTGCTTCAAAAATTTTTTCATTAAATTTAGGACACACATTTTGCGTCCCTTCGTTAAATTTGCATGTCAAATTTTCCTTAAAGTAAAGACACAAGTTTTTTGATTTAAAGAAATCGTCCTTAAATTAACTGAAATATTGAATCTTTCGATTTATGTTAAGATAAAAACGCTTCAAATATATGCTAAGAATTATTTTGAGGATTTAGCATCTTTGGTTTAAAGTTTTTTTGGAATTAAAAAATATTTTTTACTACGAAGTATCCGTCATAATTTGGATTTTTAAACTGTTGTTTGTACATAAATAGCTTTATTAATATACCGGAAAAATATTATGAAAATTCGATAAATGATTTGGATCCTGATTCTAGATTTAAAGCCAGATAGGTCTTAAAAAATTTCCTTATTTTAAAGAACCCGCATCTTTGGCTCGGAATCAATACCAAAATCCTTAAAAGAAGGTCAAAATCTTTGGATCCAAGTAAACTTTTTTTAGTGTGTGAGAAAATCTTCCAGATTTTAATTATAGGTAATGATCCAAGTATACTTGGATTGTATATTCACAATTGTACTAATTTCGAATTTCTCAAAAAAAAAAATATTTAAAAATTTTCCACAATATATTTACGTGATATTAAAGATTACGCAACATAAATTTTAGTATGCGCAATTGACAAAATATTAAGGACAAATTTCTTTAAAATACGGAAATTTTAATTAAAATAAAATTTATAATCTTTGCTTCAAAAAAAATTTTTTATTAAATTTAAGATACAAATTTTGGAAAATTGCGTCTTTCCGTTAAGGCCGTATGTCTTTGAACTAAGGCAAATTTTCCTTAAAGTAAATAAGGAATTAAGGCTATTACTTTATTACCAACTATGTAACAATTGTAATATATTTTTTGGCTATAAATAGGTAGCTTTTTGTATTACAAAATTGAATGAAATAAAAAAAATAAAAAAACCGAAAAAAATTACGCAAAAACAACGCTTCAAAGCCAATTGAACCTTAGTTTAGTACATGAAAATTAATTGATTGTAGTTAACATTTTCCTCAATGTGCGAAATCGTCCAGATTTTAATTATAGGAAATGATCCAAGTATACACTGAAAAAAATAATGTCGTGAGGTCAAAAATTTCATGTCTTTAAAATACGAATGCAAATTTTGCTTAGCATGGAAGACGCATTTCTCCAATATAAAGTTTTTTTCCTTGTCCAAAAGTCGATAAGCTTTTCGATGAAGTCGTAATGTCCTTATAATTAAGTGATTTGACTTCAAAATGGGTATCATAATATGAAAGAAAAAATTTTTGGGGTAATCAGGTCGAAACCTATGTTGTTAGCACCTATATTACCTGTTTATTTTCATAATTCATTATGATTGTAAATATATAAATAAATAAAATAAATATTTCGGGTAAGGTCAACTTGGCTTTAATAATTCAGAAAATTTCTTTAAATTTAATGAAATTGTCTTTTTGCATCTTGACACTTTATTTTAAAGACGTTTTTTATTTGAAACTTAACAGGTTGGCTGATAAGTCCCCGGTCTAACAAAGAAAAACACATTTGTTTTGTCAAAATTCGTTTTTATTATTCAACATAGTTCCCTTCAAGAGCGATACAACGATTATAACGAGCTTCCAATTTTTTGATACCATTTTGGTAGAACTCCTTTGGTTTTGCCTCAAAATAGGCCTCAGTTTCGGCGATCACCTCTTCCTTGCAGCCAAATTTTTTCCCTGAGAGCATCCTTTTGAGAACAGGAAAAAGTCGCTGGGGGCCAGATCTGGAGAATACGGTAGGTGCGGAAGCAATTCGAAGCCCAATTCATGAATTTTTGCCATCGTTCTCAATGACTTGTGGCACGGTGCGTTGTCTTGGTGGAACAACACTTTTTTCTTCTTCATATGGGGCCGTTTTGCCGCGATTTCGACTTTCAAACGGTCCAATAACGCCATATAAGAGGCACTGTTGATGGTTTTTCCCTTCTCAAAATAATCGATAAAAATTATTCCATGCGCATCCCAAAAAACAGAGGCCATTACTTCGCCAGCGGACTTTTGTGACTTTCCGCGCTTCGGAGACGGTTCACCGGTCGCTGTCCACTCAGCCGACTGTCGATTGGACTCAGGAGTGTAGTGATGGAGCCATGTTTCATCCATTGTCACATATCGACGGAAAAACTCGGGTGTATTACGAGTTAACAGCTGCAAACACCGCTCAGAATCATCAACACGTTGTTGTTTTTGGTCAAATGTGAGCTCGCACGGCACCCATTTTGCACAGAGCTTCCCCATATCCAAATATTGATGAATGATATGACCAACACGTGCCTTTGATATCTTTAAGGCCTCTGCTATCTCGATCAACTTCATTTTACGGTCATTCAAAATCATTTTGTGGATTTTTTTGATGTTTTCGTCGGTAACCACCTCTTTCAGGCGTCCACTGCGTTCACCGTCCTCCGTGCTCATTTCACCACGCTTGTATTTTGCATACCAATCATTTATTGTTGATTTCCCTGGGGCAGAGTCCGGAAACTCATTATCAAGCCAAATTTTTGCTTCCACCGTATTTTTTTCCTTCAGAAAACAGTATTTTATCAAAACACGAAATTCCTTTTTTTCAATTTTTTCACAATAACAAAAGTTGTTTCACAAAAAACGCTCTATCTCACAAACTAATTGACTTACAGACGTCAAATTTTGACACGTATCATTTGAAGGTTGGTACTACATAAAAATAATATGCATTTAATACTAGCGACGCCATCTATGTGTCAGAGCGAGGACTTATCAGCCAACCTGTTAGCATAATTTCTACTGGAAGTCAAGTCTTAATTTGGAAACTAAAGTTGTCGTTAACTCGTTTTTGAAGAACTTTGATAGCATATGAAGAAAAAAAGGTGAAAAAGCGAAAAATTAAAACTTGATTCCAAGAAGCAAGTACACAAAACCCAAATTTAAAAGAGAATTGTGTCTTAAAAGTATCCTTACATGTATTCTCCACTTCTTTGGCTCGGGATCAATACCAAAATTTTTAAAGTAAAGACAAAATCTTTGGAACCGGGCATGCTTTTTTTCACTGTACTTGGATTGTATATTCACAATTGCACTAGTTTCGAATTTCTCAAAAAAAAAAATAGTTAAATATTTTTCACAATATATTTAAGTGATATTAAAGATTACGCAACATTAATTTTGGAATGTGCAATTTACAAAATATTAAGGACAAATTTCTTTAAAATAATGAAATTTTAATTAAAATAAAATTTATAATCTTTGCTTCAAATTATTTTTATTAAATTTAAGATACCAATTTTGGAAAATTGCGTCTCTCCTTTAAAGTCGTATGTCTTTGAACCAAGGCAAATTTTCCTTAAAGTAAATAAATTGAATTTACATAAAAAACGCTTCAAATATTGGTTAAGACTTATTTTGAGGATTTAGCATCTTTGATTTAAAGTCTTTTTTTTTTGGAATTAAGAAAACATTGTTTGCTTTGAGATATCCGTTTTAATTTAGATTTTTAAACTGGCATTTGTTTCTTCGTGTATAGCTTTATCGAAATACAATAAAAAGAGAATGAAAATTCGATAAATGAGATCTAATTTTATTGATCTGAGATTTATATAGATTTAGCAATTGCATCTGAGACTTTAGCGGTTGTATCTTAAAATATACAGTGCGCATTTACGGGTTAATTTATATTACAGTACAAATATTTTGACCCTGAAACATAAAACAATAATGAACTTAGATAAAATATTATTGGAAAAGTCCACGACCTACTACATTTTAGTGCCAAAATTTGTTTATTCAACAAAATTCTCAACAATGATGGTATGATTTTTTTTATTGTTATTGATTTATTCCATTAATTGAAATCAGATTTTGCAAACTAGTGTATATAAAATACAATATTATTTAAGCAATAATATTTTCACATATCTCTATTTAAAAATAACAAGTAACCTTTAGCAAGTATACGTCACCAATCCATACAGTCATTACAGCAAATAGATTCTCAATAGCTACGAGTATTCAACTCATTGAAGTGTAACTTTCAACATCTACGAACATTTAGACAGATGTTTATTGTGATATTTTTAGTAAATTATACATTGATGTTTAATGCACTCAATTTGATTTGTTTTATTAAAAAAAAAAAGGAAAAATTTCGAATACAATAATTATTCATTGTTAATGCTTGAAAACATTGGATATTTTGCACTGGCAAAAAAATTTAAAACTTTGATTTGATCAACATTCGTCTCATCCCAAATATTTTTGGATATGCACCACTGTAATAGGGATTGTTTAGAGTATTAATATTGGTCAAAATCGACTAAACGACTTTTGACGAAAAGTCGACAAAAATTTCGAAGATTTTAATGTAAAACTAATTAAAGCTTGCAAAAATCTCATATGTTTTTTAACATTCATTAAAGTTAACTTTTTTATATAGAATAATGTCCAAATAAGTAATTAAATATTCCCAGAGATTAGGTTGTTTTTTGTGTGTATTAAAGCTTTCGGTGTAAAATTAGTTGTTCAGTTAATTACAATTTAATTATATGTAATTGCCATAAAACCTTGAAAACAACACGAGTTTTTTTCTAACATTGAAGTGTTAATATTTAAAAAAAAAATTGGACATTTTACTTCTGCACTAAAGCCCCGCACACAAAAAAGTCCCTGTACAGGCAAAGAAAATTCCATTAAAGTTGAGCCAACGAAAGTTTTTCATGTCATAACTATGAAAATGTTCATTAAAAGTATGAAACGTTTCGTTATTTAGTAGAAAAAATGTTCATTAAAAGTATGAAACGTTTCGTTATTTAGTAGAAAAATTATTACAATAATAAAAATTTTCATTGTATTTTTGAAACTGAAGAAACGACAGACATTTGTTTTGAAACCACTTTCCCTAAAGTTGGTTGAAATCTACCAAAAATGGTAAATTTTTTACTCTTTGGTAGATTAGTAAAATTCTTTATGTTTTGGTAGACTTTGCCCCCAATGCTCCCCAATTAAGAGGTACTTCAGTTATCTATACAAATTATATTTTGACAAATTTCTCTATAGAAATAATTTTTTTTCTATGCAAATAAAATTTTGACAAAATTTTCTATAGAAATAAAATATTAACAAAATTGCCTAAAAAATACAATTTTGCAAAAATTTTCTATAGAAATAAAAGGTTGACAAAATTTTCTATAGAAATAAAATGTTGACAAAATTTTCTATAGAAATAAAATTTTAACAAAATTTTCTATTGAAATAACATTTTAACAAAATAAAAATAAAATTTTGACAAAATTTTCTATAGAAATAAAATTTTGCAAAAATTTTCTATAGAAATAAAATTTTGCAAAAAATTTCTATTGAAATAAAATTTTGACAAAATTGCCTGTAGAAATAAAATTTCGACAAAATTTTCAATTGAAATAAAATTTTGACAAAATTTTTCTATAAAAATAAAATTTTGACAAAATTTTCAATAGAAATAAAATTTTGACAAAATTGCCTGTAGAAATAAAATTTTGACAAAATTTTCTATAGAAATAAAATTTTGAAAAAATTTTCTATAGAAATAAAATTTTGCAAAATTTTCTATAGAAAAAAAGTTTGACAAAATTTTCTATAGAAATAAAATTTTGACAAAATTTTCTATAGAAATAAAATGTTGAAAAAAAATTTTAATAGAAATAAAATTTTGACAAATTTTTCTATAGAGATAAAAATTTGACAAAATTTCCTTTCGAAATAAAATTTTTTCTATAGAAATCGAATTTTAACAAAATTTTCTAGAGAAATAAATTTTAACAAAATTTTCTTTAGAAATAAAATCTTGCAAAAAATTTATAGAGCATAGTTCTCGGCTTCCACGAGCCGAAGTCAAAAAACTTTATTTGACAAAAATATTCATAATTAAAACCAAAATTCTTGAAGGAAAGTCATGGAAATCGATATTTTCTAAATTCGTTTTTCCAATATTTTGAAAGACATTTTAGTTCTGTTTACATTTGGGATGTAAACAATACTTTCTTCCATAAAAACATAGATATATTTTATAAATAAAAATATAATACAATTTCAATTAATTTAAATTTTGTCCCCATTAAGAACCACCCTAAAATTTTAAATTTTTTTTATGTAATGTAAACAATAAATCTTTTCTTCCATTAAAATTTTAATCCAATAAAATATGTAATTTAATTAAAATTTTGCTTTATATCACTGTCTATATTATAAGATTTCCTCCTGGATACATTTGAAAATATGCACTCGTATGAACTTGTCACAAATATATGCAGTATAAACGCATTTACTTTTTTTTTTGTCCACTGCTATTGTAATTTATTATTATTTTTTTATTCTCTCTTTTTTAACACAAAAGGTTTTTTTTTAAGAAGGAAACAATTAAGAATTGTTTGTACAAGTATGAATTCAAACATTCTTTACACATTTCTCCAGGATTTGTTTTTTTTTTTTTGAGAAAGTTACAATAATGAATTTATCACATGGTAAGGCTAACTCAAGTTTATGAGTGCAAAAAACAAACATATAGAACATTTTGAAATATAACTAAGGGGAGATGAAAAATTTACAATAAAAAAATTTTAGTTCAAATAAAGCCAACTCTAATTCAATGATGTTGCTTTTTTATTTCGATTTAGATTAAAAACTTGAGGCACAATTTATTTTCTTATTAATTTATTTATTTCTTCCGAATTTATTTCCAAATTAATGGTAAGGAACTTCTATGTTATAGTAGTGTCCAATGTAAAAAATGTTTGGCACAACTTATTGAAAAGTCCCAAAATGCTGAAATACTTAGAAATTTAATCAGCTTTACTGAGGGATTTTACCGCCTGTGAATCACATTTCGATTCTGGATTATTTTTCATGTTATGAAAAATACATGTATTTACTATAACCTTTTTTTAGTGTATGTATACAGTTATATGTGTATTAAGTGTATAACTTCTTTGTAGCGAAGTTATTCGGTCATGCATGATAAACATTTTTCTAAACAATTTTAAATGAATAAAATTTGTTTTTCTCGACATTGATTATATTGGAATGTTGTTGTATTATCAAAACTTTTATACGTAAAACACATTTGCTAATTTCGAAATATATTATTTGTATTAACTACCTATGTTTCTGACATTAAGAACAAACACATCAAAGGAAATATTAGGTCTGTTCGCGTATTTTTCCACTAAAAAAATACCCAGTAACACTAGCAAGAGAGTAAGAGTGTGTTTTACTCTCTTTGCTTAAAATTGGTGAAAAGTACATGAATGGTATCCAGTAACTATTTGCACATTCAAAATTTCAGCTGCTAAAACATTAAAAACAAATACTGTTTATTTAACTTCCAATCGTAGTTGTCGAACATGTACATTGTACTGGTACTTTGTTTGTTATCAATAACCAGCTGGCAATGTATGCTATGGTTTGCAAGATTTTACTGGGGAAAAATCTCTTGCAAAAACTTGCAATTTCTCTATCTCATAACTGTCAAATGTAGTGTCTCTCAGGCTCTCTTTTGCTGGCTTTTTGGTGTAAACGAACGATTTCCAGTAAAAATTTGTGATAATTATCAAAAATTATCGGATTCTCGAACGGAGCTATTATAGTACAAGAAATGGATAAGGACATTTAAAATAAATTCATTCATTGGTTCGTTAAATTTTTACTCGTATCGTATCGTATCGGAAAATACGAAGTCTTTACAGTACATACACACAGTACATACACTGATTCAATCTCGAAATTAATTGAACCAATTAATTTTTTAATTGAAATTTTTCAATCACGAAACTGGTAGTATCAATCACAGTTTTAAGTGGACATTAAAAAATACTTGATTAAAAAATTAATTGAATTCATTAGAATTTTTTTATTGATGTTGATTGCAAAACTTAATTAATTTTTTGAATTAAAAACGTTACTATTTTTAATTACTTTCTTAACTGATTTACTGTTTTAGCTTGAAATAAATTTTTAGTTAAAAATTAAAAAAAAAAATACTCTTTAATTGACATAGTCTTCTGATTAAAAAAGTTAATTGAATCAATTAATTTTGCAATTAAAAATTTTAAAGTTTTTTATTAACCTAATGTTTCTATCTTGATTAAAAAGTTAATTGTATCAATTAATTTATTAACCGAAAAAAATTTTCAACTTCAATCAACTTTTTAACTGGAAATATTTCTGTGATATTTTTTTCTGTGTAGAATAATATACAAAAATACAATACGCTAATGCCTGAAATAAAAATATTATTGAGTTTGCCATCTAAGTCAATTAAATGTTTAATTGAATCAATACAAAAAAAAAAACAAAGCAAGTCTAAAGTCGGTTGGGGCCGACTATATTATACCATGCACCACTCTAAGATCCACATTTTCGATTGCATATCAAATCCGTCCAATGTGTATTAGAGGTATAGGAAAATTTGAGTAATTTTTACACGTTTCCGACTTAGCAGTGGCGATATTTTGGGCATTTTTGCCCAAATCGGAAAAAGATTTATATGGGAGCCATATCTAAATCTGACGCGATTTCTACCAAATTTGACATGCATAATTATTATGTCATTTCTACTCCCTGTGCAGAATTCCACGTAAATCGGATTATGAGGGAAAATCGGGAGAAAGATATATATGGGAGCTATATCTAAATCTGAACCAATTTCAACCAAAATTGGCATGCATATTCAGAACCTCAATTCTACTCCCTGTGGAAAATTTCATGTAAATGTGAGTATCAAGAGCTTTCATTTGATACCAAAAGATTTAGAGCAGGTTTTGCACAATGAACATAGTTAAACTTTATTTCAAGTTGGACAAACTAACTTTTGAAATATAGCAGCAAAACTAACATTTCTGGGATGCTTTCGATAATAAAAACAACTTGTATTTATAGAACTCTTCAAGATCTTTCGTTTAATACCGAAATATATTCCGGAAAGTGCTAAATTTTATTAAATATTTTATCTCCCCTTATTGTAATTAACCCATTAGGTGCGCATGCAAAAACTACCTGGTTTGTGTCTCGGATAGTTCAATTTAAAATTTATCTTCACGCACATTTTTTACTCTTTGTACAAAATTTCAACTAGATTGGGCTAAAACTCTGGCTTCGGGGGCCATATAAGTGCATATCGGGCGAAAGTTACCGGTTGGCTGATAAGTCCCCGGTCTAACAAAGAAAAACACATATTTTGTCAAAATTCGTTTTTATTATTCAACATAGTTCCCTTCAAGAGCGATACAACGATTATAACGACCTTGCAATTTTTTGATACCATTTTGTTAGTACTCCTGCGGTTTTGCCTCAAAATAGGCCTCAGTTTCGGCGATCACCTCTTCATTGCAGCCAAATTTTTTCCCTGCGAGCATCCTTTTGAGGTCCGAGAACAAGAAAAAGTCGCTGGGGGCCAGATCTGGAGAATACGGTGGGTGGGGAAGCAATTCGAAACCCAATTCATGGATTTTTGCCATCGTTCTCAATGACTTGTGGCACGATGCGTTGTCTTGGTGGAACAACACTTTTTTCTTCTTCATATGGGGCCGTTTTGCCGCGATTTCGACCTTCAAACGCTCCAATAACGCCATATAATAGTCACTATTGATGGTTTTTCCCTTCTCAGGATAATCGATAAAAAATATTCCATGCGCATCCCAAAGAGGCCATTACTTTGACAGCGGACTTTTGAGTCTTTCCACGCTTCGGAGACGGTTCACCGGTCGCTGTCCACTCAGCCGACTGTCGATTGGACTCAGGAGTGTAGTGATGGAGCCATGTTTCATCCATTGTCACATATCGACGGAAAAACTCGGGTGTGTTACGAGTTAACAGCTGCAAACACCGCTCAGAATCATCAACACATTGTTGCTTTTGGTCAAATGTGAGCTCGCGCGGCACCCATTTTGCACAGAGCTTCCGCATATCCAAATATTGATGAATGATATGAGCAACACGTTCCTTTGATATCTTTAAGGCCTCTGCTATCTCGATCAACTTCATTTTACGGTCATTCAAAATCATTTTGTGGATTTTTTTGATGTTTTCGTCGGTAACCACCAATTCACCTCTTTCGGGCATCCACTGCGTTCACCGTCCTCCGTGCTCATTTCACCACGCTTGAATTTTGCATACCAATCAATTATTGTTGATTCCTCTGGGGCAGAATCCGGAAACTCATTATCAAGCCAAGTTTTTGCTTCCACCGTATTTTTTCCCTTCAGAAAACAGTATTTTATCAAAACACGAAATTCCTTTTTTCCATTTTTTTCACAATAACAAATGTTGCTTCACAAAAGACGCTCTATCTCACAAACTAATTGACTTACAAACGTCAAAGTTTGACACGAATCATTTGAAGGTTGTTACTATATAAAAATAATATGCATTTAATACTAGCGACACCATCTATGTGTCAGACCGGGGACTTATAAGCCAACCTGTTATATATGGGAGCTATATCTAAATCTGAACCGATTTCTTCCAATACCAATAGGGTTCTATTCTGACCCAAAACACATAATTGTGCCAAATTTGAAGTCTATTGGACTTAAATTGTAACCTAGACTCTGATCACAAAAATGTGTTGACAAGACAGCTAGATCAAGTCAGGGGCTGTCCCTGAGCATTACTACCACAGACACTATGTGTCTATCTCGTCTCATTTTGGGTGTTGCAAACATATCCACTAAATTATAATACCCTGTTCCATACACGGACGAAAAATGCTGTTTTTCATATGTTTGGGTGTAAAAAGTATATGTTTGTAAATCAAATTTTTTAACGCAATATTTTTAAGTGCAAGCATACAATGGTCATAAACTAACATAACATATTTGGGACATATATGTTAGAACATAATATGTTTGGGACATAACATTTTTGTAAATATAATATGATTTGATGCAAACATATCTTAATTTAGAAATAGCCTATAAATATATATGTGTTAAGAAAGAGAGACCTAGAGAGTATACTGCAAGTAAAAGAATGGAAGTCTAGCAATTAGCGCCTTAAAAATATATCCACACAAATAAAATTGCATTAAAATATTTTTCTACTAGTGTATGCCCTAAAGTGAAACATAATATGTTTGAAAAATACAAACAATATTTTAGCATAAAGGGCCCAAAATTGAGTTATCTCTCCCAGCCAGATCTATACTAAAGGCTGTGGAAAGGTTCATTCGCCCGAACCGAAACATGTACAGTCCAGGCGTGTATAGATTTGTATCTGGCGTTTTCTTTTCAATGGCTCTATTAACCATGTTCCTTAATCTATATCTGTCCATAAAGCTCGAATAATAATTGTATAATTAGATATAATGCATTTGGACGTCAATTGCCTGTTTCGGTATCAGGCTAACATGTAATATACAAACAATATTTTGTTTGGATCAATCCTGAAAATATGTATGCTTGAAGCAGAAGGTTTTTGGGGTATATATTACAGAAGCGATTTTTTTTTGAGGGTGTAGTATGGCCCAGGTTATAATTAATTGAAAGTGCCAACAAAAACAATTAATTTTTAATCAATTATTTTATTAATTTTTTAACCATGAATGCAGATGAATATTTTTAATAGCATTAATAAGCATTAGGTCAACATACTACATACTTAAAAAATCTAATTATTTATCTACTGTTAAATCTCTTCATTGCATTTTTTTTATATTAATTTACATACATATTAACTCAAATTTGTGGTGGTGTAAATATTTGACTGTGTTCTTCAATTTTTAAAATATTTCTGTTGGTATTTGTTTTTGTCTTGCCCGATTATTTGATTTGATTTTATTTTTAATTTTATTATGTTAGTGGAACAATAAACCAAATGTCAATAACATTTGGATTATTGTTTACCTCCTCCTCCATATATTTAAGTACACTCGTATATCTGTATTTGAAATCAACTTAACGGGAGGATGATTGCGACATATTTGTTTCCCGCTTCTGACTTGTTTGTTTTTTTTTTTAGTAATTTGGTCAGAGATATAGTATTTTGGTCACGTTTTTAACAAAAAACATGTGAACAATCGAAACATTTGCATATAATTTGTAATTTATTTCATTAAACTGAATACAACTCGTTACATCCACAAAAGGGTGACGATGAAGGTGTTATATTACAAGGTTATTATCAAGTTAAATACGGGAAAGTTTACAGTTCGGTTAGTGATACATTTTGTTTTTCCCCAAGATAACTCTAAGGGGACTTTTTTGGTAATCCATCATCACATAGCATTCGGATTATACAAAATTTCACATATTAAACTGTGTGCCGAAAAAAAAAATTAACATGTTCACTGTCAATATCGTCATTATATAATTAATTGTGCTTATTAATTATATAGAAATTTTGCCAAAAAAAGGCAAATCATTAATTTAATAGATTTTGTTTTAGACGATGTTGTTTTATTTATTTTCGTTCAATAAATTGAAATCAATCAAAAAATTATTCCATGACAAACAAAAATTCAAGACAATTTTTGAAGTGATCCCATCAAATGTATTTCCATGGAACAGATAGTCATTCTCGTGTCTATTTATTGTATTAATATAATAAGCTTTTCCTAATAAGATTTCGGCTATTGAATAATGTTTATTAGTTATAATTATATACTCTCCTATATCTGAGACAATAGAACAAAAATTCAATAAAGACACTGTGCAACAAATTTTAAAGAATTTTTTCACCAAGGATAGCTTATCATGGCCATAGCGGATAATATGTAGACCATTGTTAGTGGACAAATTCAACGGTCGGAACGGCGTCGAAAATACTATGGGGTGACCCAGACAAGAAAAAGACTGGAGAAATACTCAAGAACAGAGAATGAAGCCGACCCATTTTTGTCGGCGGCGGCTTGACGGCTGAGCCGATATAAATTTGTTCACTCGGCGGCGGACAATTATCCATTATAAAATCAATTTGAAGTTAATCGAATGGTAATGAGATTAGTTGTACAACCTATCTTACAAACAAATTTACTTTTCGTTCAAATTTTCTGAGCCAAATTTTTGCTAAATTATTATAGCAGATTAAATATGATTGGTTGTGTTCAAAATTTTGGAAAAAATACGACAATTTAATAAAAACTTTTCTGATTTAAATCGATATTTTTAATTACTTGGCGGCTAAATTTGAGTCGAGATGAGTCGACATATTCGGCGGCGGCGTCGACTGGCAAAAAATGGTCGGCGGCGACTGAAATCGGCGACGCGACTCGGCGGCTTCATTCTCTGCTCAAGAACAGTAGAACGACAGTCGGGAGGGCCTTTGGAATAATGACCGGGCACGTAGAATTGAAAGCACATCTGCGCCGAGTTGGAGAAATAGAGGATGGTGCATATAGGCATGTTTTGAGGATGATTAGATCTTGGAACACTACTTTTGCCATTGCCCTACTTTTACTAGGCAAAGAGTAAACCACCGTGGTGCAATGGTTAGCATGCCCGCCTTTCAAACAAAAGGTCGGAGGTTCGATTCATGCTTCGACCTAACACCAAAAAGTTTTTCAGCGGTGGATCTGAGTGTTTCAAAGTTTCTCTAAATGGTTTCACTGCAATGTGAACGCAGTTCGGACTCGGCTATAACAAGGAGGAATCGGCAGCACTCAGTGATAAAAGAGAAGTTCACTAATCACAATGTACTGAATAGTCTAAATGAGCCTGATATATCAGACTGACACCTAACCTAACCTAAACCATATCGGTGAAGAAGTGATTCTGGACCTGGCTTAGCTGGGAAACAGAACCTGGAAACAAATTTGGAAATTCGTTAGAGATATAAAGCTCTTGGGATAAAAGAAGGATACGATGGTATAAAGAAAAATTTAGATCGATCAACAAGATCAGAAAATGTGGATAATTTCAGAAAATTTTAACTAAACTGTATTACAAACGCAAATGTCACGCCGATTTCACGAAAATGAGTAAATATTTTTCGACCAATTAAACAAAAATATTAGGCATAATTAATTTTTTTCACTTGTTAAAGAAAATTTCGTTAAAATGCGAATTTTGCTTAGCGTAAAAGACGCATATAAAAAGTTTTTTCTTTGTTCAAAAGTCGACAACTTTTCATTGAAGTCGTTTTATCCGTTTACAGTTAAATGCTTTGACTTCAAAATGGGTATCTTAACATGAAAGAAAATTCCGTTTGTCTATGGTAAACATAATAATTCTGAAAAATTCTTTAACACTAATGAAATCGTCTTTAAATTTGTTGAGTTTTTGTATCTTCACTACAAAGCAAAACACGTTTAAAAAGAGGAGATATTTTCATACACTTTATTTTAAAGACGTTTTTTACTTGAAACCTAGCATAATTTCTATTTGAAATCGAGTCTGAATTCGGAAATTTCAGTTGTCGGTAACACTTTAATAGCACATGAAGAAACAAATTGAAAAAAAAAACACAAAAAAATTAAAATTTGTTTCCTAGAAAGAAGTACGCAAAACTCAAATTTAAACGAGAATTGCCTCTTAAATTTATCCTTATTTCAAATCTCCGCTTCTTTGGCTTCATTAGTGTAAAGACAAAATTTTTTGGAACCGGACATGCTTGTTTTTCAGTGCATATAAGTATTGGCACAGCACTTCTTTATAGCCTAAACCACATAGTATCTGCAAAAAATGTGCCCACCAGAAATATTGATTTTAGGCCCCATAAAATATATACCGATCGACTCAGAAGCACCTCCTGAGACGGCTTAGTTCTTGGTGTCCATCCGTTCGCAGTGACCGGAATGGTCATTATTATTAACCGATTTTGAAGAAATTTGGTACAATGTTGATGGAAGAATGGAAGAATATATGTTAGGTACAGATAATAAAAAAAAATTAGTCCGATCAATGTCAAGACGGCTTGATGGTGTTATCAAATAAAAAGGAAAGCCTACTACACAGACAAAAATATCACCAAAATATTCCCAATTAAAAAGTTGATTGAAGTTGAAAAATTTTCAATTAAAAAATTAATTGATACTATTAATCTTTTAATCAAACTAGAAACATTAAATCAATGATTGAAATTTTTAAAATTAAAAAAAAATAAAAAATTTAATCAAACTCGGAAGAATAAGACATTTAAAAAATTATGGATATATTTTTTAAATTCTTAATTAAATTTTTTTGAAACTATAATTTTTTGAATCAAACTAAAAATGATTTAAAATATTTATAGAAAGTGATTGAAATATAGTATAGCGATTACAAATAGTTTCGTTTTTAATTAAAAAATTAATTGAATTTTGCAATCAACATCATTTAATTGAATCAATTAAAAAATTAATTTAAATTTGCTAATGAAATCAATTAATTTTTTAATCAAGTATTTTTTTGATGCTCAATTTAAACTATGATTGATACTATCATTTTAGTGATTGAAGACTCTTCAATTAAAAAATTAATTGGATCAATTAATTTTGTGATTGAATCAGAATTTTTTTTTTTTGTGTAAGTACTAAATATATCAAAAACTTAATTTAGAACTAATAAACATTTTTGATCATCAAAAACTTTGCCTTTTTTTAAATTCTCGTTAAAAAACTTTAAGAACAAACAAATTCCTAAAATAAAAAATGAATTAGATGCTTAATGTAGTTACAACACAGAATAAATTTTCAACAAAATATTTTCAATGAAAGTTTTGATTGAATTTTCAAAATTGACTTCGGTGATTAATACTATCATTTCTGTGATTGAAGATTTCTGTGATTGATAATTAAAAATGGATCAATTAATTTCGTGAATTCAAAAATTATTTTTATACCCTCCACCATAGGATAGGGGTATATTAACTTTGTCATGACGTTTGTAACACATCGAAATATTGCTCTAAGACCCCATACCGTATATATATTCTGGGTCGTGGTGAAATTCTGAGTCGATCTGAGCATGTCCGTCCGTCTGTTGAAATCACGCTAACTTCCGAACGAAATTGGATGGTATTGCAAATGGGCCATATCGGTCCAAATTTGGCTTGCGATTGCTCTAAGAGAAGCAAATTTCATCCGATCCGGCTGAAATTTGGTACATGGTATTAGTATATGGTATCTAACAACCTTGCAAAAATTGGTCCACATCGGTCCGTAATTATATATAGCCTCCATATAAACCGATCCCCCGATTTGGCTTGCGGAGCCTCTAAGAGAAGAAAATTTCATCCGATTCGGCTGAAATTTGGTACATGGTGTTAGTATATGGTCTCTAACAAGCATGCAAAAATTGGTCCACATCGGTCCGTAATTATATATAGCCTCCATATAAACCGATCCCCCGATTTGGCTTGCGGAGCATCTAAGGGAAGAAAATTTCATCCGATTCGGCTGAATTTTGGTATATGGTGTTAGTATATGGTCTCTAACAACCATACAAAAATTGGTCCACATCGGTCCATAATTATATATAGCCCCCATATAAACCGATCACCAGATTTGGCCTCCGGAGCCTCTTGCAAGACCAAAATTCATCTGATTCAGTTGAAATTTGGTACATGGTGTTAATATATGGCCTCAATCACCCATGCAAAAATGGTCGAAATAGGTCAATGATTATATATAGGCCCCACATAAACCGATCCCCCGATTTAACCTCCGGAGCCTCTTGGAAGAGCAAAATTCATCCGATTCGGTTGAAATTTGGTACGTGATGTTAGTATATGGTATCCACCAACCATGCAGGAATTGGTTCATATCAGTCCATAATTATATATAGCCCCCATATAAACCGATCCCCAGATTTGACCTCCGGTGCCTTTTGGAGAAGCAAAATTCATCCGATCTCGTTGAAATTTGGTACGTGGTGGTAGTATATGATATTTAACAACCATGCCATAAGGGGTCATATCAGTCCATAATCATATATAGCCCCCATATAAACCGATCCCCAATCACACAAAAATTGGTCCATATCAAGTTCATAATTGTATATAGGCGCCATATAAGCGACCCCCATATTTCAATTCTGGCTCTCTACCACGATAAATCGATCCCCCAATCACTCAAAAATTGGTCCATATCAAGTTCATAATTCTATATAGCCCCCATATAAGCGACCATATTTCATATTTCATTTCTGTCTCTCTACGTACGGTGCAAAAGTCCATGTCGATTCGTAATTATTTGTAGACTTACCTATACATAACTTTTTTTCTAATATATACCACGTATGAACTAACTCACAATTTAGAAAACGATGTTAAGAAGTTTTAAGATACCACCACCCAAGTAATTCGATTGTGGATAACAGTCTTTCGTAGAAGTTTCTACGCAATCCATGGTGGAGGGTACATAAGATTCGGCCTGGCCGAACGGCCGTATATACTTGTTTTGTTTAAATCCGAATTAAAATATTTTTTAATTTAAAATAGCTTCCCAAACCTTTTACCAATGTTTGCCACTGTAAGTCTTAGCCTAATTTGAATATAATTTATCTTAAATATAAATTTAATACATCACTTAATTTAAAGACGATTTCTTCAAATCAAAAATGTTTTTCTTTATTTTAAGAAAAAATTTCCTTAGTTCAAAGACATACGATATTTAACTGAGGAAAGAAAATTTCCAAAATTCGTGTCCTAAATTTAATGAAAAAAAGTGTTGAAGCATAGATTGTAAACTTCCTTTCTTTTAATTAAAATGTCATTATTTTAAAAAAATTTGTCTTTAACCTTTTCACTGCCGAAATAAACCTAATGTTAAAAACTAGCATGTAGAAAAAAATTTTAATTTTTAGGACCTACCTAAATGACCTTACGAAAATAAGCCTATTATATCTATCGAAGTGTGAGAAAAATTCCAAAATAAATCCAAAAAAATATCGGATACAGTTCTTGTATGAATGTCCATTTACTAGAGACATACAGTAGAAAAATAGTCTCAAAATTTCGTATTTTTCGTTTATTGTTAAAGAAGTTTGTAAAAATGTATTTTAGTGCTCACCAATATAGAAACTATTTATATCTTAGTTGGATTAAAGCTTCTACTTTAAAACAACATCAAGAAACAAATCGACAATAAGTGGGGAAATAGACTATGTTGTTGTTTTCGAATGTCCTCCTAAGTGGACATCGGTAGTCAAAGGGTTAATATTGTGTAAATTCCGTGTCCTAAAATTTGAGTTGTTTATATATCTTTCATATTAGGTCAATAGTTTTTTCTATCCTTCAATGCAATATCAAGTCACAAATATCTCTAATTATAATCAGATATAATTTTATGGTTACAATCACTTGAAGAGTATTTGGGGGAGCAATACAAATTTTGATTTGTTATATTCTCACAGCCTATAAATGAATTCTGGAAAATCAAAATCTAATTGCCAAGTATGGGAAGCACATCAAAACATTTCCTAGATTAAAATAAATATATTGTACTGATAAGAAAACAACCTTCACCTTAGCTTACTCTAACGTCGATCTTCACACATTGTGAATGGACTAAAACTATAGTTTGCTATAGTTGCTCTTCCCACAATTCCCAGGCGCCGCAAGTAAATCTAATTGGAAATAAACACAGTTTTTTTTTTTTGATTTGTAAAAACAAATGAAGATATCGTATCTTAGATAATTTTCTCAATTATCGTCAACATAAGGGTGGTTGTAATTAATTATTACTTTTTATTGGAGGCAATTGCACATCATCCAGACCATTCTAAAAAAAAATTCAAGAAATTTTGATTTATTGACACTGGAAATGAGTATACGAGCGTAATTCTACAATCTTATCTAATAAAAAATAAACATCGTTTGTTTTTTGTTTTTTCTATCACAGACAAGAATCTTTATTTGTTCGTAGTAAAGAATGAAGAGAGCAATTTTTATTTTATTAGAATACATAGAGCAATTGTTTTTTCTTCAAAATGAATGAAACAACTCAACTATTATCTGCGACTGTTAAAGGTGTCAGGTAAGATTGGACATTTAACTTGATTTATTTATGGATAGTCAGGTGTATTGAAGAAAACTGGGTTTTGGTTACAGATTAGGTGGAAGGTGGAAGATGTTATAGAGAGAAGAGAATGTAAACTATTGTAAATATTTAAGTTATTTCATTTAGAAATGCAAAATTTAATGATTGAATAACAAAGTGCGGTACGATAAGTACTGTGTTAGAAAAATATATTTTTCATATGTTTCACAAACAAAATTTGTGTTCGGGCACAATTTTTTGAATACAATATATTTAAGTGCAAAAATGTAATGTTCCCAAACTAGCATTAAATGTTTGGGACACATATGTTAATATGTTAGAATATATTATGTTTGGCACATGAATGTTTCATAAAAATAATATGTGTGAATGTAAACATATCTATAAATTTACAAATTTCGAGTAAACATTTAATGTTGTGATACTTTATTCAGAGAGAGAGAGAGAGAGAGAGAGAGAGTAAAGAGAAAGAAATTGAAATGGAAACCGGGAGGGTTGACGAAAGATATCAACATAACACAGCGAGAGAATCAAGAAAGAGAGAAATATCTGTTAAACTACTTGTATGTTGTTTCGGAAAACTGTTTTATGTGCCCACTTGTTTTGGGCTATGAGCTTGGCATGGTAATAAGGCTTCGGCAAAAATTTGATATGCTTAAGTGTAAATATTATTTAATTTAATTTATATTAAAATGAGTATTCGGAGTAAAGAGGATAGACATTCGGAACCAAGAGAATAGACATTTGAAAAAAAAAAACAGCATGTGTTTTGCCTTGAGTGCAGCATTTTAACAGGTTGGCTGATAAGTCCCCGGTCTAACAAAGAAAAACTCATTTTTTTGTCAAAATTCGTTTTTATTATTCAACATAGTTCCCTTCAAGAGCGATACAACGATTATAACGACCTTCCAATTTTTTGATACCATTTTGGTAGTACTCCTTCGGTTTTGCCTCAAAATAGGCCTCAGTTTCGGCGATCACCTCTTCATTGCAGCCAAATTTTTGGTCAAATGTGAGCTCGCGCGGCACCCATTTTGCACAGAGCTTCCGCATATCCAAATATTGATGAATGATATGACCAACACGTTCCTTTGATATCTTTAAGGCCTCTGCTATCTCGATCAACTTCATTTTACGGTCATTCAAAATCATTTTCGTCAGTAACCACTTCTTTCGGGCGTCCACTGCGTTCACCGTCCTCCGTGCTCATTTCACCACGCTTGAATGTTGCATACCAATCAATTATTGTTGATTACCCTGGGGCAGAGTCCGGAAACTCATTATCAAGCCAAGTTTTTTCTTCCGCTGTATTTTTTCCCTTCAGAAAACAGTATTTTATCAAAACACGAAATTCCTTTTTTTAAATTTTTTTTCACAATAACAAAAGTTGCTTCACAAAAGACGCTCTATCTCACAAACTAATTGACTTACAGACGTCAAATGTTGACACGAATCATTTGAAGGTTGCTACTATATAAAAACAATATGCATTTAATACCAGCAACGCCATCTATGTGTCAGACCGGGGACTTATCAGCCAACCTGTTATGTACATATGTGTGGACATGGGTTTTGTTTAACATTTTGACATTATGAGCACAACTTTTTTCATCGAAAGGAAATCGGAACGTACGACGAGTAAGTCAAAATATTCAGACAAAGACAAAAGTTTAGTTCTTTTTTATTAATAAGTCGTCCAAGATGAGTTGACGGATACTTTCAAAAAAAAAAAACGGGCGTTAAGTTCGAGTTTTGCCGCTAAAAGTATTTTTCATTTTAGCGGCAAAACTCGAATCTCTAAAAGGTAAAGATGAAATTAAGTACAAAATTATGCGTTATTAAATTTTCATATTTATTTGTATATCTAAATACGATAAGTTTTAAATGCATTTAAAATGGTATTAAATGCAAAAAATAGTTCACGCCCAAATAAATTTATGTGTATATTGTAAAATTATGTATGTTTATACTCGACTTCAGTTTCTTCTTTTGTTAGAGTTTTTGAATTTCTTCGGAAATTTTAAACTTTTATACCAAAGACATTTTTTTAACATATTCACAAAATTTTTATTTTTGTTATAAAAAATAATAATTTATACAAAAGCTCTGTCCATTTCGTTTATATTAAGCACTGTTTCTTACTGTAAATCTTTAATAGCCCACATTTCGAAGTTTCATTGTAAAAATTTAATATAGTAATATATAAATATAAAAGTGTAAATTAAAAAAAAAATTGTGTTCGGTCGAAGCAGGGATTGAACCCACGAACCTTTGCATGCAAGGCAGACATGCTAACCATTGCTCCACGTGGCCAACAAATGTATGTTTCTGTTAAATAATGATTTGTTTGCATCGGCTCGTGGGCGCCGTAAACTATGCTATATAAATATAACTTATAACGATAATTGTCTATTGATGACAATAACAGCTACGTAGCGATCTTATGAGCGAACTAGTTACGGATCTTTGGATGCGGGATAATGTTGGGGAAGGGGTAAAGGGGAGGGAAAGTAGGCCTCGTAGATGGCATGAGACTATTGTGTCCAGTAGTGGAGTGATTGGTATGAAGGAGGTCACTCAGGGCCTCATGAATGTATTGCTGGATGGTGGTGTGGATTTGAGGGTGGTGAAGGCTGCGATGGCTTGCACGGGCAAGTTGGAGGAGATGCTGATGGAGCTGCTGGTAGAGAATGAGGGCCTGAAGGGGCAGCTGAATGTATACTGGTTGGTAGGTGGGGTTGCTAGTGCGGCTGTGCAAGGGCGCCCTGTGGCAGGCACGGATGATGTTTTTGGCCGTTCGGCTCCGGTGCCTGAGAGGAGGCCAGTGGAGACATGGGCGATGATGGAGAATGGGAAGGATGAGACGACCTCGGAGAACGTGGTGAAGAAGGTGGTTGAGGAGGTTGGTCCGACCCTTGGTGTGAGTGTGCACGACGTTAGGCCGACGAAGGATGGTGGCGCTGTGATTCGGACACCGTTGGTGGCAGAGAGGGAGAAGATAGCGAGCAATAGGAAACTCGCTGAGTTGGGTTTGGGGTGGCGGTGAAGGACAAGCGGGCGCCGAAGGTAGTAGTGCGTGGTGTTCATCCGAATATTACACCGGATGAGTTCGTGTACCACTTAGTAGATTCACATTTTCGATACCATATCAAATCCGTCAAATATGCTGGGAGCTATATACAAAGGTTTATTTTCCCATATACATACATTTAAATCTGAACCGATTTGGACAAAATACTTTAGACTTCTGTGAAAATCTCTGGACTTCAAATTTAAACCGGCTAATGACGTGGCCGGAGCACAATTTTAGTAAAAAACAAGTATATACAGCACTAAGCTCGGCCGGGCCGAATCTTAAATACCCACCACCATGAACCAAATATTAGGGTTTCCTTTAAAAATTCAGGAGGGCTTGAGGGCTTGAGGACACTTCCCGAAGATAAATTTAAAGATTTCACCTATGAGGACTATATCAGATTCTGGATTTATAAGAACCATTTTTGTTTGAGTTTTAGAGGAAGCATTAACATCTCTTGTAAGTGTGCAAGAAAATTATAAAATAACCTCTTGATTTGAAATCTTAAATCTGTAGAAGTAAAATCTGGAAAATTTACATTGAGTTTCAAGCAATTTCCATGATCAGTGCGCCTTCTACACCCTCAAGAAGTGAAGTCGGTCTATATGGAGGCATTACCAAATGGACCGATAAAAACTTAATCCGATACACGTTTTTGTGAGCCTAAAATACCAGAATTTTTACAATTTCAGGCAAATCAGATAAAAACTACGGTTTCTAGAAACCTAAGGAGTTAAATCGGGAGATCGTTCTTATGGGGGCTATACTAAAATATGGACCGATACTCACCGTTTTCGGCACAACTCTTTATGACCCAAAAATACCTCTACATTTCCAATTTCAGGCAAATAGGATAAAAACTTCGGATTCTAGAAGCCCAAGAAGTAAAATCGGGAAATCGGTCTATATGGGGGCTATACCAAAATATGGACCGATACTCACCATTTTCGGCACACATCTTTATGGTCCTAAAATACCTCTAGATTTCCAATTTCAGACAAATTGGATAAAAAACTACGGTTTCTATAAGCCCAAGACCCCAAATCGGGAGGTCGTATTATATGGGGACCATACCAAAACATGGACCGATACTCACAATTTTTGGCACACGTATTTGTGGTCCTACAATAACTCTAGATTTCCAATTTCAGGTAAATTGAATAAAAACTGCGGTTTCTACAAGCCCAAGAAGTAAAATCGGGAGATCGGTCTATATGGGGGCTATACCAAAATATGGACCGATACTCATAATTTTTGGCACACGTATTTGTGGTCCTACAATACCTCTAGATTTTCAAATTCAGGTAAATTGAATAAAAACTGCGATTTCTATAAGCCCAAGAAGTAAAATCGGTAGATCGGTCTATATGAGGGCTATACCAAAACATGGACCGATACTCACCATAAACACTCATAAAATACCTCTAGATTTCAAATTTCAGGCAAATTGGATAAAAACTACGATTTCTATAAGCCCAAGACCCCAAATAGATATGTCGGTTTATATGGGGACTATATCAAAACCTGGACCGATATAGCCCATCTTCGAACTTGACCTGCCTGCAGACAAAAGACGAGCTTGTGCAAAATTTCAGCACGATTGCTTCATTATTGAAGACTGTAGCGTGATTACAACAGACAGACAGACGGACATCGTTATATCGTCTTAGAATTTCTCCCTGATCAAGTATATATATATACTTTATATAGTCGGAAAGCGATATTTCGATGTGTTGTGGTGGGTATAAAAATTGGGAAACATTTTTAACCTGAAACAATTTTTAGGAAACTTCGCAAAAGTGTATTTATGATTTATCGGGCGATATATATGTATTATATATTTAAATCTGAACCGATTTCAACGAAATTCGGCATGCGAAGCTACAATGTTAATTTTACTACCTGTGCAAAATTTCACGTAAATCGGATTATACATTCGACCTATGTGGCCTGATATGGCCACATATATATATGGGAGCTATATCTATATCTGAACCAAATTCAACCAAGATTGGCATGTATATCGAGAACTTTAATTCTACTTCCTATGCAAAGTTTCAAGTAAATCAGAGTAAAGGCCGGTACTATGTTCATTCTTGCGAAAAAAAATTTATAGAAACCATTATTTCGCACATAGAAAGCGGTGTTTATTTAGGTAACAGGGAGCGATATTGAATTAAGTTGGTGGTTGCTGCTTGCTATTACAAAATTAACATTTTATTTTTCCTTGCTACTCCTTTGATCCTTTGTATATTTTCGGAACAAAAATATCATCCGTTATAAACCCACACAAATAGTTTTAATAAATAAATTATTTCTTAATTCACATTGCAAATGGCGCCATGCTATAGACGTCAGTGGAAAAAATTTCGCTAGTTTTTCGCATTTTTTGGTTTTGTATGGAGTTTCAACGCGAAAACCGAACAGAGTACCGGCCTTAAAACTTTTGGCCTCTGTGGTTATATGAGTGTAAATCGAGCAAATGATATATATGGAAGCTACATATAACTAAATCTGAACCGATTCAATTAAAATTGACTAATTTTCATGAACTAAAATAAAATTATATACGCTATAAAAAATTGTTGTCTTTTTTTCCGGGGGAATAGTGAAGTCCCTCTCACTCACCAAACTTCAAAAAATTAAATACCAAAGATGAGAAGAAGGCCCTTATTTACGACAATAGTTTTTTCAGCGTGAAATTGTCATTCCCTTTAAATGTTTACAAATATTAGATTAATGTTAAATAAAAATCTAGTTTTAAAATCTTTAATGCAAGAACTACAAAATCAATGGCTTAAAACTGTTAGAAATTAATCTCAACTAACAATATTTCTGCCTTTTTTTCTTATATACCAAAAAAATGTCGATAACATTGATTTATGTAGTTTGAAATATTGACATATATTCCACATACAGCTCTCCATATCTGTCTGTCATCTCAAACGGCCATTGAACTTTAAGAATTTACATTAGAGCCGTATAATATGCGAGAAGAAAGATTAACATATTTATTAATTCCCCATATAATTTGAAAATTTTCCATGTATTGGACAAACGTACATTTACTGTCGTATATTCATTTTCTTCTGCTGAACTTCTGCTTCAGGTATTTATGATGTCGAATATTTTGTTACGGATAACGCTCGCCACGCATAATCTTATCATTGTCATACGTATATATAATTTGCCATAACAAAATTAAAATCGCAAATCGAAAGTAAATTATTTTTAGTAGAATTAAAATGTGGGTTAATATAATAAGAAAAGGTTAGAACTAAATTTAGCACTTGAAAAATTAACATACTGGCCAAGTGACGAATCAACAGACATATGACATATAATATTTTATAAATTCTCCTAAATTAATAAAGAGAGGAAAAGAGAGGAATTGTAAAATTTTGTAAATTTTTTATCCGAAAAAACAACAAACATTTTAATCGCAATAAACCAAAGGAATGAAGAAATAAATTTTCTACTTTTTTTATACATTTTTGAAATTTGTTATGGCATTATAAAAATGATAATGTAATCTATACTTCGGGACAAAAAAGGTTAAAAAATTTCTTTAATATAAGAACATTTTAATTAAAAGAATATTTATTTGATATATTTCATAGCTTGGATACGAGAAACGTACTTTTGTATAAGACCCTAACTACTTTTTGTTTATTGTGCCATGAAAAAAATATATAATATAAAAAAGTACAGCCCCAATTAGGGAGAAGGGAGCTGTATTTCAAATAGAAGCCGACTTATTTTTTCATTAAATTTTTGGACACCAGCGGCGGCGACTTCACGACTTAGCAAATATAATTTTGTTCGTCGTCAGATAATTATCCGTCATTTTAACAATAATTAACAAAAATCTTGCACCACAGAAATGAATAAAATTCATATTTGATTGACAGATTACTTGTACAATTAATCTCGTTAAGGTTCGAATACTTTCAATCAGAGAATGAAGCCGACCCATTTTTGCCGGCGCCGGCTGACACAAAATTTTTGCTCCGGCAACTTGACTGCTAAGCCGATATAAATTTTTGCAATTCGGCAGCGGACAATTATCCATTATAAAACCAATTTAACGTTATACGAATGATAATGAGATTAGTTGTACAACCAATCTTACAATGAAATTTACATTTCATTTAAATGTTTTTAGCTAATTTTTTGCACAATTATTATAGAAGCTTCATATTGATTGATTGTGGGTAGTAGGTTCAAAATTTTGTTAAAAAAATACAACAATTATTAATACATTTTTCGGACTCAAATTAGTATTTTTGACTTGTTCGACTTGTCAAAGTCGGCGCAGCGACTCGTCGGTTTCATTCTCTGCTTTCAATGATAGATTGGAGCCGAATAGAATTTTTATGAGAAGTTCGGTTCGTTTAAAATCGTCGGCTTGTCGATGATCCGTAGTTGATGAGAAATATGCTTCGTTGATGATGGTCGGTTTTTCGACGACCGGTAATGATAGTTCATTGATTGTAGGCTGTTGCAATCGTAGATGATTGGCCGTTGCTTGATAGTTCGGTACGTTTGCAAGTGGGAAGTTCTGTATTCGTCGAATTATAGCTGATCGGGAACTTAGGTCAGGCATAGAGGCAACCAATTGGGATACCACAAGTGGTGAATTTCTCTCTTATCAATGAGTACTGCTCGATTCTATGTTGACCTCTTTGACAAGGGAACTCCTTATAGCCGAACTCCGAACGAGGTTTCACATTACTGTGAAACCACATAGAGAAGCTCAGAAATGTCACCAGCATTACTCAGAGGGGATAAGCCACCACAGAAAATCTGTTTGGTGTTCGGTCGAAACTGGGGTTAAACCCACGGCCCTGTGTATGCATGGCGGGCATGCTAACCATTGCACCACACTAGCTCTCAGGGACGTTAACTTATTTATTCCTCGATTTGTGGTCGGGAATTGCTGATGGGATCTTCGGTTCTCAGACGGTTTCTAGTGTTGCTACAGTTGTTGTAGAAACGGTGTGGTATCAGCTTCGGTATCGGCAGTGGTGTGATAGTCGTCCAGGGTCGGTAATCCGTTACGCTCGGTTTTAGTATTACTCACAATTAGCACACAAACTACTCTACTAGCTATTTTTCAAGCGAACTAAAGGCCCGAAGGTCTCTGTTGTGGAACAATAAGACCGAAGGTCTTTGAGGGAAACAGAAGGACCGAAGGTCTCTGTGGGGTACAGTAGGTCCGAAATTCTCATTGGTTGAATAGTAGGACCGAAGGTATCTGTGGTGGAAGGTCTCAGAAGCGTAACAGTAGGTCCGAAGGTCTCTGTGATGGAACAGTAGGACCGAAGGTATCTGTGGTGGAACAGTTGGTTCGAAAGTCTCAGTTGCGGAACAGTAGGCCCGAAGGTCTCTTTGATGAAATAGTAGGACCGAAGGTCTCATTGGTGGAACAGTAGGACCGAAGGTCTCATTGGTGGAACAGTAGGCCCAAAAGGTCTCAGTGGTGGAACAGTAGGACTTAAGGCCTTAGTGGTGGAACAGTAGGACCGAAGGTATCTGTAGCGGAACAGTTGGTTCGAAGGTCTCTGTAGCGGAACAGTAGGCCCGAAGGTCTCTTTGATGGAACAGTAGGACCGAAGATCTCATTGGTGGAACAGTAGGCCCGAAGGCCTTAGTGGTAGAACCGTAGGCCGTAGTGGTGGAACAGTAGGACCGAAGGTCTCAGTGGCGGGACAGTAGTTTCGAAGGTCACAGTGGTGGAACAGTTGGTCCGAAGGTCTCTGTGGGGAAAAGTAGGCCCGAATGTGTCTGTGATGTAACAGTAGTAACGAAGGTCTCAGTGGCGGAACAGTAGACCGGAAGGACTATGTGGTGGAACAGTAGGACCGAAATTCTCATTGGTGGAACAGTTGGTTCGAAGGTCTCAGTAGCGGAACAGTAGGCCCGAACGTCTCTTTGATGGAACAGTAGGACCGAAGATCTCATTGGTGGATCAGTAGGACCGAATGTCTCATTGGTGGAACAGCAGGCCCGAAGGTTTCAGTGGTGGAACAGTAGGCCCGAAGGCCTTAGTGGTAGAACAGTAGGACCGAAGATCTCAGTGGCGGAACAGTAGTTTCGAGGGTCTCAGTGGCGGAACAATTGGTCCGAAGGTTTATGCGGGGGTTTCTGTGTAGGCCCGAGTGTGTCTGTGATGGAACAGTAGTAACGAAGGTCTCAGTGGCGGAACAGTAGACCGGAAGGACTATGTGGTGGAACAGTAGGTCCGAAGGTCTCTGTGGGAAACAGTAGACCGGACGGTCTCTGTGGGGAACAGGAGACAGGACGGTCTCTGTGGTGGAACAATATGTCCGAAGGTCTCTGTGGGAACATGTTTCTTTGGGGAAAAGTAGGCCCGAATGTGTCTGTGATGGAACAGTAGTAACGAAGGTCTCAGTGGCGGAACAGTAGTCCGGAAGGACTATGTGGTGGAACAGTAGGCCCGAAGATCTCTGGAGTGCAACAGTAGGCCCGAAAGTCTCTGTAGTACTATTTATTCCGTATCTGGTAAAAAATTTCTCAGACTAAACCAAAAATATAACCATACGACGATCAGAACGACGTGCTAAAGCCGCCCATAGAAAGTGTAACATCTATCTGTATACGGTAAGATTTTGTAATTTTCCGATGTCTCAGTCAGTCGGCTGGCGGTTCTGTCGTAAAGCCGCCGGTGGTAAAATTTGAGATTCAGCACCGCCGACAAAAATAGACCCCTTTATTCTCAGGATTCATTCATACCTGCTGGGTAGGGAATGAAGCCGCCGAGTCGCGCCGCTGATTATTTTTGGACAGTGGATTCATATCGACTAAAATGTAGTCGCCTATTAATGAAAATATCTCTAATAAAATATGAATATTTTCTGGTGTATGCTTTGTAAAACTAAACTAATTTAGCTGAACTAATTGAATACTCGTATAACGTTTCTATGGCAATGTAAAAACAATTTTGCACCGCAGAGGTGAATAAAATCATATTTTAATTGGGATACTTTTAATTAGATTTTTTAATGGAGTCGAATGGACAAATTTGTATCGGCAGGACGCCACAACTACCGGTGGAAACACAATATAGGGCTCATATTCGTAAATAAAACTATAAATAATGGTGTAGTGGTGATCCGGGATTTTTGTTACGAATTCGTATTTTTTATTATAATTTTATTCACAATAAATGTTTCTTATTTATTTTCAGAATTGTTATCAATAAAAAAGTTGTAATATGGGCTTCGATCGCTGCCCTCGTTATATTGGCCTTAACCCTAGGATTGGTATTTGGTCTGAAAGGAGACAAAGGACCAGCTATTACAGGAGCTGTTGTATCCAATGGTAGAGGATGTGCCGAAATTGGAGGGTAAGTATAAATCGATGGAAAACTTAGGAACAATTAGAAAACAAATATATTCCATAATTCCAACAACGATTTGAAATAAAAACTACCCGAAAAATCGGGGACCAAAGAAAGCATTTATCAAAAATATGTGGTAATTCGTTGCTGATGAATCTCGTCTAGAGTTGAAATTAGCATAAAATCACATGGCATTTTTTCGTCTTTTTCCTTATGATTACAGAAAAATGTTAACGGATGGTGGTACGGCCGTAGATGCAGCCATTGCCACACTACTTTGTGAAGGTGTTATCTTAACTCATAGTATGGGTATTGGAGGTGGTTTTGTGGCCACAATTTATACGAAAAGCAATCGTAAAATTGAAACTCTAATTGCCCGTGAATCGGCCCCTGCTGCTGCCTTCAGAGACATGTTTGTGAATGAGACGTCGGTTACGGGTAAGTAGCACAGGACGGATAGTGTTTTTTTATTATTTTATGGTAGAAATTTTTGCAAACAAATAACATCGTTTTCGCTCTATAAAAAATGTTAAGTGTTGGGGTTTGATAATCAAGCGCTCCTACCATATATCACTAAAGCTATTAATTAATTTATAATTTTAAAGAGTACTTCAAGTGAAATATTTTTTTTCGAATAAATATACAAACATAGTATATAGTTTCGGGCAGATCGAAGAACTTTTACCCTCAACCAGAGATTTCAATAGCTTGACATTGGTATCGAAATCGTTCAATAATTCTGATGGGAATGCCAACAATTTGATCTGACAGGGCCATTACTCCCTAGTCATTATCCTACAACTAATTCCATATCCAATCACTAAATATTTGGTTAATTACCTGGTAGCCTCGATACTAACTGTAACTTTAAAAAAATGGGGCTAAAAACGCGCCACGTTTTAAAATTTTTTAAAAATGTTAAAATGAGAATGTTTGAACTAAATAAATAAAGGGTATCTCGGAACAACTAAAAAATTATTTCCAGTTTTCTTATATGATAAATGTATATGATAAAATTTTTGTCACAGGTGCCAAGGCCGGAGCTGTTCCTGGTGAAATTCTTGGTTATTGGGAAATGCATCAACGTTACGGCCGTTTGCCATGGGCTGTTCTCTTTGAGCCAACTATTAAATTATGCCGTGAAGGTCATTGGGTATCCAAATATTTGGCTTCAGCTTTGCGTTCCAAAGAAACCGAAATACGAAATGAACCATCAATGTCAGAAATATTTGTCAAAGAAGATGGTAGCCTCTATCAAGAAGGAGATTATATGAAACGTTTGGCATTGGGCGATACATTAGAGAGGATAGCCAAAAATGGTGTTGCTGAAATGTATGATGGAGGTGAAACTGGTAAAATGTTTGCCGAGGATATACAATCAATGGGAGGAATAATCACCGAGGATGATTTAAAGAATTACAAGTAAGTTGAATTAAACAAAAATCACTTGATTCATGGTATAGTAAATCATAATTCCGTTTTTTCCTAAGGGTTAAATGGGAGGATACCCATCATGTGGTGGCTAATGTTACTGGAGGCTATAAACTCTATACTACACCTTTGCCCTCAAGTGGTGCTCTTTTGGCTTTCATTTTGAATGTAATGAGCGATTTGTATACCACAGACCGTCCCATATACTGGCAACGGGTCATGGAAACTTATAAACACGCCTATGGTCGTCGTTCGAATTTGGGTGATATGGAAAATGATCCAGAGATGTTTGATATTATCAAGGAAACCTTTGACAAGTTGACCAGCGATGACTTTGCCAAAGAAATTCGTGGATTAATCTATGACAACAAAACCTTTGAAGATACCTCGTACTATGGAGCTAACTTTACAGTAGAAGAAGATCATGGTACAGCCAATATGGCTGTTTTGGCTGCTAATGGCGATGCTATTACAGTAACAAGCACTGTTAATAATTATTTCGGTTCAAAAGTGCGTTCAAGACGTACAGGTATTATTCTCAATGACGAAATGGATGATTTCTCTACACCTGGATTGGTGAACTCATTTGGTGTGCCTGCATCACCAGCTAACTATATTAGACCGGGTAAACGTCCTATGTCTTCGATGTGTCCGGCTATTATTCTTGATGCAGATGGTAATGTAAGAATGTTGGTAGGAGCTGCCGGAGGTACTAAAATTACTACATCTGTGGCCCAGGTGAGATTTTTTGGAAATTTTCTTTTTTTTTTTCTTTTTATTTCTATTTACCTTTTAATTACAGACTATTATTAAATATTTAATATTTAACGAAGGCCTAGAGGAGTCAGTTAATGATGGCCGTTTACATCATCAATTGGTACCCATGAGAGTTGATGCCGAATCTGAAGTTCCTACCGATATTCGTGACTATTTGGAGCAATCGGGTCATGTCCTCAATGTATCTCCCGAAGGTAGTGGTTTTGCTGCTTTGACAGCCATTGGTGTGCGAACGGGAGTACCTGAACCCCTCTATGATCGCCGAAGGGTTGGCAGTAGCATGACCATATTTGCAGCTAATAAAATGCAACATTAAACCTCACTTTGACGCATACAAAATGTAATTGGTATTAAATTTATTTAGTTTTTTCAATTTATGACTGTATACATATGTATACGTAGTATGTGATTTTGTTACATGTATAAAAGTTAATTAAATAGAATATTGATGTATTTATTATGTATGTAAGTTATTGATAATGTCTTCAGAAAGTGATTTTTATACTATGTGCAACAACGATTCAGGGATACAAATTATTATATAAGAATTTGTCAATAGTTTTGTGTACACTAATACATATATTTTTAAATGTATGTATTTTTTTATAAATAAAACGCTATGTAAATAATAGTAACAAATTTTCTACAAAATATTTTTTTTTTTTTTATTTTTCAATACAATCAGTAAAATATATAGTCTGACTTTGTTGAATTTGCGAATTCCTTCTCCTATTAAAGTTGGTTATTTAGTTCGAATTTATCCACCAACATCGAAAATAGGACTATAAAAGCAGAGTAAAATTATAACTTTTTTGGCAAATTTCATAATAACTTAATAGGAAATTATTGAAGAAAAGTAACCGTGAAAAATGGCTATTTTAGTGCGATAATACGAACTTTATACACAATTGCGCACAACATACTTCTGTTTGACGAGAATAAATAAATTCTACTTTATAAATGCATATTTCAGTGTAACAACATGTTTTTGTGTATTCAGTAGATTTAGTGAAAATATTAGTAGAAACTGCAGAAAAAATCTGCTAAAACAGCAAAAAGTCTGATGAAAAAGGGAGCCATTGTTTGCTGAAATAGACAATGTTTGTTATTTTTAAACTTGATTACATCTGTTTCAGTTCGACCCAAATAAATAAACTATCGAAAACAAACACGGTCATCGAATAAATTTGATTTGCCTATTTTATCCCAACCACTTAAGCTTTAAATCTAAAGCTTTGTAGGAGTGTTATCTTTCAAAGGAATTCTAAATACGAAGAGGATTTGAGTCACTAAGTAGACACTAAGTGGTTGGACAAATAAGGAAACAAAAGTCTTGCAATTTTCGGTTACAATTTCCGAAACATAGAGGATTTCCTTACTATTTCATTATAGATCCTTTTACTTGCTCTATAATCTGAATTATTTTAAAATTAATAAACTATTTTTGGTTCTTGAACATCTTTTTTGTAACATTTAAAAACTCAAAGCTTTTAATAAATAATTTGATGTTTTTTTTTTAATTCAATTTTCTTCATTGTAAAATAATAGTTAAGGTTGAGTTACATACCTTGCGTTAATGCGTCCGTTGATTGAAGAGTTGATTTTTCTCTTTGAAAGCAACAGTTTTGTTAGAGTGCTTCAAACTGAAAAATATCAACCCTTCCATCAACGCACGGATTAACGCATGCTATGTACCTCAACCTTTACAATATTCATTTATATAAATCAGGCGAATTAATTTTAAAGAGCCTAAGTATTAAGCTTTTTCTTCTTAAATAATAAAATCTGAATTTATGAAAGGTGTTTGGATTAATTGGTGATTTGAATGGAGGAAAAAGTTTAACAAATACCTTTATGAAATTTTTTTATACAAACAGCTCATCTAAAATGATTAAATTCGGAAAAGGAATATTTGGTGTTGAAATTGGAAGTCATTATATTAATTTTGTCAGCCACTAAGTCGATATTAGCATCGTGGTGAAGTATCTCAGTTGAAAATAATCTGGGACAGTTGTAAATTAATTTAAGTATTTTGGTCTGTACAAATTGCAAATTAATTTAATTATTAAATATCAGCCTTCGACTGATATTCCTATTTTGCATAAGAACACAAAAGTCGTAAAATAAGTTTTCCACTACAAAGTCAATCTTTGGGAATAATAAAACTCGACAGTTTTTAAGTCAACATGCTTTTATTGTTGGTCAAAATCATTGTAGGGCATGGGGTACATAGACAGACATGCCCATATTTCACAATAATTTTGCTGTTCGTGAAAATGCTTGAGTTTAACAGATAGCTTAAAATTAAAAAAAAATTGACGTTCGCAAAATCTAAACAATGTCTTAAGAGTGTCTTAAATCTATGCAGATATAGATGGTAAACTGATCTCGTTTCAATGAGTGTTTCTCGAGTCTAATGAGAAGGAACTTCCCTTTTATAGCATATTCCGAAGGGATTAAACATTTTTTGGCGTTTGGTCTAAACTGGGATTTAATCCAAGTCTTTCTGTATGCGTGGCGGACATACACAATGGTCCTCAATTGTGCGAATAACACGAGTCAGCCTAACATTTCAATAAAAACTATACACGAATCGGCTAAAAATAGAATCGGACAGAACCTGTTGCGAAAAGTTCATCACTAGTGATATCACTGAATTGAATAGCCCTAGTAAGCCTATAAATAACGTGCTGCTACCTAACCATGTGGCTATGTGTTAACCAAGTTTTTTCCAACAACAATTGTTTAACATCACGATTGTCCTCAATTGTGCGAAAAACAGCACTCTTTGATAAGAGTATACCACTTGTTATATCAGGGTTCTTAGTTTCTAAACAATATCCCCACAATGAATTGGTTCTGGCCAAGAATGTAAGTTCATGTGCGATAGCAACGACTCACTTATATGGCTTTTATATTGCTTGACTTACCCGAATAATTGAACGTAAATTGACGAACTTGCAACAGCTTCCATATATAACGCAATAGAATTAAAAATAAAATAACACAAATATTAGTATTTCAAATAAAATGTGGCAACTTAAAAACAGAACACTTTGGTATGTGGAAGAAGAAGAATTATTTGATAGCAACTACAACAGGGTGCCTCAGAGATATATTAAATACAAAAAACGATAACTTTATTATTTAACGGAAAAATTTGAAATTTTTTTTGTTTGATGAAATACTTCAACAAATTGACAAAATCTTTATTATTCATTTTGTTGCTTTTGATTTCAGCTTAAAATCATGCATTGACTAAACTACAAGTGTAGCTTAACCAACAGAGGAAAAGAATGTTTGTCAAATTTATTTGGGCAAAGCCCTATAGACTGCAAGATGATTGGATGGACGCACGTTTCGGAATTACCACATTCCTCATCAGCATTCTCTACTTGCAGCAAAAATATCAACCAATTATCAGAATAAATTCAGGCAGTTAATTAAACCAAAAGTGAACCACAATTGAACCTTCCGAAAAAAGGTTTATACTACGTTCGCACCAGTGCTGCCGCTAGTGAAAAATTGAGTGAAGTAGATTTTGAAAAAAAGTGGAGTAGATTGAATAAAATTGAAGTAGCATATATTTTTGAAAACAAAACAATAGAATTCATTTTATTATACCCTCCACCATAGGATGGGGGTATATTAACTTTGTCATTCCGTTTGTAACATATCGAAATATTGCTCTAAGACCCCATAAAGTATATATATTCTGGGTCGTGGTGAAATTCTGAGTCGATCTGAGATGTCCGTCCGTCCGTCTGTTGAAATCACGCTAACTTCCGAACGAAACGTAGTTGTTATTGATGTAGGTCGGATGGTATTACAAATGGGCCATATCGGTCCACTTTTACGTATAGCCCCCAGTGCTGCCGCTAGTGAAAAATTGAGTGAAGTATATTTTGGAAAAAGTGGAGTAGATTGAATAAAATTGAAGTAGCATACATTTTTGGAAACAAAACAATAGCGTCGGTGAGCGTATTTCTTTGCTAAAGATATTAAAGAATTTATAATAAATATATTTATATTTTTCATGGAAATTATTGCACCACTTACCGATTCATCTTGCACATCACATGCCCACACGTTATTTACTCACAACAATTTGACAGTTCACGCATTGACACTTGCACAAAGCAAAAATAAAGGGTTGCCATTCCAGCGATGAAAAATAGGGTTTGCATATGTTCAATGATTAAAACCACTATGTTCATCGTAATTAAAGGAATAGGGAAAACAATTAGCTAATATGGGGAAAAATTTAAAAATTTGAAGCAGAACAAAAAGTGAAGCAGATTTTTGGAAGAAGGAGTGACGAAGTAAATTTTGTGAAAATGAAGCAAAATACTTCGATTGAAGTAGTAGCGGCAGCACTGGTTCGCACTAGACACGAAATCATCGTGAACGAGGATCAGTAGATTTGCAATAGACAAATATCAGCTGGCGTGTAGAGGATTTCAACAAAATCTCTTTCACAATCCCCTATACTGCCTTGTACAACTGTGGTTTTAGTACTAAAATTTTCGTTGTAGATGAATGTGTGTATGCGTATACACATACGGGTTGTATATTTATATTTACAAACAGTTGTTAAATCTTCAAACCTACCAAATCTCGTTATATTGCCAGTCCGAAAAATTGAGATTTGTAAAGAGAATTTGGTTCTAAATAGCGAGATCTGGTGTCAAGTGCAAACGTAGTATTATGATAGCCGACCTTTGCCGAAACAAACTTGTACAAACATATATATTTTCCATTGCCACTGTCAAATCATCGATTTAAGTGCAGTTTATTGGCGTCGTTCTAAATTTATCTAATAATTGCACTCATGCGATGCTGTTTTTGTAGTAACTTGTCGTCCCGAAAATCCCGAGATTTCAGGACGGGATTAATCCCGAATGACAGCCCTTAAATTTATCACGGCAGTCGCTGGGATTGTGTTTACAAATTTTTAACATACTTTAGTATACCCTGTAACTTATTGTACAATCCGTTACTTTTATATATTTTTATTCACTTTGCATCGCCCTGTGTGAAGTTATGATTACACAAACTTTGACTGGATTTTCGTGTGTCGTATATTGGATATTTATTTTTTTTTAATAACTAAAAATGATCTAAAATAAGTGTATACATATATATTCCCTCGACTTAAAGGACATGTTCTAACAACGTATAAAAATAAGTGCAAAATGGTGCCAAAGGTAAGTTCGAGATTTTTATATGTTGTCTATATGAAGATATTATGGACGAAGTTTAGTACTCACCAAAGAAGATATACCATATATGTACCTCGCCCAAAACAACGCCTCGAAAGAGCCTCAGACTTAATCTTAAATAAAATAATTAAATAAAACATTGGTTCAATATCAAAAATAATATTCACCCTCACTGCAGTGAAGCCTATGACTCGTGGCGGACTTAGGGATTCGAACTCTGTCCAAGGACTGCAAACCCCCTAAAAACTCGAGAATGCAAACAACTCCAAAGGGTGTTCTATATAGCCTATATACAAATATAGTCGTAAGGAGGTCTTGAAAAGAAATATATTTATTGCAATATTAAGTAAAAACAGTAGAAGTGTGTTTATATATATTGTTTTAATTTGGAAGACATTATTTGCAACTTATGGTTTTGCTTTTTTTAAATTGAATTTTTCATATTGAATTTCACAAATCTTCTTCAAATTCTTCATTATGATTTATGCCGTACTTCAATTTATTACCCTTTATATATGCATATGCCATACGTTTCGATGTCCAATAGACTCCCACATTTCCTTTGGCATCAATAGTAATAGCACCCCCAGTTCCCGTTAATCTTTCGGTCATCTCGTTACAAGCTTCCATAGTTGCTTCTTGAGCATTTTTATTTTGGTATTGGATTTTTGAGAGAATTTTTTGGGCTAAATTAAAACGCATAATAGTTTCACCATGACCCGTGGTGGAGACACCAGCAATTTTATTATCGGCATATGTTCCACAACCCAGTAAAGGAGTATCACCAATACGTCCTGATACTTTTCCTGTGATGCCACCTGTTGAAGTAGCCACAGCAATGTTGACGTTTGCATCTATAGCTACTGCTCCTACCGTGCTACCCGATTCGCCTACTGTAGACTGCTGTTGTTGTGCATCCAGTTCAGTACGGGCAAATATTGTATCGAGTCCTTTAGCTTGACGATCTTTAAATTCTTGTAAAGCTCGGCGGGCATCATCCGTTACCAGGGAACCATCTGGAATAGGAGAGTAAAAGAAATGAGTGGGAAGATACGCCATTAATAGTGAGACGATAAATTGTACAGTTTCAAGCATGCGGGATCAAATTATAATGGTTCCGTAATTTCTTTTCGATTTGATGACTAGCATGTTCTCCGTGTTTAAATATACTCATGTTGGTAAAATGTCACATTGGAGATAAGCTTTTGTCGTTTATAGAATTGTGGAATCTGCAGTAATAAACACCATTTACATATGTACATACGAAGTATCTAATATTTCTAATTTATATGCTTTCCTGGCCAAAAAAAACCCTTAACGTTCGACTTTTTAAAAATTAAAAAAAATCGACTTTTGATTTTTCCACTGTTTCCAAATCAGGAAATTCAATCTTTCGACTTTTGCTAATTTTTGGATTTTCAAGAAATCAAATTTCGATTACAGAATCAAATATGCAACTCCTAACTCCTACTCCTGGCAATAGGTCCTAAGAGTTTCGATAAAGGATTGATGAGAGAACGGGGTTATAGAATCTTTTACTCACCAGCCATCTGTTCAAAGCCATGAACTAAAGCGAATTTTTGTGCCGCAGCTCCACCCAAGAAAGTATGTGGGGTTTTTTGCATTACATAGCGAGCCACCGAAATTGGATGCATTATATCATGGAGCAATGTTACACATCCAGCCCTTAACTTATCACCTTCCATTATACTGGCCTCAACTTCTGCTTTGCCATCCAAATTCAAACAAGAACCATAGCCAGCATTAAAATTTTCATCACATTCCATTGCTCGGACAGCTGCCTCAACGGCATTCAAACCATTGCCTTCCTCTTCAGGATTGGATGGAACTAAATGTTCTATTGCCGAACGTAAGGCTTTTTTCATACCCTCGAGTTTTCCCGGTACTCGAGCATCCGTAATATCACCAGCGCCACCATGTATCAAGAGTATGGGTTGAATGGTCATTTTTGTTTCTTTCGAAAGACAATTTTCAAAAACCGTACCGCCTGGAATATCTTCTGATCTAGTTTCAGTCTATGAATGTAATGCAATTTTATAAAGTTTATCGCTCTTTAATGTTAGTTCCCATGTATTGGTTGGTGGTTACTTGCTTAAGGGTTTTTCATATATATTTTTTGGTTTTTATTTAGTTCTTATCTTTGTTGGCCTGCATATTTTATTGTTTTGTCTCTCTGGAGTGTGTGTAAATTTTGTGCAAATTGTTTAATTGTTTACCATATCAGTGATGAAAAATCCATCCAATGCATTTTGGTACATTTTTATGTACTGGGAACGGCAAATGTGCGGCATTTCATATGCTGGGTAAAAAATTTAAGACAATCCTTCGACAATTAAAGCTGATAAAATAAAAGTTTTATTTTTGTCTTTTTTATCCCATACCATTAAATGCATAGGCTATATTCAAACATGCCCAGTGCAAAAACAGTCTTAGCTATTTTTTGACCATCCATTTACATTGCCGTAGGGAATAAGCTCACGAAAGGTGGAAAGGAGTTATTATGAGGTCACAGTTTGTCGTGAAAAAAAAAACTGGTTTTGTGTAGTACTATGCGTTAGCAAAATAAATGCCTTTAAGAAGTATTTACCACTGACTATGAAAAGAGGTAGGATTCACTGAACATACCACAGGATGCAGCATGTTGGTACATTTGCGAGCATTTCGTCACTCTTTAGTGACAATGGATTTGGAGAAAAGTTTTGCCAAAAAAACTACCAAACAAAAAAAATCATATTTTGCAAAATTTTATTTCGATAGAAAATTATGCCAAAATTTTATATCTATGGAAAATTTTGCCAAAATGTTACTTCTATAGAAACACACGGTTGCCACTCGAGCCAAAAACAATCCGCCAAAATTTGGAAACAATTTTACCAAAGAACTACCAAACAAAAAAAAAAACATATTTTGCAATATTTTATTTCTATAGACAATTTAATTTCTATAAAAATAATTTCTACAGGAAATTTTATTCCTATAGAAAATTGTTCCAAAATTTATTTCTACAAAATTTTATTTCTTTAGAAAAATTTGTCAAAATTTTATTTCTTTAGAAAAATTTGTCAACACTTTATTTCTTTAGAAAAATTTGTCCAAATTTTATTTCTATAGAAAATTTTATCCAACTTTTATTCCTATAGAAAATTTTTCCAAAATTTATTTCTACAGAAAATTTTGTCAACATTTTATTTCATTCGTTTTGTTTGTTATTGTTGGCTTCTCTTCAATCGTTATTGTTGTTTTTGATCTCAGCTTAAAGCCATGCATTGACTAAACTACAAGTGTACCTTAACAAACAGAGGTTAAGCTACACTTGTAGTTTAGTCAATGCATGGCTTTAAGCTGAGATCAAAAACATCAATAAAAAGTTTATTTCTTTAGAAAAATTTGTCCAAATTTTATTTCTATAGAATATTTTATCCAATTTTATTTCTATAGAAAATTTTTTCAAAAATTTTTTTTTTACAGAAAATGTTGTTAAAATTTTATTTCTTTAGAAAAAATTGTCCAAATTTTATTTCTATAGAAAATTTTGTCAAAATTTTATATATATAGAACATGTGGTCAAAGTTTTATTTCTATAGAACATTTTGTCAAAATTTTATATCCATAGAAAATTTTTGTCAAAATTTTATATCTATAGAAAATTTTTGTCAAAATTTTATATCCATAGAACATTTTTGTCAAAATTTTATTTCTATAGAAAATTTTGTCCAAATTTTATTTCTAAAAGAAATTTTGTCAAAATTTTATTTCTAAAGGAAATTTTATTTCTATAAAAAATTTTATTTCTATAGAAAATTTTGTCAAAATTTTATTCTATAGAAAATTTTGTCAAAATTTTATTTCTATAGAAAATTGTATCAAAATTTTATTTCTATAGAAAATATTGTCAAAATTTTATTTCTATAGAAAATTTTGTCAAAATTTTATTTCTATAGAAAATTTTATCAAAATTTTATTTCTATAGAAAATTTTATCAAAATTTTATTTCTATAGAAAATTTTGTCAAAATTTTATTTCTATAGAAAATTTTGTCGAAATTTTATTTCTATATAAAATTTTATCCAAATTTTATCTCTATAGAAAATTTTGTCAAAATTTTATTTCTATAGAAAATTTTGTCAAAATTTTATTTCTATAGAAAATTTTGTCGAAATTTTATTTCTATATAAAATTTTATCCAAATTTTATTGCTATAGAACCTTTGATCAAAGTTTTATTTCTATAGAAAATTTTGTCACAATTTTATTTTCATAAAAAATTTTGTTAAAATTTTATATCCATAGATAATTTTGTAAAAATTTTATTTCTATAGAAAATTTTGTCAAAATTTTGTTTCTATATAAAATTTTGTCAAAATTTTATTTCTATAGAAAATTTTGTCAAAATTTAATTTCGATTGATAATTACTTTTAATTTCTTTAGAAAATTTTATCCAACTTTTATTTCTGTAGAAAATTTGTCAAAGTTTTATTTCTATAGAAAATTTTGTCAAAATTTTATTTCTATAGAAAATATTGTCAAAATTTTATTTCTATAGAAATAAAATTTTGTCAAAATTTTATTCTATAGAAAATTTTGTAACAATTTTATTTCTATAAAAAAATTTTGTTAAAGTGTTATTTCTATAGAAAATTTCGTCCAAAGTTTTATTTCTATAAAAAATTTTGTCAAAATTTTATTTCTATAGAAAATGTTGTCAAAATTTTATTTCTATAGAAAATTTTGTCAAAATTTTATTTCTATAGAAAATTATGTCAACTTTTATTTCTATAGAAAATTTTGTCCAAAGTTTTATTGCTATAGAAAATTTTGTCAAAATTTTATTTCTATAGAAAATGTCAAAATTTTATTTTTATAGAAAATTGGAACAAATCTACTTTAGCACAAGTTGTAAAAAATAAACAAAGTTTTTTTTTGGGTGTAGGAGAAGGGATTTCAAATCGAAAATGTAAAGTAAAAAATTTGGCGGAAACGCCTAGTTTTCGAGATATAGACATCTGAAAATCGGTATTTTCGTTTATATTTTTCTTAATTGTGACAGCAATTTTTCATGAAATGAATAAAATTCCGTTTTTTGCGTTATTGGTAAAAATAGTACATTTTAAGCAGAAAATATTAAGTAAAAATTTTGTCGGAAGAGCGTAGTTTTCGAGATACCGACCCTTAAAATTCGGGTATAGGTTGCCGGCCTTCTTCCGAGATTTAACACTTTTTCCTATGGACAGGGTCCAAAGTGGGCTAACGCGAACCCAAAAATATAGGTAGCCGGTTTTCAGCCGGGGTTTGAGAATTTCTTCTATGGACAGGGTTCAAAGTGGGCTAACGCGAACCCAAAGAGGATAGGTAGCTTGAGATTTTCTCCTATGGACAGAGTCCAAAGTGGGCTAACGCGAACCCAGGACCTCTCCGGGTCCATGTTATTCTAAATATATTACTTTTAGGATGATTATGTGCGATGGATACTAAATCCAATTTTGTGTTTAGAATCGAAAAGTCTACACGTTGGCCAAAAATTGGACCAATCGGACCACTTGTACTAAAGTAGATTTAAGCCCTCAAGCCAAACGAATAATCCCAAAATTGTAAATTTTATTTCTATAGTAAAATGTTTGTCAAATTTTTATTTCCATAGATTTTTTTTAAATTTTATTTCTATAGAAAATTTTATCCAAATTTTATTTATATAGAAAATTTGTGAAGTTAGAATATTTGGCAAAATCTACCAAAACATCAACATTTCTACCAATCTACACCAACGTGTAATAAATGTAACATCAAAATGATATTGGATTTAAGTACGAGAATATTTCCATTTGTTCGTTATAAGAAAAGTAAATACTAAAGGTCTGCACAAGCATATTTGAATTTTCAAATTTCAAAATGTTCTGCAACATGAATAGAACTTTCAAAACATAGCTATAAGCAAAACATTCAAACATCAAATAAAACAAATATCAGAACATAACCTACCCATATTTGGTTGCAAACGAACGATGTTTTGAAGGTTCTATTCGAAACCAAGCATCAAAGTTGCAAGCATTATAGAACCTGTATGCATGTTCTGAAGTGTTTGCAACATTTTGTTATGCTTGAAACATCTTCTAAAAGAGCTGAAAGCAAAAAATTAAATGCTGGGACAGTTGGTGCGTAGTCATTGAAATGTGTGTGTGTGTGTGTGTGCAAGGAAAATTTTGCAAGCCATGGATTCCCCGAACGTAAGTTTTTTTTCATTAAAGGCGGTACTAAGTTTACCATTTATTTTGTGATGCCATTTTCTTTCAAGCTATATTAGATTTTCCAAATAAGTTGGTAAGTTTATATTATTTTTGCAGTTTTATTTGTGGTTTTGTGAAACAGAAGCATAGTACCGCCTGTTTATATATAAAATAAATTAAATAAATTAAAATTGAAAGTCAATGTAATTTATTTTCATTTTTAATCCTAAAAGTTCGACTCTAGAAATAAACAAAATTAAATCACACCAATGTGCTGTGCTGCTTGAGGTTCTGTAGAACATGCATAACCCACGCAAAACATTTATAACCCAAGTAGCAACATGTTCTATGCAACATGTATTTGATATTTGTTATGCTTGCTTTGGTTTCGATTGCCTTTTGTTGTGCTTGTGTTTTCAAGCCATGCTGCCGTCGAACGATGTATTTGTTCGGTTTGTTTTGCGAAGCGCTGATGTTTTGAATGTTCTATAAAAATTCAAGCCATTTGAAATCGCTTTCAAGCATACTTGTGCAGACCTTTAGTAAATACTTTGCTATTCCGAATATCGGAGGAGGATATAGTAATATCCGAAATTATATCAGGGATCTCATAACCGAACTAATGTTATCGTTCGGCTTAAACGCCAAAAACAGCTGATTGTTTGTTATGAATTCAGCTGTTGCAAGAGCAATAATAAGTCAGATGTTTTAGAAAAAATTAGATCTAAAAATTTTGAAATGAAAGTTAGTGACTGCTATACTTTCGCATTGCTTTTCAATAGAAGATCAGAAATAGGCTATTAATCATTCATGACAACAGAAAGAACAAGTAGTTCCACATTTTTCCTTCTGCATTAGTTTCTAGGCAACATGCTATGTTTGAAAACATGAAATTTGTTTATTCAAATAAACAAATCGAAAGACATAAGGCATAACCATTACTCGTGGAAGAAGTTCAAAAGCTAAATATTACACACGTACAAAAATGTTTGTCTTAGATGAGATATGCGAGAAATTACTGTCATCTGATAGAAGATTAAAAATCTCCTCATTGAAGGAATTACAAAATAAATGTTTGGATAAATCTTGTGACGGCGAGGAAGTTGTGCAAATATATGATGCCTGTTATCTTCATCTACTTAAAGGCTACAGCGACCGCTTTGAGAGTGTTCGTGACAAATCTGTGGAAACGGTGAATACATTTATAGAGTGTTTGCCTCCAAATGACTTCTACTTGAGTAATATATTGTCAGCGTTGGTGGAGCGTTTAGGTCAGCAGGAGACGGTAGAAGAAAGTGAAGAAATACGATTGGTTTTAATGCAGCAGTTGGCAAAGTTAATTGATCGTTTCTTAAAGACTGGAAATAAGGATTCACTGCTACATTGCAAATCGGATATTGTGTTAATATTAGCAAAGGGTTTGAAAGATCCCTATCCAGCGGTGCAGAGGGAAGCATGTAATTGTGTGTCAATGCTTGCTTCCGCCAATAATGCGTATGCCCTTCAAACTCATGCCGAACCTTTGGCTAAGGGTCTCTATGGCATGCTGAATCACAAACACTCCCAATCTCGTATTGCAGCAGTGAAAGCTTTAAGTTTTCTGGCACTTCATATCGATGCAAGTGGAGATTTGCTCTCTACGCTTCTAATGGAAGTCTCACCTCTACTTATGGACTCTATGCCTCTCGTTCGACGTGAATGCGGAGAACTTGGAATTCGTCTCTTGCTGGATCTTCGAGATCGTTATTCGTACTTTGAACGTTTGATACCATTTGTTTTATGTTGTCTGAAAGATGACTCTCCCGAGGTAAGAGACTATATTCTACCACTTTGGATAAAATGTGGACGTCAATATTATGAAGAGAATGAGGCAGAGCTAAACAAACAAGACATTGCCGACACTATACCCAGTAACTATCCTCAGAATGTTCAAAGGCCTACGATAGGTTGCCGTGCCATTGTCCAGAGATCATTGCGTTTACTAAAGCTCATAATACGCGAATCATCCGATTGGAAGGAGAACGTCCGTCTACATTCTCTAAAATTGCTCTATCAGTTTGTCTTGCATGCTGAAGCATCTATGTCGGCCAAATTTTTCGAAATATATCCAGATGTGGCAAGATCATGTCAGTACAATGACAATGATGTCATGCAAGAAGCATTTAAGGTGGCCGATCTAATGGGTCGCCTCATAAGCTATGAAGATTGGTTCATCCATGCTTTTGAGGGATTAGAGAAGAATGCCAAAGCAGGATATCTAAAATGTTTCTACTATATGTATGCGGCTGCAACGAACGGGAAATTGGAGGATGATATCAAATTAATGGAGTTATTGGTAAAGCCAGAATTTTCACAGACTTTAAACAGTGATTTTCAGATGTATATTTTGAAAACAATCGAAACAGTTCTTGACAAAACAAAATTCTTGGAAAAACATGACGAAAATCTAGACCATTTGCATAAGAATTGTTATGTAGCCACAATCAAAGTAATGGCTTTATCCTTGGAATCTGAGCAAACTAATGGCGATGAATTAAATTCAAAAGGAGAACATATTTTGCAAAGAATTATTGAACGCTTCTCATTCAGCATTGATGATCTACATGAGAAATATTTCAGTGAGGCTATTCAATATGTTGAGAATATCGATGCTCCTCTGGATGCATTAAGTGAACCAATTTTATTATTTTATGGTCTCATAAAACTTGTAAAATTTCGTGAACCCTATATACAAAAAATGCAAGAAAAAATCTCCATTGTCTTACACGAGTGCGCCGATGAGTCGAAAATAAAAATTTTCACAGCAGTGGCATTTGCTATGCTAGAATGGACTGCAACAATAAGAAGACCATCGGATAGAAGCATTGAATTACTGAAAGGCTTTATAGAAACCATCGTTGAACCCAATTTGATATGGAAAGCAGGTGCAAATGCTGAAGTAATGAGATCTCTAGCAACACTGACTCTATGTTCCATGTCCCAAGGAGCTGCCGAAGAAGCTCGTCACATATTGCCTGGCTTAGCTAAGCATTTCCCTAGCCTATTGGAAGACAACTTGGTAACGACAAGGCATTATGCTATAAAATGCTTAAACAACTTTGGTCCCATACATTTGGAAGATCTAAAGGGCATAGCTTATGGTTGTTTGCAACGATTAGATGACCCTTCCTCTAATATTAGGATTTTAGCCGTATCAGCCATTCCTAAATTTGAAATTAATAAAATGTCACCTGATGAAGAAGAGGGCATTTGGCTAACCTTTGTTAATCATTGTATGGATTTGTTGTTTCTTCATTATGATGGACCCGATAAACGTCTTCAAGAAGTCATAAAAGACACAATTTTGATAATGACTAAACGTTACCCGGAGATTTGTAAAGATAGCTATGAACGCACTATGAATAAAACCCACAACAGCTTCAATTTGAAAGCGCTGAAAGAAGAGTTGCCTTTTTAATTTATGTACTGCCATAGTATAATCGATATTTCTAACAATTTTATTGATTCCACTAGAATAAAATAATTAATAACTGAAAACCACATAAAAGTTGTTTTTTTTTTTTGGGGATTAGCGATAGACAGAGTTGCTACTCATCTCCTAAAACAAATGAATTTGTATCACTTACTATAGGGAGTAAGTCAGTCCACGCCCATGACAAGGCATCTTAAACACGGTTGCCACTCGAGCCAACCTACCAAAATTTGGAGAAAATTTTGCCTACCAAACAAACAATCTTATTTGGATAAATTTTATTTCTCTAGAAAATTTTGTCAACATTTTATTTCTATAGAAAATTTTGTCAACATTTTATTTCTATAGAAAAATTGTGTCGAAATGTTACTTTGTATATAAAATTTTGTCAAAATTTTATTTCTGTAGAAAATGTTGTCAAAATTTTATTTCTATAGAAAATTTTGCCAACATTTTATTTCTATAGAAAATTTTGTCAGAATTTTATTTCTATAGAAAATTTTGCCAAAATTTTATTTCCATAGAAAATTTTGTCAAAATATTATTTCTATAGAAAATTTTGTCAAAATTTTATTTCTATAGAAAATTTTGCAAAATTTTTATTTCTATAGAAAATTTTATCAAATTTTTATTTCTATAGATAATTTTGTCAACATTTTATTTCTATAGAAAATTTTGTCAGAATTTTATTAGAAAATGTTGTCAAAATTTTATTTCTATAGAAATTTTGTCAAAATATTATTTCTATTAGATTTTTTTTTATTGGAATCTTTCTATAGAAAATTTTGTCAAAATTTAATTTCTATAGAAAATTTTGTCAAAATTTTATTTCTATAGAAAATTTTGTCAAAATTTTTTTTCTATAGAAAAATTTTCCAAAATTTTATTTCTATAGAAAAATTTGCCAACATTTTATTTCTATAGAAAATTTTGACAAAATTTTGTCAAATTTTTATTTCTATAGAAAATTTTGTCAAATTTTATTTTTATAGAAAATTATGTCAAAATTTGACGCATTAAACTCATTCCACAGTCAAAAACAATTTACAATGGAGTTAGAGAAGGATAACAAGCTACCATATTTAGACTGTAACATACTGAGAGATGATAATTGTTTGAGGCTGAATTGGTATCAAAAACCAACAGCAACTGGACGACTAATAAATTATAATTCAAAACACAATAAAAGTATAATCCATATGACAGCAATCAATTTTATAGATCGAATCTTAAGGATAAGTGATGTAGAATTCCACAAGGAGAATGAAATAAAGATAAGACAAATATTGACCACAAACGATTTTCCAAATAGAATAATAAGCAGACTAATAAATCGCGTTAAAAATAAAACACTTGACGAAAACATTAAAACTAAGACTATTGAAGAGCCGGACCATAATAAGGATAAGTCATACAAACCCATGACTTACGTTGAAGGATTCTCAGAGCGTTTTTTCAAATCGGACGTATATAACAAGGACAAGATTCAAATTAATTCACGCACATCGAGAACAGTAAAGGAATTATTCAGCAACACAAAGTCAAAAATAAAGAATGAGGACAGGAGTAACATAGTGTACAAAATTAAATGTAATGGAGACAAGTCCAACATATGCCCAATGGCATATGTTGGCACTACAATGACCAAACTTAAGACAAGACTTTCGTCGCATAAATCAGACCTTAAAGCTGTAGACGTCGAGATACTTGCTCAAGAGAATAATCATAGACGAAGATACACTCTTGAGATGCTCAACATAATAGATATCTCTCCTGACAAAAGAATGAATTTCAAAAAAGACACGGAAGAATGCGCCAGAATGTATCGACATATTATAAACAAGCATCGACAAAAACGAAGTTTAGTGTACGGTGAATTGCGAAACAAACAGCAGCACAAGAACTCAAGTTAGTTATTTTTCGATAAAATATATTTTCAATAACAATTGTGATTTTTGTGAACATTAAATGTAATTTAATTTTTGTATTTTATGTAGATACAAAATCCCAGAAGATGGTTAGTGGCACTAACCGAAATATTGGAAATAAATATTAAAACAAATCAATAATCGATTGTTTCTATGACCTCAAGCCGAACAAAATTAATAATCAGAATAAACATAAAATAGGTCAACAACACTCAAAAATATTTTTAAAAAATTTTATTTCTATAGAAAATTTTGTCAAAATTTTATTTCTATACAAAATTTTGTCAAATTTTATTTTTGTAGAAAATTTTGCCAAAATTTTATTTCAATAGAAAATTCTGTCAAAATTTCATTTCTATAGAAAATTTTTTTTCTATAGCAAATTTTGTCAAAATTTTATTTCTATAGAAAAATTTGCCAAACTATTATTTCTATAGAAATTTTTGTAAAATTTTTATTTCTAAAGAAAATGTTGTCAAAATTTCTTTTCTAGAGAAAATGTTGTCAAAATTTTATTTCTATAAAATTTTGTGAACATTTTATTTCTATAGAAATGTACCGCTAGATCGACTCAGAAGTTCACCACGACCAAGAATATATATTGTGTAAATTTTATTTTTCCATGAATCAATTACACAGTTTTAGAAAATATTTAAGAATTGATTATTCGACCACGAATTTATGTTGTAAAAATTCTATTAGTATACCTATGAAAATGATCATTTATTCTTGCCTCATGAACATTTAACCTATACGAATCGATTTACTGTACAAAAATGTTAAAGGATACTATTCACTAGATTTAATTTCTAAGATTCTATAAATATAAAATATTACATTAATTTGCAATTTAATGCACAGTCATTTAACTAGCACAAGGAACACCATTTGGTTGTAGGTATTATATTCACACATACATATGAATGTGGATCTCCTCGATCATGATCCCATGCCAGATACCTCAATTTGTGAAGGATGACCGTAAGTGGGTCCATAACAAAACCGATGGTCGGGATCACGATAACGATTCTCATGTTTAACTGAATGTGAATTAGTGCGACATTTAACAACGCACAATTCATATTGATCTTCGACTTGAGTATAAACCATAGCCTGACGGCCCTTGATAACATCCAGTGCTAGCTCAAGTATGGAACGTTTTTCTGGATGAAGGCAACACGATACACAATATTCATAGAAGCCACAACAATATGTGGTGGGATCACACGATTCACATGTGTAGTATTTGGTCGACGGACGTTTGACATCACAACAACCATTTGCAAAGACATGATCAGCATTGCAAACAAAACCTCGTTCATCTGTGATAAGGTCTCGACCCTGTACGGTATTACGACACTTAATGTCTGTGGGATTTGTTATATTTTCTTCAGGGATTAGATGTTCTTCAATAGTGCGCCAAATTAATGGTTTTGTTCGTTCCATTTCAAAATCATCCGATTCGAAGAATTGTTGTTTGGAGGTCTAGAATTGCAAACCATTGAAATAAATATATCATAAAATATTGGTATTTACAAACCATGTTATGTATTTTTGTGATTATATAGACAAAAAATAATACGACTAATATAATATGGGGCAATCTTCTCTTAAGCAGGCGGGTTAATCCCGCTGGCCACATTCTTCCTGCTGGCTATTAATAATGAGTTGCTGCATATAGGTAGCCATTTAAACAATACTAATTTTCCTTGAATTCCAGTTGGGTTCTAAAAGTTTTATTTTATATTTTATAATTGATACAAATACGCAATGTTTATGTCTGTCATTTCCCTCTTTTAAGAAATGAAAACATTGAGCAGCTGTGTCTTTGCAGGTGGTTCATAGTTGCTTTTTTGAGTACTTAATACAGTACCTTTTTAAGGGGTAAGAACCAAAGCAATACCAACATTTTTAGAATATTTTTTCTTTTCTGAAAGAAGTGCTTTATGCATTTTGTCTGTACAGTATGTGTATTTTTCAAACTAAAAAATTTTTATCATTTCAGCAAGCAGAAAATTCAAAGCAGCAAACATGACAATCGCAGCACTCTCGTTTGTCGGAATTGCTAAAAATTTTTCGAAGAATTCGAAGCCTTTTCGCACTTTTGCTTGTTTTTTTTTAGAAAAGGGTCTAAAGAATGAATTTCCTAGCAAAATGAAAAAAGTGCGCATTTTTAAGAAATGCAACACCATTATAATACCCACCATAATATCTAAATTTCATCGAAAAAGCGTCGTCACTATAGATTTATATGGGTGTATATATATAATTATGGAATTTTTGCATTATTATTAGAAAACATAAATTGACGTCGTGTATCGAATTTCAATGGGATCGGATGAGATTTGAAAATGCTACGAAAGTAAAATCTGGGCATCGTTTTATATGGAGGCCATATATAATTGTGGACCTATATGGACCAATGTTTGCAAGGTTGTTAGAGGACATATACTAACATCACGTACCGAATTTCAACCGGATTGGATGAAATTTGCTTCTCCAAGAGGCTTCGAAGTTCAAATTTTGTGATCGGTACCTAAAAGTGGTCCCATATGGTCCATTTGCAGTACCATCCGAACTACATTAATAACAGCTACATGTATAAAGAGAAATTTCAACTGGCGGAGGGACAGACACAGCTAGATCGACTCAGAATTTTACCACAACCCATATACTTTATGGGGTCTGATCAAAGATTATCTGAATTAACAAGATGTCTATATGCTTCCTCTTTTTTCCAATAGGCTCATGAGTTTAGGTCCATACATGTATGAGAGAATTGGAAAAAATGGGTACGATGTTACGAATCTAAAAAAGAAAAGAAAATGAAGAATTTTCTATTTGGTTAATAGGCCTGTTTCTGCACTCTTTTCATTCAACATATATGCCAAAAGAAATTACTTCAAGTGTTTGTTTTTATTTTGTTGTGTCTTTATTGGCAACGTTTCTTTACAAATTGCATTGCCAACAAGACATAATGCCTAATATGGTTTATTTATAATTATATGATGATAAAAATGGCAATTATAACAGCTAAACTGGAACTTAATACCCACGTTAAGATGTAAATCATTAAGAGATGTCTATTATGTTCCCTGGTGTTCTTTCTGCGTTAAGTTGTCTACAGTTTTTCTGAGAAAATAAGAATATTTACTTTACGGGTTTTATTTTGGAAAAACGCCCGTAGAGCGACCAATTGAAAATGTTTCCCTCTTTTAACTTCTTTATTTGTCAATTGTTGTTTTTTATCTCTTTTTTTCGTGTTTTTTGTCTAAAGGTGGGTATTAAGTTCGAGTTTAGCCGCTAAAATCGTCATTTTTTCACGATTACTTTTCTTTAATAATCCATTTTAAGGAATACAAACTGTGTGAAAATTTGCTTTGGGCTATTCCCCATCAAGTTATAATGAAATCTTAAACAAAAATGTATAATTTTATGCCTTTTTTTACTGATTAAGTTTTCACTGTAGTAAAAAAATTACGATGTTAGCGGCTAAACTGGAACTTAATACCCACCTTAAACGAAAAATTTTAGAGTCACAAATTATTATACATTATTGGTCCCCCGAACATAGCTATTTACACACATAATTGCTACGAATACAATTTTTAAGAGGAATTGGAGAAAATGTTGCAAAGAAACCTGCCAACAAGCAAAATAGATAACGAACATGTGCGAACCTAAAGTCGTGCACTTTTATCTAATCAAGAACAAGAGACAGTTTGGACATCTTGTTATAATTACAAAGGATTTGGGTCTGATACTAATATTACCATGTGCTACAAACAGAATGATAAAGTTGGTATAACGCCATCCCATGTTAAACGATATAAAAATGACAAATACCACATGGAATTCATAAATACATTTTAGTTAAAATATGAAATTTTCACCTTGGAAGATTTCTGCAGTAATCTGTTTTGAAGAGATTGCGGGCATAATTTCCCAACAGAAATTGAAGCTTATTCGCACTTTTGTCTGTTTTTTTTTTAGAAACGGACATAAAAAGTAAATTTTCCGGACAAAATGCAAAAACGCATTTTTTGCAAGAAAACACCATTAAAATCCCCACTATGTGGAAAACATTCGTATACGATATCTAAATCTAATCGAAAAAGCATCGTCACTATCCCATGTACCCTCCACCAAAGATTGCGTAGAAAGTTATAATACAAAAAAATCCACATTCGAATTACTTGGGTTGTTGGTGACGTGTGTCATGTGTGTTGCAAATGGTCCAAACTTCAGACCCGCTGCTATCAACTACTGATAGGTAGGATTTGAGGCGGCTACACTTGCCTGATCTTAAATCCCTGCCAACATTTTTTGAATTTGACGGCGCTTCTGAGAATCCCCACGACGTCGAAAATGATCGTATACGACATCCAAAACTCGTCGGAAAAGCGCCGTCACTATTGAGAAGCTGTACCACGCCAAGTTACTACAAAAAGGACTACATGAGTGCAATTATTAGGTACCTTTTTTAATAAATTTAGAACGACGCCAATAAGAGGCCCTTCAAACAATCAGAAAAAATGCATTTTAAGATAGTTGTAAAAGAATCATTGTGGTGAAGTAGAACACAATTGTTTAGATGTTTATTAATTTTATTAAACATTTATAAATTTTTATAAATATAACATTTATACCACTATCACAACACATAACAAAATTTTTTCATTAATAATAGAATAATGTTGATTTAAAAGTGGCAAGTTACATGTTGCTGCGTCTATCAGCCAGAGTTTTTATTCTCGATCGAGGCAGCGTGTCTGTAAAATATCTGAAAAATAATCACTTTATTCCATTTGGAAAGTAAAAAATTGTTCACCAATATACCTTTTACAATTTTGAGCGAAATAACTATGTTTTCAGCACTTCAATAACGATTTTATTTAAATAAATTATAAGAAGCTAATTGCGCTTGGTATTTCATAAAATATAAAATGGCTCTTGCAACAATAGGGAGCACCGTGGTGCAATGGTTAGCATGCCCGTCTTGCACAAGGTCGTGGGTTCGATTCCTGCTTCGACCGAACACCAAAAAGTTTTTCAGCGGTGGATTATCCCACCTCAGTAATGCTAGTGACATTTCTGAGGGAATGTCTCTAAGTGGTTTCACTGTAATGTGGAACGCTGTTCGGACTCGGCTATAAAAAGGAGGTCCCTTGTCATAGAGCTTAACATGGAATCGGGCGGCACTCAGTGATAAGAGAGAAAGAAGTTCACCAATGTGATATCACAATGGACTGAATAGTCTAAGTGAGCCTGATACATCGGGCTGCCACCTAGCCTAACCTAACCTAACAATATTAATGGCAAAATACTTTCATGTACATTTCATACTTTTTCATACGCTTCCCTCATCACAGTTGGTGATTGTTGTAGTTTCACTTACGAGTCTGTGGTAGCGATGAGGATGAAATGGAACTTTGAAATGGTGGCAGGGGTTGGTCCAAAGCTACTGGTCTGCAGCGGGACATATGGTTCCTCCGGTGCTATAAGAGCCGGACGAGCACCGAGAACAGGATTAACCTTGCAGCTACTCACCGCTTTAGCTATGGTTACGTTAGGTTAGGTTAAAAACTTCTTCTAAATTTTACTGAAACAACATGATTTCTTCCTGTTTCCTTGTTTTGCTTCTTTTGTTCACTGCTGATACGGATTGTTCTATAATGTAATATTTTAGCCTACTTAATCGAATTTTTACCTTTTTTATCTTTCTTATTCATAAAAATTATTTAAATTATTTAATTTCAATTATTAAAAAAAAACACAAATCTATTGTAATTTTTTTGTGCCAATATATTTATTATTAATCTATTTACCTTTTAATTGTATGTAATTAAATTATTCATAAAATTTTTATATCATATTTATGAGTAGTTCTATTGTAATTTAGTTTGCATCGGCCTTACGGCTTCAAATTACAAAAACTGAGCAAATTAATAAATAAATAATTTTTTTCTCAGTGTAACCATATACTACGTAATTTCATAATTTTATTCTGCTGTTTAGTGTAAGTCAATCACAAAACAGTTATGGGTTTGTGTCTATGATTTTAAGCCAACCGTTATTGTGATTTGATTATTTCGATTGCTTCCATTTACCGCTAGGTGCATTGGTTGTTATTGTGAATGGATGTTATGATAATATATTTCAAATTTTATGATAATATATTAAATATAAAGAAACAAAAACAAAGACTTCTTTTGAAAATAACAGTTTCATAAAATATTCCGTAAAATCAATACTCGGATGATTGTAAGACAGTTACATGGAGGCGGTTTCTTGGAACCGAGCTGTTGAAGGGGCCCAATTCTTCGGTCAGTAGTGCAGAATCTCACATATAATTATTGTGGATGGTAAAGGGGTGAGGAGTTCCGCACGCCTTACACACAAAGGGTCTTGGGTTCAATCCGAGTTTCGACCGAATACCAAAAAGTTTTTTTTTATCTGTAGTCTATCCCAGCGTTGCCACAATGAATTTTTATTTTGGACCAACATTTTTCCACGATTTGTACCACGGGACCATTTTTTAAATTAAATCATTTCAAAGTTAAACATTTTCCAAAATTCTACGTCGATAGCAAATTTTGTCAAATTTTTATTTATATTCAAAATTTGTATTTCTATAGAAAATTTTGTCAAAATTTTATTTCTGTAGAAAATTTTTTCAAAATTGTATTTGTTTAGAAAATTATATTTCTATATAAAATTTTTTCAAAATTTTATTTCTATAGAGAATTTTGTCTAAATTATATTTCTATGGAAAATATTGTCAAAATTTTATTTCTATAGAAAATTTTGTTAAAATTTTATTTCTATAGAAAATTTGTGAATATTTGATTTCTATAGAAAATATTGTTAAAATTTTATTTCTATAGAAAATGTTGTTAAAATTTTATTTCTATAGAAAATTTGTGAAAATTTTATTTCTATAGAAAATTTTGTCCCATTTTTATTTCTATAGAAAATTTCTCAATCTTCGCAAAATTTTATTTCTATATAAAATTTTTACAAAATTTTCACACAATTTTGTATCTATACAAAATACTTTCAAAGTTTATTGCTGTACAAAATGTTGGTAAAATTTTACAGAAAATTTTGTCAAAATTTTATTTCTATAGAGTTTTTTCAAAATTTTATTTGTTTAGAAAATTTTATTTCTATAGAAATTGTTGTCAAAATTTTATTTCTATAGAAATTTTTGTCAAAATTTTACTTCTATAGAAATTTTTGTCAAAATTTTATTTCTATAGAAAATTTTGTCAAAATTTTATTTCTATAGAAAATTTTGTCAAAATTTTATTTCTATAGAAAATTTTGTCAAAATTTTATTTCTATAGAAATTTTTGTCAAAATTTTATTTCTATAGAAAATTTTGTCAAAATTTTATTTCTATAGAAAATATCGTCGAAATTTTATTTGTATAGAAAATTTTGTTAAAATTTTATTTCTATAGACAATTTGTGAAAATTTTATTTCTATACAAAATATAGAAAATATTGTCAACATTTTATTTCTATAGAAAATTTTGTTAAAATTTTATTTCTATAGAAAATTTGTGAAAATTTTATTTCTATAGAAAATTTTGTCCCATTTTTATTTCTATAGAAAATTTCTCAAACTTCGCAAAATTTTATTTTTATATAAAAGTTTTACAAAATTTTTACACAATTTTGTATCTATAATTCATTTAAAGTTTATTTCTGTACAAAATTTTGGTAAAATCTTATTTCTATAGAAAATATTGTTAAAATTTTATTTCTATTGAAAATTTTGTCAAAATTTTATTTCTATAGAAAATTTTGTCAAAATTTTATTTCTATTGAAAATATTGTCAAAATTTTATTTCTATAGAAAATTTTGTTAAAATTTGTGAACATTTTATTTCTATAGAAAATTTCTCAAACTTCGCACACTTTTATTTCTGTATAAAATTTTTACAAAATTTTCGCACTATTTTGTATCTATACAAAATTCTTTTAAAGTTTATTTCTGTAGAAAATTTTGTCAACATTTTATTTCTATAGAAAATTTTGTCAACATTTTATTTCTATAGAAAATTTTATCAAAATTTTTATTTTTTTTTTATTTCTCTAAAAAATTTTGTAAAAATTATCGATTTGACGAAAATGGACGAAAATCAACCAAATTCCATTTGGTCCGACCATCGGACCAAATTTAATTATTAATAATTTTTTGGACCAATTTTGGTCCGATCGGACCAAAATGGAAACCCTGCTCTAACCCCTCAGTAATTCAGGCGATATTTCTAAGCGCGAAACGCTTAAAAGCGAAGTTCATCACTTGTGGTGTGACAATGGACTGAATAGTCTAAGTGAGTCTAACCTAACCTATCTTGATTATCTTAACTGTATACAAAGATATTTTTCTAAATGCTAACACTCAATATGGACTCCAGCCATCGAAATATTATAGGAGTGTCGTTGCCCAGCAAAAAAAAAAAACTTCAGCAATAAGAGTTTAGTTGCGTTTTTTGGTATACAATAAAGTAGGCAGTGCATCTACACTGCATGAATCGGTGGCAATAACGTAAACGAGTAATCAAACTAGTTTATGATCATTCGTTTACGTTATTGCAACCAATTCATGCAGTATACATTCATGAAAGGTAGTGCTGTTTTCCTTCATGTCAACAATGCTATACTCATGATTATATATCACTTCTTTGCAATATTTCTATTATAATGAGCAATTATATCTGCGCTATGTAGAAGCTGCTTTAATTCGGGACATCGCCCACAGAAATTTTGTAAGCAGTTGGTACTGCCTCTCTCCCTTACAATCCTGCTGAAATAGTGCTCCATTTTTTGCTGGGTGGGACATAAAATCTGTCGTTCAGTTAAGCCGTTCATTTCGATGACATCGCAAACACGTGATTTATGTGAGCGGTTGTAAATGGGTGTATCCGCGAATTTTTCATATTAAACAAAGTAACAACAAGAATATACAGCACTAAGTTCGGTCGGGCCGAATTTTAAATACCCACCACCATGAACCAAATATTAGGGCTTCCTTTGAAATTTCAGGAGGGCTTGAGGACTTAAGGACACTTCCAGAAGATAAATTTAAAGATTTCACCTATGAGTACTATATCAGATTCTGGATTTATAAGAACCATTTTTGTTTGAGTTTTAGAGGAATCATTAACATCTCTTGTAAGTGTGCAAGAAAATTATAAAATAACGTCTTGATTTGAAATCTTAAATCTGTAGAAGTAAAATCTTGAAATTTTACATTGAGTTTCAAGCAATTTGCTTGGTTCTGAGGGTTTCAAAGCTTCTCTAAGTGGTTTCACTGCAATGTGGAACGCCGTTCGGACTCGGCTATAAAAAGGAGGTCCCATGTCATTGAGCTTCACATGGAATCGGGCAGCACTCAGTGATAAGAGAGAAGTTCACCAATGTGGTATCACAATGGACTGAATAGTCTAAGTGAGCCTGATACATCGGGCTGCCACCTAACCTAACCTAACCATAAGCCCAAGAAGTAAAATCGGGAGATCGGTCTATATGGGGGCTATACCAAAATATGGACCGATACTCACAATTTTTGGCACACGTATTTGTGGCCCTACAATACCTCTAGATTTCCAATTTCAGATAAATTGAATAAAAACTGCGGTTTCTATAAGCCCAAGAAGTAAAATCGGGAGATCGGTCTATATGGGGGCTATACCAAAACATTTAACGATACTCACCATTTTTGGCACACCTCTTTATGGTCATAAAATACCTCTAGATTTCAAATTCAATTCAGGCAAATTGGATAAAAACTACGATTTCTATAAGCCCAAGACCCCAAATCGGGAGGTGGGTTTATATGAGGACTATATCAAAACCGAGACCGATATAGCCCATCTTCGAACTTGACCTGCCTGCAGACAAGAAACGAGTTTGTGCAAAATTTCAGCACGATTGCTTCATTATTGAAGACTGTAGCGACAACAGACAGACAGACGGACATCGTTATATCGTCTTAGAATTTCTCCCTGATCAAGAATATATATACTTTATATAGTCGGAAATCGATATTTCGATGTGTTACAAACGGAATGACAAACTTATTATACCCCCGTCACCATTATATGGTGGTGGGTATAAAAAAATAATTTAATTTATGGTCATATAAAAGCAAAGCCAAATTTAATTTAATTAAATTAAAACTGGTGGTGAAACTAAAAACTACTACTACTACATAATAGTAAATTAGAAAAGGGTGTATTTTAATTAAATATAACAAAAGTCAAGTATTTTTTAATTATTGGCAAAATAATAAAAATGCAAAACAAAAACCAAATGGCACCCCCTCATGTATAAATAGAGCCAATATCCAATCATTTAGTAAATCTGTTGCTATTATCAACTGAAATCCAATTTTATTTGATTGTCTTCGATGTGGTTTTGTTATTGGTCATCGTCAACGCCATCACCAGACATTCGGTTTTTTTTTTGGTATCGTTCGACCTCAGATGGTACAATGGGTTATTCAATAGTAAAATGGAAAAAGGTTTGATAATAAATAAAATAAAATTCTTAAATAGGGTTGTATATTTTTTTTAAGTAGAGTTATGGTAAATATTGTATAAAAATTTTATCAAACCATTTTATTTTCATTTTTCAAAAAAAAAAAAACAATTTGATTAAATTACCTCATATTTCCTTATTGAAAGGGAGCCACCGTGGTGAAATGGTTAGCATGCCCGCCTTCCATACACAAGGTCGTGGGTTCGATTCTTTCTTCGACCGAACACCAAAAAGTTTTTCAGCGGTGGATTATCCCACCTCAGTAATGCTGGTGACATTTCTGAGGGTTTCAAAGCTTCTCTAAGTGGTTTCACCGCTATAAAAAGGAGGTCCCTTGTCATTGAGTTTAACATGGAATCGGGCAGCACTCAGTGATAAGAGAGAAGTTCACCATTGTGGTATCACTATGGACTGAATAGTCTAAGTGAGCCTGATACATCGGGCTGCCACCTAACCTAACCCTTATTGAAAAATTTTCATTGAAAGCTTAATAAGGTCTGTTAATTTTTTTGATTGAGATTTTTGTCATTGTGATCAACAAATATGTTTGCTTGCATTAGATGAAATAAATTAAACAATTATTTTTCGGTCTGTATAATAAATTCTATGAAAGTAAATTAAAGATGACATTTTTTAGAAATTTACACAGAAAAAAAGTGTCTCGTAAATTTAAGAAGATTTTTACAATAATTTATTACAAGAAATTTCCAGAATTTTAGTTCATTTTTCGTATCTTCAACGAAAATTAACTACTCGAAAGGAAATTTTACAAATTCTAAGTAGCAATCGTTTAGTTCATGGCCTACAAAATACGATGGAAATTTCCTTAAAAAATTTCTTAACTGGTAGTTAAAAATTCGTTTGTCATGCTATAAAACTACTTGTGAAAAGTAAAATATTTTCTAAATAATAAGTGCAATTTACAATAAGATTTTTTTTTTTTTTGTATGAGAAAATATTTTTTTACGAAAAACGAACTTGAAAGTGGATAGCAATTTCTTACTGACAATTCCTATAGTTAATAATTGTTGGTAAAAAATTACCCAATGAAATATTTTTAGTTCACATGTAATTAAATTTATAAACATTTTCGTCAAAAATGGTAGATAACATTTCATGAAAATTTTGCAAATTTTAAGTTAAACGTTTCATCGTTCATAAACTGGTGTGCCTTTACGAATATTATTCTCAGCGTAAATTGTCAGCAGATGCGATGAACTAATGCATAGTACAGAGATCTTTATCGGCATAGTGGAATGTGATTAATGTAAAGATGATGTTACTTGAGTTTTGTTGTGTATACATGAGCGTGGGGTTGTTTTTATTTTGGTTCATTTAGTGGTTTGTGTGTGTGTTTGTTATTCTTGGATGGTTTATTGGCTGGATGAGGTGTTGTTTTCAATAAAGGCACATGTGTTTTTGTTGTTGTAGGAATGTTTTGGCTTTGCTTGGTTTTGTTTGGCATGCTTCAGTTGTATAGTTGGCGTTGGCGTGGGCTGTTGCATCTTTTAATATGCAACAAGGGAATATAAAGGCATGGAATATTTTGGAATTTTGAGACATATATTGGTGTTTGTTTATTAAACCTTTTAAATGAAAGTTATTAATATTTTATCGGTAGTTTCGAGAAAAGTTATTAAGAATATTTAGTAAAATATGTTGAAATTGAAAGTGTATTGAAATTTTTATTATTCAATGTAAAAAATTAATATTCAATTCCAGATGAATTTGGAAAATTTTTGTTATATCTCAGCGTATAGTTTAGCCATAAATTGGTAAGTATTGTTTTTTTTTAATATGGCTTTCTTTTAAAAATAATATTTTTATGTATATTATTATTTGTTAATTATTTTTTTTGGAAACCAGTTTAATGTTTTTCTTTGTTGTAAAAGCAATATTTAATTTCAGAGCAACTCCAGATGGGTTCGAAAATAGAGAATTGGTAAGTTTTCTTTTAAAATTTGGCTTTCTTTCAACTAGAATATTTACGTTTTTATGAACTTTTTATCATCAAAATTATAGGTTTTTAATACCTTATTTTAGTATTTCTTTAATCAATTTTTGTAATATTTTAATGTAAAAAAACAAATATTTAATTTCAGAATAACCCCTTAAAAATTTGAAAAAAATGTTGGTACTCCTTTGCTTGTAATTTAATAGTGAATTGGTAAGGATTCTTTAACTTTCTTTTAACCAGAATATTTGTTTTTTTATGCATAATATTATTTTTTTTATTCGATTTTTTGGAAACTTATTTAATAATTTTATTTAATGTAAAAAATAAATATTTAATTTCAGAATAGCCCAAATAAATTTGGACAAATTTTTATATTTCCCCTCAGCGTACAATTTAATAGAGAATTGGTAAGTTTTATATTAAAACTCTGGCTTTCTTTCAACTAGAATATTTATTTTATTATATCCTTCACATCGATAACAACACAGTTTTATGAGTTTATATAGAATACTTCATTATTTCTCTAATTGTTTCAGGTACCAATTTTATGAGTTTTCCAAAGAAAAGTTGAATTCCTTACACCATTCGATAAAATGCCCCCAAATATGGTAAGTTACAAGCTAAAATGAAGAATTAAAATTATATTTCATTACATGGTGTTAATTTTTAACAATTTTCATTATTGTTTCCATTTTTTTCCAGCAAGATATGTGAAAAAATTACCTACGATGAATAAAAAAGGATAAGTCAAACTGACCAAACAGCGGGTTTAAATGAACTACTCTCTGTTCCACGTGGTCATAATTTTTATTCACAAAAAAACATTGTATTGAGAACTTTCATCATAAGTTTTTATAATAAAGTACTTTTGCTTAAAGAAAGTTTAATTTTAATGTATGAAAATTTTCATAATAGTAAAACGGTTTGTTGTTCCTTTAATTATTTAATTTCTCTGTACTGTGGAATGATTGATTTAAAAATAGTTTAATCGTCGACATTTTAAAGAGACTGTTAACCAATTTTTATTATCGGGTTTCCCACAAAATAAGCAAGTAAAACAAAATAATACTGACTTTTAACTTGGTAGGGGTATATAAATCTTATGGTGTTGTAAAAATGAACTAAACTACAATGTTATAGATGAACTAAAATTTAATAGAATTATAAACTAGACAAGTTGAAAAAATCTTAAGGGCTAAATCATGGTCAATATTACTACAGTTTAGTTCATTTTGCAATGGAAAAGGGTTCACTGTTTTTTCAGTGTTCATTGCTTGTTAAGAACTAAGAGTAAGACAGTAAAAAATATTTATTGAGTTAATCTTTATTAAATTGTTTTCACATCCTGTAAAAAAGCCAATGTTTATTACAAAAAGTCTATCCGTGTAAATATTAAAAAAATATATTTGATTAGAAATATGAAAACACCTTTTTTCTCGACAAAATGTGATTTCCAAAATTTAACGTAAAACATTAGATACATTTTAGTTTATTCATCTATTCGGATAAATACAAAAACCGAATTATGAATTATTTATATTCCTCCCACTGTACCTCTTTCGCTTAGGTCACTCTGAGTGATTTGATTTACGAGCATGGCTATTTTTTTTGATGCATTATTTGCGGCAATTTTACGCTCGATTGTGTCAATCAATGTCGCCCCATTATTTTATTTTTAAATATTTACAGCAAATGATTTGATTTGTTGATTCTTTTTGTTGAGTTTTCCCTCTTCTGCTTCTACTACTTCGTCTTCTTCTTGTTTTTCTTCGATTGAGTTCTTTCGATTTGAATTAGATTTGTCTTTGATTGCATGAACTTAGTTGGTCTGTTGGACATTAGACAAATGTTTGTTTGTCCATTGTTCTCATTTGGCAATGCAACGTTAAAAAGGGTGTTCTAAAATAATTTATCGAGAAAGTATTAAAACAAATGTTTGACAAAAATCAATCGATCAAATTTTAGTTTCTATATTTTAGATTTTTTTAAACTTTTGGAAAAAGTAGGAAATTTTTAAAACATTTCGTGACTATCAACGGAATATGGTTTCGTTGATACACACCGATGGCTAAGGAACAGTCGAAACATAGGGCTTTGTCAGTGGAATGAGTTTCGAAGAAGGTGAATGCTGACTTTCTATTGAAGAAAATGATTTTACATGATATGGAAAAAAGTTTTCTTTCACAGTGATACTTAATTGGCTCACGCCAATTATTTCTAGAATTTGTAATTCCTTGTTTATTTTGGTTGGGGGGTATATTAACTTTGTCATTCCGTTTGTAACACATCAAAATATTGCTCTAAGACCCCATAAAATATATATATTCTGGGTCGTGGTGAAATTCTGAGTCGATCTGAGCATGTCCGTCCGTCTGTTGAAATAACGCTAACTTCCGAACGGAACAAGCTATCGACTTGAAACTTGACACAAGTAGTTGTTATTGATGTAGGTCGAATGATATTGCAAATGGACCATATTGGTCCACTTTTACGTATAGCCCCCATATAAACGGAACCCCAAATTTGGCTTGCAGACCCTCTAAGAGAAGAATCCGATCCGGCTGAAATTTGGTACATGGTGTCAGCATATGATCTCTAACAACCATGCAAAAATTGGTCCACATCGGTTCATAATTATATATAGCCCCCATATAAACCGATCCCCCGATTTGGCTTGCGGAGACTCTAAGAGAAGCAAATTTCATCCGATCCGGCAGAAATTGGTACATGGTGTTACTATGTTTTCTCTAACAACCTTGAAAAAATCGGTCCACATCGGTCCATAATTATATATAGCCCCCATATAAACCGATCCCCCGATTTAGCTTGCGGAGCCTCTAAGAGAAGCAAATTTCATCCGATACGGCTGAAATTTGGTACATGGTGTTAGTATATGGTCTCTAATAACCATGCAAAAATTGGTCCACGTCGGGTCATAATTATATATAGCCCCCATATAAACCGATCCCCAGATTTGACCTCGGAGCCTCTTGGAGGAGCAAATTTCATCCGAGTGAGTTGAAATTTGGTACGTGGTGTTAGTATATAATCTCAAATACCCATGCAAAAATTGGTCGAAATTGGTCCATAATTATATATAGCCCCATATAAACCGATCCCCAGATTTGACCTCCGGAGCCCCTTGGAAGAGCAAAATTCATCCGATTCGGTTGAAATTTGGTACGTGATGTTTGTATATGGTATCCAACAACCATGCAGGAATTGGTTCATATCAGTCCATAATTATATATAGCCCCCATATAAACCGATCCCCAGAGTTGACCTCCGGTGCCTTTTGGAGAAGCAAAATCCATCCGATCTGGTTGAAATTTGGTACGTGGTGGTAGTATATGATATTTAACAACCATGCCAAAAGTGGTCCATATCAGTCCATAATCATATATAGCCCCCATATAAACCGATCCCGAGATTTGGTTTTGGAGCCTCTTGTAAGAGAAATTTCATCCGAGTGAGTATATGGCCGTTAACAACCATGCCTAACTAGGTCCATATCGGTCTATAGTTATATATAGCCCTCAGATAAATCGATCCCCAATCATACAAATATTGGTCCATATCAAGTGCATAATTCTATAAGCCCCCATATAAGCGACCCCCGTATTTCAATTCTGGCTCTCTACGTACCGTGCAAAAAGCCCATATCGATTCGTAATTATTTGTAGACTTAACTATACATAACTTTTTTGTCTAATATATACCACGTATGGACTAACTCACAATTTAGAAAACGATGTTAAGAAGTTTTAAGATACCACAACCCAAGTAATTCGCTTGTGAATGACAGTTTTTCGTAGAAGTTTCTACGCAGTCCATGGTGGAGGGTACATAAGATTCGGCCTGGTCGAACTTACGGCCGTATATACTTGTTTTAGACTCTCTTTCAACAATAAATATTTTTTGTTCGAAATTTACTCACACAGAAGTGGTAGAAAACTTACTCGTGAACGGAACATATCGCGAGAACGGATGCAATACATATTAAAAAATGCGCAATGGCACAAATGGTCCACATTGAATTTCCAGAAAGTGCAAGGGCTCGCAGATACACAAGGAGGTTTGAGTGTTACGATCGAAGGGATTGCTTCGTTTGCAAGAAAGTGGTCAGTTACCGAAATTAGTTTCCTTCGATATGAAATCCTACTTAATTGAGCTGTTTGTAAACAAACAAAAAGCGCATTTACTTAGGTTAGGTTAGGTGGCAGCCCGATGTATCAGGCTCACTTAGACTATTCAGTCCATTGGTGAACTTCTCTCTTATCACTGAGTGCTGCCCGATTCCATGTTAAGCTCTATGACAAGCGACCTCCGAACGGCGTTCCACATTGCAGTGAAACCACTTAGAGAAGCTTTGAAACCCTCAGAAATGTCACCAGCATTACTGAGGTGGGATAATCCACCGTTGAAAAACTTTTTGGTATTAGGTCGAAGCAGGAATCGAACCCACGACCTTTTGTATGCAAGGCGGGCATGCTAACCAGCTGAAATTGTTCATCTTCGATTGGCGACCAGAACTCAAGCGCAGCCGATGGTAATGGAGAGGGACACCGTATGGTAAATATTGTCGGAAAAATGTCCCGGCTACAGACAATAGACATTCCAACAGGGCTTCGTACCATCCCATTCAGCACTCATCAACGGAGAGTGGCTTAAAAAGCAGGCTATTCGCTTCATTTCAATCTCACATTGACCAAAATCTCCGGATCGTAATCCGTTGGACTTTTACGTCTAGGGTCATTTTGGAGAGTGAGGCAGTGTTGTCAGATTAGGGTTTTTCCCCAAACTGGGCATTTTTTCTCGTGGTTGGGGATATTTTTTGACTTTAGGGATATGGGGATTTGGCTGGGGATAAAGCCGTAGTTTGGGGATATAACCACAATCAATCCGATAGTATTAAATTTATTATAGAACGTGTAAAAGCGAAGTACAATAAGACTTATACGTCAATGGAATTCATTTAGGATATGTAACAAATATGAAATATGCCCCACTTCCTCTATTACTTGTGGTTATATATTTTGTTCCTTTGCCTTTTACACAGTCCTTTTTAAGTACCATGACATTGCTCTTCACTCAAAACAAGTGAACCCTATATGACACTAAGAGGCAATTTAATTCTATTTTAATTCATGGAATTATGTTTTGAGAAAGTTTAAATCAACTAAAAAAGGGGGAAATATACACAATTGAATTATAAAGAATGACTAAATTCGTGTATCCCACAAAATAGTTCAGAATATCCTAAAACTTGTAAATTTTACCAAAAATGCGCTAGTCATTAACTTCGTATAGTACTAACGGAATTTTTGCAATGTTTAACTCAAATTTTTCCCTAAAACCTAGAACATTTTTTTATAAAGTGAAAAAAAAATAATTACGTCTAATAAATTTTCTTCAATTTGTTGAACAAATATTTACTTATTTTTATGAAATCTTCGTGGCATCTGCGATTGTAATACAGTTTAGCTAAAATTTTATAAAACTAACCAAAATTTTCCTTCCTGGTGGGTTCACTGTTTTTTTTCGTTTTCCTTTGTTCCTACTTTTGGTCATCAGAAACTAAAAAAATAAATTGGGAAGAAATAAAGAAATATATATAAAACTACGGTAAATTTGTTCTAAAACATAGTACAACAAAATTATATTTCTATAGAAAACTTTGTCAAAATTTTATTTCTATCGAAAATTTTATCATAAATTTATTTCTATAGAAAATTTTGTCAAAATTTTATTTCTATAGAAAATTTTGTCAACATTTTATTTCTATAGAAAATTTTGTCAAAATTTTATTTCTATAGAAAATTTTGTAAAAATTATATTTCTATAGAAAAGTTTGTCAAAATTTTATTTCTATAGAAAAATTTGTCAAGATTTTATTTCTATAGAAAATTTTGTAAGCCATATAGAAATTAAATATTGACAAAATTTTATTTCTATAGAAATTTTTTCCAAAATTTTATATTTATAGAAAAATGTTGTCAAAATTTTATTTCTATAGAAAATTTTGTCAAAATTTTATTTCTATAGAAAATTTTGTCAAAATTTTATTTCTATAGAAAATTTTGTCAAAATTTTATTTCTATAGAAAATTTTGTCAAAATTTTATTTCTATAGAAAATTTTGTCAAAATTGTATTTCTATCGAAAATTTTGTAAGCCATATAAAAATTAAATTTTGACAAAATTTTATTTCTATAGAAACTTTTGTCAAAATGTTATTTCTATAGAGAATTTTGTCAAAATTTTATTTCTATAGAAAATTTTGTCAAAATTTTATTTCTATAGAAAATTTTGTCAAAATTTTATTTCTATAGAAAATTTTGTCAAAATTTTATTTCTATAGAAAATTTTGTCAAAATTTTATTTCTATAGAAAATTTTATCAAAATTTTATTTCTATAGAAAATTGAAGTACCCCTTAGTTGGAGAGGAATATAATATGGAAAATCTAGCAAACCATTAAGAATTCTACCAATTTACCAAACAGTAAAAAATTTAATCTAAATCTCCGTGAGTCGGAGTCGAGGCCGAATGAACAATTTTGGAATCGAAGTGGAGCAAAAATACAAAAATTGGAGTTCAAAAATTTTTTTAGCGTCATACGGTTTTCAAGATTTTTTTTTAGTTTATTTAGCTAACGTACCCCAAAACAAGGAAGCTTTCTTATATTGGGGACATTGTAACTAAAACCTAATAATTCCCGTTAACTAAAATACTGTTAAATTGGTTTTAGTACCCTGGAGTGTTACTTTTTTACAGTAATGAAATACATTTTTTATTTAAAGAAATCGTCCTTAAATTAACTGAAATATTGAATCTTTAGATTTAACATAAAAACGCTTCAAATATAGGCTAAGACTTATTTTGAGAATTTAGCATTTTTGGTTTAAAGTTTTTTTTTTGGAATTAAGAAAATATTTTTTACTTCGAAGTATCCGTCATAATTTGGATATGTTTGTACGTGAATAGCTTTATTAGTATACCGGAAAAATAGAATGAAAATTCGATAATTGAGATTTGTACCCTAATTTTAATTTTATAGATCCTAGGTTTAAGGCCAGATAGGTCGTTAAAAAATGTCTTTATTTTAAAGAAGCCGCATCTTTGGCTCGAAATCAATATCAAAATCTTTGAGGGAAGGTCAAAACCTTTGATCTAAGTAAACCAGTTTTCGTGGTTTGGTTTGCTAGATAGATGTCGATCTCTTTATATTTAATTCAGAATCAAAATATGCATACTTTTTGTTAAGTGTAAAAAACTTGAATACCGAACCAATTCAAAGCGGGTGTAAGCAACCATCATTAGTCACGTTTTGTGTTGGAAGTAATGTAAAGATTTTCCAAGTTTCCATTAGTTTGTATGATGTAGTTTGTATGATCAAGATGTAGTGCAGACAATAAAAACCGTCAAGAGCTTAAAGGCCGTTAAAAGAGGATGTTGAAAACTCATTGGAGAAAATGATACTTGATACTAGACTTATGTCTCAACATCTTCCCAATTTGTGACATTTGGAATGGCTGCAGGAAATACCGCCCAAAGAGACCAATATCTACATAAGACGTAAAACCATATATTTTTGAGGTGATATTTAATTTATTGGGACTGTGTTTCAGACAATAATGAAAATTTTAGTAAAATGAAATAATGTCCCAAAACATAATTTTCTGGATATGATATTATTTTGGACACCGTGGCTATAGGCTCCATGAATAATTAGCCCCAAAACCTTAATAAAGTAAGACCCCAAAAATTATATGGAAAACAACAACACATATTTTTTGTGTTTTTTGGGAAGTAAGTTCATTTTATTTTTGGGGCCCATTTGAATTATGAAAATAAATCTCGATATTTTCAATGAAATAAAACCCCAAAGAGAACATGAAATAAGACTCCAAATATGTACATAAGAATCAAAACTAAATATTTTAGGGTGATATTTAATTTTTTGGGGCTGTGTTTCAGACAATCATAAAAATTTTAGTAAAATGAAATAATGTCCCAAAAAATAAATTTCTGGATATGATATTATTTCGGCGCTTTGAATCCCCCTGAAAGTCCCAAACCCTAAATAAAGTAAGACCCCAAAATATTATAATGAAAACAGATTTTTTTTGAAGTAACTTCATTGTATTTTTTTTTTAGTGTGTATACCAAGCAAAATGTCAGCATACATTATAAATTAAATTTTTCAGTATATGATTTCCACGACCCCCTTTTTATTGTTATTATTTAACAACTATTAATTATTAATCATTTTCACTTATTTTATCTCATATCTTACATGTTTGACTTTAAGCAGTATAAAATAAAAAAAAAATAAACTAAAATAAAAGCATGCCATAATTCCATTGTCAAAATCTAGGTACCGTTCATATTAATAATAATTATTAAACGGGAACTAAAGTTAATTGCATATACCCAATCCAATAATTTTCCCTCCCAATTGAAGTTCATATAGTGGTTTCAGTTTTGTTTTTTTTTGCAACCTTTTGCCAATGAACGCTTTTATTTTATTATGTATTATGTATAAACGTTTATAACATTTAAATAACTGTTGTTTTAGTTTTTTCATCATCGTTTAAGCTCTGTTTGTTACAATTAAAACAACACACACACATACTCACTAAAAATTGCACTATTTTCGTAATACTATTTAATAAATTGTACATAAAGTAATGTTACCTAAACCATAAAAGTACTAAGCGGCAACATTCAATGTTTAACGCATTAAACAATAAAAAAAATAACTAAATTAAAATAGCATTAAGCAAAGAGTCAAGTCGACCTCCTATATTATGCCCTACAGCAAAGTTGGTAGACAAGTACTTCCAAGTACCGTGGTGCAATGCATACACAAGGTCGTGGGTTCGATTCCTGCTTCGACCGAACACCAAAAAGTTTTTCAGCGGATTACCCTACCTCAGTAATGCTAGTGACATTTCTGAGGGTTTCAAAGCTTCTCTAAGTGGTTTCACTGTAATGTGGAACGCCGTTCGGACTCGGCTATAAAAAGGAGGTCCCTTGTCATTGAGCTTAATATGGAATAGGGCAGCACTCAGTGATAAGAGAGAAGTTCACCAATGTGGTATCACAATGGACGGAATAGTCTAAGTGAGCTTGATACAACGGGCTGCCACCTAACCTAAGTACTTCAAAGACTTTGAATCCAAGTCAACTGCTTCTTTCTGTTTGTTTTGACTGTAAGATATTTGGCAAATATTCGTGACAAATATATCTCGAATTAAGAAACCAAATCAAAAAGGTATCATTCGTAATAAAAAGTGGTTTATAATTGTCAAAAAGTAGCACAAAAGGTGGCGCAAATGCTCATAATGGATCACATCTAAAAATTCCTATTGAAAAATTTACAAACTTTTAGGCGCTCATTTGTAAGCAATTTGCTGCTGCTGTTTAAAGCAGACTTTCGATTTGGTTCCAAAAATATTCGTGTCGGCAAATCCCTAAAACAAAGGTGTCTGGCATTAATTCTCATTTCATGCTCCTCATTCACTCAAAAAACAGTCAACCCTTCAGGGCCCTAATTCCAATTTAACTCTATATTAGTTTATGGAAATTACTAAGTTTTAGTTAAATTTTCTCCAATATGAGAAAGTTTTCTTGACTTTAATAACTTTTTTGTACGTTAGTTAAATAAACTAAAAGGGAGGGAAAATTAAAAAAAAAATGAATGAAGCACTAAGATTTACTAGAAATAAAATTTTTAAAAATTAAAAAAAAAAAAAAAAAATTGAAAAAATAGAGCTGAAATTTTGCAAAAATTTTCTATAGAGAAAAAATTTTACAGAATTAAAAAAAGGTGCACAATATGGTAAAAAGTATGTCATTTAGTGGCACAAATGTGGTAAATTTGCCACTAAAATGGCATAACGGAAATATTGGTTCTGCAGAGTTATCCTACCGTTTACCTACTAAACAAACATTTCTATGCCTATTTTCAGGCGGTATATGTTTGCTGGAAAATACTATGGAGAAATTGCTAACAACTATAAAATTGTCCTATAAATTTGATTATATATACAGTAATATTACAGTATAAAAAGAAATTAATTAAAACGTGATACAATATAACTATAAGGTGACAATGAAATGTAAAACGTGTGACAATTTTTATAATCGCAGGCAGATTAGCTTCTGAAGTGGCACAACTCCAAAAACAAATCTGATCCGATAAAATGTTATTCAGAACAAAACAAGTGTATATAGTTGCCACCATTATCTGATTCCAGAATGCGAAAATAGGCCCCACTTTAAAACGAAGCACTATCCCAAAAACGAAATTGGGGTATATTTTCATAATGCAAACGGGCCCTTATAATAAAAGGAAGTTACTCCCCAAAAAAACTTGGTGTTGTTGTCTATGTAATTTTTTGGGGTCCTACATCATTTAGTTTTTGGGGATAATTCCGAAAAGGTAATTTTGGGTTTATTTTCATTTGAAATATTGGGGATTGTTTTTGACAATTCAAACGGGCACCCAAAATACAATGAAGTTACTTAAAAAAAATATATATAAAACTGTGTTTTTTTTTCTTTATAATATTTTGGGGTCTTACTTTATTTAGGTTTTTGAACTTTCAGGGGACCTATATCCATAGCGCCGAAATAATACCATATCCAGACAATTATTTTTTGGGACATTATTTCATTTTACTAATATTTAGTTTTGCTTCTTATGTACATATTCGGGGGGTTATTTCATGTTCTTTTTGGGGTTTATTTTCATTGAAAATATCGAGACTTATTTTCATAATTCAAATGGGCCCCAAAAATAAAATGAACTTACTTCCCAATAAACATAAAAACTCTGTGTTGTTGTTTTCCATATAATTTTTTGGGTCTTATTTTATTTAGGTTTTGGGGCTAATTATTCATGGAGCCTATATCCACAGCGCCCAAAATAATATCATCCAGAAAGTTATGCTTTGGGACATTATTTCATTTTACTAAAATGTTTATGATTGTCTAAAACACAGCCCCAATAAATAATGAAATATCACCCCAAAATATATGTTTCTTCTATAGAAATAAAATATTGACAAACTTTTCCATAGAAATAAAGTTTTGACAAACTTTTCTATAGAAATAAAATTTTTAGAAAAAATTTCCATAGAAATAAAATTTCTACATAAATTTTCTATAGAAATAAAATTTTGACAAAATTTTCAATAGAAATAAATTTTTTAGAAAAATTTTCCATAGAAAAAATATTTTTCCAAAAAATTTCTATAGGAATAACATTTTGACAAAATTTTCTATAGAAATAAAATATTGACAAAATTTTCTATAGAAATAAAATTTTGACAAAATTTTTAATAAAAATAAAACTTTGACAAAATTTATAAATGTTGACAAAATTTATAAAAATACAATTTTTACAACATTTTCTAAAAAAAATCAATTTTGAAAAATTTTCTATAGAAATAAAGTTTTGAAAATTTTTTCTATAGAAATAAAGTTTTGACAAAATTTTCTATCGAAATAAAATTTTGACGAAATTTTCTATAGAAATAAAATTTTGACAACATTTTCTATCGAATATAAATAGTTTTGCGTCTTATGTACATACACGCAAAGAAAAAAAAATAACGTTTGGAAAACGTGTACATAAAAACGTTTTTCTTTTGTTAAAGTTTTTTGAATTGCTTCGAAAATTTTAAAAACAAAAAAATTCGTTTGTTACTAAATTTTTATTAAAAACAAAACATTTTTTGAACTAACAATACAGTCGTTTATATCAAGCGCTGTTCTTTTCTGACTTTAAGTCTTTAATAAAACACATTTTAGAGATAATAGTAAAAATTTTATATAATAGTATGTAATATTGAACATCTTTTCGGAATCTTTCGAACATATCTGGAATATATGTAAAAAAAACACAAAAAATAACTTTTTGGTGTTCGGTCGAAGCAGGGATCGAACCCACGACCCCTGGCATGCAAGGCGGACGTAGCTACCACTGCTCCACGGTGTCCAACTAAATGTATATTTCTGTTAAATAAGGTTTGTTCAATCGGCTCGTGGGTGCCGCAAGCTATGCTATATAAATATAACTTATATGGATAGTTGTCTATTGATGACAATAACAGCAACATAGCTCAGTGGATAGTGTGTTAGCTTACAAATTGCATTGTCCGCGGTTCGATTCTGCATCCAGGCGAAAGGTAAAATTTAAAAAATTTCGAATAATTTCTTCTACATTCTTTGTATTACAGAAAAAGGTGCGAAGAACCAAAAAACCTCGTGGGAGTAAGAAAGATGTGAGGGAAAATGCAATTAGTCAGAAAAGATTGTTTTTTTTTTAGTTACTCTTTATAAAATTGTTTTTACATCCTGGAAAAGAATAAACGTTTATCACAAAAAGAATATAGTTTTCTTCCAAATAAACTTCCTTACAGCGAAAAGCAAATGAGAAACGAACTTTGTTCGTCTAAAATTTCGTTTGGTAGGAAAGAATTATTTTTTTGCGTGTAATTGGGGTCTTATTTCATGTTCTCTGGGACGGTATTTCCTGCAGCCATTCCAAATGTCACAAATCGGGAAGATATAGAGACATCAAGCATCATTTTCTCCAATGGGTTTTCAACATCCTCTTTTAACGGCCTTTGAGCCCTTGACGGTTTTTATTGTTTGCACTTCATCCTAATCATGGTGTAGGGTATAACAGACTAAATAAAAAAAACGTATACAACAAATTTGGTCTTGATGGAAACTTGGAAAATCTTTACATTATTACTTCCAACACAAAAAGTGACTAATTATGGTCGCTTACACCCGCTTTGAATTGGTTTGGTATTCAAGTTTTTTACACTTAACAAAAACTATGCATATTTTGATTCTGAATTAAATATACACAGATCGACATCTATCTAGCAAACCACACTCAAAAACAGTTTTATTTGGATCCAAATGTTTTGACCTTCCGTTAAGAATTTTGGTATTGATTCCGAGCCAAAGATGCGGCTCCTTTAAAATAAAGAATTTTTTGGGGACCTATGTAGCTTTAAATCTAGGATCAATGAAATTAAAATTATGATACAGATCTCATATATGGAATTATCATTCTCTTTTTGTGATATATTTATTAAGCTATTCACATACAAACAAATGCCTGTTTAAAAATCCAAATTATAACGGAGACTTCAAAGTAAAAAATGTTTTCTTCCATCCAAAAAAAAAAAACTTTAAACCAAAGTTGCTAAATCCTCAAAATAAGTCTTAGGCTATATTTGAAGCGTTTTTATGCTAAATCTAAAGATTCAATATTTCAGTTAATTTAAGGACGATTTCTGTAAATCAAAAATGTGTTTCTTTACTTTAAGGAAATTTGCCTTAGTTCAAAGACGATTTGAATTTTTTGGGTCGCAAATTTCAAAAATTTGTGTCTTAAATTTAAAGAAGAAAATTTTTAAATCAAAGTTTATGAACTTTTCTTTAAATAAATGTTCTTTATTTTAAAGAAATTTGTCATTTATATTGTGTTCTAAAATTTAGGTTGCATTATCTTACATATTAGGTTTTTTTTCAGTGCATGAATGAGAGAGTAGCCTTCTCCATTGCATGACCATCGTTCGTGAATTTTGTTCATTCAATATTTTATTTTTTTCCATATTTTATTTTACCTTTGCACAATTAACAATTTTTGTTTTCAGTGTATAAACTAGCGTTTAATATGCCGGCAGACACTCTTTAATTACTCATTCTCAAATCATTGTTGTACGAACGTTTGATGCATGATACAACATAGATGTTGGAGGCAAGAGTGTAACAGTACCTGTTACCATCTGTTTCCATGGCACATGGCCACTTCCGAAACTGGCATTATAGTTGTTTCCATGTCTGATGTGTCCGCTTTTTGACTATGCGGCAAGAAAAATTAAATTGAGGCGAAACGAAGCGAATCGTATCAAACAAATCGTATGATTTCCTTTCTCTTTTAACTGTTTGTGGGTTTTAAATCACTTTTCAAAAAATAAAATAACAAAATTCAAGGTATTGGGATGAGGGGCTAATTTAATGTAAACATGGGAAATATGCAAAATTTCAGAGTATATACAAAACATATATTTCGCAAAATCTGTAATGGCAATTGGAGGCTATGGTTCAAAAAATGAAAATTCAAAATTTGTGTTTCAACATCTTCATATTACACTAGTCTCACTAGACTTTTAAAGATTCTCATGATTCCTTTTTTTGATTTTTTAGCAACATTTTTTACTTCATCATCTCATAATTATACTAACCATCGTCAAATTTTGTACTAATCGACTTTTAATGATTTTCAAAAACGATTATAAATTCTTATCAAAATTTTCGATGGAATTAATATACTGGGAATATTTTTAGAAATAAATTTTTGGGACATTTGTCTATAGAAATAATATGAGCCAAACTTGGCTCGCTTCGATGCGCCTTTCGTACACGGTTGCCATAGTTGGTAGATACAATTTTGACAAAATTTTCTATAGAAATAAAATTGGGTTAAAATTTTCTATAGGAATAAAATTTGGACAACATTTTCTATAGAAATAAAATTTGTAAAAAATTTTCTATAGAAATAAAATTTTTACAAAAACTTTCTATAGAAATAAAATTTTGACAAAATTTTATATAGAAATAAAATTTTGACAAAATTTTCTAAAAAAATCAATTTTGAAAAATTTTCTATAGAAATAAAGTTTGTACAAAATTTTCTATAGAAATAAAACTTTACAAAAACTTTCTACAGGAATAAAATTTTGACAAAATTTTCTATAGGAATAAAATTCAATTTTGAAAAATTTTCTATAGAAATAAAATTTTAATAAAATTTTCTATAGAAATAAAATTTTGATAAAATATTCTGAAGAAATAAAATTTTGATAAAATTTTCTATAGAAACAAAAATTTGACAATTTTTCTATAAAAATAAAGTGACAAAATTGTCCATAGAAATAAAATTTTTACAAAAAATTTTCTATAGAAATAAAATTTTGACAAAATTTTCTATAAAAATAAAATTTTGAAAAATTTTGTATAGGAATAAAATGTTGAAAAAAAATTAGAAATAAAATTTTGACAATTTTTCTATAAAAAAATTTGACAATTTTTCTATAAAAATAAGGTTGTGACAAAATTGTCCATAGAAATAAAATTTTGAAAAATTTTCTATAGAAATAAAATTTTAATAAAATTTTCTATAGAAATAAAATTTTGATAAAATATTCTGAAGAAATGATAAAATATTCTGCTATAGAAACCAAAATTTGACAATTTTTCTATAAAAATAAAGTTGTGACAAAATTGTCCATAGAAATAAAATTTTTACAAAAAATTTTCTATAGAAATAAAATTTTGACAAAATTTTCTATAAAAATAAAATTTTGACAAAGTTTTCTATAGAAATAAAATTTTGACAAAATTTTCTATAGAAATAAAGTTTTGACAGAATTGTCTATAGAAATAAAATTTTGACAAAATTTCAAAATTCTTCTAGAAATAAGGTTTTTAAAAAATTTTCTATACAAATAAAATGTTGACAAAATTTTCTATAGAAATAAAATTTTGACAAAATTTTCTATAGAAATAAAATTTTGACAAAATTTTCTATAGAAATAAAATTTTGACAAAATTTTCTATAGAAATAAAATTTTGAAAAAATTTTAAGTAGTAATACAATTTTGGAAAAAAATTTCTATAGAAATAAAATGTTGACAAAATTTTCTAAAAAATTCATTTTTGAAAAATTTTGTATAGGAATAAAATGTTGAAAAAATTCAGAAATAAAATTTTGACAAAATTTTCTAAAAAAAATCACTTTTGAAAAATTTTGTATAGAAATAAAATTTTCTATAGAAATAAAATTTTGATCAAATATTCTGTAGAAATAAAATTTTGACAGAATTTTCTATAGAAATAAAATTTTGAGAAAATTTTCTATAGAAATAAAAATTTGACAATTTTTCTATAAAAATAAGGTTGTGACAAAATTGTCCATAGAAATAAAATTTTGACAAAATTTTCTATAGGAATAAAATTTTGACAAAATTTTTTGTAGAAATAAAATTTTGATATTTAAAATTGTCTATAGAAATAAAATTTTGAAAAAATTTTCTATCGAAATAAAATTTTGACAAAATTTTCTATAGAAATAAAATTTTTACAAAATTTCAAAATTCTTCTAGAAACAAGGTTTTGAAAAAAATTTCTATACAAATAAAATGTTTTTTTTTATAGAAATAAAATGTTGACAAAATTTTCTATAGAAATAAAATTTTGACAAAATTTTCTATTGAAATAAAAGTTTTACAAAAAAATTCTATAGAAATAAAACTTTGACACAATTTTCTATAGAAATAAAATTTTGAGAAAATTTTCAGTAGTAATACAATTTTGGAAAAATTTTCCAAAGAAATAAAATGATGACAAAATTTTCTATAGAAATAAAATTTTGACAAATTTTTCTAAACAAAATACAATTTTGACAGAATTTTCTATAGAAATAACATTTTGACGAAATTTGGTTCAAAAGTTAAGCAGGGAGTGGTCATCCTCCCCGTTCAAATATTAAACATCAGTTACCCCATACTAACTTCAAACCCTCTCTCCCCACGTCCTCTCTTAAAGTAAAAAAAAGCCGGGTAAAGGGGAAGTCCCCTCTCCGACCAAATATCGAAAACTAAAGCAGTGGATCTTGTGGTCGAGACGCCACAATAACCCCACTTGAAAATTTCAAGCAAACCAGAGAACTTTGGTTCAATTTTCAAAAAGTTGGTCGAGGGGAGGTCCCCCTCCCAGTCCAAATATTAAAACATCTGGTACCCCTACATTTCAAGTAAATCGTTACAATTTAGTTTTTTCATTGTACTTAAAAAAAGCCTAGCAAAATGAGGGGTTCCCTCCCCGTCCAAATAACGAAAGCTAAAGTAGTGGATCTTGGTTTAGACGTAATTTCTAACCTTTCCTGAAAATTTCATACAAACCGGGGAACTTTAGTCAAATTTTGAAAAAGTTAGTTAAGAGGGAAATCTCCCTCCCCCATGGCAGATATTAAAATATCATGTACCCCATACTAACTTCATGTCTATTGTTTGTACTCTGTATGGTTTGTATGACTCAGTTTATTTCTCTGTAACCAAAATAACTCCATTATTGTTTCAAAGTTATTTAATTTTGGTTCATGCCGTCGTTCTTGCTCATAGTGTTAAACAATTTATGTAGCGGTAAAGTAAAGTAATTAGTTAATAGTATTTTCGTAACGGTTATCACAGCAACATGCTTTATTATTTAATTTTTGTAGTAATTATTGTGGCTGCTGTTGGTCCGGAGATTGTTGGTTTACTCTTGATGGATTGACTTACAGCTTCTGGGGAGGCGGGAGCTGTTGTTGTTTGGTGTGCTAGGTGATGTTGGTGCTGCTGGTGTGACATTCACAGCATTTGTAGGTATTCTCCTCAAGTTCAACGTCACGCATTGCCAATGAACACTAAAATAGAAATTAGACGAACTTTAAACCATCCGTGCCGTGTCTGGTCTAGGTAATTCTATCACCAATGCCAACGTAATTGCTATGAACTTAATGCAATCACGTTTTTTAAATCTTGTATTACTAATAACCTCAGGAAAAACAAATCAAGGCGTTCAAGTTGCATGGATGTGAGATGGAAAGAAATACTAAAAGGTTATGCATGAGACATTCCAAGACCAATAACAAGGCCCATAGGCATATTAAGAATATTACTTTTATGAAAAACAAAATTGTCAAGAAATTTTCAATTATACATTTTCTCAAAATTTTTTAAAGATTTTTTTCTTATAAGAATTATGGAAAAATGTTCTTTTTACAAAATTAGTTGCTATGCTAAAGAAAATGTGGCCAATCGTAATATGACACTCTTCCAATGTGGTCACTGTAGACTTGTTTCTTCTCCACATGAACCGTTTTCATTTTTTGATGTAGAGTACTTTTCATAAAAACTCACTGAAATATTGAATATTACTTATGGCAATTGAAGTTGTGCAAAGTACGTGTAAGTGGAGTGAGTGTTTCTATCACCCCTCCACCCCTCCAATTTGATTAGATAATATGCAATTTATAAGCAGACATGCCCGGAGAGTTTATTTTCTGATGCTACTGACGATGGTGGAAGGCACAGCCAGACTGCTCCAATGAGTTGCTATGTTGCAATGAAATTGAAAATTGTTTCACAAATTGAATAACAAGACAGCTAACAGTGAACTAAATAGGCTATCTCCTATTTTACAGGCAATTGACAACATGCCAGAGTATGGGCTAGACTACACTCAACAAATGTTGTATATAAAAAAAAATATAAGAAAAGGACATGGAATATATTCTTCTTCTCCTTCTTGATTATTTAGAAATTTTCAGGGCTGACAGGCATGGGACTGATTTCTTCTGGTGTGACATGTATTGTTGAGTTTTTAATATCTCGATTCCCTTGCCCACTGTTTTTTAGTCTTAACAACCACACTGCATCCATCCAATAATCTCAAATATGAGACAATGTATTTTTAAATGGTGCGAGGGTTTCCTTTTATATGTTGGCATTAGAGAACAAAAACAGATTAATCATCGAAAATAGCTTAATTTTTTTTTTCAAAATATTCCCCATTAAGATCTATACACTTCTGAACGCATAAACCGTTTCTTCAGGTGTTAAAAACATTGACTTTCCATTTTATTGTTTTACGTATAAGTCAATAAGTCATTCGTTGCGATCGTAGTTTCCATAGAATGGTGCGGGGATATAATAAGTTTGTCATTCCGTGTGTAACACATCAAAATATGGATTTCCGACTATATAAAGTATATATATATATATATTCTTGATCAGGGAGAAATTCTAAGACGATAAATATAAGCATGTCCGTCTGTTGTAATCACGCTAAAGTCTTCAATAATGGCGCTATCGTACTGAAATTGGACACAGATTATGGATTTCTGACTATATAAAGTATTTAAAGGGTGATACGGTCAAAATTTGGTCAAGGGAAAATGCGTGTAAATCGGTGAAATCGTTTATTTAAAAAATCAAATTAAATTTCTTTTTCAAGTTCAATTAGTATAAAATTCTGGAAAAATATTCAGTTAGGCTTTCGCTTTTCCAAATCCGAATTGCCGGGCCTCACGCTTGACACCTGCCATCAGATTTTGTACAGCCACCTTGTCCACCTTCTTCGCCGCAAAAAGCCAGTTTGCCTTGAACTGCTGCTCGTCCTTAGCAGTTTTTTTGGTCTTCTTTAGGTTCCGCTTGACAATAGCCCAGTATTTCTCAATTGGGCGGAGTTCTGGCGTGTTGGGAGGGTTCTTGTCCTTGGGAACCACCTGCACGTTGTTGGCGGCGTACCAATCCTTTTACCGTAATGGCAAGATGCCAAATCCGGCCAAAACAGTACGGAACAACCGTGTTTCTTCAGGAAAGGCAGAAGACGTTTATTCAAACACTCTTTCACGTAAATTTCTTGGTTGACAGTCCCGGAAGCTATGAAAATGCTGCTTTTCAAGCCACAGGTACAGATGGCTTGCCAAACCAGATATTTCTTTGCGAACTTTGACAATTTTATGTGCTTGAAAATATCTGCTACCTTTCCCCTTCCTTTTGCCGTATAAAACTCCTGTCCCGGAAGCTGCTTGTAGTCGGCTTTGACGTAGGTTTCGTCGTCCATTACCACGCAGTCAAACTTCGTCAGCATCGTCGTGTACAGCCTCCGGGATCGCGCTTTGGCCGTCGTATTTTGTTTATCATCGCGATTTGGAGTCACTACCTTCTTGTAAGTCGATAGTACGGCTCGTTTTTTGGCTCGATGCACGGTTGTAGACGATACACCCAGCTTATTTGCGGCATCTCGGAGAGGTTAGGGTTTCGCTTGAAACTACCGGCAACTCTCTTTGTCGTCTCAGCGGCTTCCGGTTTTCGATTTCCCCCCGATCCAGACTTCCTGGCTGTCGACAAACGTTCCCCAAACACTTGATTTGGCAACTTTTAGCGATTTTGCCAGCTTTGCGTGCGAGTAGCTCGGATTTTCGCGATGCGCGAGCAAAATTTTGATACGCTGCTCTTCTTGCTTGGACGGTATTTTGACAACTGAAGAGTGAATTCCAAAATCAAAATAGGAGCAAAATTCTACACACACACACCTTCAAAATGAGGGGTGTTCAGGTTTTTTAAATGCAAAATTGAAAGAAATACGTCAAGTTTATATTGACCAAATTTTGACCGTATCACCCTTTATATTCTTGATCGGGGGGAAATTCTAAGACGATATAAGCATGTCCGTCTGTCTGCCTGTTGCAATCACGCTAAAGTCTTCTATAATAGCACTATAGCTCTGAAATTGGCCACATATTCGTCTTTTGTCTGCACGCAGGCCAAGTTCGAAGATGGCCTATATCGTTCCAGGTTGTGATATAGCTCCCATATAAACCGATCCCCCGATATGGGGTCTTGGGCTTCTAGAAACTGTGGTTTTTATTCGATTTGCCTAAAACTGAAAATCTAGAGGTATTTAGGACCACAAATAGGTGTCTCGAAAATGGTAAGAATTGGTCCATGTTTTGGAATAGCCCCCTTATAGACCGATCTCCCGATTTTACTTCTTGGGCTTCTAGAAACCGTAGAATTGTGTATACACGCCTTGCATACACAAGGTCGTGGGTTCGATTCCTGCTTCGACCGAACAACAAAAAAGTTTTTCAGCGGTGGATTATCCCACCTCAGTAATGCTGGTGACATTTCCGAGGGTTTCAAAGCTTCTATAAGTGGTTTCACAGCAATGTAGAATGCCCTTCGGACTCGGCTATAAAAAGGAGGTCCCTTGTCATTGAGCTTAACATGGAATCGGACAGCACTCAGTGATAAGAGAGAAGTTCACCACTGTGGTATCACAATAGACTGAATAGTCTTAAGTGAGCCTGAAATACCGGGCTGCCACTATACCTAACCTAACCGTAGTATTATCCGATTTGTCTAAAATTTGAGGTATTTTACGACCACAAGTAGGTGTGTGAAAATGGTGTGTATTGGTCCATGTATTGGTATTGGTCCTCCATATAGCCCGATCTCCTGATTTGACTTCATGGTCTAGAAGCCCATGAAGTCAAATCAGGAGATCGCAATTTTTATCCTATTTACCTGAAATTAAAAATCTAGAGGTATTTTGGGTCTATAAAAAGGTATGCGGAATATGGTATGTATCGGTCCAAGGTTTAGCGTCCATATAACCCTTTCTCCCGATTTGACTTCTTGAGCGTCTAGTCATCTGAACTTGTATCCGATCTGCCTGAAATTCAAAATCGAGAGGTCTGTTGGGTTCACAAATAAAGTGTGCCGTATATGGTATGTATCGGTCCAAGGTTTGGTATAGCCCCCATATAGCCCGATTTCCTGATTTTATTTCTTGGGATTCTAGACACCGCAATTTTTATCCAATTTACCTGAAATTTAAAATCTGGAAATGTTTTGGGTCTACGCATGAGAACGCCGAATATGGTGTGTATCGGTTCATGTTTCCGTATTTACCTCATATAGACCGATCTTCAGATTTGACGTTTTAAATGTGTAGATATCGCAATTTTTATGCGATTTGTCTGAAATTCAAAATCAAGAGGTATTTTGGGTCCACACATAAGTAAGCCGAAAATGAGGGGTATCGATCGATTTTAATATAGCCCACATATAGACCGATCTCCCGATTTGACTTCTTGGGCTTCTAGAATCCGCAGTTTTTATTCAATTTGCCTGAAATTTGAAATCTAGAAGTATACTAGGACCATAAAGAGGTGTGCCAAAATGATGATTATCGGACCATGGTTTGGTATAGCCCCCATATAGACCGATCTCCCGATTTTACTTCTTGGGCTTCTAGAGTACGTAGTTTTTATCCAATTTGCCTGAAATTGGAAATCTAGATGTATTCGAAGACCATAAAGGGGTAGCCGAATATATTGTGTATCGGTAAAGTTTTTGTTATAGCCCCCTTATAAACTGGCCCTCCTATTTGGGGTCTAGATTCTAGAACTATTGTTCATGGTGGTGGATATTTAAGATTCGGCCCAGCCGAACTTACTCGTGTATATACTTGTTTTTTGCGTCCCTCCGTTAAAGCCGTATGTCTTTGAACTAAGGCACATTTTCTTTAAAGCAAAGAAAAACATTTTTGAGTTTATGAAATTGTCCTAAAATTAAGATAAATACGCTTCAAATATAGATTAAGATTTTTTATGATGATTTTGTATCTTTCGTTTAATTTTTTTGGAATTAAGAAAAAACATTTTTTTAGGAAATATCTGGTATAATTTGGATTTTTAAACTGGCATTTGTTTTTACGTGAATTGTTCTATTAATATGTTGCAAAAAGTGAATGAAAAATTTCATAAATGAAATCTCTGTATGTCATAGGCTTAATTTTATTGATCCTAGATTTAAAGGTACAAAAGTCCCTACAAAATATCCTTATTTTAAAGAATCCGCATTTTTGGGTCGGACTCAATACCAACAAGTATATACGGCCGTAAGTTCGGCCAGGCCGAAGCTTATGTACCCTCCACCATGGATTGCGTAGAAAGATCTACTGAAGACTGTCATCCACAATCGAAATACTTGGGTTGCGGTAACACTTGCCGATGGCAAGGTATCTTAAAACTTCCTAACACCGTCTTCTAAATTACAAGGTAGTCCATACGTAGTATATATTAAACTAAAGAAGGCAGATTAAATACGTATAAATTTAAGTTTAAAGTTTCTATAGAAATAAAATTTTGACAAAATAAAAATTTGACAACATTTTCTATAGAAGTAAAATTTGGAAAAAATTTTCTATAGAAATAAAATTTTGACAAAATTTTCTATAGAAATAAAATTTTTAAAAAATTGCTTCTAGAATCCGCAGTTTTTATTCAATTTGCCTGAAATTTGAAATCTAGAAGTATACTAGGACCATAAAGAGGTGTGCCAAAATGATGATTATCGGACCATGGTTTGGTATAGCCCCCATATAGACCGATCTCCCGATTTTACTTCTTGGGCTTCTAGAGTACGTAGTTTTTATCCAATTTGCCTGAAATTGGAAATCTAGATGTATTCGAAGACCATAAAGAGGTAGCCGAATATATTGTGTATCGGTAAAGTTTTTGTTATAGCCCCCTTATAAACCGGCCCTCCTATTTGGGGTCTAAATTCTAGAACTATTGTTCATGGTGGTGGATATTTAAGATTCGGCCCAGCCGAACTTACTCGTGTATATACTTGTTTTTTGCGTCCCTCCGTTAAAGCCGTATGTCTTTGAACTAAGGCACATTTTCTTTAAAGCAAAGAAAAACATTTTTGAGTTTATGAAATTGTCCTAAAATTAAGATAAATACGCTTCAAATATAGATTAAGATTTTTTATGATGATTTTGTATCTTTCGTTTAATTTTTTTGGAATTAAGAAAAAACATTTTTTTAGGAAATATCTGGTATAATTTGGATTTTTAAACTGGCATTTGTTTTTACGTGAATTGTTCTATTAATATGTTGCAAAAAGTGAATGAAAAATTTCATAAATGAAATCTCTGTATGTCATAGGCTTAATTTTATTGATTCTAGATTTAAAGGTACAAAAGTCCCTACAAAATATCCTTATTTTAAAGAATCCGCATTTTTGGGTCGGACTCAATACCAACAAGTATATACGGCCGTAAGTTCGGCCAGGCCGAAGCTTATGTACCCTCCACCATGGATTGCGTAGAAAGTTCTACTGAAGACTGTCATCCACAATCGAAATACTTGGGTTGCGGTAACACTTGCCGATGGCAAGGTATCTTAAAACTTCCTAACACCGTCTTCTAAATTACAAGGTAGTCCATACGTAGTATATATTAAACTAAAGAAGGCAGATTAAATACGTATAAATTTAAGTTTAAAGTTTCTATAGAAATAAAATTTTGACAAAATACAAATTTGACAACATTTTCTATAGAAGTAAAATTTGGAAAAAATTTTCTATAGAAATAAAATTTTGACAAAATTTTCTATAGAAATAAAATTTTTACAAAATTTTCTATAGACATAAAATTTTGACAAAATTTTGAACCGATATGGACCAATTTTTGTGTGATTGTGGATCGGCTATATATAACTATAGACCGATATGGACCAATTTTGGCATGGATATTAGCGGCCTTATACTAACACCACGTTGCAAATTTCAACCGGATCGGATGAATTTTGCTCCTCCAAGAGGCTCCGGAAATCAAATCTGGGGAACGGTTTATATGGGGGCCATATATAATTATGGACCGATATGGACCAATTCTTGCGTGTTTGTTAGAGACCACATTCTAACACCACGTTGCAAATTTCAACCGGATCGGATGAATTTTGCTCCTCCACGAGGCTCCGGAGGACAAATCTGGGAATCGATTTATATGGGGACTATATATAATTGTAGACCGATATGGACCAATTTTTGCATGGTCATTAGAGAACATATACCAACACCATGCACCAAATTTCAGCCGGATCGGATGAAATTTTCGTTTCTTAGAGGCTCCGCAAGCCAAATCGGGGGATCGGTTTATATGGGGGCTATATATAATTATGGACCGATGTGGACCAATTTTTGCATGGTCATTAGAGAACATATACCAATACCATGTACAAAATTTCAGCCGGATCGGATCAAATTTGCTTCTCTTAGAGTCTCCGCAAGCCAAATAGGGGGATCGGTTTATATGGTGACTATATATAATTATGGATCGATGTGGTCCAATTTTTGCATGGTTGTTAGAGACCATATATTAAACCATGTACCAAATTTCAGCCGGATCGGATGAAATTTGCTTCTCTTAGAGCAATCGCAAGCCAAATTTGGGGGTCCGTTTATATGGGGGCTATAGTTAAAAGTGGACCGATATGGCCCATTTGCAATACCATCCGACCTACATAAATAACAACTACTTGTGCCAAGCTTCAAGTCGATAGCTTGTTTCGTTCGGAAGTTAGCGTGATTTCAACAGACGGACGGCCGGACATGCTCAGATCGACTCAGAATTTCACCACGCCCCCGAATATTTCGATGTGTTAAAAACGGAATGACAAAGTTAATATCCTATGGTGGAGGGTATAAAAACCTTAAGGGAAGGTCAAAATATTTGGATCCAAGTAAAATTCATTTCATCGTAGCTTTAACTCATTTTATACTTATTTAAAAATGTACATTATAACAGATATCAACGTAAAAATGGTTCTTTTAATTTCAGAAAAAAAAAAATTAAAACAATTGTGTAAAATCGTCAAAATAAGGCTTCTGCCTGTACTTGAAGTCTTTTTATCTTCAATACCAAAGTTCAATGTTTCAGTCAATGTAAAGATTTTTTTCTTAAAATCAAAAATGTATATCTTTATGGAAAATTTACATGCTTCAAAGTCATACGACTTTAATTTAGGAACGCAATTTTCAATGATTCGTGTCCTAAATTTAGCAAAAAAATGTTTGATGCAAAGTTAATAAAATCTAGTTTTAATTAAAATTTCTTTACTTTAAAAACTTTGTCTGTAATATTAGCGCTGGTTTCTTTTTAGTACACGGATGAAAAAGACTGTTTTTCATATGTTTGGCTATAAACATTATATGTTTGGAACACAAATTTTTAAACACAATATTTTTGAGTGCAAGCATATAATGTTCATAAACTAGCATAACATGTTTGGGACATATATGTTAATATGTTAGAACATATAATGTTTGGGACATAAAATGTTTGTAAATATAATATACTTGGATGCAAACATATATTAATTTAGAAATAGCCTCTAAACATATATGTGTTTAGTAGCTTGGAGCGCTATTTAACAGGGAGCGATATTGAATTAAGTTGGTGGTTGTTGCTTGTTATTACAAAATTAACATTTTATTTTTTCTTGGGCAATTGATCAGCTACTTCTTTGATCCTTACAAACTGTGTGGTCCGCTGTTCGAATCCCCGTCCGGCAAAAGGTAAAATTAAAATAAAAAAAATCATACAATTGAATAATTTCTTCTACAATGTTTGTATTACAGAAAAAGGTGCTAAGAACTAAAAAATCTCGTGGAAGTGAGAAAGATGTGGGGGAATATACAATTGGGCAGAAACAAAATTTTGAGCATTCAGGTCGAAAACCTATGTTGTTAGCACCTATATTACCTTTTTATTTTCATAATTCATTATGATTGTAAATATATAAATAAATAAATAAAATTTTGAGCACAATATTGTTTGGGAGAATTTTTTTAAGCATATAATATTTTTGGGTGCAAAATGCTTCCAAACATATTATATGTTCACATAATAACATATTGTTTTTTGGAAGACAACATTTTTGAATTTGGATGCAAAAATACAAAATGTTTGGAACTTAGACTACCCAAACATATATTGTTTAGACCAATATGCTTTCAAACATATTATATATTTGAAGAGATCAAACATATAAATGTTTGGGCAATACCCAAAAATATATATGCTTGAAGCAAAATATGTTTGGGAGTATATGTTACCGAAGCGATTTTTCGTGAGCGTGTACGTACTGGGTACACCCAGAAAAAGAGGCTCTAATGCCAACTGAACTCTATTTTAGTTCATGAAGATTAGTTGATTTTAGTTAAATTTTGCACAGTATGAGTAAATGTTCCTTATTTGAATAATTTTTTGCTAACTTTAATGACGTGAACGAAAAATGAGAAAAAAAGTTGTATACAAACATAGTACACAATTTTACTAAAAAATAAAATAGTTCATATTTTCCTAAAATGGCAGAAGTTTGCTTAAGTTGAGTTCATAAGTCTCTCAAAGGAGTAAATTTTACTAAAATTGTACCTGTCTCGAACTTCGTACAGCGCTAAAGACATTTTAACAATTTTTAAATCCAATTTTTTCTTCCAACATATGAAATTTTCTTAAACAACAGAAAAAATTAATTATTTTTAAAAAATTTCCTTCAATTTGACAAAAAGTATTAATTTATTTGTAACATGTTGCAATTAGAAAACTATTTTAGTTAAAATTTTCTAAAATAAACCTACATTTTCTTCCACGGTGGGGTCACTTTTTTTTGGGTGTACCCAAGCCGTGACGGACTAAAAAAAAAACAGAGTACTCGTATATCCATCCAGGCCATCTCCAAAAATATGCGACACTGTCATCAGTTGTTTAAAAACAATCATAAAAAAGGTGAAATCTTACATTTTTAATGTATGAAATCCTCAATTAGTTAAATATTAATTACTATGATTATGTATGACACTTCGGCAATAGTCACAATATATTGCTATTGTGAATCGGAAAAATGACACTTAATCAAAATGAAATCTGGCAACACCGACGCGGCTTGCACTGATGAGAGTTCTGGATAGCTCATACAAATGTTCCATCCAGTACTAAAAGGAAACAGGCGTATTGTAAAAAAAATATCAGTTCTAAAATTTCGTTTTCGTAAAATGTTACGCAAGGTATTTTCAAGAACCGAAAAAATTGTGGAGCAACTGCACCTCACTAAATTGGTTAAATATGAAGTATGTTACGTAACAAAGTAAACATTTTGGCCCATAATTGCCCGGGTTTTGAGAACACGGTTTGTAAAGGTCAATAAAAATATTGCAATAGCTCAGTCATATATGCTTCAATCTTACCAACATTATGCTGTTTGCAACATTTTCTATATCAACAAACAGTGACAACCATTTCTTTTACGACAAACTTATTTCGCTGGGTGTAAATACAAATCACGCGTCCATTTTTTAAAGTTTTCAACATATTCCTATAAATTTATTGCTCTCATTTACAGTCAATAAAATTAGGCCTACTAAATTCCCCTTGGTATTACTTAACAATCTTCGGCACTTTGTGATCGGGTTTTCTAAAAAAAATCTTAAAAATTTTCTGTGGAAAATGTATGTATCGTTGTCATATAGTACATTTTGTAGTTACTATACATGTACATGTACTTAGTTTGTTTACCAGTTGTAAGGTAAATCGAAACAATTGAATTAAATTAATGATTAATGGAAATTAGATAACTGTTATGTTGAAGTTAGGTTAAATTTCAATTATATTAAGTCTTATCTATATATTTGACATCTGTCATATTTACTTCACTCACTCCATGGGATATGACAACACAATTTCAATTATCACGTTAGAGATTGAAATAAACGCCAACATTCTAATGACCAATTAACCTGGATAGCCTTGGTTGTTTGACGCAGCGCCATCTATAATTTTTTCTTAAATTTCAACCTACACTGTGGACCAATGCGATTTAATGCGACTACAGGAGCAGCCCTCTATGAAGTCAGTTGCGATCACGGTTGCCATTTGTGCCAAAACTAATCTACTAATCTAAAAAATCTTATTTAGAAGTTTTGGATATAATTTTTGTGGTTAGTATAAAACAATTTTGTTTTATTCGAAAGAAATGTTTATATTGAATTTATAGAAAATTTTTTTTAGAAATTTTAGTTCTATAAAAATTTTTGTCAAAATTTTATTTTTATAAGAAATTTTGTACAAAGTTTATATCCATAGAAAATTTTGTCAACATTTTATTTCTATAGAAAAGTTCGTCAACATTTTATTTCTATAGAAAATTTTGTCAAAATTTTATTTCTATAGAAAATTTTGTCAAAATTTTATTTCTATAGAAAATTTTGTCAAAATTTTATTTCTATAGAAAATTTTGTCAAAATTTTATTTCTATGGAAAATTTTGTCAAAATTTTATTTCTATAGAAATTTTTGTCAAAATTTTGTTTCTGTAGAAAATTTTGTCAAAATTTTATTTCTATAGAATATTTTAGCAAAATTTCATTTCTATGGAATATTTTTGCAAAATTTTTGAAAAAAATTTATTTCTTTACAAAATTTTGCCAACATTTTATTTCTGTAGAAAAAAAATGTTCTGTAGAAATAAAATGTTGGCAAAACTTTCGCAAAATTTTATTTCTATAGAAAATTTTTGCAAAATTTTATTTCTATAGAAAGTTTATGCAAAATTTTATTTCTTTACAAAATTTTGTCAAAATTTTATTTCCGTAGAAAACTTTCGCAAAATTTTATTTCCATAGGAAACTTTCGCAATATTTTATTTCTGTAGAAAATTTTTGCAAAATTTTATTTCTATAGAAAATTTTTGCAAAATTTTATTTCTATAGAAAAATTTGTCAACATTTTATTTCTATGGAAATATTGTCTAAATTTTATTTCTATGGAAAATTTTTACAAAATTTTATTTCTATGGAAAATTTTTACAAAATTTTATTTCTATAGAAAATTTTTGCTAAATTTTATTTCTATAGAAAATTTATGCAAAATTTTATTTCAATAGAAAATTTTGTAAAAATTTTATTTCTATAGAAAATTTTGTGAAAATTTTATTTCTGTAGAAAACCTTGTGAAAATTTTATTTCTATAGAAAATATTGTCAAAATTTTTTTTCTATAGCAAATGTTGTCATAATTTTATTTCTATAGCAAATGTTGTCATAATTTTATTTCTATAGAAAATTTTTACAAAATTTTATTTCTATAGAAAATTTTGTCAAAATGTTATTTCTATAGAAAATTTTGTCTAAATTTTGAGAACATTTTATTTCTATAGAAAATTTTGTCAAAATTTTATTTCTATAGCAAATGTTGTCATAATTTTATTTAAATAGCAAATGTTGTCATAATTTTATTTCTATAGAACATTTTTACAAAATTTTATTTCTATAGAAAATTTTTACAAAATTTTACTTTTATAGAAAATTTTGTCAAAATTTTATTTCTTTAGAAAATTTTGTCATAATTTTATTTCAATAGCAAATGTTGTCATAATTTTATTTCTATAACAAATATTGTCATAATTTTATTTCTATAGAAAATTTTTTCAAAATTTTGTCAAAATGTTATTTCTATAGAAATGTTGTCTAAATTTTATTTCTATAGAAAATTTATGCAAAATTTTTTTTCTATAGAAAACTTTGTGAAAATTTTATTTCTATAGAAAAATTTGTGAAATTCTTATTTCTATAGAAAATATTGTCAAAATTTTATTTCTATAGCAAATGTTGTCATAATTTTATTTCTGTAGCAAATGTTGTCATAATTTTATTTCTATAGAAAATTTTTACAAAATTTTATTTCTATAGAAAATTTTTACAAAATTTTGTTTCTATAGAAAATTTATGCAAAATTTTATTTCTATAGAAAATTATATTTCTATAGAAAATTTTTGCAAAAATTTTGTGAAAATTTTATTTCTATAGAAAATTTTGTAAAAATTTTATTTCTATAGAAAATTTTTGCAAAATTTTATTTCTACAAAAAATTTGTGAAATTTTTATTTCTATAGAAAATTTTGTCAAAATTTTATTTCTATAGAAAATATTGTCAAAATTTTATTTCCATAGCAAATGTTGTAATAATAATAATAATTTTATTTCTATAGAACATTTTTACAAAATTTTATTTCTATAGAAAATTTTTGCAAAATTTTATTTCTATAGAAAATTTTATTTCTGTAGAAAATTTTGTCAAAATTTTATTTCTATAGAAAATTTTGTCATAATTTTATTTCAATAGCAAATGTTGTCATAATTTTATTTCTATAGCAAATGTTGTCATAATTTTATTTCTATAGCAAATTTTATCAAAATTTTATTTCTAAAGAAAATATTGTCAAAATTTTATTTCTATAGAAAATTTTTGCAAAATTTTATTTCTATAGACAATTTTTGGAAAATTTTATTTCAATAGAAAATTTTGTTAAAATGTTATCTTTAAAATACAAAATCTAACAAAACAACATCTACCAGTCTACCAACCAGTGAAAAATCTACCATTTGTGGTAGAATTCTACCTATTGTGGCAACCGTGGTTGCAATGCGACACAAGCCAGTTGTGTAGAAATTAACATTAATTAAACTAGAGTACAAATCTGCGTATGTTTGTTATTTCTTCAAAAGTCTGACTTTAGGTACACGAATGTAGGTTTCCCCAGTATTTTTCTGAATTTTATTCTTATTAGGTTTTATTGGCTATCATTAGAAATTATTATTAATACTAATGATTTAGTTTTTAAAGAGTGATAATAAAATATACAAAAAAATTTGGTTTCTTAAGGACCTAAAAGAAATGTTTTGAATCAAATTGGGACAGAAATGGGAATCTAGTGTTCCTTCAGCTTGGAAACTGAGGAATCATCGTCCATGCGATTTGCTCTAAGATCTATAGGAAAATAAAAAAACGCACAAAAGTCCAAAAATTGCTTGGAATCTTTATTTGAATCGATAGTGTTTGAAGATTATTTCATGCAAATGTTGATCGCTAGTGGTTCTTCCGCTTAGTTTAACCACCTATGATACCCCAATGGAACGGGCTGGTAATAAACCTAACCTCAGTAACTTATGAAAAAATGTCTTCCCAAGATATTTCGAATCCTCAAACTTTTTGCATCTTTCTACTCTTTATTTTCGATGAGGGTATAGAAATTTTACGCTATTATGCATCATAATTATAGTTCAGGTATTAAAAATCCCTTTGTGTTTTGTTTAATAAACTTACACTTTTCTCACATAGCTCCCAAATACTTTGGGAGCTATGTGTGTTAAAAAAATAAAAAAATGTCTTATAAAATTTTTTTTCCAAATACCTATAATTAATTACTGAATATTTTCCTTCAAGATGAAAGGAAATGTAATAAAAATGTGATCTTTTCACATAAGGAAAAAATGATCATCCCACATGCAAAAATTTTTTTAAAACCTTGGAATTTATTACAAATTTGCATGGCTAAGATACATTAATAAACGATAAAGAAAGAACACATCAAACGTTTTGTAAAAGTGAATCATAAAAAAATGCTTTTATATCCAACAAAAATTAATATTCTCATCAAAGCAAAAACAAAAAATAATAAATATATTAATTAATAGTGGGAAATATTACATATATACATATATCAGTGATTTGTATCGGAAATGTAGTCTGTTATATGGGTATTGCAATTTAAGTGTCTCTAAATATTGAAAGAAAAATGGTTGTTGATAGAAATCAAACAGGAACAAAATGATTATGGGTGCCACATTCCTATAGACATATTGGAAAACTACTTCAAAAGTCTTCTAAACTCAACACAAAATGCAATGTCCATTAGTTATGTACCAAATATAGCAGTAAATGAACAACTGGATAGAGATTTTGAATTACAAGAACTTAAAAATCAACTCATGCACGTTAAAACAAATAAATCACCTGGGGAAGACAGGGTTCCTTACGAATTCTTTATGCATGCTACCGACGACTTCTTAGAATCATTGTGCTCAGCTTTTTCTAGAATTCTAAATGGCAATGATGATTTTGACGCTTTCCGTGTGGGAGTTATTTTCCCAATTTACAAAAAAGGCAGCGTCGACGACGTAAATAATTATAGAGGAATCACCTTTATGAATTGCATTGGAAAATTAATGATAGGAATGATGGGCAAACGCATATGAAAAACTAAACGAATACCAGGCAGGTTTCCGGAAAGGATATTCCACAGTAGACAATATCTTCAATCTTACAGCAATCATAAACCTGAAATGGAGTGAAAACAAGAAAGTCTACGCATTTTTCGTAGATTTTAAAGCAGCTTTTGACAGAGTGCCAAGAGATTTATTAATATATAAACTGTACGAAATTGGTCTATCTTTGAAAGTAGTACACTTCATTGCAAATATATATATAAATATTGAATCGGCAATATGGACAGAGACTGGACTATCAGATTACTTCAGTACTAATGCTGGAGTGAAGCAGGGATGCCTATTATCACCGATTCTGTTCGCAATTTATTTGAACGATCTACATAAACATCTTGATGGCGGACTTTATATAGATGAGATAAATATTCGTCTACTTATGTATGCGGATGATATAGTCATATTAGCAGATGAACCAAAGATACTGCAGCAGATGATAAATAATCTGGAGTCTTATTGTCTGAAATGGGGGATGGAGGTAAATCCTACTAAATCCGAAGTAATGATCTTCAGAAAAGGAGGTAGACCGGCTGCGAACGAAATGTGGAAGTATAAGGGGGAATCTATAAGAATAGTAAATGAATACAAATACCTAGGAATAATATTGACACCCAGACTATCATTTACCTAATGAAAAAAGAAGTGGCCGCAAAAGCGTGTATCAATTCTACTTGGAGGTCGTTTATTTCTAAGCCAACAGTTTCACTAAAGGCAAAATGGAACATGTTCTTGGCCGTTTGCAGATCCATTCACAGTTATGGTGCCCAAATTTGGGGAAACTCTTGTTTTGAAGAGATAGACAAGCTGTATCGGTTTTTCATAAAACGAGTGCTTAAACTTCCCGATTGCACTCCAAATTATGTAATAGCCTTGGAAACTGGTTATGAACCAGGCTTTATCTACACGTATTCGCTTCACTTATCATATTTAGCTAAGGTACTATTTGAACTCAACAACCAGAGATTACCGTATATTCTTGGGGCAAAACTCGCAGAGAAAAATTTGGCGTGGTACAAAGACTTTATAGGAAAATTGGAAGACCACAACATTGAGAGACATAATGTCCTTAACGATAAGATATATTGGTACGAGGCAACCAAAAAGTTACTGGCTGATATTTCTCGCGGCGCTCTAAATAAGTATACAGAATCAGCAAAAGCAAGTGAGCATCGTATATACAAATACTTGGATTTCAACCTGGGTCCCACATATTGTAATGATAACTTCACACAAGAACAGATAATTTATATAATACGAGCCAGAGGTGATTTAATTTGGTTGAATGGGAATAACTACAGAGACGTAGAAGATGAAATATGCTCATTATGCAACCTGAGAGACAAAGAAACTTTATACCATTTTATTGGACGATGTCCACTTCTAAAGAAAATAAGGCTAACATATTTAAACAAGATGGTACTGTCCGATTTGGAAGTAATAAACGTTTTAAATGGTGGCGGAGGTTGGTTTAATTTATATAAATATATGAAGGAAGCAATGGCTTACAGAAAACTCATTGTAAACGAATTCGAGTACTAGAACAACAGTAATCACTCAATATTCCGACTGACGGTTTATAATTAAACCATGTCGTAAAATCTTTATTTATTCAAAAAATATTAATTATTATAGTAAATGTATAATATGTATTGAAATGAATTGAAAAAATAAATAAAGAACATTGAAATTGAAATTGAAAATAGAAATATTTTGTCACACGCTCTTAAAATTTTATTTCTATAGAAAATTTTGTCAAAATTGTATGTCTAAAAGTTTTTTCCAAATTTTCTATTTCTATAGAAAATTTTGTCAATCATTTATTTCTGTAGAAAATTTTGTCAAAATTTTATTTCCATAAAAAATTTTGTCAAAATATTATTTCTATAGAAAATGTTGTCAAAATTTTATTTCTATAGAACATTTTATCAACATTTTATTTGTGTAGAACATTTTGTCAACATTTTATTTCTATAAGAAATTTTGTCAAAATTTTATTTCTATAGAAAATTTTGTCAAAATTTTATTTCTGTAGAAAATTTTGTCAAAATTTTATTTTTATAGAAAATTTTCTCAAAATTTTATTTCTCTAGAAAATTTTGTCAAAATTTTATTTCTATAGAAAATTTTGTCAAAATATTATTTCTCTAGAAAAATTTTGTCAAAATTTTATTTCTATAGAAAATTTTGTCAAAATGTTATTTCTATAGAAACTTTTGTCAAAATTTTATTTCTTTAGAGAATTTTGACAAAATTTTATTTCTATAGAAAATTTTGTCAAAATTTTATTTCTATAGAAAATTTTGTCAAAATTTTATTTCTATAGAAAATTTTGTCAAAATGTTATTTCTATAGAAACTTTTGTCAAAATTTTATTTCTTTAGAGAATTTTGACAAAATTTTATTTCTATAGAAAATTTTGTCAAAATTTTATTTCTATAGAAAATTTTGTCAAAATTTTGCTTCTATAGAAAATTTTGTCAAAATTTTATTTGTGTAGAAAATTTTGTCAAAATTTTATTTATATAGAAAATTTTGTCAAAATTTTATTTCTATAGAAAATTTTGTCAATCATTTATTTATGTAGAAAATTTTGTCAAAAGTTTATTTGTATAAAAAAAATTTTGTCAACATTTTATTTCTGTAGAAAATTTTGTCAAAATTTTATTTCTATAGAAATTTTTGTCAAGATTTATTTCTATAGAAAATTTTGTCAATCATTTATTTCTGTAGAAAATTTTGTTAAAATTTTATTTCTATAGAAAATTTTGTTAAAATTGTATTTCTGTAGAAAATTTTGTCGAAATATTATTTCTATAGAAAATGTTGTCATTTTATTTCATTAGAATAAAGTTTTATCCGATTTGTCTGAAATTCAAAATCTAAAAATAGCGATACGCACAATATTCACCTCAAATAGTTGTGGCGAATATTGTGTATATCGATCCATGTTTTCATATAGCCCCATATAGACCGATCTCCAGATTTGACTTAGTGGGCTTGTAGACACTCCAATTTCCATAAGATTTGTCTGAAGATGGAAATGTGAAGGGACTTTAGGTGCAAAAAGACTTGTGTCGTATTTAGTTTACATTGGTCCATATTTTGGCAAATCCCCCGATCGACCTTTTTTTTTTCTTGTGCATCTAGACAACGAAATTTTTATCCGATCGTTCTGAAAGTGTAAATGTAGGGGGCATGTTAGAACAAGAGAGAGATATGTCAAATTCGGTTTATATCGGTAAGGGTTTTATACAATCCTTATATATAGCGGTCTCCCGATTTAACTTCTTGAGGGGATAGAAGGGCATTTCTATCCCCTCAAGTAAAATTTCCCGATTTTACATCTCGAGCTCGTACGAGTAATGGGGTTAAAAATCTACAGAATTTCGATTTCTAATCATATGAAAGGCATTGTTTCATTGGATTTTCTTGCATGCTTAGACAAGATATTTAAAATTCCATTAAAACTCAAACTACTTTAGAGAGCAAGTAACACGCTACGATGAAAAGTTATCAAAAGAAGCTTTTATAGTTGTTTCATGGTGGTGGGTATTTACGATTCGGCCAGGCCGAACTTAATGCTGTATATACACTTGTTATTTACTCTTCTAGTCTCAAAATCTATTTTGGGAGTTGGCTGTTTATGGATTTTGTGGAGTACCATAGCGTTTTGAGTGGCTGGCTAATGACAGCTCAATAATGGTGGCGGAATATTCAACAACTCAATTAATGTTAATTATTTAAATGGTCATTTTAGTAATTATTTTGATGATACAATTACACAATTTCATTTAGATGCACAATCATTTAATTTAACATAATTAATGTAGCAATTCCATTAATGTTTTCTAGTTTTCGTTTTCATTGTATTATTTATTTGTGTTTTGCGTTTATTATTGGTCGAATCAAGTGTTTGCGATATTTATTTAGCCTTGAATGCTTCCAACTTCTAAGCCAGCTAGCGACATTCAAATGTTGAGAACTGAAACAAATATTGACAGTTTTTGTTTTTTCTAATGAGTTTTTCATGTCGCATGATTTAAGATTGAGGAAAACTTGAGGTAATAAATATTAGCATATTTTACAAATATGGTATACGAGGAAATATACACGTGAAACGCACGCAAATAGGCTGTGGTGGCAATGGCTGCGTTGGCTGATATTAACCTTGGCTTAGGCATTAAAGCACCATGTTTTCTGACACCCCAATATCATTGGCCACATTTATGTTTGTATGGCACATGTCTGTATATCTGTCTGTCTGTCTATCTATCCGGCCTCCAATTATCTGCCATATGAAACATCAGAATTTTTTATTATTTTTATTTATATTTACAAAAGCTGAATAAATATGAAATTTAATATTTATTAATCGTTAATATTACCGAGGAAACTTTAGCTAGAAGTCAGCCATCAACCAACCAGCTAACAGAAAAGGTCGAGAAACTACAATGAATATCCAGTAGTAAATCTTTTTTGATATGTCTGTTATATATTTTTTTATTCTTTCATAAAAAAAATATATATTTATAAACATGAACATGAACTTCAACTCTGGTTAAGCAAATACAATAAATTGTGGTTAAATTTTTTTTCTTATTTTGTTGCTTTATTCTTATTTAATTTTTTTTTTATGTGCACAGAAAAAAAATTCCGTAGTTAAACTAACGCTAAATTTAACTTATTTTTATTGGAAAAAAATTTATTTGCTTGTAGTTAGATTTTATTATTTTTTATCGAAATCTTCCACAGCTTAATGAAATCTTACTTTTTTAAGAATGTCTCAAAAATTTTATGGACTAAACGTGAGTATAAAGTTCAATGACCGTACACATAAGTTTAATATGAACTAAGGCAAAAGAAGATTTTCGTACGATTCCCAAAAATAGTAAGAATGAACTCAAAATGTGTTGTAAAATTTAGTTCAATTTCCGTGCGAAGTAGTTCATTCTTCCTATAAAACAGTTCACTTTTTTTCGGTGCGGCCATATATACTGAAAAAAAAAATATTGATCTAATATGGAAGATTATTCAACCTAAATTGTATGGCATGCAATTTACAAAAATTAAGGAGAAAAAATGAAATTTATTAAAATAAACTTTATAATCTTTGTTTCATACACAGTTTTCCTTTGGATTAAGACACACATGAACTAACATAAGAACAATTTTCCTTAAAGTAAAGAAAAACTTTTTTGATTTAATGAAAAGTAATTAACTGATATAAAGAATTTTTAGATTAAAAATAAAACCGCTTGAAATAGAGGTTAAGAATTATTTTGAGGATTTTGCACCTTTGGAATTAAGAAAACATTTTTCACTTTAAAGTATCCCTCATAATTTTAGATTGACACGTGAAAAGCTTTATGCATATATAGCTAAAGGAGAGCGAAAATTCGATAAATTTAACTGTATCTTAATTTTAATTCTATTGAACCTAGATTTAAAGCCAAATAGGTCTCTAAGACCGTTTTTATGGTTTCATTGTAAAATAGCCAAATTTAGGCATTTGTTTTTTTCCTTTGATTTTTTGTGACAATAAAATTAGATTTTTCTTTCAAAATTACGTGCTTTTATGAAAACCGATTCGGTTTTTTTAAAATCAAGTAAACCGAAAAATCACTCTAAATGATACTGTATTTCTGGGCAAGTTTCAGCACTAGCGTTTGATATCGCAGCTGAAAATGACCGAAATGTTTCAGTCTGCACTTAACAATTTAAGCAAAATTTCAATTTTTCAGGATTTGGATGGAATTTTCGAGTTTTTGGGGGTGGTCATGAATTAAGCTCCTTTTCCCTCTAGGACGCATAGTTTAGGAGATATGGGCACAACAAGGTTTTCATATAAAAATTTAAATTTTTTCAGGATTTGGATGGAATTTTCGAGTTTTTGGGGGTGGTCATGAATTAAGCTCCTTTTCGCTCTAAAACGCATAGTTTAGGAGATATGAGCAAAACAAATTTTTCATATAAAAATTTCAAGTTTTTCAGGATTGATGGGATTTTCGAGTTTTTGGGGGTGGTCATGAATTAAGCTCATTTTCACTCTAGGACGCATAGTTTAAGAGATATGAGCAAAACCAGTTGTTAATATAAAAATTTAAATTTTTTCGGGATTTGGATGGTATTTTCCAGTTGTTGGGGGTATGTCATGAATAAAGCTCCTTTTCGCTCTAGGACGCATAATTTAGGAGATATGGGCAAAACAAGTTATTCATATAAAAATTTCAAGTTTTTCAGGATTGATGAAATTTTCGAGTTTTTGGGTATGTCATGAATTAAGCTCCTTTTCGCTCTAGGACGCATAGTTTAGGAGATATAAGTTTTTCACATACAAATTTAATTTTTTTCAGAATTTGGAACGAATTTTCAATTTTTTGGGGTAAATCATGAATTAGGCTCCTTTCGCTCTAGAAGGCATAGTTTAGGAGATATGAGCAAAACAAGTTGTTTATATAAAAATTTCAAGTTTTTCAGGATGTGGATGGAATTTTCGAGTTTTTGGGGGTGGTCATGAATTACGCTCCTTTTCGCTCTAGGACGCATAGTTTAGGAGATATGAGTAAAACAAGATTTTTATATAAAAATTTCAATTTTTTCTGAATTTGGATGGAATTTTCGATTTTTTGGGTAGGTCATGAATTAAGCTCCTTTTCGCTCTAGGAGGCATAGTTTAGGAGAATGTTATAAGTTTTTCACATAAAAATTTAAATTTTTTTCAGAATTTGGATGGAATTTTCGATTTTTTTGGGGTAAAGGTGAGTACTATGTTCGGTTTTTTCACCAAAACACTAAATTAAAAGTACAAATATAATTATGAAAACGATTATATTTTGATCGAGTGTTGCCAAATAATGGATGGAAAAGATCCAAGGAATTGATTGCAAATAATTTTATATTTCTAAACTAGTTAATTAAAATAAGTAACCGTGAAAACAAGCTGGTTTTCAGCTTGAAAACTACACGCAAAAAAATAATTCTTTCCTCCCAAACGAAATTTTTGGACAAACAAAGTTCGTTTCTCATTTGCTTTTCGCTGTAAGGAAGTGTATTTGGAAGAAAAGTATATACTTTTTATGATAAACGTTTATACTTTTCCAGGATATAAAAACAATTTCATAAAGACAAACTCAAAAAAAAAAAACATTGTTTTCTTGCTAATTGTATTTTCCCTCACATCTTTCTCATATCCACGAGGTTTTTTAGTTCTTAACACCTTTTCCTGTAATACCAACAATGTAGAAGAAATTATACGATTTTATAAATTTTTAAAATTTTTTTACCTTTTGCCTGGACGGAGAATCGAACCGCGGATAATGCACTTTGTAAGCCAACACACTAACCACTGAGCTACGTATCTGTTATGGTCAACAATAGATAAATATCCATATAAGTTATATTTATATAGCATAGCTTGCGGCGCCCACGAACCGAATAAACAAAGTTTATTTAACAGAAACAAACATTTAGTTTGGCACCGTGGAGCAGTGGTTGCTACGTTCGACTTGCATGCCAAGGGTCGGGTTTCGATCTCTGCTTCGACCAAAGTTTTTTTGTTTTTTTTTACATATATTCCAGATATGTTCGGAAGATTCCGAAAAAAAATGTTCAACATTACATTGTACTATATTAAATTTTGAACTGTAAAATGTGTCTTATTAAAGACGTAAAGTCAGAAAAGAACAGTGTTTGATATAAACGAAACGGACTGTGTTGTTGTTTCAAAAATAACTGTTTTTATTGAAAAAATAAAAATTTTGTAACAAACGAATTTTTTTGGTGATAAAAGTTTAAAATTTTCGAAGCAATTCAAAAAACTCTAACAAAAGAAAAACGTTTTCGGTACACGTTTTCCAAACGTTTTTTTCTTTGCGTGTAAACATAGTACTCAGCTTAAGTCATGAATTAAGCTCCTTTCGCTTTAGGAGGTATAGTTTAGGAGATATGAGCAAAACAAATTGTTCATATAAAAATTTTCGAGTTTTTGGGGGTGGTCATGAATTAAGCTCCTTTTCGCTCTAGGACGCATAGTTTAGAAGATATGAGCAAAACAAGTTTTTCATAAAAAAATTAAAATTTTTTCAGGATTTGGATGGAATTTTAAATTTTTTGGGTTGGTCATGAATTAAGCTCCTTTTCGCACTAGGACGCATAGTTAAAGTCATATGTCTTTGAACTAAGGAAAATGTTCCTTAAAGTAAAGAAAAACTTTTTTGATTTAATGAAAAGAAATTAACTGATATAAAGAATTTTTATATTAAAGATAAAACCGCTTCAAATAGAGGCTAAGAATTATTTTGAGGATTTTGCACCTTTGGAATTAAGAAAACATTTTTCACTTTTTTCCCTTTATATTTTTTTCCTTATAATTTTAGATTGTCATTTGTTTCTACTTACGTCAAAAACTTTATGCATAGTTAAAGGAGAGCGAAAATTCGATAAATTTAACTGTATCCTAATTTTAATTCTATTGAACCTACATTTAAAGCCAGATAGATCTCTAAAACCATTTTTATAGTTTCATTGTGAAATTGCCAACTTTAGGCACTTGTTTTTTTCTTTGATTTTTTTTTTTGTGACAATAAAATTAGATTTTTCTTTCAAAATTACGTGCTTTTATGAAAACCGATTCGGTTTTTTAAAATCAAGTAAACCGAAAAATCACTTTAAATGACACTGTATTTCGGGGCAAGATTCAGTACTATCGTTTGATATCGCAGCTGAAAATGACTGAAATGTTTCAGGCTGCACTTCACAATTTAAGCAAAAGAATTCCATGCACTTTAAATTTGACCTAATTATTGTGCGTTTTTGTACCAACCTTTCGCAATTTTAGTTTCGTCCAATCGATTCCGGTAATTTCGATGTCAAATATAAAGTAAAAACTGGAAGGTCAATCGTCGATAAAATCAGAGACATTGTGATTTCAATAATGCTGGCTAGGAATTGAAGCTCGATGTGTAGGAAGCACGTTGAGATTTACCGAAAAAACAATGGACTAAATTTTTGCGAATTTCTCATTACTTGCAATTGCAAAAAAATCTTTCTATTTTGGATGCGGTTTGTGATTGATGCTGAAAAGAAAATCAGTTTAGACAACGGAAAGGACAAAGAACAGATGAGGTTTTATTTTGACGCTAAAAAGCTTTCTTTAAAAGAAAATAAAAAGTTGTTACAATGGAAAGTATTTTTTCTTTGGGAGCATCTACCTTATAGTGCGGACATGGTACCAATTAAAATTATTTTATGTCCTTCGAATATGACCGTGGGGCAGGGGTGGAAAATCCTATTTTTGAAAATTACCAATAAGGGACTTTTTTTGAATAAATTAGTACTTTTCACTAAATTACAATTTTTAAATTTTAATTTTATTCTACAAAAAAAAAAAATTAATTATTATAAGGTGTATAAATAAAGTTGTTAAATTGTACTTAGAGAGGATCTTTTGAATATTGTATTTCACCTTCTTTTTCGTGGAATTTTGTACAGAAAAATGGAATGCGCAATACCACTGCCAATATTTTTTGCTGGAGAAGGGTGGTTAAAATTTCAAGGGCCGATGTTGATTTTGAATAAAACACAAACTATTTAGGAAATTATTGTAATTTTATTTTATTATGATATATTGGTATTACTCAATTATGTATGGAACAAAATATCGGCCAAATGGGCGCCGCGAACTCGGTGGCACACCTTCATCCGATGGCCCAAATTTTCGATGACGCTGAGGCATAATGGAGGTTCTATGCCGTTAATGTGCCGAATTATCACATCCTTTAGCTCTTGAATTGTTGCTGGCTTATCGACGTACACCTTTTCTTTCAAATAAGCCCAAAGAAAAAAGTCCAACGGTGTCAAATCACATGATCTTGGCGGCCAATTGACATCGCCATTACGTGAGATAACACCGCCATTGAATTTGTTGCGCAAAAGAGCCATTGTTTCGTTAGCTGTGTGGCAAGTGGCACCGTCCTGCTGAAACCACGTATCGTCCACATCTATATCTTCCAATTCGGGCCATAAAAAGTTCGTTATCATCTCACGATAGCGAACACCATTCACAGTAACTGCCTGGCTGGCCTCGTTTTGGAAAAAATACGGCCCGATGATGCCGCCAGCCCATAAACAGCACCAAAAAGTCACTCTTTGTGGGTGCATTGGTTTTTCGACAATCACTCTTGGATTCTCATTCGCCCAAACGCGGCAATTCTGTTTATTGACGAATCCACTGAGGTGAAAATGTGCCTCATCACTGAAGATGATTTTCTTCGAAAATTGATCACCCACTGTTGGCATTTCTTGGAACCATTTAACACGTTGTTGGATTGTGTATCTCCCCATGGTTCAAATTGAGTAAGTCTGAAACAGAGAAATGTCAAATAAAATTCGGAAAAAAAACTTGGCGTTTAGGTGTGGTTCACATTCAACATCGGCCCTTACAATTTAACCACCCTTTATAATAGGTTCATTATAAGACCATCTGCTTAATCAATGAAAATAAAAGCAACAACAACAACTGCAATGAGAAACTTTCTTTGGTAACCAAGTTTATATATAAGCATTTTATGACCAAATTTAAGAAAATCGGGCGATATATATATATATATATATATATATATATATATATATATATATATATATATATATATATATATATATATATATATATATATATATATATATATATATATATATATATATATATATATATATATATATATATATATATATATATATATATATATATATATATATATATATATATATATATATATATATATATATATATATATATATATATATTATCTGAATATATATGTATTTGGCAGATTTCAAAGGTGCTGAAGAAGATTACTTTTTGCCAAATTTGATGACGATCCATTTGTAAAAAAACGCAACGTGACCCCATTTATCGAAATCTGTACCAAATTTCATCCAAATTGGTTAACAATTGCGACCGGAATCCTGTGAACAACACATACATGGACAGACGGACGGACGGACACCAAGCGCTAGATTCACTCAGGAGGTGATTCTGAGTCGATCGGTATATCTTTTATAGGGTCTAAAATCAATATTTCTGGTAGACACATTTTTTTTTGGCAGATCAAAGTTATTATACCCTGACCACTATGTGGTTTAGGGTATCAAAATCCAAAATACAAGACATACTTCAAAGTAAAAACTGTTTTCTTAATTCTAATAAAACTTTATGCCAAAGATGCAAAATCCTCAAAATAAATCTCAGCCTATATTTTAAGCTTTTTTATCTTAAATCTAAAGATTGTATATATCAGTTAAATTAAAGATAAATTAATGAAAAATTAAAAATGTTTTTCTTTACTTTAAGGAAAGTTTTCTTTAATTCAAAGGCATACTACTTTAACGGAGGGATGCAAATTTCCAAGATTTTTGTTATAAATATAATGAAAAGAATTGTTAAAGCAAATATTATAAAATGTCATTATTTCTGGACAAATTTAATTTGTCCTTAAATTATGATATTCGATTTATGGACTTATATTTTTATGAATTTCCACTAAATGAATTTTTTGAATAATCAGTTCTGGTTAATTTTCTTTATTGTGAATTTTTATTGCCTTATATTTAGCTGAATTGTTATCGAGTGGATTTTATTGTGAATTGTCAATTAAACGAAAATTAGAATCATAGGTTTGATGGATAGAATATCGCTTGAATTTAGTTCTGTGTTACTACGTATCCATCAAGGTGAGCATCCACTTGATCCCTTCTCTTCGTAATAAAACACACGATACCCATACTTATACCCTTTTTTTATTTGGTTTCTCATTTTGGGGCCAAAAATTGGAAATCAATTTAAACTTATTATTTCTCGTCCGTGAGAGAACAAATAAGCTTACAGCAAACACCATACAGTCCATTACCGAACTTCAAAGGCAGTCGCCATTCTCATTTCTACGAGCTGTCACAACCACACAGAAAAAAATTTCACGAAAATTTTTCCAATTAAAATCTTAATTGAGTTTTAAAAAATATTCAATTAAAAATTTAATTGATTCAACAAATTTTTTAATTGAAATAAAAATCAATCACACAAATTAATAGTATCAATTAAATATTTAATTGGATCAATTAATTTTTTAATTGACTGTCAATTAATTTTTTAATTGATACTATCAATTCTGTGATTGAAGACATTTCAATTAAAAAATTAATTGGATCAATTAATTTCGTGATTGAATCAGAAAAAAATTTTTTTGTGTGCAGCAAACCCGCTGACGTCTGACTGGAAAGCTCCCCTCAATTTGTGTTCAATTTCAATAAAAATTTGTCCTTAATATGGTGTAAATTGCGTAACCTAAAATTAAGGTTCCATAATCGTTCATATTAGGTCAATGTTTTTCTCAGTGTGATATAAAAGGGTTAGGTAGCATTTGTTTTGCCAAAAATTAAATTTCAAAATGCATTGTTAATTCACTTCTGCATATATATTCTTCCTTAAAAGTCTATGCCTAATTCAAATGTTTTCAATTGGCTCACTTCATAAAGAAAACATAAGCAGTGGTGCCAACTCTGACGATTTTTCGTCATTTTGACGATTTTTGATGGTAAATTTGGTCTTTGACGATTTGACGACGATTTTAAGCAACGTAGTTATGAGTTGATGATTTTTGAAAAGCGTTTCCTCTTAATGTTTTTTAAGACAATTTAACGATTTGTCAAGGTGACGTAGTTATAAGTTTACGATTGTCATAAGTTGTACTGTAAACAAGCATTTTTTAATCTAATGGTAATTAATATGTAGCTTGCTCTCAGCCACAAGAAAGAAAATTCAAAGCAGTCAATATACATATATAAAACTATAATTGTACAAAAACTGTTTAAAGCTACACGCTCACAAAAAATCGCTTCTGTAACATATACTCCCAAACATATTTTGCTTCAAGCATATATATTTTTGGGTATTGCCCAAACATTTATATGTTTGATCTCTTCCAATATATAATATGTTTGAAATCATATTGGTCTAAACAATATATGTTTGGGTAGTCTAAGTTCCAAACATTTTGTATTTTTGCATCCAAATTCAATAATGTTGTCTTCCAAAAAACAATATGTTATTATGTGAACATATAATATGTTTGGAAGCATTTTGCACCCAAAAATATTATATGCTTAAAAACAATTCTCCCAAACAATATTGTGCTCAAAATTTTATTTATTTATTTATATATTTACAATCATAATGAATTATGAAAAAACAGGTAATATAGGTGCTAACAACATAGGTTTTCGACCTGAATGCTCAAAATTTTGTTTCTGCCCAATTGTATATTCCCCCACATCTTTCTCACTTCCACGAGATTTTTTATTTCTTAGCACCTTTTTCTGTAATACAAACATTGTAGAAGAAATTATTCAATTGTATAAAAAAAATTATTTTAATTTTACCTTTTGCCGGACGCGGATTCGAACAGCGGACCACACAGTTTGTAAGGATCAAAGAAGTAGCTGATCAATTGCCCAAGGGAAAATAAAATGTTAATTTTGTAAAGGGTGATTCTTTTGAGGTTAGGATTTTCATGCATTAGTATTTGACAGATCGCGTGGGATTTCAGACATGGTGTCAAAGAGAAAGATGCTCAGTATGCTTTGACATTTCATCATGAATAGACTTACTAACGAGCCACAACGTCGAATTTTCAGTGAATGGGCCCTAGAAAAGTTGGCAGAAAATCCGCTTTTTTATCGACAAATTTTGTTCAGCGATGAGGCTCATTTCTGGTTGAATGGCTACGTAAATAAGCAAAATTGCCGCATTTGGAGTGAAGAGCAACCAGAAGCCGTTCAAGAACTGCCCATGCATCCCGAAAAATGCACTGTTTGGTGTGGTTTGTACGCTGGTGGAATCATTGGACCGTATTTTTTCAAAGATGCTGTTGGACGCAACGTTACGGTGAATGGCGATCGCTATCGTTCGATGCTAACAAACTTGTTGTTGCCAAAAAGGGAAGAACTGAACTTGGTTGACATGTGGTTTCAACAAGATGGCGCTACATGCCACACAGCTCGCGATTCTATGGCCATTTTGAGGGAAAACTTCGGAGAACAATTCATCTCAAGAAATGGACCGGTAAGTTGGCCACCAAGATCATGCGATTTGACGCCTTTAGACTATTTTTTGTGGGGCTACGTCAAGTCTAAAGTCTACAGAAATAAGCCAGCAACTATTCCAGCTTTGGAAGACAACATTTCCGAAGAAATTCGGGCTATTCCGGCCGAAATGCTCGAAAAAGTTGCCCAAAATTGGACTTTCCGAATGGACCACCTAAGTCGCAGCTGCGGTCAACACTTAAATGAAATTATCTTCAAAAAGTAAATGTCATGGACCAATCTAACGTTTCAAATAAAGAACCGATGAGATTTTGCAAATTTTATGCGTTTTTTTTTTTAAAAAAGTTATCAAGCTCTTAACAAATCACCCTTTAATAACAAGCAACAACCACCAACTTAATTCAATATCGCTCCCTGTTAAATAGCGCTCCAAGCTACTAAACACATATATGTTTATAGGCTATTTCTAAATTAATATATGTTTGCATCCAAGCATATTATATTTACAAACATTTTATGTCCCAAACATAATATGTTCTAACATATTAACATATATGTCCCAAACATGTTATGCTAGTTTATGAACATTATATGCTTGCACTCAAAAATATTGTGATTAAAAATTTGTGTTCCAAACATATAATGTTTATAGCCAAACATATGAAAAACAGTCTTTTTCATACGTGTAAATAATTATAATTGTTACGAAGTCGGATAAGTCAAATTCACATTATTCATTACCAATAATAAGAATTTAAATTAAACGGTATAATTCATGTATTTAAAATTAATAAAATAAATCTTTTAATTTGTTCCTAAATCCTTGTTTTCAGCTGTTTTGTGGATGACGAATTTTTGACGAATTTTTCAGGACAAATTGACGATCTTGATGAAAAATATTTAAAAAATTGACGATTATCAGCCCAAAACAGTTGGCACCACTGAACATAAGTGAATGACATCATCATCTACTCGATGTCAATTTGTGCCAGCGATAATTTATGATCATATATTTTATAAGATTACCTCTATTCTGCATCATCCATCTGACATACGGTGTTAGTTGTCCATGCATTGTTTTGTTTGCAAAAAAAAAAAAAAAATGCGCTATAGTCATACAAAGAAAAACAATACCACCTATTTGAGAAACCACAGATCATGAATAGAAAAATCTCTAAGAAAATATTGGGGTTCACTTTCGTTTTCAATTCGTGATCTTTATATTTTCAAAAACGAGTTTATTTAAAAGCCATCATTGTGTCTCTAACATTCAAATGTTATGCTCACTTCATTCACACAATCGTGTGACAGAGATATCGAAGTCATATTGCATGCTCTGTTATAATTGCATTGATAGCAACCACAACAACAATAACATCAAGACAATCTATTTTTGGGGGCAATAGCATAAAAAGTCGAATCAATATAACAGTGACGTTGCTTTTGTGTTATCTATCAAGACGATCTATGGCGTTTAACAGCATCAACAATAACAACAACAACAACAAAACTCTCACACAGTCACTGCTCTATTTTGGAAATTCATATGAGTTGAGATGTTAACGTTGACATACGATTTTTTTTGCATTATGCTAACTTTTGTTTGACTCCATTTGCTTGCTTTGGTTTCGTTTGCTTCATGGCTCCATTTATTATATGTATGTATGTCGCAATGACCAATAGTGGTGGTGAAGTCTTTCTTAATTTCATCATATACCATGATCTCAATATCTACCTTTCCCCCGAAAAAAAAGCGAAAGTGGTTGGTGAAGTTTATTTTCGTAGCATACTTGGTTGATTGGTTTCTTTGTTACATATTTCGAGTTTTGTTTTTTACAGAGGACTATAAAATAAGATGCATGGATGATTATACATACATATACACATGTAAAACTGTTCAGATGTATGGACACATGATGTACACGTATGTATACATAGCTGTAGGACGTAATCATTAGAGGTGTGCGCGTGAGGGAGTTTTCACGCACGCTCACGCACGCTCACAAATTCAAAATGTCATTCACGCACAATCACGCACGCCTGTTTTAAAATTGCTCACACTCACGCACGCTCACGAATGAATTCGTAACATTCACGCACGATCACGCACGCCCGTTTTTGAATTGCGCATACTCACGCACGCTCACGAATGAATTCGTAATATTCACGCACGATCACGCACGCCCGTTTTGGAATTGCTCACACTCACGCACGCTCACGAATGAATTCGTAACATTCACGCACGAAGGTTTTTATTGATTCACGCTCACTCACGTTCACGAACCAAAATCCTGCAAAGATAAACACTCACGATTGCAGAATAGTGACTACCGCACGCTCACGGCGGGATATATAACTCACGCACGTTCACGAACAACAAACTTATTCACGCACACTCACGATTCGAAAAAAAACTACTCACGCACGTTCACGAACAATGAAACGTACTTCCACACACTCACGATTCATAAAAAAAACTATTCACGCTATTCACGCACGATGTAGAATGCAACTCACGCACGTTCACGACTATTATACTTACAAAACAAACGAAAAAATGTAATTCACGAATGAGTACGAACTTAAAAACTTACTCACTCTCGCTCGTGATACAAATGAGCTACCCACACAAATTCGCCAAAATATTTCTAATTAAAAAACTGAAGTTGAAAACGTACTCAATTAAAAAATTAACAGATACAATTAACATTTTAATCAAATCAAAATATAAATTCAATTAAAATTTGGATTGATTTTGGCCGAAAAACCTTATTAATTTTTAATTGAGGCAATCAATGATTTATAGTGTTATTGTTTACTTATTTTATTTTTTATTATATTATAATTACATATATTATAATTATACTATATAGAATTATTTTTTTTTTTACATCTAAGTCAAAATTTAATGAACCAATGAAACCAATTATTTCCGAAAATTATTAATTTTTTATTTGGAAGTATGTTTTCAATTTAAAAATGTAAAAATGTTCAATCATTATTATACCCTTCACCACTACTGTGGTACAGGGTATAATAAGTTTGTGCATTTGTATGTAACGCCAAGAAGGAAAAGTCTGAGACCCATCGTTTAGTATACCGATCGTCTTAGAATTAAATTCTGAGTCGATTTAGCGATGTCTGTCTGTCTGTCCGTCTGTCTGTCTGTTGTTCAGATTTAGATATAGCTGCCATATATATTTTTCACCGATCTGGTCATAATTGGCGTGATTCAGATTTAGATATAGCTGCCATATATATTTTTCACCGATCTGGTCATAATTGGCGTGTATATCAACCGATCTTCCTCAAATTCCGTACATCCGAATATTTTATGAGTCTCGAAAAACTTGCCAAATATCAGCCAAATCGGTTCAGATTTAGATATAGCTCCCATATATAGCTTTCGCCCGATTTACACTTATTTTCCCACAGAGGCCAATTTTTTGCTCCGATTTAGTTGAAATTTTGCATAGGGAGTAGAATTAGCATTGTAACTATGCGTGCCAAATTTGGTTGAAATCGGTTCAGATTTAGATATAGCTCCCATATATAGCTTTCGCCCGATATGAACTTATATGGCCCCAGAAGCCAGAGTTTTACCCCACTTTGCTTAACATTTTGCACAAGAAGAACGTGAATTTCATCGTGAGTGTGAATTTTTCGTGAATGTGAGTTTCTTCGTGAGCGTGAATTTTCTCGTGAGCGTGAATTTTTCGTGAACGTGAATTTTTTCGTGAACGTGAATGTCATCGTGAGTGTGAAGTTTTCGTGAATGTGAATTTCTTCGTGAACGTGAATTTCTTCGTGAGCGTGAATTTTGTCGTGAGCGTGAATTGTTCGTGAATGTGAATTTTTTCGTGAACGTGAATTTTGTCGTGAGCGTGATTTTGAAAAAAAATTACTCACGCACATTCACGAAAAGAATTTGATGTTCACGCACGATCACGCACGACACATTTTTGTTCAGTCCCATTCACGCACATTCACGTGATTTGGTCAAAATTTCATTCACGAATCACGTGACTCACGCGTGAATCACGCGTGTCACGAAAATTTCGTGTCACGCGCACACCTCTAGTAATCATATGATAAACTACCGGAACTTTTTGTATGAGATTTCAATGTCGTATTAGATATTTACAAAATAAATGACAAGATATTATTAATACTTGTCTTCCGATACAGGGTAACCTAAATTAGAATGAGGAAATATTATTTTTCCAATAATAGGCACATTTCTTCAAACATGTTTTGATTTTTTTTACTTAATCGTTGTTTTGTTTGATTAGGATGTACGAACAAAAATAAAAAAGCAAGAACAATTTTAAAAAATAATCGCACTAAAATGTACTCGATTTAATACCATTTTTTTTTTGACGAGATGTATCTTTTAAGTTGCTGTAAATAATAGAGTTCTGTACAATTCTATTTGTATATGCAGAGTAAAAGTGTACTTGCTACATGAGTACATCTATTTAAGAGAGTCGCAAAACAATTGGTACACATTTTGATGAACACCAAAAGCTACGAGTAACTTCTTGTTGTTACTCTTCACTACCAACAAACACATATTCCTCTTTCGCTCTTATTGAAGTGTACTCAGAGTGATCATGTCGAGTACTTTGCGAGAACAAAACTGCATAGAGTACTACCTGTACTCAGCGTTGCCAGGTTAGGGGTTTCCCCCCAAATTTAGGGGGTTTTTTCACGTTTAGGGGGATTTTTAGGGGTAAAATTTATTTGGGGGGATTTTTGGGGGTAAAAAATTATTTCAGACCTTATAAAGTGGATCAATTCTCAAGCAAATTCGGAACAATTCTAGCATGAGTTATGAGAAAAAAGATGCGGAAAGTCAACAAGAAGATCCTAAATACAAACAAGTATCCAATAGCATTATTTTCGTTATCTTTTTTAAACTCTTCTGTTGAAAGGGCATTTTTTAAATTTGACAAAATTAAAAACAATCGTATTTTAACTTAGCAGCTGAGAGCTTTTTGAGAGAAAGCCCGCTTTTTAAATTGATATACATATTTTATTATTACATCCATAAAAAAATAATTTCCTCAGGGATGAAATTTTAAACAAAAGAAAATCTCTTTCGTTTTAAAGTATTTTCTTAAATAGCAAATTTTATTTTTTATTAACTTCAAACGAAAACAAATTTTAGCATCAAAAGAAAACTTAGTTTTTCTAAAATTTCGTTTCTCAGGAAAGAACTCTTCTTTCAGGATATATATTTGTGTTAAATTTAATTTTTAAAGTGTACCACTACAGGATTTTTTTCACGTAATTTTGGGACCACTTTTTGTACTTTAATACTCTGAAATTTTTTGGGGGTTTTTGAAAAAAGCTTAGACCAATTTAGGGGTTTTTTTTTCTTAAGATTAGGGGGGAAGAATCAAAAATCACCTGGCAACACTGCCTGTACTACATGCAATTTAAGAAATATAAAGAACAGTTATTCTGCATTCTATATGTTTTCGGTTTGTCAAACAGAAGGGCTAACGTTAAGGTAAGTGTGCGAAATATGTGACATAAATACATATCTATGGTTAATTACAATGGGAAGTGTTGCTTTGTACATAATGCCTAGTACTAAGCTCGTTTTTGCGAAAAACGAATATCTTCATTTATCTCCGTAAATAGGGTCTCAAGCCCAGGGATGTTAACTTATTTATGCGAAATAATATACCTGCCTATTTTTTCGTGCGAAAAATCCAGGGTTGTATAAATATGTATGTGTTTAAAAATGCTCAAAACAAAGATTTCGCATTTATTCCGCGCTAACGTTTTTTATATGGAATATAACAGTTTTTCGAGCGAAAACGTTATCTTAGTACTAGGCTTAACAGAGAAATACTTGTGGTACCACGTAAAGTGAACAGAATGCATGTTGTACTCTTTCTCAAGTTCTTGTATTTTTATTGTTCCTTTTTTTCGGAACACATATTGTTTCGGATAAGTACACTTTGGTATTTGGTAAGCAAGTGTTCTCTTCATGATGAAAATGTTCTCTTTGGATCCGGAAGTGGTACAAAATTGACGCAGGAGCGATGAATTTAACATGGGCTTGTCATAGGACGGAAGTCTTCCATTTCAATAGCCGGTGCACTGAATTTCTTCTTTAGGTGTTTTTGTTTTGGATGTAAATTAAAAAATTCTGTGATATTTTGCGAAATAAATAATGTTTATATTTTTTATAATGTTTAATGGATTCTAACGCTTGTCTGAAACGTTTGAACTCAAATATTTTCAAAAATGCACAATTTTTTCAGATTGGATTAAAGAACTGTCAAGCTTTACGATAGAGCTGTCAGTTGGCAGATTGCAACACTACCCAGCAAAAAAAATTGGAAGTTCTTCCGAAGGCACAACTTTAAAAGCACTTCCAGAGGATGCACTCCCAATGATCTTTATTTTAACTGCCCAGGAAGTTCTTTTCATTCAATTTTGTATAACATGCTTTTTTCATATTTTTAATGGGCAATTTTAACTTTTTTTGTTTTAAATAGGTTAAAAACAGATTAAGAATTCATAAAATCGTACAAAACATTTAAATTTTGTTGAAAAAAATCTAAATCCAATCTGAAAAAAATGTGAATTTTTGAAAATATTTGTGGTCAAACGTTTCATACAAGCGTTAGGATCCATTAAAAATTATAAAAATTATTTATTTGACAAAATATCACAGAATTTTGTAATTTACATCAAAAACAGTGAATTCGGATCACACCTAAAGAAGTGATGCAAATTCAGTGCAACGGCTGTTGAAATGGAGGACTTCCGTCCTATGACAAGCCCATGTTAAATTCATCGCTTCTGCGTCAATTATGCACCACTTCCGGATCCAAAAAGAACATTTTCATTACATTTTTGGCGACGCTTTTTTTTTGCTGGGTACGTTTGCCCAATTCCGATAAATAACGGCAACCCTCGTACTGATAGGTTAGTTTAGTTATAGTGGCAGTCCGATATGTCAGGCTCACTTACAGAAATCAAAAAGAATTTGTCACTATAGCCAAATAGGCAATTATTTTTAGCTCTATTTGTTATATATGTTAACAAATATTTGGAAAATGATCATGGAAAAAGTTTAATACTCATTTTGGTCAAATATTCAGTCCATTGTAATACTACAACTAGTATGATTCTCTATTATCACTGAGTGCTGCCCGATTCCATGTTTACGACAATGACAAGGGACGGACCTCCTTTTTATAGCCGAGTCCGAACGGCGTTTTACATTGCAGTGAAACCACTTGAAGAAGTTTTGAAAAACTCAAATATCTCATCAGCATTAGAGGAGATAATCCGCCTCTGAAAAACTTTTTGATGTTCGGTCGAAGCAGGGATTGAACCCACGACCCTTTGTACGCAAGGCAGATATGCTAACCATTGCACCACGGTGGCATTGAGTAGGTTCCACATGCGGCGGTGATGTGATGATGAAAATTACGCATACATTTGTAAGCAATTTCAATAGTAGAGTTCCCAGTCGCTGACAGCATTTGGGACTTACGGTAGAATTCCTATTTTTTAGGGTATGTTTAGGGTGTTTTTTTTTTGACAAAATTTTCTATAGGAATAAAATTTTGACAAAATTTTCTATAGAAATGAAATTTTGACAAACTTTTCTAAAGAAATAAAATTTGGACAAAATTTTTTATAGAAATAAAATTTTTACAAAATTTTCTATGGAAATAAAATTTTGACAAAATTTTCTATGGAAATAAAATTTTGACAAAATTTTCTATAGAAATAAAATTTTGACAAAATTTTCTATACAAATAAAATTTTGACAACATTTTCTAAAGAAATAAAATTTTGAAGAAATATTCTATGGAAATAAAATTTTGACAAAATATTCTATTAAAATGAAAATTAAATAAAATTTTGACAAACTGTTCTATATAAATAAAATTTTACAAAATATTCTACGGAAATAAAATTTTGACAAAATTTTCTATAGAAGTAACATTTTGACAAAATTTTCTAAAGAAACAAAATTTTGAAAAAATATTCTATGGAAATAAAATTTTGACAAAATTTTTTCTTAAAATGAAATAAAATTTTGACATAATTTTCTGTGGAAATAAAATTTTGCCAAAATTTTCTATAGAAATAAAATTTTGACAAAATATTCGTTGGTAGTAAAATTTTGACAAAATATTCCATGGATATAAACTTTTGACAAAGTTTTCTGTAGAACTAAAATTTTGACAAAATTTGCTATTGAAAAATTTTGATAAAATTTTCTGTAGAAATAAAAATTTGACAAAATTTTCTATAGAAATAAAATGTTGACAAAATTTTCTATAGAAATAAAATGTTGACAAAATTTTCTATAGAAATAAAATTTTGACAAAATTTTCTATAGAAATAAAATTTAGACAAAATTTTCTAAAGAAATAAAATTTTGAAAAAATATTCTATGGAAATAAAATTTTGACAAAATTTTTCTGAAAATGAAATGAAATAAAATTTTGACAAAATTTTCTGTGGAAATAAAATTTTGCCAGAATTTTCTATAGAACTAAAATTTTGACAAAATTTGCTATTGACAAATTTTGATAAAATTTTCTGTAGAAATAAAATTTTGACAAAATTTTCTATAGAAATAAAATTTTGACAAAATTTTCTATAGAAATAAAATGTTGACAAAATTTAAAAATAAAATTTTGTTGTTTTTTTTTTTTGATTTCAGCTTAAAACCATACATTGACTAAACTACAAGTGTAGCTTAACCAACAGAGGAAAATAATGTTTGTCAAATTTATTTTTGCAAAGTCCTATAGACTGCAAGATGGTTGGATGGACGCACGTTTCGGAATTACCACATTCCTCATCAGCATCCTCTACTTGCAGCGAAACTATCAACCAATTATCAGAATAAATTTAGGCAGTTCATTAAACCCAACAATAAATAACACTTGAACCCTCCGAAAAAAGGCTTTACATTGATAGCCGGCTTATGCCGAAATAAATTCGTACAAACATCTCTCTTTTCCTTTGCCACCATCAAATCATCGATTTGAGTGAAGTTGGCTGGGTTTTATTTTGAGCGTGCTTCCTCTTCTTTCTTTCTTTCATTCGTTTTGTTATTGTTGGTTTTTGTTCTTTAATCATTGTTGTTGTTTTTTGATTTCAGCTTAAAACCATAATTTTGACAAAATTTTCTATAGAAATAAAATATTGAAAAAATTTTCTAAGAAATAAAATTTTGAAAAAATTTTCTAAGAAATAAAATTTTGAAAAAAATTTTCTAAGAAATAAAATTTTGAAAAAATTTTCTAAGAAAAAAAATTTTGACAAAATTGTCTATAGAAATAAAATGTTGACTAAATTTTCTATAGAAATAAAATTTTGACAAAATTTTCTATAGAAATAAAATTTTGACAAAATTTTCTGTAGAAGTAAAATTTTGATAAAATTTTCTATAGAAATAAAATTATGACAACATTTCTATAGACTAAATTTTCTTTGACTAAATTTTCTTTGAATTCAATATCATACAAATTTGAATTTTCATGTTAGATTCTACACATTTAAAATCCTATCCTTATACAGATTTCTACAGAATTTTCTTCAAATATTAGTAAATTATTTTTGGCACGAGTGGCAACTGTGGATGTAATGCCCACCAATAGCTTGTATCATTCAGAAGTAAGTGTGCTTTCAAAGGACAGACGGAGATCGACTCCGAATTTCATCCCGGCTTTATGGTGTTTGAGACCAATATTTCGATACAATACAAACGTAATTACAAAGTTTGCATAACCCCCATTCTCCACTGAAAAAAAACATGTACCATGTTCCAAAGAGTTTATCTGCACCTCAATGGAGTTGATGTTGATTTCAAGTTAAAAAAGCATGGAATAAACACATGAAAAAATCATTAAATTCCTTAGAGTACTCTAGAAACGTGATGTTTACATAATTCACACATTATGTCTGGCGATTTTTCTACGGCCTTTTTGTTAAACAAAAAAAAAGTTCCATAATCTCTCATTCGACCTTAACAAAATACACATAGCATCAATGATATTTACATTAGACATTAGAATATTTAGTAACTAAATACCAGATATAAATAAATATCTAAACGACCAGTTTACGTTCCGCATCCTCATCAGTTTGTACATATAGAGTGAAGCCCAGATTAATATTGCAATTTAAATTTGAAAATAATATTTAAATTTGTTTGTTTGTTTTTTCATTTCACTTGCACTATTTAACTTTCGGTAGAGGGATAATCCATCATACGCGCCCACCTGACGTGTAGAAATGTGGTTGTTAGTAATTAACACCCAACAAAAATAATATTGATCATCATTCTTGACCAAAGACATTCAAAAATATTAATGGCTTCCAGTTTGTATGGTCTTAAAAGCCATGCAGCCATGTAGATTAAAAAAAAAAAGTACTTTCTACTTTCACTTAAAAAAAAGACAATTTTCCACATATATTAAATGGTGTATAATTAGTACCAATAAATCGTTGTTAATTTATATTGAAATCTTTTGCTTCTTCTTTATTTATCTACTCATTTGTCATTTCGATACTAGTGATCGTATAGCAGCATTTCAATACATACAGTGTGGATGATATGTATTGCAAACAACTTGAAGTTGTCAACCGCTCGTCGGACAGCTGACAGATTTATTCCAGTGACAGTTAATTTTATTTGGTTACAAGCTTACAGAATCATTTTGACAGACTGTATTGAAAAATAAAGATGATCGTGATGGAATTCAAGTGTAATTGCTTTTTTGGCTGGAAACCCATAAGTGGGAATCGTTAAAGCCTTCCAGCATTTAAATGCGAATAAATCCTTAGAATATCGAACCATTGCTCGTCATTGTGACACTCGCATTATTGCAATGCTTCGCAAAAGTGGACAAAAAACGCTAACGATACCAGAAGTCACCCCAAAAGGCCAAATTTCATCGAAATCCATGCCTCAGTGGTAGAAAACTTGCTCGTAAGCTGAACATATCGTAAGAATGGATGCAAACATTTTTGAAAAATTTGTGTGGAATAACGCCATTGAAATCGTACAAAAGTGCAAGAGTTGACCGGTGCACAAAAAAAGCTAGACTGGAAAGATCCCAGGAGTTGCTTCGGTAGCACGAAAGTGACCAGTTAACGAATTTAGAGATAGCCATTAATTGATCATTTTGTGAAAAAACAAGTATATACAGCAGTAAGTTCGGCCGGGTCGAATCTTAAATACCCACCACCATGAACCAAATATTAGGGTTTCCTTTCAAATTTCAGGAGGGCTTGAGGACTTGAGGACACTTCCCGAAGATGAATTTAAAGATTTCACCTATGAGGTCTATATCAGATTCTGGATTTATAAGAACCATTTTTGTTTGAGTTTTAGAGGAATCATTAACATCTCTTGTAAGTGTACAAGAAAATTATAAAATAACGTCTTTATTTGAAATCTTAAATCTGTAGAAGTAAAATCTGGAAATTTTACATTGAGTTTCAAGCAATTTTCATGATCAGTGCGCCTTCTACACCCTCAAGAAGTGAAGTCGGTCTATGTTATATGGAGGCATTACCAAATGGACCGATAAAAACTTAATCCGATACACGTTTTTGTGAGCCTAAAATACCAGAATATTTACAATTTCAGGCAAATCAGATAAAAACTACGGTTTCTAGAAACCCAAGGAGTTAAATATGGAGATCGTTGTTATGGGGGCTATACTAAAATATGGACCGATAATCACCAGTTTCGGCACACCTCTTTATGGTCCTAAAATACCTTTAGAGATCCAATTTCAGACAAATTGGATAAAAACCACGGTTTCTATAAGCCCAAGACCCTAAATCGGGAGGTCGTTTTATATGGGGACCATACCAAAACATGGACCGATACTCACAATTTCTGACACACGTATTTGTGGTCCTACAATACCTCTAGATTTCCAATTTCAGGTAAATTGAATAAAAACTGTGGTTTCTATAAGCCCAAGAAGTAAAATCGGGAGATCGGTCTATATGGGCGCTATACCAAAATATGAACCGATACTCACAATTTTTGGCATACGTATTTGTGGTCCTAAAATACCTTTAGAGATCCAATTTCAGACAAATTGGATAAAAACCACGGTTTCTATAAGTCCAAGACCCTAAATCAGGAGATCGGTCTATATGGGGGCTATACCAAAATATGGACCGATACATCCCATTTTCGGCACACCTCTTTATGGTCATAAAATACCTCTAGATTTCAAATTTCAGGCAAATTGGATAAAAACTACGGTTTCTATAAGCACGAGAAGTAAAATATGGAGATCCGCCTATATGGGGGCTATACCAAAACATGGACCGATACTCACCATTTTTGGCACACCTCTTTATGGTCATAAAATACTTCTAGACTTCCAATTTCAGACAGACTATGGACCAGAGAATGAAGCCGACCCATTTTTGTCGGCGGCGGCTGACACTACATTTTTGCCTCCGGCGGCGGCGGCTTGACGGCTCAGCCGACATAAATTTGTCTATTCGGCGGCGGATAATTATCCATTATAAAACCGATTTGAAGTTATGCGAATGGTAATGAGATTAGTTGAACAACCAATCTTAACAGGTTTGTTAATAAGTCCCCGGTCTGACACATAGATGGCGTCGCTAGTATTAAATGCATATTATTTTAATATAGTACCAACCTTCAAATGATTCGTGTCAAACTTTGACGTCTGTAAGTCAAGTAGTTTGTGAGATAGAGCGTCTTTTATGAAGCAACTTTTGTTATTGTGAAAAAAATGGAAAAAAGGAATTTCGTGTTTTGATAAAATACTGTTTTCTGAAGGGAAAAAATACGGTGGAAGCAAAAACTCATTATCAAGAGTTTCCGGACTCTGACCCAGGGAAATCAACAATAATTGATTGGTATGCAAAATTCAAACGTGGTGAAATGAGCACGTTGGACGGTTACGGTGGATGGTTACCGACGAAAACATCAAACAAATCCACGAAATGATTTTGAATGAACGTAAAATGAAGTTGATGGAGATAGCAGAGGCCTTAAAGATATCAAAGGAACGTGTTGGTCATATCATTCATCAATATTTGGATATGCGACAGCCCTGTGCAAAATGGGTGCCGCGCGAGCTCATATTTGACCAAAAACAACAACGTGTTGATAATTCTGAGCGGTATTTGCAGCTGTTAACTCGTAATACACCCGGGTTTTTTCGTCGATATGTAACAATGGGTGAAACATGGCTCCATCACTACACTCCTGAGTCCAATCGACAGTCGGCTGAGTGGACAGCGACCGGTGAACCGTCTCCCAAGCGTGGAAAGACTCAAAAGTCCGCTGGCAAAGTAATGGCCTCTGTTTTTTGGGATGCGCATGGAATAGTTTTTATCGATTATCTTGAGAAGGGAAAAACCATCAACAGTGACTATTATATGGCGTTATTGGAGCGTTTGAAGTTCGAAATTGCGGCAAAACGGCCCCATATGTAGAAGAAAAAAATGTTGTTCCACCAAGACAACGCACCGTGCCACAAGTCATTGAGAACGATGACAAAAATTCATGAATTGGGCTTCGAATTGCTTCCCCACCCACCGTATTCTCCAGATCTGGTCCCCAGCGAATTTTTCTTGTTCTCAGACCTCAAAAGGATGCTCGCAGGGAAAAAATTTGGCTGCAATGAAGAGGTGATCGCCGAAACTGAGGCCTATTTTGAGGCAAAATAGAAGGAGTACTACCAAAATGGTATCAAAAAATTGGAAGGTCGTTATAATCGTTGTATCGCTCTTGAAGGGAACTATGTTGATAATAAAAACGAATTTTGACAAAAATATGTGTTTTTCTTTGTTAGACCGGGGACTTATCAGCCAAACTGTTACAATCAAATTTACATTTTATTCAAATTTTCTGAGCTAAATTGTTGCAAAATTATTATAGCTGCTTTATATTGATTGATTATGGGTGGAAGGTTCAATTTTTTGGAAAAAAAATACAACAACTATTAATGCATTTTCCGATTTCAATTAACGGCTAAATTTGAGTCGAGATGATTAATTAACGGCTAAATTTGAGTCGAGATGAGTAGACATATTCGGCGGCGGCGTATGCTGGCAATAATTAGTCGGCGGCGCGATTCGGCGGCTTCATTCTCTGCTAAGGACATTCCAACAGGACTTGGCACCATCGCACTCAGCACGCGTCAACCAAGAATGGCTTAGAAATGAGGTTTCTGGCTTCATCCCCAAACGCAGCCGATGGTAATGGTGTGAGCCGCTGTAACGTCCAATAGGAACTTTCGTATTCATTGGCCGTGGGGTAAACAAATTTGAAAATTCCTGGGAATATGTCCTAAATACAGTATTGAAACCTTAGACATTACAACAAGTGTCAGCACGCGTCAACCAAGAATGGCTTAAAAATGAGGATTCTCGCTTCATTTCTACTGCAAAAAAGCCACAAAAATTACGGATCTCAATCCGTTGGACTTTGACGTCTATGACATTTTGGAGAGTGAGGCTGGCATTAAAAAAAGTGTCAATCATCTCGCTAGTAATGGGTCAAAATACCGCGGACTCTGTGATGAATTAATTTTTCGTGAGTCACGGAATTTTTCGTGAGTCCCGACATTTCTGATCGTGAGTCTTTAAATGTTTTTGAGTGCATGAGTACAGATTTCCCTTTTGTGATTATGCGTAAGAGTCAATCCTACTAAATGTTCGGTCGTTTCACCCCTCTACCGCAGCGTGTGATGGCTTTGTCGGCCGTTTGAAGGCCATAATTCTTGCCAATTCGAATAAAACTAAACTGATTCTAAAATTAGATGTTATTTTCGACATTTTTTGGTTTTGAATAATAAAATTAAAATAAAAGCAAGTATATACGGCCGTAAGTTCGGCCAGGCCGAATTTTATGTACCCTCCACCATGGATTGCGTAGAAACTTCTACTAAAGACTGTCATTCACAATCGAATTTCTTGGGTTGCAGTAACACTTACCGATGGTAAGGTATCTTAAAACTTCTTACAGGGTGTACACTAAACAAAAAAAAAAAAAAAAGACCGAATAAATACGTATATAATTCAGTTTGACAAAATTTTCTATAGATATAAAATTTTGACAAAAATTTTCTATAGGAATAAAATTTTGACAAAACTTTCTATGCAAATAAAATTTTGACAAAATTTTTTATAGAAATAAAATTTTGGTAGATTATTTTTGGCGATATGGACCAATTTTTGTGTGATTGGCAATCGGCTATATGACCGATATGGACCAATTTTTGCATGGCTGTTAGCGGCCATATGCTAGCACAATGTACCAGATTTCAACCGAATGGTATGCATTTTGCTCTTTCAAGAGGTTCCGGAATTCATATCAGGGGATTGGTTTGTATGGGGGCTATATATAATTATGGACCGATATGGACCAATTTTTCCATGGTTGTTAGAGATCATATACTATATACCAAATTTCAACCGAATCGGATGAATTTTGCTCCTCCAAGAGGCTGCGCAAGCCAAATCTGGGGATCGGTTTATAGGGGGGCTAGAGGTGTGCGCATGACACGAAATTCTCGTGACATGCGTGAATCACATGAGTCGTGAACGAAATCCAAAGCAACTCTCGTGAATGTCCGTGAATGGGACTAAAATAAATATGTCGTGCGTGAGAAATAAAATCGGTTCGTGAATGTGCGGGAATAAAATTTCTGCAAAATCACGCTCACGAAAATAATCAAGATTTATTTCACACTCGTATGTTAACTGAAATTATTTTGGCTATCAAACTACTACATTCTATTTTTGAATTTTGTTAACTTTGCTGATTTCCGTTTGGAAAATATCATGAATCTTATGAATTTGTTGTGAATCACGTGAATTGTGCGTGAACGCGAGCCTTTAAAAATAGTTCGTGCGTGAGTACTGGTTTTCATTTCGTGAATGTGCGTGAGTGGGATTGGCGTGAGCGTGAGTGAATAAATATTTTGCTTCGTGAATGTGCGTGAGTGTGAGTGTAATTTCAGTCACGCGCACACCTCTAATGGGGGCTATACGTAAAAGTGATCCGATGTGGCCCATTTGCAATACCATCCGACCTACCTCAATAACAACTACTTGTGCCAAGTTTCAAGTCGATAGCTTGTTTTGTTCGGAAGTTAGCGTGATTTCAACAGACGGACGGACGGACATGCTTAGATCGACTCAGAATTTCACCACGACCCAGAATATATATACTTTATGGGGTCTTAGAGGAATATTTCGATGTGTTACAAACGGAATAACAAAGTTAATATACCCCCATCCTATGGTGGAGGGTATAAAAATGAGGGAGAATATAGTGCTTTAATTTACCATCCCAGTAAAAAAGCGTCGCCAAAAAAAGTAGTGAAAATGTTTTTTTTTTTGGATCCGGAAGTGGTGCAAAATTGGCCCAGAAGCGATGAATTTATTATGGGCTTGTTATAAGACGGATGTGCACCATTTCAATATCCGTTGTACTGAATTTGCATCACTTCTTAAGGTGTGAAGCGAATTCAGTGTTTTGGATGTGAATTAAGAAATTTTGTGATATTTTGACAAATAAATAATTTTTAAAAGTTTTTATGATTTTTACTCTTGTCTGGAATGTTATTTCTCAAATATTTTCAAAAATTTGCAATTTTTCTAAAAAGGATTTAGCATTTTTTCGGCAAAATTTTAATAATTTGTACCATTTTATTAATTCTTAACCTGTTTTTAACGTATTTGAAACAAACAATTTTAAATTTCCTATTAAAAATATTGAAAAAGGCGAGTTATAAAAAAAATTGACTCAATTGAAGTTCCTCTACTGTTAAAATAAAGAACATCTTTGGGAGGATATTTTTGGAAGTGCTTTTAAAGTTGTGCCTTTAAAAGAACTGCCAATTTTTTTTTGCTGGGATGTGTATGCTAATGGGTTCGAATATGACACCCCAACTCTGCCAAGATCCTTTTTAGTAATTGGGACATCTCATTCTGAAATTCATTTATTCAGTTCTATTTGATAGTTCATGGCTTGTATAAATATCTCAAACATTTTTATTTGAGTGTAATTCTATATAATTCTCCTAATTGTGTTAAACTTTATACTCTAGTTAAAAATAATAACAAAAGTCAAAACAACAATAACAATTAACAACAACAAAATCATTGCGCATACACATGACTTTTATTTAGTAACACAATTAACACCAAGTCAGTTTTATAACCCGACTCCCCCCATCTTCATTTGAATCTTTAAGCTCTGTACCAACCACCTTGCCAGTTTTAATTTTTAATGTGCGAAAAATGAAAAAATTTACAGATCTAGAGATGTGTTTAAGGCTCGATAGGCCATATATCACATATAAGTTATGGAGTCCAAACGCGGTGAAGGTAGGTGGTTGTAGCGGATGGGAGTAGGCAAATATATATATATATTTTTTTGAAGATAAATATTTTGTACATCCAAAAAAATCGTGTGTCAGAGATGGACATATTGATTTAAGATTAAGATGACAAATAGAGCGAACTATAAAAAAAATATCTTCGTAAGCCTTCAACAATATTGTAAGATTTAATTTGAGCACATTCCATCCTCGATTTAAATGTTTCTTAAAAAAAAAAATAGAAAATATTTTGCACTTCGCTACGATTTGGATTTTTAAGTTTATGAAAAACTGTCTATTGTAATAACGTTACAGACGTCAGTAATAAAGCTACCTATAATAAAGCTATACTCTATAAGTATTTTAGGTCAGTAAAGAACTGTGTTAAATTTGCGATTTGTTCCACAGTGTGGCGCAGGGTATAAATACACAAAAAAAAAACCAGTGAGTAAAGTAGAAAGTCGGGCGGGCCCGACTATATCATACCCTAAACCACCATTACAGAATTAGTAATCATAAGCATTTGTGGGGTAACATATAGGTCTGGGAGATAAACCGCAGTTGCATATTTAAGAAAATTAAGTGGTACATGTCTATGGGTGCTTTGTGTCAATCTACTATAGCTCATAGTCAATGTTGCCAGGGAAAATGTTCGGTTTACCCTACAAGGACAAAAAAGTTCCCTACTTTCCCATACATTCACAAACAATTTTCCCTACTATACTTTTCGTTAAATTTAAAAAAAAATTTACAAAACAAAAATGGTTCTAAGTACTTTATTATCTTAAAACATGAATATGCAACGTATATAACTTAGAATATAAATTTGTATTACCACAGTTGGTAGAATTCTACCCAAATTAGTAATCTTTTTTGTTAAATCTCTATAAAAATAAAATTTTGGAAAAAGTTTCTATAAACAAATTTTTGTGAGAAATTTTTCTATAGAAATAAAATTTTGACAATAAATTCTATAGAAATAAAATTTTGACAATAAATTCTTTAGAAATAAAATTTTGAGAAAAAATTCCACAGAAATAAAATTTTGAGAAAATTTTTTATAGAAATAATATTTTGAAAAAAAAAAATCTATAGAAATACAATTTTGACAAAATGTTCTATAGAAACAAAATGTTGACAAAATTTTCTACAGGAATAAAGTTTACCACACATTATTAAAGATCAAGCCTTGCCGGCTTCTAATTTCCTCCTCTAGAGCCACCAAAATGTAAAAATTATTACAAATTATGTTGAGTGAAAATGTCCTACATTGTGGCCCTACGTCCCTACAAGACGCTAAATATTAGAAAAACTCTACATATAGGGAATTTCCCCTACTTCTAGCAACACTGGCTACGGAGTTAGTATGCCACTAATATTGAACCCATTATTATAAAAGAGAAAATCGTTAAATTAGTGTGGGTAATAAATCAAAATTTGTAAAAATCGAGCAATATTCATATGTAAAAGCTACAAGTACGTATAAATACGATCGGCTAGTACATTAAAATTTGAAATTTGAGTAACATTGGTTAATAAATAAGAGTATTATGGCCAAATTTGGGAAAATAGAGCGATGCATATATATGGAAGCTATATCTAAATCTGAACCAAATTGCATAATATTTTGCGGGTTTGATTAATACCACAAAAGGTTACCTTGTGCAAGATTTGAGTAAGATCAGTTAAGAAATGAGGCTTGTATGGTCAAACATAAGGTTATTAGGGACTAATTTTTCAAAATCGGGTGATACATATATGGGAGCTATATCTACATCTGAACCGATTTCGATGAAATTTTGCACATATAGTTAGTACTATAAAGGACTGAATCTAGCAAACTTTTAGTAAGATCGGTTAATAAATAAGGGTTCTATGGCCAAATTTGGGAAAATCGTGTGATACATATATATGGGAGCTATATCTAAATCTGAACCGATTTGGATGAAATTTTGCAGACTTGAAGGGCGATGGAAAAGATTACCTTTTGCCAAATTTGGTGACGATGCGCTTGCAAAAACGCGCAACGTGACCCCATTTGTCGAAATCGGGCGATACATATATATGGGAGTTATATCTAAAGTTGATCCGATTTCTTCCAAATTCAATAGCGTTCGTCCTTGTGCCCAAAAAACTCCTTGTACCAAATTTCATCAAAATCGGTTAATAATTGCGACCGGAATCCTGTGAACAACAAATACATGGACAGACGGACGGACACCAAGCGCTAGATCGACTCAGGAGGTGATTCTGAGTCGATCGGTATATATTTTATGGGGTCTAAAATCAATATTTCTGGTAGGCACGTTTTTTGGCCGATCAAACTTATTATACCCAAACCACTATGTGGTTTAGGGTATAAAAACAAGTATATACGGCCGTAAGTTCAGCCAGGCCGAAGCTTATGTTCCCTCCACCATTGATTGCGTAGAAACTTCTTCTAAACACTGCCATCCACAATCGAATTACTGAAGTTGCGGTAACGCTTGCCAATGGCAAGGTATCTTAAACTTCCTAACACCGTCTTCTAAATTGTATGTAAGTCCATAGGTGGTATATATTAAATCAAAAAAGATCGATCAAATACGTATATAATACAGTTTGACAAAATTTTCTATAGAAATTTTAACAACATTTTCTGTAGAAATAAAATTTTCAAAAAATTTTTTATAGAAATAAAATTTTGACAAAATTTTCTTTAGAAATAAAATTTTGACAAAATTTTCTACAGAAATAAAATTTTAACAAAATTTTCTACAGAAATAAAATTTTAACAAAATTTTCTATAGAAATAAAATTTTGACAAAATTTTCTACAGAAATAAAATTTTAACAAAAATTTTCTATAGAAATGAAATTTTAACAAAATTTTCTATAGAAATAAAATTTTGGTACATTATTTTTGGTTCGAGTGGCAACCATGGTTATGAACCGATATGGACCAATTTTTGTGTGATTGGAGATCGGCTATATATAACTATAGACCGATAAGGACCAATTTTGGTATGGTTGTTAGCGGCCATATACTAACACGACGTTCCAAATTTGAATCGGATTGGATGAATTTTGCTCTTCCAAGACGCTTCGGAGGTCAAATCTGGAGAACGGTTTATATGAGGGCTATATATAATTATGGACCGATGTGGACCAATTTTTGCATGGTTGTTAGAGACCATATACCAATACCATGTACCAAATTTCAGCAAGATCGGATGAAATTTGCTTCTCTTTGAGGCTTCGCAAGCCAAATCTGGGGATCGGTTTATATGGGGGCTATATATAATTATGGACCGATGTGGACCAATTTTTGCATGGTTGTTAGAGACCATATACCAACACCATGTACCAAATTTCAGCCGGATCGGATGAAATATGCTTCTATTAGAGGCTCCACGAGCCAAATCTGAGGGTCCCTTTATATGGGGGCTATACGTAAAAGTGGACCGATATGGCCCATTTGCAATACCATCCGACCTACATCAATAACAACTACTTGTGCCAAGTTTCAAGTCGATAGCTTGTTTCATTCGGAAGTTAGCGTGATTTCAACAGACGGACGGACATGCTTAGATCGACTCAGAATTTCACCACGACCCACACGCAGAGAAGAAACATGATTGCCACAATCATATTCGAAGAGCAAAATAATATGATAGCAGCTATTTTTGCGGCGACCATGTAACATTTTAACCTGCAACCATGTTGGCTCAGTGAACATGGTTCTAAGAAAAATACAATTGTCCTCATCTAAAATGTTATTATATTGATAAAAATAATTTTGTTTCCATTAAAAGACAATGGTCACGATCTAAAATGTTATGTTATTCGTCAAAAATGTTTTTCTTCTAGTTAAAAGAACATGGTCACAACCTAAAATGTTTTGATTTTTATGAAAAAACTTTTTTCGTCGTCGAAAAAAGGACGCCACTTGAGAAAAGAAAACACAAAATCAACTTTATTTATTTGTTTTTATTTATTTATAAACTAATTCATTGTTTATTTGTATTTATAATGTTGTGCAAGCAAACTTCACATATTTTTACACGCTCTAGTTTGGTTCAATTTCAACAATAAGAAATCATTCCATATTTACTTCGTGCCCATCAAATGTACAAACACAGACATCATATAACTGCAAATAAAAATAAATTATACCATATGTCAAAATGCAGAACAAAAACCAGGTACATTTGTTTCAATTACACTTTCCTTTTTTGTATTCACATAAAACCACGTGCCATTTCTGAATAAATAAATTAACACAAAACACAATAATTCCGTATTCTCCGTCCATTCCAAGAAACAATCAACACACGACTGACGCGCAAAATGAAAATCGTGTGTACCTGCTCAATGTTTTTATAAAATTCTTGTCGCTGCAAAAAAATTAAAAAATTAAATGGTCACGAAAACAATGTACATGATCTTTATGGCCATGTAATGCTTGTAGACATATCTATACGTAAACTATAAAAATACTTTTTTCTTTGCAAAAAAGTAAAAAAAAATTGAATGGTCAGGTACATGATTTTCCTGACCATATAATGGTCTCAAATTCTATCATTTAAATAATAGAACATGTTTGCGGCATTTGAGAACCATTTAAATGCTTATTGCCAACATATATTTTTCTCCACTCGAAAATTATTTTTACAAAGACAAAATACATGGTTTTCGCGACAATTAAATACTCTAAATAAGCATTAAATGGATGCGGCAACCATGTCCAAACATGTTTTTTCTGTGCGTGCAGAATATATATACTTTATGGGGTCTTAGAGGAATATTTCGATGTGTTACACACGGAATGACAAAGTTAATATATTTACCCCCATCCTATGGTGGAGGGTATAAAAATTAAAAAAATATGGTATGCAGATGTTCTTTGTTACCACTTAGCATATTATATAATTTTTAGGAGGAATCTGTGTTCTTGTGCATTTAAGGGTTAAATAATTTCGATTGGTTTAAACCAAAAAATATATTTTTTTGCTGTGCTTGGAAATATTTTATATTTGGAGGTTTGAAATTAAAAAAACTTCTTCGATCCCATTATAATTAACACAGATTTAAGAATTTGATCATTGCCAAGTTTATTTTAGTATGAAATGTGGCTAAACCAAATTGATGGTCTTGTCCAATTACCCCATATTCAAATCACCTCCCTGTAATAAAAAAAATTAAAATATTTTCTTTAATTTATAAAGAGGAAACAAAATATTTTGTTTGGGTCTTCGAAAAAAGTGTGCGAACTTTCATTTTTATCATCTCAATATAATTTAGGATTTTAAAGATAAAATTAAGACAATCAGGTGTCTCTTTATATTTAAAGAAATTACAAAGCCTTATTAACACATTTAAATATGAGGTCAGATGCGTATGTATATAATCGAAAACCAAAAGTATTTCAGGAAATTAAATTGCATTTTTAATATTAGGTTATTTTTTCATTTAATATTATAAATTTATTAACGATATTATCAAATGTAAATCATGGCAATTATGGTGGAGATGATAACAACATCAACATCATTGTCGATTGTGTGTTTTAGTCTCATTGACAACAACATTATTGTAATCCGCCACCACATCGTTTATTTGATATGGAAATGAGAAATTAAAATAAAAGTAATTAAACGATTTTTGTATACCGGATATGGTGAACTACTCACTCGTGCATGCAGGTGACAACGATGTGCGAATCATGGAAATTACACCCATTTTTATATGTGAATTAAATTTGTTTACCGGAACTGTTGATGATATGTAAGCGATATCCCTTTACAGGGAGAGACAGCGGAAGAGAATTTTATTAACGCTGTAACATGAACTGGGTTGCATATATCGAAAATAAAATAGCACAAAGGTACTTTTTTTAAACTATTTGTAGTCCATAGTCTAAAAAACAAATTACAAATTTTGGCCACTAAGCTATAATTAGAGCCGGGATTAGATCCATAGATAGAATACCCGCATGATTGGCATGGGCTCTATCCACGGTTTCCACTCGTGTCAACAATAATCTACCAAAATTTTAAGAACATCTTACCAAAAATCTACCGATTTAAAATCTCATATTTTGAAGTCTGTTAAAATGTTATTTCTATAGAATTTTTGTTTAAATTTATTTCTATAGATTTTTTTTTTCAAATTTTATTTCTATTGAAATTTTTGTCAAAATTTTATTTCTATAGAAAATTTTGTAAAAATTTTATTTCTATAGAAAATTTTGTCAAAATTTTATTTCCATAAAAATTTTTGTTCAAATTTATTTCTATAAAAAATTTTATTCCTATCGAAAATTTGTATAGAAAATTTTGTCAAAGTTTTATTTCTATAAAAAATTTTGTCAAAATTTTATTTCTATAGAAAATATTGTCAACATTTTATTTCTATAGAAAATTTTGTCAAAATTTTATTTGTATAGAAAATTTTGTCAACATTTTATTTGTATAGAAAATTTTATCAACATTTTATTTGTATCGAAATTTTTGTGAAAATTTTATTTCTATAGAAAATTTTGTCAAAAATTTATTTCTATAAAAAATTTTGTCAAAATTTTATTTGTATAGAAAAGTTTGTCAAAATTTTATTTGTATAAAAAATTTTGTCAAAATTTTATTTGTATAGAAAATTTTGTCAAAATTTTATTTCTATAGAAAATTTTGTCAAAATTTTATTTGTATAGAAAATTTTGTCTAAATTTTATTTGTATAGAAAATTTTGTCAACATTTTATTTCTATAGAAAATTTTGTTAAAATTTTATTTGTATAGAAGATTTTGTCAAAATTTTATTTCTATAGAAAATTTTGTCAAAATTTTATTTGTATAAAAAATTTTGTCAAAATTTTATTTTTGTAGAAAATTTTGTCAACATTTTATTAGTATAGAAAATTTTGTCAATATTTTATTTCTATAAAAAAATTTTGTCAAAATTTTATTTCTATAGAAAATTTTGCCCACATTTTATTTATATAAAAATTTTTGTCAAAATTTTATTTCTATAGAAAATTTTGTTAAAATTTTATTTCTATAGAAAATATTGTCAAAATTTTATTTCTATAGAAAATTTTGTCAAAATTTTATTTCTATAGACAATTTTGTCAAAATTTTATTTGTATAGAAATTGTTAACATTTTTTTTCTATAGAAAATTTTGTCACAATTTTATTTGTATAGAAAATTTTGCCATAATTGTATTTGTATAGAAAATTTTGTCAAAATTTCATTTCTAAAGAAAATTTTGTCAAAATTTTATTTCTATAAAAAAATTTTGTCAAAATTTTATTTCTATAAAAATTTTGTCAAAATTTTATTTGTATAAAAAATTTTGTAAAAATTTTATTTCTATAGACAATTTTGTCAACATTTTATTTCTATAGAAAATTTTGTTAACATTTTATTTCTATAGAAAATATTGTAAACATTTTATTTCTATAGAAAATTTTGTCAAAATTTTATTTCTATAGAAAATTTTGTTAAAATTTTATTTCTATAGAAAATTTTGTTAAAATTTTATTTCTATAGAAAATATTGTCAAAATTTTATTTCTATAGAAAATTTTTTTTCTATAGACAATTTTGTCAAAATTTTATTTGTATAGAAAATTTGGCAAAATTTTATTTGTATAAAAAATTTTGTCAGAATTTTATTTCTATAGAAAATTTTGTCAACACTTTATTTCTATAGAAAATTTTGTTAAAATTTTATTTCTGTAGAAAATATTGTTAAAATTTTATTTCTATAGAAAATTTTGTCAAAATTTTATTTCTATAGAAAATATTGTCAACATTTTATTTTTATAGAAAATTATGTCAACATTTTATTTCTATAAAAATTTTGTCAAAATTTTATTTCTATAGAAAATTTTGTCAACATTTTATTTCTATAGAAAATTTTGTAAAAATTTTATTTCTATAGAAAATATTGTCAAAATTTTATTTCTATAAAAAATTTTGTCAAAATTTTATTTGTATAGAAAATTTTGTCAAAATTTTATTTCTATAGAAAATTTTGTTAAAATTTTATTTCTACAGAAATTTTTGTCAAAATTTTATTTCTACAGAAAATTTTGTCAAAATTTTATTTCTATAGAAAATTTTGTCAAAATTGGACTCTGTGTTCCTTAACTCCTCCCTCAATGGGAGCCACCGTGGTGCAATGGTTAGCATGCCAGCCTTGCATACACAAGGTCGTGGGTTCGATTCCTGCTTCGACCGAACACCAAAAAAGTTTTTCAGCGGTGGATTATCCCACCTCAGTAATGCTGGTGACATTTCTGAGGGTTTTAAAGCTTCTCTAAGTGGTTTCACTGCAATGTGGAACGCCGTTCGGACTCGGCTATAAAAAGGAGGTCCCTTGTCATTGAGCTTAACATGGAATCGGGCAGCACTCAGTGATAAGAGAGAAGTTCACCAATGTGGTATCACAATGGACTGAATAGTCTAAGTGAGCCTGATACATCGGGCTGTCACCTAACCTCTCTCTCAATGAGATGGCTGAACAGTACAATAGTCACTTAATATAGGAGCCCGGTCACAGGAACATGCCAGGGAACAGCGAAGTGGATGAATTAGAAATCTGTTGGTATGCCTCTGGCTACATGCACGCTTATATAGTGTGAGAAGGCTATTATGATGGAGACTGTCCGATGGGAGAATTGCAAGGGTTGCAACGATACTAAGCCAATATGGCTCCATCTAAACTTAAACCCCACACTATGTATGTTAGTGTTTTCAAGACGTCAGATATCACTCCTGATATCTGCTAGGTGAGTTTGCAAAAACTATTGACGCGAAGTTTAATGACTACTGTATGAGATGTCATTATGCAGAGGAAAAGTAATCGATCATACTCCTCTTGTTGGAGTGTCCTGCATTTTGTGTGAGGCTTAAGCGGATCTGGAAATCTGGCGGATCTGGAAAATGTTAACTTAAGCAGTCTACTAATGAGGACCGTGGTGCAATGGTTAGCATGCCCGCCTTGCATACACAAGTTCGTGGGTTCGATTCCTGCTTCGACCGAACACTAAAAAGTTTTTCAGCGGTGGATTATCCCACCTCAGTAATGCTGGTGACATTTCGGAGGGTTTCAAAGCTTCTCTAAGTGGTTTCACTGCAATGTGGAACGCCGTTCCGATTCGACTATAAAAAGGAGGTCCCTTGTCATTGAGCTTAACATGGAATCGGGCAGCACTCAGTGATAAGAGAGAAGTTCACCAATGTGGTATCACAGTGGACTAAATAGTCTAAGTGAGCCTGATTCATCGGGCTGCCTCCTAACCTAACCTAACTTAACCTAACCTAACCATATATGGGAGCTATATCCAAATCTGAACCGATTTCAACCAAACTTGTCATACTTGACGATACCATCAGTTGTACTCATTGTGCAAAATTTGAAGCAAATTAAGGTGAAACGCTGGCCTCTGGGGGCCATGTAAGCATATATTGGATGAAAGATATATATGGGAGCTGTAAATAAATCGGAATCTATTTTTTCCAAAATAGAAAATATTGTCAAAATTTTATTATAGCGATTGTCTATGCCCCGAAGAAAGACCAAATTTGAGGACGATCAGACTTAATCTGCGAGCTGTACATTGCACACAAAATTACAAATACAGACAAACGGACGGATAGACAGAGGGACATATCTAAATCGACTCAGAATTTAATTTTAAGACTATCGGTACACTAAACGGTGGGTCTAAGTCCACTCCTTCTTGTCGTTACATACAAATTCACAAACTTATTATACCCTATACCACAGTAGTGGTGAAGGGTATAATTATCAGTAGTCAGAGGAATGTTCCCTGAAACAATTAGAGATATCATACAGAGAGTGCTGGATTTAGTCCACTCCTAAGGGGAAATCTTCGAAAGATAGAACTTGGACATAATATTCTCAGACTTAAGCTTATCTATTTGGAAATTGTAAGAAGTGCGTGGTCTGAGTGGGGTTCCCAAGCAATATCACATCTGCCAGCCACAGCCCAGCAAAAAACTTGATGAATTTTCATCGCAATTGTAAAGGAGAATTGTCAGAGGCAGCGCTTGCCAAAGCGAGGAATTGGTGAATTTATAAAGAAATGTCTCGCGAAAATGCGCTTACTTTATACATACTTAGAAGCCCATAAACAAGCGCAGTTTGTGACACTTTACAAAAGCGCTGAATGTTAGCGCATCCATAATTCCCGAAAGTCGTACATGAAAAAATATCTCTGTGTGAAGCGCTTTTTCCTCGCCTATTTAATGCGATGAAATAATGACTATTTATTAGTTTAATATTGAGGGAAAATATTATCCATTTATTGTTTTCTTTTTCATTTGTTGTTGTTTTATTAACATTTAATTCATTAATTTTAAGTAATTATAATACTTGGTGTTATATAAGGGCTTTTAAAGATAAGGAAAATTATATTCAGTCTTGAGAAATATGATTTCTCCAGGAACTCACACCACACCAACAAAAACAAAAATTATTTTTTCACAGAAAAATAATACTTATATGATTGAAATACAAAATAGAATAGAAAAATAAAAAATATGATAGAAATAAAAAAATTACGCCTCTTCCGCATTGCTGTTGCTACTTCTCTAATGGATTTTTGTAAATCTCCCTTTCCTAAAATATGTTTGATTGTGGTAACCTGTTAAAACGGATAAAAAATAAAAATAAAATATTAAAATAAATATATATTTATAATATCATTCATTGCTAAATAGTCTTTTTTTATTTTTGGCATTTCGAACGGTACTACAAACGGTATTACAAATAAAATAAGTAAAAAAAACAAAAACAGTGGGGTTTACTTACCAAAGCTTTATGCTCTCAGAGCTCAAAACAAAAACAAATAACTCTAACAAAAAAAAAACGCACACGCGAGAACACGTCCACTTGGCACAACTTTCAAACACAAACTGGTGACCATACTCAATTTTTTCTACGACGCATACAAGATTTCGGTTTTCATCGTGAGCGATCGTATGAAAAAGAGATTAAAACTTACATACTTTAGAACATTTTTGTATACGAGGATGGATGCATTAGTCATCCAACTCGCTTACTAACTTGCTTCATATTCTGCACAGTTTAAAAACTAAGTTAAAGCTTGCATACTTTAGTGCATCAAAGTATACGAGATAGGATGCACTAAATGAGATCTCGCATACCCAAGTGCATTAAATTCGGCAAAGTTTTACAATGAGTTTGAAACTAACATACTTTTGTGCTGTTTTGTAAACGGCATAGTATGCATTAAATCGTATGTCCTTTACTTTCTTGTTTCCGAATCAGCATGAATTAAATATCGACGATTTTTTTCTTCCTTCTTTTGTAAGCAAAAAAGTATGCGCTGAATATTAGCGCATACAGTATTTAAGGAAATTTTTTACTGCTTCTAGATTTCTTAAAATTTTTTGCTGGGAGAGAATTAACTATAATATAATAAACTATATAATTAACCATTTTCGACAAGAAATGTCAAACCTTTCCAAAATATCATGTGACTTATACTGAATCCTGAGAATAAATTTTATTTAAATTTCTATAAGAATTGTTACGATCGGTCAAGTAGGTTTCTAACACGGCGGTGGTATCACAATGGACTGAATACTCTAAGTGAGCCTGAATCTTAATCGGGCTGCCACTTTAACCTAACCTAACACGGCGAAAAGGATTCCTTATGCTTCGTAGTCATTTTCAGATTGTAACGAAAGGGTTTTCCCCCCAAGGCTAGGGTGTTGCTCACGGGGCCGGGTTCGTTACAGAAATTTGTTTATTCCAGAGACAAGGAGAACACAAGAGGTTTTAGGTTTTATGGCGAGGGTTTATTGAAAATAATTGTGTTGCCTAGGCGGTACACAATGTCTTGCAGCCTTAATGGCTAATCGATCCACGGTGGCGTATCACCTCTCGGTTCAGTTCCGTGACGGTGAGATAAGCTGAGTGGGCGGTATATGAAACCACGCTAGCTGGGGCTCGAGTCACGACGATGTAGACGACGGAACATGGGAAAGTAGACCTGTCGGAAGTCGTGTCAAGGTGACGTGGATCGGTGGAGAGTGAACTGAAGTGATCCTAGTCGGTGTGGAAGTGGCCAGTGGCGGCATTGTTCCAATACGTTTTGGCTTGAAAATAAATGGCGACTGTGGACGCACTGTTTCCGATTGCGGTCGTGTCTGGGAGATCGGCGCTACAGTGTCTATGAGGAACTCACTGTATCCAATTGATGTCGTGTCTAGTTGGTGATGGCAACAGTGGCTGTCGAAGACTCACTGCACCAGTCGTGCCTGGCTGGTCGTGCTACCAGTGGCAGGTAAGGACTCGCGGTATCACGTTGATGTCGTGTCTACCTGAACGTGATACCAGTGGCTGATTAGGGCTCGCGGTATCCGGCCACTGTTGAGTCGTGTCGTGTTACTAGTGGCGGTGAGGACGCACTGTAACTCAATCCTAGTCGTGTGTTGTCTTGCTGGTGTCCAAGTGGCGTACGTCTTAACTCACTTGAAATTCTATGATCTAGTTCTACTCACCTACTGGTCTGTTTGCTTGTTCACACAAAACTAACTTCCTTGTTTGATTCACTTTGCCCCTTTTATATTGTCCCTACGCATCGCTGCTGCCGTCCACTTCACTACACAGCATCATCGTGAAATAAAGGTGATGGATAATGTTGCTACAAATGGTGAGTTAAATATATATTGAGAAAATCACATTTTACGGAAATTTCATGAGCACTATGTTCCTCAACAAGGAAACAGCGGCAAATCTCTCAACGAGTTAGCTGTTGGTTAGGTTAGGTGGCAGCCCGATGTATCACGCTTACTTAGACTATTCTGTTCATTGTGATACCACATTGGTGAACTTCTCTCTTATCACTGAGTGCTGCCCAATTCCATGTTAAGCTCAATGACAAGGGACCTCCTTTTTACAGCCGAGTCCGAACGGCGCTCCACATTGCAGTGAAACCATTTAGAGAAGCTTTGAAACCCTCAGAAATGTCACCAGCATTACTGAGGTGGGATAATCCACCGCTGAAAAACTTTTTAGTGTTCGGTCGAAGCAGGAATCGAACCCACGACCTTGTGTATGCAAGGCGGACATGCTAACCCTTGCTCCACGATGGCTCCCGAGATAGCTGTTTGGCTGTCGGCAATGCAGGCATGTTCAATTGATTTTTTTTAATATGGGGGGAGAAATGTGTTGAACCTCTTCCATAAATCTCCATGAATATTCCTTTAGTAATTTATTATTATTAAAAAATAAAATAAAAACACAATGGGTGATTTTTTTAACTAAAAATGTGTTAACTTTATTTTATCGTTTGTTCTGTGTTTCTTTTATTTGATTTTGATTTACTTGTTCTTGCACACGAATGTCCGGAACCTCTTCCATAAATCCCCCATGAATATTCCTAGTAATGCTCCCATATAGTAAAAAAATAAAAACACAATGGGTGATTTTTTTTTAACTAAAAATGTGTTAACTTTATTTTATCGTTTGTTTTATTTTTCTTTTATTTGTTTTTGATTTGTTTAATGATTTAACAAAAAGAATTTTTCTTGTTGTCGTTTTTGTGTATGGAGGAGAAAAAAAAAAAACCAAATGATATTCGAAAAAATAAAAAAAATAAAAACTTAACAGAAAAATACTTTAATAAATAGTATACTTAAAACTAATGCGCGACAGTCAGCAGATGACCGATTTGTTTGTTTTTGATTTTTGTTTATTGATTTTTTTTATTGTTATGTGTATTGTGTTTGCTTAACTCTACTAAAAATGTTGGTTAAAACTACAATTTTCAGTCAATTCAACAACGAGAGTGTTGACCTTTATGTGTTTTTCTTTTTGTTTTTTAACAAAAGACAACGAGAAAACAGTTTGCATTTGTAAAAAAATAAAAGAAAACAAAATTGTCGTTCCTAAAAAACTAGGTTGTGGGGAGGGGGGAGTAAAAAACATCGAGAGGGGGAAAGTTTGCTTTTTTAGAGAATAAAAAAATCTTAGGAAATAGGGGGGAGGAAAAAAAACACTCGGTACACAAAAAAACACTCATTCAACTCAATCATACTCATACATCATACAACAAATACTCATGAAATCAAAAATACTCATTGTACTCATCATTTACACACTCACGCACTCATGCATTTATACTCACATTCACTCACTTACAGCTATGGTAATAAAAATATTCACTCATCACACAGCAACTATTTACATAGAATGAATACAGACTACTCGTATAGCTATTGCTGTAACTACGGCTACTATTATTTCTATTGCTAAAAATAGTACTTGTCGTCGTATTATATACACGCAAACAATCACAATAGTAAGAATAATAGTTATAGGATAGGTAATATTTCGACCACGACGATGATGACGTCGATAACGATGTTTGTCGCGGCCTATCGACAGGTGTTTGCGACGAGTCCAAGGACTCCTCTTCCTCCTTTATCTCGGGCAGCTGCTCTCATTGATAGCTCCAGTGTCGCAGATCCTTGCGTACCCTCCACAACATCAGCTCTAGGCAGGCCCGGGAATCTTCGAAACTACTGTGACCCATATCACTGCATTGGATATCTCGCTTCAGGAAGGACTTGGTTAAATTCTTAAGAGATCTGCGATAGGGATAACCCGTGGAGTGACTGAATATCAGTGAAGTATCGACAATGGTCTTGTGTACCATTCGCAAGACTCGCAAATCATTGTCAAGTCCATGGCCAATAAGTATGGTATCGGCATCGATTAGTTTCAACAGATCCTGTTGAACTTGGGCAAATGTTTTGATGGAGTTATTCGAGTTGGGGGAGAGATCTTTTTCGGTAATACCCGAAAAGCGGGTATTATAATCGACAATGTCCGCCTGGGGTTGTACGAAATGTTCATAGACTAGTGAACCATCGTAACCCACCACCGAGACCTTGGTGACTTCGAGGCCTAGACCCGTATAGGACATCTCACAATCTATGGCATAGATTTTCGGGCTTTTGTGCTTGTGTTTATCGCTACGGGGTTTTGTGTGCACAAAATCATTGTAGGGACCATTAATGCCTACCACGGCACCATTCCATACATGCATGGGATGTTGGCTGCAGCCTTCGCTGGACTCTTCACCCTGGCAGCAGGAATAGATGTTAACATAACATTTACCGTTATAGACATTATTCGCCTTGCCCCAGTGGTAGGTACAGCTTTCGAATGTGAGATATTTGCCCTCGCTGTCCACCTCAAACATTTTGGAGCAACGGACACATTGCTTCTCCACGGAGGTATCATATTCGGAGAAGATTTGATAGACCCCATCGGGTGTGTAGAATGCCATGACTGGTTCATAGCCCAACTCCTCCTCGCCCATTTCGCTGGAATCGGAATCGGTAAAACGTGGACTGGAATCACCCGAACCATGGCCCGAGTCGATAGCTGTTGTGGAATTCGACCACTGTTGTGTAGTTGAATTTAGACCATCATAGGCATTAATCACGCCACTGGTCTTTTTACGGCCATAGAAATGGCGATGATGTCTCTGATTATCCTTGGTGATGGCCTCTTCAGCCAAATGTTTGGGCAAACACTTATAGATCTCTATACAGCCCTCATGATGTACCGACTCCACGGGGAAACCATAGACCCTCAACTGATTGGGCTCTATCACATAACGGCTCATTTCATGAAACAGTTCTGCTTCGGATAAATTCAATTTGGTGAATTGCCTAAGCGGTGGCAATAAGGCCTGGGCCGCTTTCTTTAAATGGTCGGCATTACGTTTGCTGGCCGTAGGCGAAGCAGTTGGTGATGAATTCACCGAATGGGCCGGTGAACTTGAAGCTGATGATGACAATGAAGAGGAGTTAATGGACGATGTCGATGAGGCCGATGACAATGAACTGCAGACCGATGAGTTCGATGGAGATGTGGTCAAGGCATTAATGCCTCCTCCAGGACATTTGTTGTTGTTGTTGTTGCTATTGGAGAGTTTACTATTATTCAAGACCGCTTTTAAGGCAGCGGCTTTTGTGCATTGCTTGCGTAGATTTATAGCTGCTGATGAAGTTTGATGTTTGCCCCCACCACCAACACTACTACCTAAATGGGGGGATCCATTCGGGCCATGAGGTTTATGATTTTCCTTGTAGTCCTCATCGATGTCCATAGGTTGCAGACCATCAGATGATGAGGCACTATTACCATTGCCATGATTATGGTTGCCAGCATTTTGTTTTCGCTTCTGTTGACGCTTCTGACGTGATTTCGATGATTTCTTGTTTGTTTTATTCTGGACAATGTATGTGGTGATTAGATCCTCATTGCTAGAGCTAGAGTTAAGGTCATCACTGCCAGTCGCTTCACTTGATGTGCTGTTACGATGGCCTGGATTATGACGAGATGCGATCATAGAGTCTACAAAGAAAATAAAAAGATGGATTATGGATTAAAGAAGGACAACAAAATAAAGCAATAAATTAATATATAAAATTAAGTAAGAAATGAAATAATTCGTTTTTATTTTATTTACACTCATACAAAAAAAAAAAACAAAAAAAAAAAAACAGATTACTTAGGATCCAAAGATTTTACCTTTCCTATACGATTTTTTGAATTGATTCTGAGTCAAAAGCGCAGCATCTTAAAAATAAAGGTAGTTTTTTTTTAATTCAATTCAATTCAATTCAATTCAATTCAATTTAATTTAATTTAATTTAATTTAATTTAATTTAATTTAATTTAATTTAATTTTAATTTTAATTTTAATTTTAATTTTAATTTTAATTTTAATTTTAATTTTACTTTTACTTTTACTTTTACTTTTAATTTTAATTTTAATTTTAATTTTAATTTTAATTTTAATTTTAATTTTAATTTTAATTTTAATTTTAATTTTAATTTTAATTTTAATTTTAATTTTAATTTTAATTTTAATTTTAATTTTAATTTTAATTTTAATTTTAATTTTAATTTTAATTTTAATTTTAATTTTAATTTTAATTTTAATTTTAATTTTAATTTTAATTTTAATTTTAATTTTAATTTTAATTTTAATTTTAATTTTAATTTTAATTTTAATTTTAATTTTAATTTTAATTTTTATTTTAATTTTAATTTTAATTTTAATTTTAATTTTAATTTTAATTTTAATTTTAATTTTAATTTTAATTTTAATTTTAATTTTAATTTTAATTTTAATTTTAATTTTAATTTTAATTTTAATTTTAATTTTAATTTTAATTTTAATTTTAATTTTAATTTTAATTTTAATTTTAATTTTAATTTTAATTTTAATTTTAATTTTAATTTTAATTTTAATTTTAATTTTAATTTTAATTTTAATTTTAATTTTAATTTTAATTTTAATTTTAATTTTAATTTTAATTTTAATTTTAATTTTAATTTTAATTTTAATTTTAATTTTAATTTTAATTTTAATTTTAATTTTAATTTTAATTTTAATTTTAATTTTAATTTTAATTTTAATTTTAATTTTAATTTTAATTTTAATTTTAATTTTAATTTTAATTTTAATTTTAATTTTAATTTTAATTTTAATTTTAATTTTAATTTTAATTTTAATTTTAATTTTAATTTTAATTTTAATTTTAATTTTAATTTTAATTTTAATTTTAATTTTAATTTTAATTTTAATTTTAATTTTAATTTTAATTTTAATTTTAATTTTAATTTTAATTTTAATTTTAATTTTAATTTTAATTTTAATTTTAATTTTAATTTTAATTTTAATTTTAATTTTAATTTTAATTTTAATTTTAATTTTAATTTTAATTTTAATTTCAATTTTAATTTTAATTTTAATTTTAATTTTAATTTTAATTTTAATTTTAATTTAATTTTAATTTTAAATTTTAATTTTAATATTAATTTTAATATTAATATTAATATTAATTTTAATATTAATATTAATTTTAATTTAATTTTAAATCTTAATTAAATTTTAAATTTAAACTTAAATTTTAATTTTAATTTAATTTGAATTTATCGTGGAATGCCCCCAATATATCTTAATTCAACTTTTGCCTAGTATCAGGAATATAGTAATGTCACTATACCATATTGATTCCTATTTAAAATTCCTTGCACAACATTTTTTGTCGTTTTGTCTTCATTTCATAGATGAGGTGGTGGTGGTCATACATTTTGTGTTTTTGTGTTATTTCGACAAAATCGAATGAACGAGATCCAAAAAAGTCCAATACTTTGTGTATACAAATTTTTGATTATTTCTTGAGTTGTCGCTCTGAATTGTTAATAAAATGTACACGTTTTCCATTCCATACAAAGTGGCACAAGAGTCAAATACCACCATACGCGATCAGACCAGAGTCATCGATTGAAGTAAAAAAAAAGCTTTTTTTGGTAGTTGGTTGAGGTTGGTATTCGGAGTGGTTTTTTTTTCACAAAAATAAAAAAGAAATATTGTACATGGTGCGTGTGTTTACACTGTCAAAAATATTAACCTAATATAAAAGATTATAATACTTAAATTTTACTACACGCAATTTACTCAATATTAAATGCAAATATATTTACAAAAATGTAATTTTAATTAAAAGAAAGCTCACAATCTTAGATTTCATATTTTTATTAAATCTGGGAAAAAAATTCCTTGAAATTTGTGTTAAAGTCGTACGTCTTTGAAGTAGGAAAAACTTTTCTTTAAGTAATTTATTTAAAAAAAATATTTTTTATTTAAAGAAATAATTTTGAAATTAATTTATTTGTTGTATTTTTTGGTTAATTAAAACAAATTCTTAAAATATAGACTAGTTTTTTTTTAATTGAAATTTCTTTATTTGAAAGAAATGTCTACTTAATACTATATAAATTTTGTGTCCTAGAATTTTGATTGTATTATCTTTCATGTTAAAATTAATATTTTTCCAAGATACTTTCGTTGGAGTTTGTGGCTCTAACGTTGCAAATATACGCATATTTTACTCACGGTTGGGATAAATAATAATTGTATTGTTATCAATTAGTTTGGAGAATATTAAATTTTAATTTAAATTTAATTGATAAATATTTTTAGTTTGTTTCTTAATTTTACACCATGAAAGTTTAAATTGTAAATTCCTGAACCTCAACACATTTTGTAATTTGCAATAATAAATGAAAATGATTTAATATTATAAATTCAATTAAATTACAAAAATTAAATATGCCCATTTGTATGCAATATTTGATAATAACTTATGTCACCGTAGATCAGATTAAAGTTGATTAATAACATCAAAACTTTATATGAAATTGACTAAAATTTTCCAAAAGCAATATAGAGGAGCTAGCGAATAGATTTCATTTTTTTTGTACTCTATCAAAGATCTATTACTCTTTGATGAATAAAAAACAAAAAAAATATAGCGAATAATTAAAAATTTAAGCACGTGTTTAGTATGCCCATTTGTCATAAAGTTAAATACATTAAACATTTTTTTTATATATCGTTGTTTGATGTTTGTATAATTTTTATTTGTTGTTTACTATAACAGAAGCTATACAAACAGACATTAGCAAAAAAAAACTCAACAAAAAGGGTGGTTAATTTTTGAAACAAAACTGGAAACCGAAAAAAGGAAGATAAATGTATACACATATTAATAAGCGATTTAGGTATATTGCTGCTATTTTTTCACTAATGCCAATTTTCCGTTTCTCGTTTATTTAAAAATTTACAATAAGGAAATTAAATGGAATGGAAGCAAAGAAAAAAACCTGTTGATACTTAATCTGGCTCGTGTATACAGACAATGTAGAAATAATTAATCACAATCAATAGTTTCAATTCTAGCATATATCAATCATTTTAGGATTTATATTGTTTAGGTCTGTTTAGAAGATGTTCGAAAATTTTAATATTTCAATTACATACCTAAATTAAATTAAATTAAATTAAATTAAATTAAATTAAATTAAATTAAATTAAATTAAATTAAATTAAATTAAATTAAATTAAATTAAATTAAATTAAATTAAATTAAATTAAATTAAATTAAATTAAATTAAATTAAATTAAATTAAATTAAATTAAATTAAATTAAATTAAATTAAATTAAATTAAATTAAATTAAATTAAATTAAATTAAATTAAATTAAATTAAATTAAATTAAATTAAATTAAATTAAATTAAATTAAATTAAATTAAATTAAATTAAATTAAATTAAATTAAATTAAATTAAATTAAATTAAATTAAATTAAATTAAATTAAATTAAATTAAATTAAATTAAATTAAATTAAATTAAATTAAATTAAATTAAATTAAATTAAATTAAATTAAATTAAATTAAATTAAATTAAATTAAATTAAATTAAATTAAATTAAATTAAATTAAATTAAATTATGATATGATATGATATGATATGATATGATATGATATGATATGATATGATATGATATGATATGATATGATATGATATGATATGATATGATATGATATGATATGATATGATATGATATGATATGATATGATATGATATGATATGATATGATATGATATGATATGATATGATATGATATGATATGATATGATATGATATGATATGATATGATATGATATGATATGATATGATATGATATGATATGATATGATATGATATGATATGATATGATATGATATGATATGATATGATATGATATGATATGATATGATATGATATGATATGATATGATATGATATGATATGATATGATATGATATGATATGATATGATATGATATGATATGATATGATATGATATGATATGATATGATATGATATGATATGATATGATATGATATGATATGATATGATATGATATGATATGATATGATATGATATGATATGATATGATATGATATGATATGATATGATATGATATGATATGATATGATATGATATGATATGATATGATATGATATGATATGATATGATATATGATATATGATATATATATATTATATATGATATATGATATATGATATATGATATATGATATATGATATATGATATATGATATATGATATATGATATATGATATATGATATATGATATATGATATATGATATATGATATATGATATATGATATATGATATATGATATATGATATATGATATATGATATATGATATATGATATATTATATATTATATATGATATATGATATATTATATATTATATATGATATATGATATATGGTATATGATCTATGATCTATGATGTATGATATATGATATATCATATATCATATATCATATATGATATATGATATATGATATATGATATATTATATATTATATATTATATATGATATATGATATATGGTATATGATCTATGATGTATGATGTATGATATATGATATATGATATATGATATATGATATATGTTATATGATATATGATATATGATATATGATATATGATATATGATATATGATATATGATATATGATATATGATATATGATATATGATATATGATATATGATATATGATATATGATATATGATATATGATATATGATATATGATATATGATATATGATATATGATATATGATATATGATATATGATATATGATATATGATATATGATATATGATATATGATATATGATATATGATATATGATATATGATATATGATATATGATATATGATATATGATATATGATATATGATATATGATATATGATATATGATATATGATATATGATATATGATATATGATATATGATATATGATATATGATATATGATATATGATATGATATGATATGATATGATATGATATGATATGATATGATATGATATGATATGATATGATATGATATGAAACGAAATGAAATGAAATAAAATGAAACGAAATGAAACGAAATGAAACGAAATGAAATGGAATGGAATGAAATCAAATTATTATTTTACTTTTTACCTCATAAATATTTTTATCCCACGTTCTATACCACTTCCTTTAGTGAATTTATTATGGCCTATATAAACACATTCACCCCGCAAAAAAAAATGTTAACTGCATTGTAGAGTTAATGACTTCTCTTACACCCTCTTACTCTTACACTGTCATTAACCTGTAAATCAATGTCATAGCTCTGTGAGTATCTGCTATTATTACTTTTATATATGCCATGTATTTGTTTTTTTTTTCTCATATTGGCTAATTTTAGACAGCAACATTTAGAGTGTATTAATCTATTTTTAAACAATTCGATTAATAAACTCTGTAAATATTTTTTAAATGCGAATTTTGATCTATACAAAAATATTTTAATAGGGAATACGAGTTTTTGTTTGTTTTTAATAAATTAATATATGCAATGCAGAAATTAAACATTATTACTTTTTTTAATTCTTATTTTCAAATCAAATGTTTATTCCAAAATTAAATAATAATTCAAGCCTTTAAAACTGTCTTCATTGAAAGTTAATTATTTTTATAGTTAATTTTAATTGTAAAACAGAGGAATATATTAGAAGAACATCTGTTATATTTTTTTCTAACTCAATCACGAAATTAATTGCTTCATTCCCGAAAGTGATATCATCAATCAGAGAATTAAAAAATATATACTTGATTAACAATGTAATTGATTTCCTCGAAACATTCAATATATTTGTGATTGATTCAATTAAAAGCAAAATGGATTTAGATTGCAAAATTCTATTAATATTTTAAATTATTTAGTTGCAATTATTTAGTTATTTAGTTGCACTTCCATTGTCATAAAGTTAAATACATTATTTTTTTATATTTCGATGTTAGATGTTTGCATAATTTGTTGTTTAAGATAACAGAAGAAGACATTTTTAACATCCTTTTTCAATTAGTTTTTTTTCAATTAAAATTTTTTTTGATTGATTCAATTAAAAATTTAATTCGATGATTTCCCTGGACTTGAATTAATAAATTCTTATTTATCAGGAGTACAAAAAAAAAAACAACAAAATTTTCAAATCTTATACAATTCTAATCACTCGAATCTTCCCATAACCTGATACATGATTTTTCACTTAGCATACTATTGAATTAGAGCCTAGATAATGTAAGCATACGAATATAAGTACATTTTTATTTTACTATTTCCCACGTATTAATAGATTATCAATACCATCTGCCCAAAATCATTTTGGTTTGTCAAACCTTTTTAATAAAATCCAATCTTATCATAATATTATATACAAATGAATTGAATTTTTTATATATGCTAATTGAAAATGACGATTTCATTCACACTATCTGTCAAATCGAATGGATTAGATAGGGCCATATTTTGAAGTTATCTTACCAAAAGTCGGGTTCAATGTGATTTGTTCTATAAAAATGCTAATAAAATCACTGGTCTAGTCTAGCCATCAATAAATCCCAGAGAGATATAATTTACAAGGTTAATGCTAATGACTGATTATTAGATGGCCACTCCAGTGGTTGGTAAGCATAGGGCTCTTAACTAATGCCCTAACTCTTATCATATAGAAAAATTAATAAAAAAAACTGGATGGTGTGAAAACGTTGATTTTAGGGAATAAAGTTTGTGCGGAATATATTTGCGGTTTAGAAGTAGGGATTGTAATCAGAAACATAAATCGAATTTTCGAAGTTTTCAAATGTGGAAAGTCAACTTTTTAAAATTTGGATTAATTAAAACAAAAGTATTTATTTTTTGCAGCAGATAAATCGCATAATTTTACACATTCACATTCATTACATATCTGTGCATAAATATCCTATTTAGTTTGAAAATAAATTACAGTTTTTTTAATAATAATTAATTAATATCTTAAAAAATACGGTCTATAAAAAATACTCAGAAACGAAATTTTAGACAACTGAATTTTCCTTTAAATGTAAAATAGTTTCTTTAACCCTTTCACTACCGATGTCCACCCAGGAGGACATTCGAAAATGACACCAAACTCTATTTCCCCACTTAGTTTCGATTTATGTATCGCTGTTATTCTAAAGTAAAAGTTTTAATCTAAATAAGCTATAAATATTTTCCATATTGGTGAGCACTAAAATGAATTTTTTATAAATTTCTTTAACAATAAACGAAAAAATACGAAATTTTGAGTGCATTTTTCTACTGTATGTCTCTAGTAAATGGACATTGATACAAAAACTATAGCTGATATTTTTTCGAGCTCTTTTTTGTATTTTTTCTTACACTTCTAAAGATTTTATAGCTCTTTATTGCATCAGGCCATTTGGTTACATTTCAAGAATTAAATTTTCAGAAAAAAAACTCAAATAGATCTTGAAGTAATTGAGGTAGGTCCTCAAAATTAAAATTTTTGTGCTACTTAGGTTAGGTTAGGTGGCAACCCGATGTATCAGGCTCACTTAGACTATTCAGTCCATTGTGATACCACATTGGTGAACTTCTCTCTTATCACTGAGTGCTGCCCGATTTCATGTTAAGCTCAATGACAAGGGACCTCCTTTTTATAGCTGAGTCCGAACGGCGTTCCAACGGCGCAGTGAAACCACTTAGAGAAGTTTTGAAACCCTCAGAAATGTCACCAGCATTTCTGAGGTGAGCTGAAAAACTTTTTGGTGTTCGGTCGAAGCAGGAATCGAACCCACGACCTTGTGTATGCAAGGCGGGCATTTTAACCATTGCACCACGGTGGCTCCCTGTTAGTACAAGTAAAACCAGAACAAAAATTAAAGTTTTTAACATTAGGTTTATTCCGGTAGTGAAAGGGTTAAGATGAAATATATCCGAATTGACGACAAACGATCACGGTTGCCACAGTTGGTAGAATTCTCCCAAAAATGGTCGAATTTTCTATAGAAATAAAATATTCTATCAAAACAAAATTTTCTATAGAAATAAAATTGTAATAAGATTTCTATAGAAATAAAATTAAAAAAAAAAAATCTATAAAAATAAAATTTTAAAAAATTTTCTATAGAAATAAAATTAAAAAAAAAATCTATAAAAATAAAATTTTAAAAAATTTTCTATAGAAATAAAATTTTAACAAAATTTTTCTATAAAAATAAAATTTTGATAAAAATTTCTATAAAAATAAAATTTTGACAAAATTTTCTATAGAAATAAAATTTTGACAAAATACCCAGCAAAAAAGCATCGCCAAAAAAGTAATGAAAATGTTCTTTTTGGATCCGGAAGTGATGCAAAATTGACGCAGAAGCGATGAATTTAACATGGGCTTGTCATAGGACGGAAATCCTCTATTTCAACAGCCGCTGCACTGAATTTGCATCACATCTTTAGGTGTGATCCGAATTCAATGTTTTGGATGTAAATTAAAAAATTCTGTGATATTTTGTCAAATAAATAATTTTTATAATTTTTTATAGTTTTTAATGGATTCTAACGCTTGTCGGAAACGTTTCACCTCAAATATTTTCAAAAATTCACAATTTTTTCAGATTGGATTTAGCATTTTTTTCGACAAGATTTAAATGATTTGTACCATTTTATGTTTTTAAACTATTTGAAACAAAAAAAAAAATAATTAAAACAACCCATTAAAAGTATGAAAAAACCAAGTTATAAAAAATGAATTAAAAGACCTTCCTGGGTAGTTAAAATGAAGAACATCATTGGAAGTGCATTTTCTGGAAGTACTTTTAAAGTTGTGCCCTTGGAAGAACTTCCAATTTTTATACCCTCCACCATAGGATGGGGGTATATTAACTTTGTCATTCCGTTTGTAACACATCGAAATATTGCTCTAAGACCCCATAAAGTATATATATATATTCTGGGTCGTGGTGAAATTCTGAGTCGATCTAAGCATGTCCGTCCGTCTGTCCGGCTGTCCGTCCGTCTGTGGAAATCACGCTAACTTCCGAACGAAACAAGCTATCGACTTGAAACTTGGCACAAGTAGTTGTTATTGATGTAGGTCGGATGGTATTGAAAATCGGCCATATCGGACCACGTTTACGTATAGTCCCCATATAAACCGATCCCCAAATTTGGCTTGGGGAGCCTCCCGGAGCAGCAAAATTCATCCGATCCGGTTGAAATTTGGTACCTGATGTTAGTATACGGCCTCTAACAACCATGCAAAAATTGGTCCATATCGGTCCATAATTATATATAGCTCCCATATAAACCGATCCCCAGATTTGACCTCCGGAGCCTCTTGGAGGAGCAAAATTCATCCGATCCGGTTGAAATTTAGTACGTGGTCTTAGTATACGGTCTCTAACAACCATGCAAAAAATTGGTCCATGTCGGTCCATAATTATATATAGCCCCCATATAAACCGATCCCCAGATTTGACCTCCGGAGCCTCTTGGAGGGGAAAAATTCATCCGATCCGATTGAAATGTGGTACCTGATGTTAGTATACGGTCTCTAACAACCATGCAAAAATTGGTCCATATCGGTCCATAATTATATATAGCCCCCATATAAACCGATCCCCAGATTTGACCTCCGGAGCCACTTGGAGGGGCAAAATTCATCCGATCCTGTTGAAATTTGGTACCTGAGGTTAGTATACGGCCTCTAACAACCATGCAAAAATTGGTCCATATCGGTTCATAATTATATATAGCTCCCATATAAACCGATCCCCAGATTTGAACTCCGGAGCCTCTTGGAGGAGCAAAATTCATCCGATCCAATTGAAATTTAGTACGTGGTGTTTGTATATAGTCTCTAACAACCATGCAAAAATTGGTCCATATCGGTTCATAATTATATATAGCTCCCATATAAACCGATCCCCAGATTTGACCTCAGGACCCTCTTGGAGGAGCGAAATTCATCCGATCCAGTTGAAATTTGGTACATGGTGTTAGTATATGGTATCTAACAACCATGCAAAAATTGGTCAATATCGGTCCATAATTATATATAGCAAAAGTCATCCGATGCGGTTGAAATTTGGTACATTTTGTCAATATATGACTTATTACACAAAAATTGGTCCATATCGCCAAAAATAATCTACCAAAACTTTATTTCCATAGAAAATTTTGTCAAATTTTATTACTATAGGAAGTTGTGTCAAAATTTCATTTCTATAGAAAGTTTTGTCAAACGTTTATATCTATAGAAATGTTTGTTAAAATTTTATTTCCATAGAAAGTTTTGTCAAAATTTTATTTTTATAGAAAATTTTGTAAAAAATTTATTTCTGTAGAAAATTTTGTCAACATTTTATTTCTATACAAAATTTTGTCAACATTTTAGTTCCATAGAAAATTTTGTCAACATTTTATTTCTATAGAAAATTTTGTCAAGTTTTTATTTCTATAGAAAATTTTGTCAAAATTTTATTTCTATAGACAATTTTGTCAAGTTTTCATTTCTATAGAAAATGGGCTAACTTACAATTTAGAAGACAGTGTTAAAAAGTTTTACGATACCTTGCCATCGGCAAGTGTTATCGCAACCCAAGTAATTCGATTGTGGATGACAGCCTTTAGTAGAAGTTCCTACGCAATCCATGGTGGAGGGTACATAAGATTCGGCCTGGCCGAACTTACGGCCGTATATACTTGTTTTTTTTTTTGTGGGTATTCTATGGAAATAAAATGTTGACAAAATTTTCTATAGAAATAAAATTTTAACAAAAATTTTGTATAAAAATAAAATTTTGACAAAATTTTCTATAGAAATATAATGTTGACAAAATTTTCTATATAAATAAAATTTTGACAATATATTCTATAGAAATAAAATTTTGACAAAATATTCTGTGGAAATGAAATTTTGACAAAATTTTCTATATAAATAAAATGTTGGCAAAATTTTCTATATAAATAAAATGTTGACAAAATTTTCTATAGAAATAAAATTTTGACAAAATATTCTATAGAAATAAAATTTTGACCAAAGTTTCTATAAAAATTAAATATTCAGAAAATTTTCTATAGAAATAAAGTTTTGACAAAATTTTCTATAGAAATGAAATTTTAACAAAATTTTTCTAAAAAAATAAAATTTTGACAAAATTTTCTATAGAAATAAAATTTTGACAAAATATGCTATAGAAATTTAATTTTGACAAAATATTCTATGGAAATAAAATTTTTTACAAAATTTCTCTATAAAAATAAAATTTTGACAAAACCAACCAACATTACTAAATATTATTTAACTTCAAATTTGTAGTTTTTTTAATTTGTGGTCAAAATTTGATTTTCAGTTTTGGCTGCAGATTACTCAGAAGTACTACAAATTCTCCGGAAAATCATATTTTTAAAAATAGCGTTATGATGTTCTAAATGCAATAAAGTATATTTCATAGAATTCTCTCAACCTTTTAAGATGTAAGAATTATTTTCTGGTTGTATCTTAAAATATACAGTGCGCATTTAAGGGTTAATAAACTGCAATAAAAACACTTTCAAATAGGCGCAACTTACATTTGAATTAAAAAAAAAAAAAACAAATGTATTCAACTTCTATCGTATTATGTATATTATATATGTTTCTTTTTATAAAAATAGATAGAAAAAAATAGATGTTTCTTTCAAAATTATGAAAACCGGTTATGTCGATTATTTATTTCAAAATAAAAAAAACACCGAATACCGGTTTGCATAGAAAATTCATTTTTTTAACCAAGAAAGAACCCGATTGTTTTATCATCATCTTGACCTATCTATTACCTACTTACGGTTACTTTCCAAAGTAAAAATTTTATTCATAATAAACGACTTTGATTCGATTTTCCCTATATACTCTTTTCCCCTATGCATCTCCTCTGAATTCCAAAAAAAATATATATGGGAAAATCCCCAACCATTACTTGCTATTTTCTATTGTGCAAGGTTATTTAAAATCAAATAAAATATTTTATATAAATCACCTGGTTAAATATATTAGCTATATTTCAGAAAGAAAAAAAAATTTTATTCACTGTTAGCACCTGTCTTCACAGAAGCTGGTTTCGTTCTTGTATCGAGGACTACTAATCTGCTAATGGAATTGTTGATGATGGCGCCAGATGTCGACAGATATTAAACGTTTTAAAATCTATGAATTTTATTTCAAATGTTTGCTTAAATAAACATTAATTAGTTTGGGATTCTAAAGCGTAGTTTAATTGATAAAGGAATTAATGATAATTAACCTCTTTGGGATTTGTAGAAGAAGGTGTTTGGTTTGTATTATTTTTGGTGAAAAATTTAAAATGTGTGGCATTTCTCTAAATGCAAACAAACAACATCGTAAATATATGCGTTTGATAAATAATTTTTTTTTATTATTTTTATAACTGTTGCTAAAGATAGTACACTTTGCCATAAAATGCAGTATTTTAATTGCTTAAATAATAAAGATCATTTGGTTGAATTTATGATCAAAATTCTTTCACCTGATTTGAAATATTTCAGCTATTGTTGTTTTGATTGTTTATGTCACGTGATATTTAGACATTTCTGTGATATAAAATACATTTATTTAATTTTTGATTTTTTATTTGAAATATTTAGATTTTGATATTTTTCGGGGGATATTTGGGTACAATTATGTTGATCCGTCATTCGATATCGAAAAGTTTTTATACACGGATGAAAAAGACTGTTTTTCATATGTTTGGCTATAAACATTATATGTTTGGAACACAAATTTTTAAACACAATATTTTTGAGTGCAAGCATATAATGTTCATAAACTAGCATAGCATGTTTGGGACATATATGTTAATATGTTAGAACATACTATGTTTGGGACATAAAATGTTTGTAAATATAATATGCTTGGATGCAAACATATATTAATTTAGAAATAGCCTATAAACATATATGTGTTTAGTAGCTTGGAGCGCTATTTAACAGGGAGCGATATTGAATTAAGTTGTTATTACAAAATTAACATTTTATTTTTCCTTGGGCAATTGATCAGCTACTTCTTTGATCCTTACAAACTGTGTGGTCCGCTGTTCGAATCCCCGTCCGGCAAAAGGTAAAATTTAAATAAAAAAAAATCATACAATTGAATAATTTCTTCTACAATGTTTGTATTACAGAAAAAGGTGCTAAGAACTAAAAAATCTCGTGGAAGTGAGAAAGATGTGGGGGAATATACAATTGGGCAGAAACAAAATTTTGAGCATTCAGGTCGAAAACCTATGTTGTTAGCACCTATATTACCTGTTTATTTTCATAATTCATTATGATTGTAAATATATAAATAAATAAATAAAATTTTGAGCACAATATTGTTTGGAAGAATTTTTTTTAAGCATATAATATTTTTGGGTGCAAAATGCTTCCAAACATATTATATGTTCACATAATAACATATTGTTTTTTGGAAGAAAACATTATTGAATTTGGATGCAAAAATACAAAATGTTTGGACCATAGACTACCCATACATATATTGTTTAGACCAATATGCTTTCAAACATATTATATATTGGAAGAGATCAAACATATAAATGTTTGGGCAATACCCAAAAATGTATATGCTTGAAGCAAAATATGTTTGGGAGTATATGTTACAGAAGCGATTTTTTGTGAGCGTGTAGAAATCTACACCCTCAAAAAAAAAATCGCATATATAACATATACCCCAAAGATATTTTGCTTCAAGCATATATATTTTCATGATTGGTCCAAACAAAATATTGTTTCTATTCTTCAAACATATTATGTTTCACCTTAAGCTTACACTGATAGAAAACAAATTTTAATGAAATTTTCTTTATGTATATATGCTATGTTTATAGGCTATTTCTAAATTAATATATGTTTGCATCCAAGCATATTATATTTACAGAAATTTTATGTCCCAAAAATAATATGTTCTAACATATTAACATATATGTCCCTAACATGTTATGCTAGTTTACGAATATTGTCTGCTTGCACTTAAAAATATTGTGTTAAAAAATCTGAGTTCCAAACATAAAGCTTCCTTCGACCAAAGGATTTAAGACGTCTAACAATTAACATATAATATCGATGGAACTGACGTTGAAATGTCACCAGAAAAATATATTTCTCCGAGTATACAATTCAACGCATCATTCGTCAGCAGAATTTGTCTTTTGAACCTTAACGGAACCCATGCTTACTCCAAATCAGACAACAACAATGGGTTACTCTTATCTCTTATATTTCGCCGTATAAATATTATATTCATCTCATTCTCCAATTCGGAATGCCACATTTAGGTAAATACGCGAAAATTTTTCAAATTAAAATTTTAATTGAGTTTTAAAAAATATATTCAATTAAAAGTTTAATTGATTCAACAATTTTTTTTAATTGAAACAAAAATCAATCACAAAAATTAATAGTATCAATTAATTTTTTAATTGGATCAATTAATTTTTTAATTAATTGTTTAATTGATACTATCATTTCTGCGATTGAAGACATTTCAATTAAAAAATTAATTGGATCAATTAATTTCGTGATTGCAGCAGAAAATTTTTTTTTGTGTGTATGGGTCCATGAGATATTAATTTTACATGGGCTCATCGTACACACAAAAAAAATTTCTGATTCAATCACGAGATTAATTTTTCCAATTAATTTTTTTTATTGAAATTTCGTCAACTACAGAAATGATAGTATCAATTAATAATCTAATTGAAAGTCAGTTAAAACATTAATTGATCCAATTAAAAATTAATTGATACTATTGATTTTTGCTTCAATTAAAAAATTTGTTGAATCAATTAAATTTTTAATTGAATATTTTTTAAAACTCAATTAAGACTTTAATTGGAAACATTTTCGTAATTTTTTTTCTGTGTAGGGTGGCCGTTGCACAAAAAAATTTCTGATTTAATCAAGAAATTCATTGACCCAATTAATATTTTAATTGAAATGTTTTCAATCACAGAAATGATAGTATCAAATAATTAGTATCACCGTGGTGCAATGGTTAGCATGCCCGCCTTGCATACACAAGGTCGTGGGTTCGATTCCTGCTTCGATAGAACACCAAAAAGTTTTTCAGCGTTGGATTATCCCACCTCAGTAATGCTGGTGACATTTCTGAGGGTTTCAAAACTTCTCTAAGCGGTTTCACTGCAATGTGGAACGCCGTTCGGGAGGAGGTCCCTTGTCACTGAGCTTAACATGGAATTGGGCAGCACTCAGTGATAAGAGAGAAGTTCACCAATGTGGTATCACAATGGACTGAATAGTCAAAGTGAGCCTGAAATATCGGGTTGCCACCTAACCTAGCCTAACCTAATTAAAAAGTTAATTGAGAGTCAATTAAAAAAATTAATTGATCCAATTAAAAAATTATTTTATACTTACTATTAATTTTTACGATTGATTTTTTTTTTCAATATTTTTTTAAAACTTTAATTGGAAAAATTTTCGTGACTGTTTTTTCTGTGTATGCATCACATCCTAAGGTGTGATGCGAATATCATAACATAAACCGATACCCACCTATGTGTGGACCTAAAGTAACGCTAGATTTTGAATTTCAGACAAATCGGAAGAAATTGGCACGTTTAGACGCTGAAAAAGTCAAATCGGAATATCAGTTTACGTGGGGGCTTTACCAATACATGGACCGATTCCCTTAATATGAATTCAGCGCTACTATTTGGGGTCCTAAAATTCCTCTAGATTTTGAATTTCTGAGGAATTTGAAAATAAATGGGATGTCTACATGCTCAGGAAGTCAAATCGGGAGATCGGTCTTTATGGGGGCTATATCAAAACCTGGACCCAAACATCGATTCACATCATATTCGGCATACCTATTTATGGATCTAAATTATCTTTAAATTTTGAATTTCAAGTAAATCGAATATAAAGATTCAAAATCGGGAGGTCAGTTTATATGGGGGCTATATCAAAACCTCATAATTTTATAGGTTACATTTCTTCCGACTTTTGGTAAAATTTTCAATAGTTCAAGAGCTCTAATCGAAAAACGGAAAATAATCGGTGATAAAAGTGGCAATTTTTTTCGATATTTTTGCGGTTTTGAGCATGAAGATTAACATTTTCCGACTTAATATATTCAGCATTTTTATTGGCTGAGTCAAGTGCTACAATTTTGCTCAAAAATAAATTCACAGCATTTTTCGAGCTAAGACCATACGAAAATTTCATAAAGCGCTCAAAATCGAATTTGACGACCATAAGCGTAAGAAGGCCTCTGGGGAGGGGGCTTAGACCCCCCCCAGAAAATTTTAGCTCCCCCCCCCCAGAATTTGAAAACCTATTCACGACTTTGCATTGTGGTAGCAGTTACCGATGACAATATATAATTTTATTTCTTAACATGTCTGCATATTGTAAGTTAGTTTCTTTATTATAAGATGAATTAAAAATGTAGTGATATTTTCCCGAATAAAATATTTTTATAGTTTTTTTATGCTTTTTAATGGATTATAACGCTTGCCGGAAACATTAGACCTCGAATATTTTCAAAAATTATTAAAATATTAAAATTTTCTAGAATGGATTTAGCAGTTCTTTGTGAGGACATTTTTGGAAGTGTTTTTAAAGTTGTGCCATTAGAACAACACCCACATTTTTTTTTGCTGGGAAAAAGTGTGGAACTACTTTTAATTGGTTTTTTTTAAATTAATTGTCTAGTTATGTTGAAGTCAGATTTTTTATTCAGTTCTATAAAATAAAACATTAATTTACCTATAACTTCAGTCTATTAAATTTTTGCTACGCTAATGTTGCCGTCAAAACTTTAGATGCTCATAAAAGACGAACGGCAACCAATCTGGCAAAATCCAGAAATTACTCTCATCGAATACTTTCGGCTGGGATAAATGATTTTTTCATTTTACAAAAAGAATTAATTGAAACTCGAATTGATACATAATTATGCGATTGATTTTGGTTTTTATTAAAAAAATAATTTTACCAAATACCATATGGTAGAGGGAGACCTCACACTTGTTCTACTTTTTTATCGTAAAAATCCTAAATATTAGCATAGACATCGTTATAGCTCCTATAACCAGCAAAAAAAATTTGGAAGTTCTTCCAAAGGCACAGCTTTAAAAATTCCCACTCCCAATGATGTTCTTTATTTTAACTTCCCAGGAAGTTTTTTTAATTAAATTTTTTACAACATGTTTTTTTCATACTTTTAATGGGTAATTTTAACTTTTTTTGTTTCAATAGGTTTGAGGTCAAACGTTTCCGACTAGCGATCCATTAAAAATTAAAAAAAATATAAAAATCATTTATTTGACAAAATATCACAGAATTTTTTATTTACATTGAATTCGGATCACACCTAAAGAAGTGATGCAAATTCAGTGCAACGGCTGTTAAAATGGAGAACTTCCGTCCTATGACAAGCCCATGTTAAATTCATCGCTTCTGCTTCAATTTTGCACCACTTCCGGATCCAAAAAGAACATTTTCATTACTTTGCAATGGCTGCTTTATTGTGAGGAAATTCGACTTTCCCATGTTTTATTTTTTTTTTGTATATTAGTAGCTTGTACTCAAAACAAACAAAAACTACAAAAAGTAAATTAGTTGCAAACAGTTGATTCTCGACTTTTATTTGACTTTATTTGACCAAAAATCGTTTAGTCCAAAATTATGATTTTCGACTTTTTTTTATCCTTAATCTCAGTGTGTCAGCAGAAACCGGCAGTCACTCTACCTAGTTTAACCCAAACGCTTCAATTTTATTTGAAATTTACTTCAATAATAGATTGTAACCAAAAACAAGCAAATAAAATAAATGAACTGAAAACTTTTCCACTTTTGAGCATTAATTAATGGTGACATTAATTAAAATCTAATTTTCAATATAAAAATGCCAGACCCACTACTGCTTATGTCATATTGCTAAGAATATTGCCAATCATTGAAAGAAGTCAGAGAGAAAAAACAAAACAAATGAACATTTAATTGAAAATTTGTAATTAAACCTAGATGACAAAAACAAATCGTAGTTGAGAAGTTTATTTATTATAGCGGTATGAATATCTACTTGTTGTTGTTGTTGTTTTTTTTTGTATATCTTTTCAATTCAGACAATAGACTCAGTAGTAAATGCTGTTAGTGATTCTTTTCTAATCTAAACTGAGTGTTTCTAATCTAAACTTGGACATATTCCTATTCAGATGAATGCATGCGACTACAAAATGGTTGGATCTATGCGATTTTTGTTTTTTTTTTTTTTTTTGCTGACTACCTATGTGGTGTTATAGACGACCAACAATAGCGGTGGCATATACTATGAATTAACACAGCGGTGTTTCTGTAGTTTTTTATTTTTTTTTATTTTTTATCTCTATTTATGTCTATCCATCTGTCTGTCTAGTATTTGAACAATATAAACGAGATCAGTGGACTAAACGCCGTCACATTTAGTTAAACATGCAAAACACAAAGCAACAATTGTTATTTCTGGCACCAATTTCCAGCAGTATTATATTTGCAAATTAAATAAAACAAAAAACAAAAAAATGAAACAATCAATGATAAAATAAAAATGAAACTACAACAGCAACTAGAATACATTGCAATAAGAATACATAAAAGGAGAAGGCAAATGTATGCTATACGAAAATAAAACAATCACATGTGTGAATGGACAAACATTTACACAAATCTACGAATGTAATATAATTTTGTTTTTATTTTTTTTTTTCGAAAATTGAAAGATAAATCCCTAATATTATAAAATAATGTCGAATGGTAACACGGAGTACGCTCTATCTTTGCTGCACACAAAAATAATCAAATATTTTAACATATAACATATTGTCACTTCCTGTCAAAGATTCAATATCAATTTGTTTATTCGGATTAAAAAAATAAAAGCTGCACACATGAAAGCAATCAGCATAGATGTATAGAGATATTAATGAGGCTTATTTAGCATTTTATGAATAATCGATATAAATTTTTTTGGTACACACAAAAAATTTTTTTTCTTATTCAATCACGAAATTAATTGATCCAATTAATTTTTTAATTGAAATGTCTTCAATCACAGAAATGATTGTATCAATTAAAAAATTAATTAACAGTCAATTAAAAAGTTAATTGATCCAATTAAAAAAATAATGGATACTATTAAATTGTGTGATTGATTTTTATTTCAATTAAAAAATTTATTGTAAGTTTATTTAGTTTATCGACCTTTTTCCTTAATTATTAGCTTTTGTTTTTTAATGCGCTTTCACTTTAAAATGCGAATAAAGCAAGAATTGAATTATTCCATTATTTCCATCCAACGTTTCGCTGGGATTATTTCCAGCCTCATAAGGGATGATTTATTTATTGGATCTGGCAACAACATATGGAATTACATTAGAGCTTAGCCTATATTCTGTTATTTTCCATAAAAGTTTAACATACATTCAATTTTCGTCAATTACTTATGCAAAAAATATATACGTCTATTAATACGACACTATTACAGCACGACATAGAACACATATTTACTAATTGCAAGAATAATTAACTTAATCTAATATCACAGTCAAACTTGTGTTGTTATCACAGATGGTAAATGACAACTGAAATAATATATAATTTATTGATTCAATTAAATTTTTAATTGAATATTTTTTAAAACCCAATAAAGATTTTAATTGGAAAAATTTTCGTGAAATTTTTTTCTGTGTATAAGAAAATAATAGTTAATGTCAAATATGATGGAGTATCATTCGTCTTAGCTGCACACATAAACAAACAATTATTTACAGAGATATGTTTGTTAGCTATTGATAATCCGTGTTACAGTTTCAATATTAATTTATTAATTCGGATTAAAATGAGAAAAAAAAAACAACAACTATATTCAGCTGCACACATGAAATTTCTTTAAAAAGTCCATTAGAAATCTTATTATAAATATTAGGAATATTAAGAAATTCAAATAAATAGTTAGTGTCGAACATTATAATAGAGATCCATCAATTTTTGCTGCACACATAAATAATAATGTAATATTTACAATGATATACGATTAACATAACTGTATAAAGATCTTATTTTTATTAAATTGAATTTATTTTGATTGAATTGAATTTATTTTAATTTAATTCCATTTCATTTTATTTAATTTTAATTTTGATATTAGTTTTAATTTTGATATTAATTTTCATTTTAATATTAATTTTAATTTTGATATTAATTTTAATTTTAATGTTCATGTTAATGTTAATTTTAATGTTAATGTTAATTTTAATGTAAATTTTAATTTTAATTTTGATTTTGATTTTATTTTTATTTTTATTTTTATTTTAATTTTAATTTTAATTTTAATTTTAATTTTAATTTTAATTTTAATTTTAATTTTAATTTTAATTTTAATTTTAATTTTAATTTTAATTTTAATTTTAATTTTAATTTTAATTTTAATTTTAATTTTAATTTTAATTTTAATTTTAATTTTAATTTTAATTTTAATTTTAATTTTAATTTTAATTTTAATTTTAATTTTAATTTCAATTTTAATTTTAATTTTAATTTTATTTTGATTTTAATTTTAATTTGAATTTGAATTTAAGTTTAAATTTAAATTTAAATTTAAATTTAAATTTTGATTTTAATTTTATTTTTTATTTTAATTTAAAATTAAAAATTTTAATTTTAATTTTAATTTTAGTTTTAGTTTTAATTTTCCAATTAAAAAATTAATTTAATTTTAATTTTAAATTTAATTTTAAATTTAAATTTAAATTAAACAATAGTCAAATATTTAATTTAAATTTAAATTTAAATTTAAATTAAAATTAAAATTAAAATTAAAATTAAAATTAAAATTAAAATTAAAATTAAAATTTAAATTTAAATTTAAATTTAAATTAAAATTAAAATTAAAATTAAAATTAAAATTAAAAAATTAAATTTAAATTTAAATTTAAATTTAAATTTAAATTTAATTTTTTAATTTTAATTTTAATTTTAATTTTAATTTTAATTTTAATTTTAATTTTAATTTTAATTTTAATTTTAATTTTAATTTTAATTTTAATTTTAATTTTAATTTTAATTTTAATTTTAATTTTAATTTTAATTTTAATTTTAATTTTAATTTTAATTTTAATTTTAATTTTAATTTTAATTTTAATTTTAATTTTAATTTTAATTTTAATTTTAATTTTAATTTTAATTTTAATTTTAATTTTAATTTTAATTTTAATTTTAATTTTAATTTTAATTTTAATTTTAATTTTAATTTTAATTTTAATTTTAATTTTAATTTTAATTTTAATTTTAATTTTAATTTTAATTTTAATTTTAATTTTAATTTTAATTTTAATTTTAATTTTAATTTTAATTTTAATTTTAATTTTAATTTTAATTTTAATTTTAATTTTAATTTTAGTTTAGTTTAGTTTAGTTTAGTTTAGTTTAGTTTAGTTTAGTTTAGTTTAGTTTAGTTTAGTTTAGTTTAGTTTAGTTTAGTTTAGTTTAGTTTAGTTTAGTTTAGTTTAGTTTAGTTTAGTTTAGTTTAGTTTAGTTTAGTTTAGTTTAGTTTAGTTTAGTTTAGTTTAGTTTAATTTAATATAATTTATTTTTTTTTGTTTTACAAAAACCTCTGTTGCACAGTGTTGCAAAATTTCAATTAAACTAACTTGCTCTCTATACAACAGTCATCAACTGATAGTTAGATAAAAAAGTTTGAATACAAAAGAATAAATGGAGCAGCTAAAATAAGCAAGTGAACTACTGGCTAGTTTAGTCCAGTCTGAGACTAGACACACACTTCATTTACGAATCCAGTATTCATAGCTAAAGTACTTAACAATTGCGACTATAAGTGATTTTTTATACACTAATCGGAAAAAATATGGAATAGAGCTCCATTTGAAATAACATTTCTATTTTAAAACGATATACAAGTACATGTGCAAGTGTGGGTGAATAATGGCACTTGGTGTATCCCTAAAACTTGTTGATTGTATGCGTATTCGAGAATGGAAAAATAAAAATAAATAAAAATAAGCTGCCGGCTTTTTTCAAGGTTTTATTTACTCATACCCAATGGAAATATATGTATAAAACTAGACTTATTTATTTTATTTTTGCACTTGGTTTGAATATTATTTTGGTTGCTTTTGTGTTTATTCTTAGCAACAAATTAAGCAAGAATAACGAAACCTATTAGTAAATATTTAACAAATTTAAATATTAAAAAATATTTCTTTATACATCTAAGAATGTTCTAAATAAATGAAATGGAAAATACTGTATTGACAAATTATATATATATATATATATATATATATATATATATATATATATATATATATATATATATATATATATATATATATATATATATATATATATATATATATATATATATATATATATATATATATATATATATATATATATATATATATATATATATAATTTCTAAGTAGAAATTCTATGAATTTAAAATATAACTTAAATGGTTTTGAAAATGTGGTTTTTAAGAAATTTAGAACATTAGAAATTTTGAAATTAGTCATGGCTTGAGGTTTGATAATCACATGAGTCGTTTGCCATACCCAGAATTAAGCGATCAATATGTATACAATAATCAAATGTTATTAAAACTCAGCCAAGTAATTTTTCATTAAGTTGGCGAAATATTTTTAGTAAGGCAATTAAAATATGTTTTGTTTTATAATTGTTTGAGGTGCACACATAACGTTTGTAAATTGATAATTAATTACACAGACTTTCTAAATGATTCTATCATTTTATTTTATCAATATCAATTAGCTGTTACTTAAAAAGGGCATTTCAATGTAATTAATATTAGTTATACGACCTCTTGGCCATATAAAAAAATCGTTTCAGCTGCACAATGATTATATACATTATTTTGTTTTTACTGCTTTTGCTTTATATGCAGAGGGATCAATCCCAGCTCAAAAATTTATTTAACAATTTCTACAATTATAATTTTTAAAAATAACCTATATTTTTTTACATCGCAGATGCAGTGGAAAGCTAAATTGACCCAATTATTTACTATATTTTTAAACAATTTTTAAGTTTTTTTTTTAGTTTTTGAAATGTTAATCACACAACCTCAAAAAGACTACAATTTCAAAAGTTTGATCTTATGTTTTTTTGTTTTAATATGACTTATTAACCTTATTACTGTTACTCGTTATTTGGAAGTTTTAAATAATCTTTGCACTCAACCATGAGTTCATTGTCTATTATGAAGAAACACAATGTTATAGATCCACAATAGTTTTACTTCATTCATATCGTGTCGTGTCAAAGTACTTTAATAAACATTAAACTTTAATAGTCAAAATTTAAAACATGCAACTTAGTAACGGTAATACAAAATAATGGAGAAAACATTTAAAGTTGAAATGAAGAAACATTGGAGGCAATATAATGAGAAGTAAATGACCCACTTAACGGGTGGCCTAAGACATATATTCAACAGTAACAATTGGAGTTCACTTTTCTTTTGTTTAGTAAAAATAAAATAGTCCAAAACGTTTAATATAAAGCAAAAACTATTTTGGGTTTACTCTCGACAAAGCCATGCACTGCGCAGAAACGGTTTTACATTTTTATAAGTTTTTCTGTAATAAAAACAATTTTGTCAACTTTACTATGGAAATAAAATTTCGATAAATTTTTCTATACAAATAAAATTTTGAAAACAATTTCGATAGAAATAAACTTAAAAAAAAATTATAGAGATCAACTTTTGACAAAATTTTTAATAAAAATAAAATTTTGACAAACTTTGTTATAGAACTACAACATTGACAAAATTTTCTATAGAAACCAAATCTTGAAAAAATTTTCTAACGAAATAAAATTTTGACAAAATTTTCGATAGAAAGTGAAATTTTATCAAAATTGTCTATAGCAAAAAAATTTTGAGACAATTTTCTATAGACACAAAATTTTGAGAAGTTTTTCTTCAGGAATAAAATTTTCACAAAATTCTCTATAGAAAAAAAAAAAATGACAAAAGTTTCTATAGAAATAAAATTTTGACAAAATGTTCTATAGAAATAAACTTTTGACAAAATTTTCTATAGAGATAAAATCTTGACAAAATTTTCTATAGACATAAAATTTTGACAATATTTTCTACAGAAATTAAATTTTGTCAAAATTTTCTATAGACATAAAATTTTGACAATATTTTCTATAGAAATAAAATTTTGTCAAAATTTTCTATAGAAACAAAATTTTGTCAAAATTATCTATAGAAATAAAATTTTGTCAAAATTTTCTATAGAAATAAAATTTTGTTCAAATTTTCTATAGAAATACAATTTTGACAAGATTTTTAAAGAAATGAAATTTTTTCAAAATTTTCTATACAAAGAAAATTTTTACAAAATTTTCTGTAGAAATAGAAATTAAAAAAAAAAAAATTATATGGAATTAGAAATAAAATTTGGACAAATTTTTCTATAGAACTAGAAATTTTGACAAAATTTTCTATAGAATTAGAAATTGTCTATAGAAATAAAATTTTGCGAAAATTATCTATAGAAATAAAGTTTTTACAAAATTTTCTATAGAAATAAAATGTTGTCCAAATTTTCTATAGAAATAAAATGTGTACAAAATTTTTACAGAAATGAAATTTTTTAAAAATTTTCTATAGAAAGAAAATTTTGACAAAATTTTCTGCAGAAATAGAAATTAAAAAACAAATCTATAGAAGCAAAATTTTGACATTTTCTATACAAATAGGGAGCCACCTTGATTAATATGCCCGCCTTGCATACACTAGGTCGTGGGTTCGATGCCTGCTTCGACTGAACGCCAAACATTTTTCAACGGTGACATTTCGGTGTGTTTCAAAGCTCATCTAATTGGTTTCACTGCAATGTGAAACGCCATTCGGACTCGGCTATAAAAAGGAGGTCCCTTGTCATTGAGCTTAACATGGAATCGGACAGCACTCAGTGATAAGAGAGAAGTTCACCACTGTGGTATCACAATGGACTGAATAGTCTAAGTGAGCCTAATACATCAGGCTGCCACCTAACCTAACCTTCTATAGAAATAACAACATTGGTAAAATTGTCCAGAAAAAAAATTTTTATAGAAATAAAATTATGACAAAATTTTCTATAGAAATCAAATTTTAGCAAAATCGCCTATAGAAAAAGAAATTTTGCAATAGTTTATGTAAAAATAAAATTTGAAGAAAATATAGCAATTAGAATTAGCAATTTTGATAAAATTTATATAGAATTAGAAATAAAATTTGGACAAAATTTTTCTATAGAATTAGAAATTTTGACAAAATTTTCTATAGAATTAGAAATTATGACAAAGTTTTCTATAGAAATACAATTTTGAGAAAATTATCTATATAAATAAAGTTTTTACAAAATTTTCTATAGAAATAAATATTTGAAAAAATTGTCTATAGAAATGAAATTTTGTTACAATTTTTTTATGGAAATGAAATTTTGTCAAAATTGTCTATAGAAATAAAATTTTGAAAACATTTTCTATAGAAATAAAATTTTTACAAAATTTTCTATAGAAATGAAATTTTGACAAAATTTTTTATATAAATAAAATTTTCACAAAATTTTCCATAGAAATGAAATTTTGTCAAAATTTTCTAAAGAAATAAAATTTTGACAAAATTTTCTATAGAAATAAAATTTTGACAAAATTTTCTATAGAAATAAAATGTTGACAGAACTTTCTATAGAAATAAAATTTTGACAAAATTTTCAATAGAAATTATATAGCAATTAGAATAAGCAATTTTGATAAAATTTATATAGAATTAGAAATAAAATTTGGACAAAATTTTTCTATAGAATTAGAAATTTTCTATAGAAATAGAAATTATGACAAAATTTTCTATAGAAATAAATATTTGAAAAAATTGTCTATAGAAATAAAGTTTTTACAAAATGTTCTATAGAAATAAATATTTGAAAACATTGTCTATAGAAATGAAATTTTGTTACAAATTTTTTATGGAAATGAAATTTTGTCAAAATTTTCTATAGAAATAAAATGTTGAGAACATTTTCTATAGAAATAAAATGTTGAGAACATTTTCTATAGAAATAAAATTTTGCCAAAATTTTCCATAGAAATGAAATTTTGCCAAAATTTTCTATAGAAATGAAATTTTGTCAAAATTTTCTATAGAAATGAAATTTAGACAAAATTTTCTACATAAATAAAATTTTGATAAAATTTTCTATAGAAATAAAATTTAGACAAAATTTTTGTATAGGTATAAAATTTTCACAAAATTTTCTATAGAATTAAAATTTTGTCAAAATTTTCTAAAGAAACAAAATTTTGACAAAATTTTCCATAGAAATAAAATTTTGTCAAAATTTTCTATAGAAATAAAATTTTGACAAAATTTTCAATAGAAATGAAATTTTTTCAAAAATTTCCATAGAAATGAAATTTTTTCAAAAATTTCTATAGAAATAAAATTTTGAGAAATTTGTCTATAGAACAAAAATTTGATAAATTTTGCTATGGATATACAATTTTGAGAAAATTTTCTATAGAAATAACATTTTTTATAGAAATATAATTTTGAGAAAGTTTTCAATAGAAATAAAGTTATGACAAAATGTTCGATAGAGAAGAAGTAAAAATTTGAGAAAATTTTCTATAGAAATAAAATTATGACTAATTTTTCTATAGAAATAAATTTTTGACAAAATTTTCGATAGAATTAAAAATTTTAAAAGAAATTTCTGTAGAAATAAAATTTTGCAAAAGGTTTTCTACAGAAAATTTCTATACAAATAATATTTTGTGAAATGTTTCGATAGAAATAAAATTTTGCAAAAAAATTCTGTAGAAAAACATTTGCAAAAAAATTCTATAGAAATAAAATTTGGCAAAACTTTTTATAGAAATAAAATCTCGACAATTTTTTTCTAAAAGAATGCATGTTTTACCAACTTTTTCTATTGAAATAGAAATTTGTTGACTAACATCTTCATAAAATATTATTGATCAATTTTTTTTAACTTACTCATAATACCAATGATACTGTTACACTTACCTAGAAAGAGAAAGTAAAATATAAATTAGTAAAAAATTAAAATTCAATTTGTAGAAATATAATATCATATGTGAATTCTTATCGAAGGGACATGTTTCATTTTGATTTTCAAATAGGTTCATGTTATTGTTATATAAAAATTATATAGCCATATTGAAGTGTTTACAATTGCTCCCCTAAGGAAACATTTTTAGCAATCATAGATTTTTCTGAATGCACACATAGTGATGATATATTGATATTTATATGAAATTATATTTTTAATGATTTTATCATTGTAGTTTAGTAATATCAATTAGCTGTTACTATTAAAAATTGCTTTATTTAAATTCATATTACTTATACGACCCATTGGCCATAGAATATGGTGGAGAAATAAATCTTTGAATTCATTTTCATTTCATTTATTTTTCCCTTAGAGACTACGCATAACATTTCATTAAAATAAAAAGTAAATTAAATAATATAAATATATAAATATTTAATTGATTGTGAATCACTAGGAATTTACAAATGATTAAGACAACATCGAATCACTATCAAATAACACTTGGCTATAGAAAATAATTTAATTTTATATTTTAATTTTTTTAATTAAAAAAATCTCTACCATTTATTTGGTAATCATATCGCAAACTTTCTATACTTTATTATTTAAATAATTTGATTTTTAATTGTTATTTTTGAGGGATAAACCACCACCTCCAAAGGAATAGACGATGATTTTGCGTTTCATGACCAAGGAATATATCTTTATATGCACCTATGCAAATTTTGTAATTTATTTTGCTTCAAACTAATGTCATTAATATTAATAGTTGCTATTTGTATAGCTATAATTATCTATAGATTTAAGCGCCAATAGCATTGAAAGTGGCAAATAATAGCTAACAGTAGCTGTTAAACAAGCCTTCGTGCATTGACATGCATAATTTGCAAATAAGTGTGTGCTCATTGTGTGACTTATTAGCAAGAAACCAAAAAAAAAAAAAACTCAACGAAGAAGAAAATAATAGAACCGATGATGATGTAATTTATTGTCTGTCCTGTCTAATTGTCCACATGCAACCCCACCAAAAACCAAAAAAAAAAAATCATATAAAGGCAACGACATACTTAAAATTTGACATGCAATTGGTGGTGTCTACATAGATGATAATCGGAACATATGGCTTAAAAACTATTAGAGCCAATTAAATTTTAAAGCTTAAGTTTTACGTTGATCTAAGGCTATAACGCAATAAAGAATCAGCACGTACGAACGGATACGTTGGGCGACAGCACACTTGTTTACAGTTTATTGTCTAATTAGTTGCATTTTTTTATTTAATTTTTCAAATAATTTAGTAAAAATTAAAATTTCTTTGATTTAGTTTATTTTTATTTAAATTATAATTTAATTTAATTTAATATTTTAGTTATTCCAGATGGACTGACAGACATGACAGATGCCAGCAAAACCCTCAAAACCCTCAAAAATAGTAAGTAAATGACTGAGTACAATGGCATTTATGCTGAGGAAGGCACTTCTCAACAACATTTTCCCTGAAATCTAAAATCTAAATTCGTCAAATATAAGTGAGTACTATGGATTGTAATGATAACCAAAAAGTTGACTTTTTAAAATTATGATAAAATCGACTTTGGTTTTTTTTGCGATTTCGGCGAAAAGACGATACTTCCACTTTGATATCTCTAGTGAGTTTCCAGCTAGAGGTAGAGATATACAGATGGGTGATATGTATTGCAATTAACTCTTGGGTGTTATCATTTATAAACCGTTCGCCTTACCGCTGACCGATTTATTCGAGTGATAGTTCATTTTCTTGTTTACAAGCTTACAACAGCATTTTGAGCGAAAAACAGCCAAATAGGAGTAATTGAAAAAAATGCCAAAAATGATTCCAAAAAAGTGAAGGCCAGAGTTGATCAAAGACCACGTCGCAGTGGTAGAAAACTTGCTTGTGAGCTGAACATATCGTGAGCACGGATGTAACACATATTGCGCAATGAGTTGGGACTAAAGCCATTGATGTTCCAAAAAGTGCAAAAGCTGACCGATGCACAACATAAAATTAGACTGGTAATATCAATCAGGGACTTTTATTTCTGTTGAAAAATTTGTTAAATTTTATGTTTATAGAAAATTTTATCAAAAATTTATATCTATAGAAAGTTTTGTAGAAACTTTATTTCGGTAGAAAATTTTGTCAAAATTTTATTTCCATAGAAAATTTTGTCAAAATTTTATTTCTATAGAAAACTTTGTCAACATTTTTTTCTATAGGAAATTTTGTCAAAATTTTATTTCTATAGAAAATTTTGTCAAAATTTTATTTTTATAGAATATTTTGTCAAAATTTTATATCTATAGAAAGTTTTGTCAAAACTTTATTTCGGTAGAAAATTTTGTCAAAATTTTATTTCCATAGAAAATTTCGTCAAAAATTTATTTTTATTTATCTACAGAAAATTTATGAAATACCATGAATTCTACCAATCTACCAAATTGTGATTACAATACTAATGTAGTCTTTATAAGCGGATATAAAACGAAAAAAAAATAATTAAAATTGAGGAGTTGACAATCCAAATTCAGTCTAAAGGAGCTCTTGACAATAATCTTCCAATGGAATTTTTGTTAAAATTTAGTGAAATGTACTTTTTCGCTCAAAAAAATACCTTTTTTGTACTTTCTTAAAAATTGTATTTTCCATCCCTGATATCAATCCGTTCAATCTTTGCGCCTGGGGTATTTAGGAAGGTAAGGGTGGCAGTAAAAAATACCAAAGCCTCTAACATCTCAAGATGGCCGTTTGCAGAGAATAATTCGTGTCAAAGGTAAGCAATTCAAACAATTCTAAACTTATTCTAAAATTTAATTATATTTCCGAGATTTTTTGCTTTTGAACAATAAAAAAAAAATTATAATAATAATATATATTTCTATATATTTAAACTTTCTATATATTTAAACTAATCAAAATTTCAATATTTTAAATAGCTTGTATCAACTCTACTATCGCCAAAATTAGACATATTTATTACAAGTTTTCCGAGTAGTTTGCATTTAAATAAGGAATTGTATAATAATATATTGTTCATATATTATATAAAAAATATCTTGGCATGATTGCCTAAGTCCAATCATGCCAATAATATCCATATGGATTTGTACACGTATTTTGTTTTTTTTTTTCTTCTTCTATTATTATTAATTTTGTTAGCATTCAAACGTTGCCATAAAACAAATTAAAAAATAATTAAATTTTTATTCATCGTTATAATGTTTTCTCTCTTTTATTTTATTTATTTGCCAATTCAATATTGCCACTATTGTTTCAAGATCCACCGAAAAAAATTGCTTATAAATATACTTATAAGGTAATATATGACCTCGATGTTGGTCACTGGCAACCTAACTATAGGCACTACACACTCGCTGATTGAGGTTTATAGAAAAAGTTTTTTTCATAAATATTATGGGCATATTAAAACGGCCCATTACGATGTAGGAGCCTAGGTGCTACCGTCTCAATAGTTCATTGTTTTATATGGATACAATTAACAAAAAAAAAAAATGAAAATTTATTAATATTTATGTGTATCTTCAATATATATATGGTAGACAATTGTTATTTATACATTTTATAACACATATGGAATATGATATATTCGGCAGTTCTCATTCTGTTTGTCCCAAAGTTATGTGCTGGTAATAGTGAATTTTTGTTATTCCTTTTGTTTTTCATCCATAACTTTATTTTTATTTATATGATAAAGCAACAATTCATCAAGAAGTTATACTAAAAACGCAACCAATAATGTCACGTAATTTCTGAAACGAAAACTATGAACATAGATTATATATGAATTATTGAAGTTTTTCCCCTTAGTTTGTTATACATAAAGTTAACATAAATTAACTATCATATATTTTAGGGGGTATATTCGTATTGTATATTTGCCAAATACATATGGTTAGTATATGTTGTATACATTGTACACTGAAGTATTTTTTTAGATTCTCAGAAAAGAAATGATAGTAAAGGGAGATTCTTTTGAGGTTAGGATTTTCATGCATTAGTATTTGACAGATCACGTGGGATTTCAGACATGGTGTCAAAGAGAAAGATGCTCAGTATGCTTTGACATTTCATCATGAATAGACTTACTAACGAGCAACGCTTGCAAATCATTGAATTTTATTACCAAAATCAGTGGCAGAAAATCCGCTTTTTTATCGACAAATTTTGTTCAGCGATGAGGCTCATTTCTGGTTGAATGGCTACGTAAATAAGCAAAATTGCCGCATTTGGAGTGAAGAGCAACCAGAAGCCGTTCAAGAACTGCCCATGCATCCCGAAAAATGCACTGTTTGGTGTGGTTTGTACGCTGGTGGAATCATTGGACCGTATTTTTTCAAAGATGCTGTTGGACGCAACGTAACGGTGAATGGCGATCGCTATCGTTCGATGCTAACAAACTTTTTGTTGCCAAAAATGGAAGAACTGAACTTGGTTGACATGTGGTTTCAACAAGATGGCGCTACATGCCACACAGCTCGCGATTCTATGGCCATTTTGAGGGAAAACTTCGGAGAACAATTCATCTCAAGAAATGGACCGGTAAGTTGGCCACCAAGATCATGCGATTTGACGCCTTTAGACTATTTTTTGTGGGGCTACGTCAAGTCTAAAGTCTACAGAAATAAGCCAGCAACTATTCCAGCTTTGGAAGACAACATTTCCGAAGAAATTCGGGCTATTCCGGCCGAAATGCTCGAAAAAGTTGCCCAAAATTGGACTTTCCGAATGGACCACCTAAGACGCAGCCGCGGTCAACATTTAAATGAAATTATCTTCAAAAAGTAAATGTCATGGACCAATCTAACGTTTCAAATAAAGAACCGATGAGATTTTGCAAATTTTATGCGTTTTTTTTAAAAAAAAAGTTATCAAGCTCTTAACAAATCACCCTTTATATGTATTAGATATATCATAAAATCTATTGCTAAATATATTTGACATAAAAGTGCTCATATGATTTGCACACATAATAATAATTGGTATATTTTTATGAAATAGGTTATCATTGAACGGATCCACCTTGATACTAGTCCAAATCAATTCTCTATTTTTCATGGGTTAGGTAATTGTGATCCCCTTATTGATAACCTAATTTGTCGGGATTATGAAGTTTGAATAATAAAAAATGAAGAATGAATCCCTCACGAAGATCTTTTATAAGATATAGGTATCAAACACTGGTCCCAAATTTTCCCAAATGATTGGCTCATACGAGGGCTGCATTTTATTTCACGGAATTGGGAAACCATAGTGTTGTAATCTGCCAATTGACAGAACTGTCGAAAGGCTTGACATTTGGTAGATTATACGTACTCAGTAGGGAGCCACCGTGGTGCAATGGTTAGCATGCCCGCCTTGCATACACAAGGTCGTGGGTTCAATTACTGCTTCGATTGAACACCAAAAAGTTTTTCAGCGGTGGATTATCTCACCTTAGTAATGCTGGTGACATTTCTGAGGGTTTCATAGCTTCTCTAAGTGGTTTCACTGCAATGTGGAACGCCGTTCGGACTCGGCTATAAAAAGGAGGTCCCTTGTCATTGAGCTTAACATGGAATCGGGCAGCACTCTGTGATAAGAGAAAAGTTCACCAATGTGGTATAACAATGGACTGATTAGTCTAAGTACCATACGTATTCAGAACGTTTTGACATATGAGCTCTTATTGCGATATTTACAGCAACTTCAACGGTTAACTAATAAATGTAATTAAATCGTGAACATTTTTGTGTGATTATATTTTACAACTTTCAACGTAGATTAACTCAGCCAAGGGTCAGTGTTTATCGATGGTATTGTGAATTCAATTGAGATCGTAGTTCACTCTAAGAGGAATTTCGTGAAGGTCCTCCAAACTCCAAAAACAACAACTGTTTTGGAAACCATTGATTCTATGTTCGAGCTGGTATTGCAAGATCGTCAAGTGAACTATCATTAGATTGAGACAAAAGTAGGCATTTGACCCTCAAATCAGTATGTTCTCGTTGGATCCCACACAAGTTGTCCTTCGCTCAAAAAAAGTATTGTACGCTTAAGAGCCCGAAAATAAACACCAATTTTTCAAGATGAGCCAAATCCAACAAAAGTTGCTCGCGTAAGAAACACTTCCAAATAATGATCGCTTGTTTTTTTCGGAATACTGGAAAATCAATTGTTAGTGGTACATAACTATTTGTTTACCAGTTGTCTTCCAATAAATCAGGAAATCCAACCGCCTAAGACGGAACGCTTTTCACCACGACAATGCGAGCTCTCACACATCGGCTCAAACATTTGCATTTTTGAACATTCAAAACATCTATTTGATGGGCAACCCTCGTAGTTATGTTTTTCACACATGCCGATAATGATTGAATTCCTCTAAAATAGGTTGCCGTGAAATGGTTAAGCCTTTCCACTTGCTTATAACAATTAGTATATATATTAATCGAATGCATGTTATATTTGGAATAAAAAATTTTTATATTAGTTAGCAAAATATGATGCACACAAGAAGATTCTTCATAGGTTCTAATTGAATGAACTGTAGAAAAATTATCACGATACTTCAATCCCTATTATCAATTCATGTGATTGTAAGGAATCGAAAAGTAAAAGTCAAGATGTATGTTTTTTTTTTTTTTACAAATGTTCATATTAGTTAGCAAACTATGCTGCACACATGAATACACTTCATAGGTTTTAATAGAATGAATTGCAGAAAAATTGTCATGGTATTACAAGTCCTTGTATCAATTCATGTGATTTTAAGGAATCGAAATGTAAAAGTTAAGATGTATGTTTTTTTTACAAATGTTCATATTAGTTAGCAAAATATGATGCACACAAGAAGATTCTTCATAGGTTTTAATAGAATGAACTGTGGAAAAATTTTCATGATATATCAAGTGCTCGTATCAATTCATGTGATTTTAAGGAATTGAAATGTAAAAGTTAAGATGTATGGTTTGGTTTTCTTTTTTTTTACAAATGTGGCTTCAGTAATGATTTGCACACATATCAACATTGAAGGAATTCACATAGAATATATTAAATGTTAACGTAAATGCATGCATTCTGGCTAATATCAATTCCGGCATTGGATCTAGGATAAATTGGAAAAATTATATATTACGAGTTATATCGAGATTGTGTGAGAAATAAACGGGAAATATATTGGCTATGTGGTTTGTGGTAATCTAAACTATTCGGTGGTGGTAAGTAATTATTCTCAAGCATGCGGTATGGCAGAAATGCTCTTGGTAAGCAGTTGTTCTCTTCACCCGATGTTTTGCTGGGTGACTATTTTCAAAACGTATCAACATTATTCACATTTTTAGTGCATATTATTTTATTTCCCTCCCGATACTAGCTTATCTCTGTATGATATAATATCATGACACTTGAAATAATTTGATAGAAAAATTGAGGTAGGTGTCACTATGGTAACTATAGGATTCCCCCAATCAGACCTTCTACGCGATAACAAAAATCAAAACAAATACAAAAGCTTTAATATATTTTTGGTATTATTGAAAAACACTTCCTAGTAATTGAACCTGTAGTCTAATACTTCTAGAGAAAGTGTATGATTTAGGTTAGGTGATTGAATTCCAGTGAAATATTCATTTAATCTAATCATCTCATCTTTATTATTGTATGACTATGTTTATTGTTGTTAGGTATGGTGTGTTTTATGAAATGAAAGTTCAAAGAAAGTTCTTTTATCTAAAATTTCATTTGGGAAAATAAATCATCAAAGAAAGAACTTCTTTAATCCAAAATTTCGTTCCGGAATGTTAGGTGAGATTAGGTTAGGTATGATGGCAGCCCCTTATTTTAATCATAGTGTACCATATGTGTTGTGTTATGAATGAGTGATGATCAGCTCTATGTTTAGCTCGGGCTCATAACCGAATCCGAACGGCGAAGAAACTTTAAGACATTCAGAAATGTCACCAGAATTAGTCCACCGCTAAAAATCCTTTTCGTGTTCGGTGAAAACTGGAACAAGAAACCATGACGCTTAGTATGAAAGGCAGGAAAAGTTGTTATTATCATTTTTTATTTAATTACGAATCAAATTTCATTTACGAACTGCTATCAGATTGAACCCATCAGGTTTTTCCCGCGATAAGTACCAAAGTCAGCTTACGTTTTACACATAAAGCCGAACATTTGCTGAAGGTATACCAACAAATTCTAGTTATCATTGCATATAAAAGGTCATGACGATCCATTTTGCAGCCACCTTGGTAATTATCACAATGGACTGAATAGTCTAAGTGAGCCTGAATTTTAATTGGGCTGCCACTTTAACCTATCTTGGTAATCCCTGTATTCAGACAGGTCTCAGTTGAACTGCTTAGCCATCTCGTTTAGAGTTTTGGGGCAGCCTATGTTGGTCGTCTAAAAAAATCAGTTTTTTCGTGGCCTGACACAGTGGTAACGGTGACTTCCGCGAGGAAGTTTCCAGCGAGTGTCTTTTAAATTTAAAAACAAAAATAACTTATACGGGGTCAAATCAATCGAATATGCTGTATGGATTCGTTGCCCAATTCTACCAATTTGACCGTGGTAAAGTGCAAGGTGTGAGTCGGTGTGTCATTACAAAAGTGAGGTTAATGCTTAGTGTTATCTGCACTCAGCCTGTGACTAGAACTTACGTCCAGCGGATGTGCATTAGTTATAGTAACCCATTTTGGAAGCCAAAAATTTAAAAAATGTTTATAACTGGCGCCCAACGACAGAGATTATTTGTAATAGAAACATAGTTCAACCAGGGAGAAATGATTATTGTATGTAAGTTTCTAGGAAATTAACATATTAGACCCAAATTGAATCATCTCACCCAGCCAGATCGTACTAGAGACTATGGAAATGTGGATTAAGCAACACTGAAACATAATGTATAACATTATGATTCTTCATGTCCCATTAGCTCGCATGGTACTTAGCACCTGCTAAGAACCGGCGCCCAACTGGTGCGTAAATTATAGTGACGCATTTTGCAGTAGATTTCAAACAAACGATAGAAATTATACCACACAAAAGCAAATAATTTAAAGGTGATAGCAGTATGTTAAAATAACCGGCGCCCAACTTATGTGCATAAGTTATAGTGATGCATTGTTGAGTAGATTTCGATAGAAATAGACGAATTATACCGTACAAAAGCATATAATTTAAATGCGATAGCAGTACCTTAAATTATAGTTCAAGAAAATTTTTTATAGCTGGCGCCCAATTGACTGATGTTATTTTTAATAGAAATTAAGCCAAAATAAATATTAAAATTATTTACAAAGTATAAATACGCATAAATGCTCTTCGTGCCTAAAGATTATCTAGAATTTCAAATGAACATGGCTTAGCAATCTATTTTAAAACATATCACCTCCACCTGTATTTTAGTCATTAAAAATCTACAAAGTAAACATCAGGTGTTTATTATTCATCTCTAGTGACTGATCTCACACCAAATTTTATTACCATCCAGTTTTATTTTTTCTAAAAATATTTGACCATGTGCTTCCAAATCTTGAGTGATAACATTCCTTTTTCTTTCGATTATGATTCACGTATTTATTTGAACGATTAATATTTAATCTTTTTTTTTTGCCTAAAAAAGGAATTTTTGCTATTCCCCAAACTCTTACTAAATCGCAAAATATGAATGAATCACATACATAGACACTTTTTATCCCCACAACCAAAGACAGATAATTGCTAGGAAAAAAATCAAATAAAATTATGACTTAATTTTGGATTCTATTTTTAGTTAAATGCAATTGAGCAATTTTCATTCATATAACAAGTTTTTGCTTTCCACACTAAAATAATATTATTTGAGTTCCACTGATTGTCTGCGAAAAAAACGAAAAAATGCGTAAATCGTTAAAATGCCATGAATTATGTGACTTACAAATGCCTACTGGTTATTCGTATTGGGAGGTGACTACATATTTAGTTTCATATGCAGTATACAGAAGGAGAAACTAGCTTTATGATTTGAAATTCAAAAGATTATACTTAAGATTTCCATGATTTATAGAATTATAAAATTCAGTGATTATATATATAACTTGTCCCCTTTACGTATTGTTACGTAAAGAGTTGGATGTAATATTAGCGCAGATAGTTAAAGTAGTATAAGTATGTCCAATGCCTTTATAATTTATTTTAAGATTATATGAGTGATTTATTGCATACCGGTAATCACTTATAGGTTACCCTCATCATTCGAGTATGCTTTGAAATAAGGACTTGTCAAAACCAATGAATATAGATTACAATGGACCAAATGATATTCATGAGTGTTTTTGTTAAAATCTTATTTTTTAGAAAATTTTGTCAAAATTTTATTTTCATAGAAAATTTTGTCAAAATTTTATTTCTATAGAAAATTTTGTCAAATTCTTATTTCTATAGAAAATTTTATTAAAATTTTATTTCTAAAGAAAATTTTGTCAAAATTTTATTTCCATAGAAAATTTTGTAAAAAGTTTATTTCTATAGAAAATTTTGTCAAAAATTTGTTTCTGTAGAATAAATTTCTAAAGAAAATTTTGTCAAAATTTTATTTCCATAGAAAATTTTGTCAACAGTTTATTTCTAGAAAATTTTATTTCTACAGAAATTTTTATTTCTTTAGAAACTTTTGTCATAATTTTACTTCTATAGAAAATTTTGTCAAAATTTTATTTCTATAGAAAATTTTGTCAAAATTTTATTTCTATTGAAAAATTTGTCAAAATTTCATTTGTTATTGTTGTTTTTGATCTCAGCTTAAAGCCATGCATTGACTAAACTACAAGTGTAGCTTAACCAACAGAGGAAAAGTATGCTTGTCAAATTTATTTGGGCAAATCCCTATAGACTGCAAGATGGTTGGATGTACAGCTGTTTCGGAATTACCACATTCCTCATCAGCATCCTCTACTTGCAGCAAAACTATCAACCAATTATCAGAATAAATTCGGGTAATTCACTCAACCCAAAGTGAACTACACTTGAACCTCCCGAAAAAGGGTTTGATATTTGTCATAATTTTACTTCTATAGAAAATTTTGTCAAAATCTTATTTCTATAGAAAATTTTCTCAAAATTTCATTTCTACAGAGAACTTTGGCAAAATTTTATTTCTATTGAAAGTTGTAACAAAATTTAATTTCTATGGAACATTTTGACAGATAATTTTCTCAAAATTTTATTTCTGTAGAAAATTTTTTCAAAATTTTATTTCTATAGAAAATTTTCTCAAAATTTTATTTCTTTAGAAATTTTTTTTCAAAATTTTATTTCTATGGAAAATTTTGACAAAATTTTATTTCTATTGAAAATTAAATTTTGACAAAATTTTTATAAAAATTAAATTTTGACAAAACTTTTAAACAAATAAAATTTTGACAAAATTTTCTACAGAAATAAAATTTCTGGCAAAATTTTCTATAGAACTAAAATTTTGACAAAATTTTCTATAAAAATAAAATTTTGACAAAATTTTCTACAGAAATAAAATTTTTGACAAAATTTTCTATAGAAATAAATTTTTGACAAAACTTTTTAAAGAAATAAAATTTTGACAAAATTTTCTATAGAAATAAAAATTTGGCAAAATTTTCTATAGAACTAAAATTTTGACAAAATTTTCTATAGAAATAAAGTTTTGACAAAATGTTCTATAGAAATAAAATGTTGACACAATTTTCTATAGAAATAACATTTTGACAAAATTTTTTATAGAAATAAAATGTTGGCAAAATTTTCTATAGAAATAAAGTTTTAGTAGATTATTTTTTCATTTCTATAGAAAATTTTGACAAAATTTTATTTCTATTGAAAATTGTAACAACATTTAATTTCCAAAAAAAAAAAATTATTTCTGTAGAAAATTTTGTCAAAATTTTATTTCTGTAGAAAATTTTGTCAAAATTTTATTTCTGTAGAAAATTTTGTCAAAATTTTATTTTTATGGAAAATTTTTGACAAAATTGTATTTCTATTGAAAATTAGAGAAAATTTTATCTCTATAGAAAATTTTCTCAAAATTTAATTTCTGTAGAAAATTTTGTCAAAATTTTATTTCTATTGGAAATTTTATAAAAATTTATTTCTATAGAGAAAATTTTGTAAAAAATTTATTTCTGTAGAAAATTATTTTTCTATAGAAAATGTTGTCAAAATTTTATTACTATAGAAAATGTTGTCAATATTTTATTTCTATAGAAAATTTTTTCAAAATTTTATTTCTATGGAAAATTTTGTCAACATTTTATTTCTATAGAAAATTTTTTCAAAATTGTATTTCTGTTGAAAATTGTAACAAAATTTAATTTCTATAGAACATTTGACAGAAAATTTATTTCTGTAGAAAATTTTCCATAAAAATAAAATTTTGACAAAATTTTATTTCTATTGAAAATTAAATTTTGACAAAATTTTCTATAAAAATAAAATTTTGACAAAACTTTTTAAAGAAATAAAATTTAAAAAAAAATTTTCTATAGAAATAAAAATTTGTCAAAATTTTCTATAGAACAAAAATTTTGACAAAATTTTCTATAGAAATAAAGTTTTGACAAAATGTTCTATAGAAATAAAATGTTGACAAAATTTTCTATAGAAATAACATTTTGACAAAATTTTTGTAAATTTTTTTTCTATAGAAAATTTTGTCACAATTCTATTTCTATCAAAAATTTTGCCAAAATTTTAATTCCGAAACGTGCGTCCATCCAACCATCTTGCAGTCTATAGGGCTGTGCCCAAATAAATTTGACAAACATTCTTTTCCTCTGTTGGTTAAGCTACACTTGTAGTTTAGTCAATGCATGGTTTTAAGCTGAAATAAAAAAAACAACAACAATGTTTAAAGAAAAAAACCAACAATAACAAAACAAAACTAATGAAAAAATGTTATTTCTTTAGAAAATTTTGTCAAAAGTTTATTTCTATAGATTTTTTTTTTTCAAAATTTTATTTCTATAGAAAATTTTGTTAAAATTTTATTTCTATAGAAAATTTTGTCAAAATTTTATTTTTATAGAAAATTTTGTCAAAATTTTATTTCTGTATAAAATGTTGTAAAATTTTTATTTCTATAGAAAATTTTGCCAATTTTTTTATTTCTATAGAAAATTTTGTCAAAATTTTATTTCTATAGAGAATTTTGTCAACATTTTATTTCTATAGAAAATTTTGTCAAAATTTTATTTCAATAGAAAAATTTATTTCTATTTATTAATTACCTCTTAGTTGAAGAGGAATATTTTGAAAAATCTACAAAAACCTTAAACATTCTACCAATCTACCAAACAATAAAAAATCTGTCTTTTTTATAGAATTCTACCAACTGTGGCAACCGTGGTTCTAAGTTCGATTCCGAAAAATAAGAAGGTAGCATATATGACCCAAAATTAATCATCTCTCCCCTATAGCCAATAAACCAAATATTTTAAAAGAAGTTGCCCAAAAATTGGGCATCAAAATCCATCTCCAAAAGACCTACGAGTCGACTTTTAAACCAATATGCGGCTCTCGTTTGACCAGCCACATTATGGCCATTTTCATGAAGCTCCGTTAGGCTTTAACTGCTAGTTCAAAAGAAGTAAATTGCGAATATTTTATTTTTATGAAAATAGGCCCAATATTGAACCCTTTCAACAATGCAGTGTAGACTGTGCACAAGCTATCGCCATTCAATTTTGGGATTCAACATCACTGAAAGTTAAATCCGAGTCTTAGAATTCTGATATCAATTGATTTATGGGTGCATCTCTTGTAATAACGTAACATACAGTTATGTCCACAATAATGGACATCTTGTTCAATCAAATCTGTTTAAACTACTTCAGCTTTCAGTGCTTAGTTTACATGTGCTTCCCAAACGATTATGTGCTTTTTCAATATTTACATAGTCAATGCCACTATGATGACGAAAACGCACTAGCTGCATCATTTGAGGTGCGCGCCTTTTGTTTCTATATTAATAGGCAATTGGCGAATGTCTAGCTTATAATAAAGCTAAATAGAAAAAATACCGGAAATCTTATATTTATAGTAAATGTCATAAACTTTTAATCCAGTACTACACATTATGTAATTGATGTAAGCTGATTAGAAAGAATACAGCGTTATTTTCATAATTTCTGATATTGATGTAACAAAAGGGTACTCATATAATGAGATGTAACAGATTGAGGATATTTAGTGAATATAAAAATCTGAACATTGCTTAAGTAAATGCAACAAAAAGTCGAACCATTAGAGTATATATTTGAATTTTTATAAAAATAAAAAATTAAAATGAATTAGTCTTCAAAAATAATTTTTAAAATCCCGATTTATCAATGTGGACTATATTTTTATTTTATGCATAAAACACATATTGATAGGACAATAAATAATCATATTTTCTATATGAACAAAACGTAAGCTTTCCGTATAAATCTCAATTTGTTTTTAATTTAATTGGAATTTTAATTATCTATACACTTTTTAAATAGAAGTTTAATTTACGTTTGAATTTAGTGTTATTTTATTTTTTTATATTTTGTTTTATTTTTTTTACACATATATATTATAATTTTAATACAGATTTATATTTGTTTTTTTAAGATTAGTCTTTGTAATTTAATTCACTTCAATCCTTATACCCCATCTGGACGCATACATAATACTTCCAGACATCAAAATACTCTTCTGATTGCTGCACTTTAGCCTGCAGATGGGAGTACGAGTTTATTCAAGTCCTTTGTTAATGAGTTAGACATGCAATCGGGCAGCACTCAGTGAATTAAATTAGTTTCGCATATACATATAATAAAAATCTTAATATAATCTGTTTTGGCTGATTTCTTCAGATACTACTGAAGTCCGTCATAAGCGTATTAACCTCAAATTATAATTTTAAATTCAAACTTGACTTCAAGTACAAAAAAACAATTAGAGATTGTTGTTTGTCTCAATTAAAAAATTTGTTGAATCAATAATTTTTAATGGAAAATTTTTTAAAACTATAGAATTTTGACAAAAATAAAATTTTGACAAAACTTTATAAAGAAATAAAATTTTGACAAAATTTTCTATAGAAATAAAATTTTGAAAAAATTTTCTATAGAAATAAAATTTTGACAAAATTTTCTATAGAAATAAAATGTTTACAACATTTTCTATAGAAATAAAATTTTGCAAAAATTTTCTATAGAAACAAAATTTTGCAAAAATTTTCTATAGAAACAAAATTTTGACAAAACTTTTTAAAAAAATAAAATTTTTCACAAATTTTCTATAGAAATAAAATTTTGCAACAATTTTCTATAGAAATAAAACTTTGACAAAACTTTTTAAAAAATAAAATTTTGTAAAAATTTTGACAAAATTTTCTATAGTAATAAAATTTTTACAAACTTTTCTATAGAAATAAAATTTTGACAAAAACTTCTATAAAAATAAAATTTTGACAAAACTTTATAAAGAAATAAAATTTTGACAACATTTTCTATAAAAATAAAATTTTGACAAAATTTTCTATAGAAATAAAATTTTGACAAAATTTTCTATAGAAATAAAATGTTTACAAAATGTTCTATAGAAATAAAATTTTGCAAAAATTTTCTATAGAAACAAAATTTTGACAAAACTTTTTAAAAAAATAAAATTTTTCACAAATTTTCTATAGAAATAAAATTTTGCAAAAATTTTCTATAGAAATAAAATTTTGCAACAATTTTCTATAGAAATAAAACTTTGACAAAACTTTTTAAAAAAATAAAATTTTGTAAAAATTTTGACAAAATTTTCTATAGAAATAAAAATTTGCAAAAATTTTCTATAGAAATAAAATTTTGACAAAATTTTCTATAGAAATAAAATTTTGACAAAATTTTCTATCGAAATAAAATTTTGACAAAATTTTCTATAAAAATAAAATTTTGAAAAAAATTTCAATAGAAATAAAATGTAGACAAAATTTTCTATAGAAATACAATTTTGACAAAATTTTCTATATAAATAAAATTTTGACAACATTTTCTATAGAACTAAAATTTTGACAAAATTTTCTATAGTAATAAAATTTTTACAAACTTTTCTATAGAAATAAAATTTTGACAAAAACTTCTATAAAAATAAAATTTTGACAAAACTTTATAAAGAAATAAAATTTTGACAACATTTTCTATAAAAATAAAATTTTGACAAAATTTTCTATAGAAATAAAAATTTGCAAAAATTTTCTATAGAAATAAAATTTTGACAAAACTTTTTAAAGAAATAAAATTTTGCAAAAATTTTCTATAGAAATAAAATTTTGACAAAATTTTCTATAGAAATAAAATTTTGCAAAAATTTTCTGTAGAAATAAAATTTTGCAAGAATTTTCTATATAAATAATATGTTGACAAAATTTTCTATAGAAATAAAATTTTGACAAAATTTTCTATAGAAATAAAATTTTGACAAAATTTTCTATAGCAATAAAATTTTGACATAATTTTCTATAGCAATAAAATTTTGACAAACTTAGAAATAAAATTTTGACATGCTTAGAAATAAAATCTTGACAAAATTTTCTATAGACATAAAATTTTGACAAAATTTTCTACAGTAATGAAATTTTGAAAAAAATTATATAGAAATAACATTTTTATTTTTGGCTCGAGTGGCAAGCATGATTATGAACCGATATGGACCAATTTTTGTGTGATTGGGGATCGGATATATATAACTATAGACCGATATGGGCCAATTTTGGTTGTTAGCGGCCATATACTAACACCACATTCCAAATTTCAACCGGATCGGATATGAAATCTGGGAAACGGTTTATATGGGGGCTATATATAATTCTGGACTGATACGGACCAATTTTTGCATGGTTGTTAGAGACCATAGGTTAGGTTAGGTTAGGTGGCATCCCGATGTATCAGACTCGCTTAGACTATTCAATCCATTGTGATACCACATTGGTGAACTTCTCTCTTATCACTGAGTGCTGCCCGATTCCATGTCAAGCTCAATGACAAGGACCTCCTTTTTATAGCCGAGTCCGAACGGCGTTCCACATTACAGTGAAACCACTTAGAGAAGCTTTGAAACCCTCAGAAATGTCACCAACAGTACTGAGGTGGGATAATCCACCGCTGAAAAACTTTTTGGTGTTCGGTCGAAGCAGGAATCGAACCCACGACCGTGTGTATGCAAGGCGGGCAAGCTAATCGTTGCACCACGGTAGAGACCATATACTAACACGACATTCCAAATTTCAACCGGATCGGATGAATTTTTCGTCTCAAAAAGGTTCCGTAGGTCAAATCTGGGGATCGATTTATATGGGAGCTATATATAATTCTGGACTGATATGCACACATTTTTTGCATGGTTGTTAGATACCATATACTAACACCACGTACCAAATTTCAACCTAATCGGATGAATTTTTCTCTTCCAAGAGGTTCCGGAGGTCAAATCTGGAAAACTGTTTATATGGGGGCTATATATAATTCTGGACCGATATGGACCAATTTTTGCATGGTCGTTAGATACCGGATGCTTACACCTCGTACCAAATTTCAACCGGATCGGGTGAATTTTGCTTCTCTTAGAGGATCCGCAAGCCAAATCTGGGGATCGGTTTATATGGGGGCTATATATAATTGTGGACCGATATGGACCAATTTTTGCATGGTTGTTAGAGACCATATATAACACCACGTACCAAATTTCAAGCGGAACGGATGAAATTTGCTGCACTAAGAGGCTCCGCAAGCCAAATCTGGGGGTCGGTTTATATGGACACTAAAGTGGTCCAATATGACCCATTTGCAATACCATCGGACCTACATCAATAACAACTACTTGTGCCAAGTTTCAAGTCGATAGCTGGTTTCGTTCGGAAGTTAGCGTGTTTTCAACAGACGGACGGACATGCTTAGATCGACTCAGAATTTAACCACGACCCAGAATATATATACTTTATGGGGTCTTAGAACAAGATTTCCATGTGTTACAAACGGAATGACAAAGTTAATGTAACCCCATCCAAATAGGAGGGGGGGCGGTATTAAAATATGTGTAATAACGACAATATTTTCTATCAGTGTACCCATGACGAGTATTTCATGTTCTCCACATAGAGGTATAAATTTTATTGTATATTAGTTATTAACTTAAAATAATTAATTAAATTTAAATGTATTATATATAAATGTATTGTATATAAATTTAGATGTATTATATATATCATCTTCCATTCATTAATATCCTCATGTTAATATCAATTATTATTTTGTTTTTCTTTTTTGAATTCACAACGATATATCGGGTTTATTGATTTTATTACCACGTTTTCTAAAAAGAAAGCATCGTAAACATTTAATTTTAAAATTTACATTCTATATTGAAACGTATTAAATTTTTGGGTCATTGCCACCCTAATAAATTTACATTCACACGAGTACGGATTAAGTACACAAAACAATGAGATGATGAAACTCTCTTAAGAAATTTCTAATTTCTCAAAAGGAAATATTACAGACGCATTTTGTGGTACTTTTATTTTTTTTTTAGATTACTTTTCAAATATCAAAAAAAAAGGCCCAGACAGAATTCTAATTTTTTGTTATAAATTAAAAATTTCGATGTTTATTGACTAAATGACTGATTAGCCCAAAGTCAAATTGTCATAATAAATAAAAGCTTTAGATATTCTATAAAACATGATAACATTTTTTGTACTCTACTTTTGTGTTTTTTTTCTGTTAAACAAAACCAAATGCAAAATTTATCAAAAGAAATGGGGAAATTATTAAAACCATTTAAAGATATGACTCATATTTAGGCATACACTTTAGGGGCCTCTTATTGAAAACGAAACCTATTGCAGTGGCCAGAGTATTATACAGAAACAACACTGACGTGTATTTTCTTCACGAGAAAAAATAAACACATTCATGAATGAATAAACAAATGTCTTGCGAAAAAAAAAACAAACAATACAGGGATCAAATTATTCATAAACTATACTAAATAATACTACTAGACATGGCTACTACTGATGATTGGCTAATAGTAAATATCGTAAGCTATTTATAGTATAGTAAAAACACTTAATATTTCAATGGAAGCTAGCCATGTAGTAAACAAATAAAAATAGCAGCTAAATAACAATTAAAATATCTTAGGGAAGCCATAAATCATATAAATTAAAAAAGGAACACTTTAATACCTTTAATTGCTAGTCATTAAGGAAGTTATCTATAAAACCTTTTTTTTTCAATATTTATTGCAAGTCATATGTATAAAACAAGAAAATATATTTTCAATATTGCAACAAATAATTGATTATTACTTCCTATTCTTTTTGAACATTTAAAAATAAAACAGGTGTTATTACCAATGAAATACTTTTCTTTGTGATTTTCCCCGAGGGATACAAGGAACAATCCCACATTCGTTGCCCCAAAAAGATAAAACTTCACACCAATTGTTCTTATGATATCTTTATCTTGTTTACATTTTAAAAATTTGCTTCCTCATACTTATCTACCTTTCTTTTGTCATCATGTAAACAATCAATTTATAATTACCTATATTTTGCAATTTTTGACAAGAGAAAATCAATAATCAAGCTTTTTCCCCCTTGCAATATTAATTATAACTTTGTTTAAACAAATATTGGATGTTGGTAATTTATATCAATGCCAGAGGTCCGCCTCTAGATAAATGTGTAATAAACAATGAAGTGTATTGTTTATTGCACTCAAATTATCTTCCGCAATTGACATGCGAAAACTAAAATATATATCATATTAATTATTACTTCGGCTTTGTTAAGTAGTCATATAAAAATATGTATAGAAATATCATTAACAGTAGGTTACGGATGCCATAATTCGATATAGTGAAAGCTCTCAGAACTGGACACCCACGGTCACCTAAATTTTGTCCACATTTGTGAGATGTCCAGTTATGAGAGGTTAATTTTAATGGGTTAATATATCAAACTTTTCACGATAATACAAATAAAAACGTTTCACGATAATAGAATTTTGTCAACATTTTATTTTTATAGAAAACTTTTTCTATTTATTTTATTTCTATAGAAAATTTTGTCAAGATTTTATTTCTATAGAAAATTTTGTCAAAATTGTATGTCTTAAGAAAATTTTGTCAAAATTTTATTTCTATAGAAAATTTTGTCAAAATTTTATTTCTATAGAAAATTTTGTCAAAATTTTATTACTATAGAAAATTTTGTCAAAATTTTATTTCTATAGAAAATATTGTCAAAATTTTATTTCTATAGAAAATTTTGTCAAAATTTTATTTTTATAGAAAATTCTGTCAAAATTTTATTTCTATAGAAAATTTTGGCAAATTTTATTTCTATAGAAAATTTTGTCAAAATTTTATTACTATAGAAAATTTTGTCAACATTTTATTACTATAGACAATTTTGTCAACATTTGTTTTGTATAGAACATTTTATCAAAATTTTATTTCTATAGAGAATTTTATCAAAATTGTATTATTCTACAGTAATTGTATCAAAAATTTATTTCTACAGAATTTTTTTTTGTCAATATTTTATTTCTATTATAAATTTTGTCAAAATTTTATTTTTATTATGAATTTTGTCAAAATTTTATTTTTATAGAAAATTTTATTCAAATTTTATTTCTTTAACAATTTTGTCAAAATTTTATTTCAAATAAATATCAATATTTTTATTTATTTGAAAGAGAGAAGATCGAATAAAAAACCAAAAAACACAAATTTTATTTCAATAGAAATGTTTGTCAATATTTTATTTCTATAGATAATTTGTCAAAATTTTATTTGTATAGAAAACATTTGGTCAAAATTTTATTTATATAGAAATAACATTTTGATAAAATTTTGTCAAAATTTAATTTCTATAGAAAATTTTGTCAAAATTTAATTTCTGTAGAAAATTTTGTCAAAATTTTATTTCTATAGAAAATTTTGTCAAAATTTTATTTCTATAGAAAATTATGTCTCAAGAAAATGTTGTCCAAATGTTATTTCTATAGAAGTTTTTGTCAACATTTTATTTCTATAGAAAATTTCGTCAAAATTTTATTTCTAAAAAAAATTTGTGAAAATTGTAGTTCTATAGAATTTTTTTTTCTATAGAAATTTTATTTCTATAGAAAATTTTTCCAAAATTTTATATCTATAGAAAATTTTGTCAAAATTGTATTGCTATAGAAAATGTCAAAATTTTGTCAGTATTTAATTTCTATAGAAAATTTTGCCAAAATTTAATTTCTATAGAAAACATTTTATCAAAATGTTATTTCTGCAGAAAATTTTGTGCAAATTTTATTTCTGTAGACAATTTTGTCAACATTTAAATTAATTTACTTTTACTTTTTACTCGAATTCCGTTAGAGCAAGGTTAGCTAACTATATTTCAAACCATACATGTAATAAGCATGTAATTTAGGTCATTTAGGAACTTCAATTATATAAATTTTTCAGTTAAAATTAAATCTCCATGAAAATGTATTCAATTTGCTCTATACTAAGTGACAATTAAAGTCTAACTAAGGTTCATGAGAATAATAGTAAGTATGATGGGAGGCCATAATTGGCTATTACCTATCATTGAACTCAATTTAATTTTATCACTGCCAACAATGTAATTAACAATAATTTCAAAGAGTTCTATGCTACATTCGGCATTTCGAATGATAATATTCTGTTTACATACGTATATTTCCAGTAAAAACTTACAAGAGAGTAAAAATGCATTTTACTCTCTTTGCTAAAATTGGCGCGAATGATATTCAGTACCAATTTACAATAAACATATTCATATTTTTTACTATACATTGAATTGACACTGTGAAATATATTACACGTATAATTTGTTTTCGGCTAAAAACAGGTGGGAATACAAAAAAAACTAGCAAATTCTCCAATCTCCAATTCTCTATTTCTCAAATGTCAAATTTGATATCCCTCTCTCTATGGCTCTCATTTGCTGCTTTTTGATGTAAATGAACAACTTCAGGTAAATATTTGTGATAATTATCAAAAATTATTGGGTACTCGAACGTAGCTATTACGAAAATGTTGTAATTTTTGGTGTTAATTTTACTAAAATGTCATAATGTCACATTCACACCTAGTCACCTAGTTAACATAAACAAACTATGGCTGTTATGTTATGCTCAAATTCCCATTCAATTGATAACGAAATATTATTCATACACTCATCCAAGAAGTTAACAGACAAAAACCAAAAGCAAAATTCAAAACAAAAAAAACTTAGGAAACTTGATTTCAGATTGACTCACCTTCGCCGCATGAAGATATAAACTGTCTCTCGTAACAATACATATCATTTTGTAACCAATCATTCACAATGGAACCCGTTGATGTGCCGCCCCCGCGTTTTTGATGCTGCTGTTGAGCATTAGATATGGGGTTTGATGCAGCGCCATCTTGACGTTTATTATTACCGCGAGATTTGCGCTGTTTCGTAGCAGATGTTGAGGTATGCTGCTGCTGTTGATGGCCGTTTGATATACCCGAATCGGAGGAATCGTGATTATTTGATTTATTACCGTTCGCTGTAGAGCTATGATGATGGGATGCATGATGATCTTTATTACTGTTGTTGTTGTTATGATGGTGGGATTTATTATTGTTGTTGTTGTTGGATGAAGATGATGGAGATGTTGTATGACTTGCTTTGCTACTATTACGTTGCATAGTGTCATCTGGAAAGAGACAACAAGTAGAGAAAGAGTGTGAGCGTAATGCTCAATATTAGATTGTCGTTTTTGGTGTTTGTAACAAACTATTTTGCTATTGTTGTTTTCACATAAACAAAGTGAAATATTGTTTTTTGTTTTGTTTTTTTTTTTTTTTTACCTCCTAATATGACATTATTTGTCCGCCAAAAACTCAGCGTATAATTAAATAATTTTTCTTTAATTCTTAACATTTTGTTTTTTGCTTTGTAATTTTGTTCTCGTTATTTTTTCACACTTTTCAATTCTTTCACTTTATTGTAGTAATTGCATATAAAAGTAATAATTTTAATTTTAATTGTTTTTGTTGTATTCTTTTGATCGTTGCTGATTTCATTGAACGTCTGTTTTGGTGAAATAATTTCTGACAACTGTTAACCACAACGTTGAGTTTTGAACATTTTAAATGAATTGTGTGATATTCCCTAATATAGCAAAAAATACAGCAACAACACAATGCGACTACAACGACGACGACGAGATACCAAAGCCGAATGCCATCGATTGCGGCGGCCAACAACAGCAGTAGCAATAACAGCAATAATAACTGTGACGTTATTTTAATATCGTGAATTTTATAATGACTCATTCATTAGATCTTCCCCACCCTCGGCAAACACACACGCGCACACAATTGTTTGTTGTTCATTGTTGTATTATGGTGAGGATGGTGGGATCGGATAACCACGTTATATTCGTATGACGGGGTGACTAAAAATTCTAGCATGTGGTCAAAAAGTGTGTGTGTACTCTCCTGTTTTTTTTTTGTTGTTGGCTTTTTCCAACAATCAAAACAAAACAAAATATTGTATTTTTTTGTTCTCTTGATGTCTGTTTCATTGACATCGGGTTTTTCTCCCTCAGAAATGCCGACAAACCATACGACATTGAGTGTTTCTTGCATTTCGTTTGTACGACAACTTAACGGACTCTTCATTGGGTTTTTGTTGGAAATTCCCATAAGAGAGCATTGCTGCTCAGAGTTTTTTCCCAGAAACTAGATTAGTGTTATCAATAATATGCAAAAAAAGCTAACTAGTTTAAAAAAGGCCTACAACAATTAGCGAAAAAAAGAAAAACAATAGATATAGGAATTTCTATTCAAAATATTTACATTGATGGGCTATTTTTAAACTAACTATTATAAAATCGATGCTAAATATAAAATGTGATAAATATATGTTACATAGGCAAGCAGGCATATTTGTCAATAGTTTGATATGAATTTGCATTTCCAGTGTGTTTTTTTTTTTTTTGAGGTGCAAAAAGATATTTCCGAAATAAATTTGTAATACAAAAATGTATTTAGATGGAAGCATGAAATGTCCATTAATGAATTTGAGACGCATACAATATATTAATATAATTAATAACGGATATAAGCAGTGTTGTTAGTATTGGGGATTTTTCGCTGAATTTACTCCTATTTATTCCTCGGCATATAATAGGGTGCAAATGGAGCATTTGGGCTGGGATCGAACTCAGGGGGCCACCGTGGTGCAAGGGTTAGCATGCCCGCCTTGCATACACAAGGTCGTGGGTTCGATTCCTGCTATGACCGAACACCAAAAAGTTTTTCAGCGGTGGATTATCCCACCTCAGTAATGCTGGTGACATTTCTGAGGGGTTCAAAGCTTCTCTAAGTGGTTTCACTGCAATGTGGAACGCCGTTCGGACTCGGCTATAAAAAGGATGTCCCTTGTCATTGAGCTTAAAATGGAATCGGGCAGCACTCAGTGATAAGAGAGAAGTTCACCACTGTGGTATCACAATGGACTGAATAGTCTAAAAAAGTGAGCCTGATACATCGGGCTGCCACATAACTTAACCTAACCTAACTCAGGGTTTTATTTTGGGGGCCCAAGTGCTCTTTTATAATTTTACTCAGCTTGGCTAAGACATATCACAATGGACTGAATAGTATAAGTGAGCCTGAAACTTAATCGGGCTGCCACTTTAACCAAACCTAACCTTTGGCTAAGACAATTGTGAAATTATTTCCTGAGGAGGAGGGGCCTAAATATTGCCCACTGATCAGTGTTCCTTACTGATTGGAATGCTATATGCCATTAATATAATCCATATTGATATGCAGCCCAATTTTATTTAGAAATAAATTGTTCTTTCATAAATATATGGTGATCGAACTCCCATTTTGATTTCTCGTGCATTTGTGAAATCCACCACACTGAGGACTGGTTCTATGTGTCGAAATCTTAATTTTATTAACAAAATTTTTATATACATTTTTCAATATTAAAATTTTTACAGATTTTCTACAGCAGACTATTTCCTTATTTATTTATTTTTATACCCTCCACCATAGGATGGGGGTATATTAACTTTGTCATTCCGTTTGTAACACATCGAAATATTGCTCTAAGACCCCATTAAGTATATATATTCTGGGTCGTGGTGAAATTCTGAGTGGATTTGAGCATGTCCGTCCGTCCGTCTGTTGAAATCACGCTAACTTTCGAACGAAACAAGCTATCGATCCGGCTGAAATTTGGTACATGGTGTTGGTCTCTAACAACTATGCAAAAATTGGTCCACATCGGTCAATAATTATATATAGCCCCCATATAGACCGATCCCCCGATTTGGCTTGCAGAGAGAGCCTCTAAGAGAAGCAAATTTCATCCGATCCGGCTGAAATTTGGTACATGGTGTTTGTATATGGTCTCTAACAACCATGCAAAAATTGGTCCATATCGGTCCTTAATTATATATAGCCCCCATATAAACCGATCCCCAGATTTGGCTTGTGCAGTCTCTAAGAGAAGCAAATTTCATCCGATCCGGCAGAAATTTGGTACATGGTGTTACTATGTGGTCTCTAACAACCTTGAAAAAATCGGTCCACATCGGTCCATAATTATATATAGCCCCCATATAAACCGATCCCCCGATTTGGCTTGCGGAGCCTCTAAGAGAAGCAAATTTCATCCGACCCGGCTGAAATTTGGTACATGGTGTTGGTATATGGTATCTAACAACTATGCAAAAATTGGTCCACATCGGTCCATAATTATATATAGCCCCCATATAAACCGATCCCCAGATTTGGCTTGTGCAGCCTCTAAGAGAAGCAAATTTCATCCGATCCGGTTGAAATTTGGTACATGGTGTCTGGATATGATCTCTAACAACCATGCAAAAAGTGGCCCACATCGGTCAATAATTATATATAGCCCCATATAAACCGATCCCCCGATTTGGCTTGCGGAGCCTCTAAGAGAAGCAAATTTCATCCGATCCGGCTGAAATTTGGTACATGGTTTTGGTATATGGTCTCTAATAACTATGCAAAAATTGGTCCACATCAGTCAATAATTATATATAGGCCCCATATAGACCGATCCCCTGATTTGGCTTGCGGAGCCTCTAAGAGAAGCAAATTTCATCCGATCCGGCTGAAATTTGGTACATGGTGTTCTTATATGGCCGCAAACACCCATGCAAAAATTGGTCGAAATCGGTGCTTATAATTTATTGGGGAGTTTTGTGAGAAATTTTAATTTATATTTGATTTGGGATAAGAGCCAGAAAAATTCTGAGAACATGGGATATAAAGATCTAAACAAATTAATCATATCCGAAAGTTCGGCATGGTTAAATCTTATATATTCTCCTCTATGGATTGGGTTAAAAGTTCTACTGTCATCTAAGACTGTCAACCACAATTGAATTAATTGGCTTGATCAGGCGGATGGGACGAAATTTGCTCTTCCAGGAGGCTCTAGAAGCCCACTCTAATAAGTACTCGCTACATATAAAAGAAAAATTTATCAGTAATTACCATGAAGGCGAATCAGTCACATCAATTGCAAACAAATTTGGAATCCATCATAGTATTATTTTGCAAGCTATAAGCCGTTTTCGTTCTTCAGGCTCTCACTAGTATCGAACCTTATCGAATCCATGCCACGCAGATGCGTAGAAGTTTTCAAAAATAAGGACTACGCCACAGAATTCTAGTACTAAATTTATTTTTTATATAATTAATAAATTATGTGTATTTACAAAAATCTTCCTTATAACCAAATATGATTTTTTTACTCAGATGTAATGAAAATATCGTTATTTTAATTAAATGTAATATAATTAATAAAATTAAAAAAAGTATATATTTATCATATATATTTAAAAATATTTATAAATATTTAAATGTATTTATGGGTATTTAACTATTATAGGTATGTTCTTTCCAAAGAACGATCAAAATTATTTCATTCTGAAAATTCTGAAAATATATTCTGTACGAAGGTCGATGTGCTTTAGTTTCGACTTTAGTACACGTTTGTATTTCCTAGAGATCGATGAACTTTTTTATATTAATAACTAATTAATATTTTCATAATCGGGTGAATGACACGCATTGGATGTAAATAGAACGACAAGTTTTAAACCGATTTTCAGAACGTGACTAGGGTCATCCTAAATTTAAATTACATTGCCATGGAAACAATAAAATTTCATAGAGTTAAATTATTCGAATATATAACAGGGAAATTCCATAGTAAATTATTAATATTTAGTATAAAATTTAAAATGTATCATTGAGATGGGTCAAGAGTTTTTCGAATATGAATTTTATTTATATATACTTTAATGATATTTTGTAAAATATGGTGGAATATTAAATATGAAACTGTGTAGAATATTCGGTGACAAACAATTTACAGTTGGTTTGTATATTCCTAAGATGTTCTCAATTTACTGGATTTCCTGATTAATTCAAGGACCTCAATAGAATCGTTAAACTACGTTGATTTAACCCCCCGATGAGTGGTAAATTCCATGGGGACTTTTATTCATGCATAAATCTGTGTTTTCTATCATCATAAATATGATGGTTTATGATTTCATATTTGAAATCATGTAAAATAGAGAGTTATGAAATAATGAAAGTCACATACATCCGCAGTGACCCTACAACCCATCGCACAGTGTTTCGCTCCTATACAGCTAGTGGACACAAATAGGAGGAAAGTGAAACTTTGATGGTCAAAACTAAGACAAATGTGAAGTTTGGTTCCGATCGGACACTTGTTCACGTACCTCCTATACAAAAAGATCAAAAATATTTTATTGCATAAAAGGATGAAATAACACAAATAGTTTGTATGGTTTTGTATGGTTAGATATGTTGACCAAGTAATGAGCCAAAATTTTGAGACCCAAGTTGGATCGGAACCATACTGACAAGCCTCTAAAATTGGTGCCCTTGGCCATTCTATCTTTTTTAGAATTTTGACTCGTTTTGTGTAATAAATTTGTTTTATATTTGTTGTTAGCTTTCAACTCAAAAATTTTAGAAAATTAACAAAACTTTCTAAAGAAATAAACGTTTGACGAAATTTTGTATAGAAATAAAATTTTGATATAATTTTCTAAAGAAATAGAATTTTGACAAAAATTTCCATAGAAATAAAATTTCGACAATATTTTCTATAGAAATAAAATTAAAAAAAATCTTTTCCTCTGTTAGCTAAGCTACTCTTGTAGATCAAAACAACCAATATGATTGAAGTACAAACTAGCAATAACAAAACAAAACGAATGAAGTAAGAGGAAGCATGCTCAAAATAAACCCAGCCAACTGCACTCAAATCGATGATTTGAAATTGGCAAAGGAAAAGAGAAATATTCGTACAGTTTTTTTTTCAGCAAAAGCCGACTATAATAAACCTTTCTTCGGAAAGTTCAAATGTGGTTTAATTTGAGTTTGGCGAACTACCAGAATTTTTTGATAATTGCTTGATAGTTTTGGATGCTGATGGGGATTGTGGTAATTCCGAAACGTGCGTCCATCCAACCATCTTGCAGTCTATAGGGCTTTGCCCAAATAAATTTGACAAACATTCTTTTCCTCTGTTGGTTAAGCTACAACAGGTAGTTTAGTCAATGCAATGTTTTTAAGGCTGAGATCAAAACAACAAATATGATTGAAGTACAAACCAACAATAACAAAACAAATCGAAAAAAATTCTATGGAAATAAAATTTTGACAAAATTTTCTATAGAAATAAAATTAAAAAATCTAGAGAAATAAAATTTTGACAAAATTTTCTATAGAAATAAAATTTAAAAAAAAAAACCAAATTGAAAAATTGTATTTCTGTAGAAATAAAATTTTGACATAATTTTCTATAGAAATAACATTTTGGCAAAATTTTCTACAGAAATAAAATTTTGACAAAATTTTCTATAAAAATAAAATTTTGACAAAACAAAATTAAAAATATGTATTTTAATAGAAATAATATTTTGACATAATTTTCCGTAGAAATAAAATTTTGACAAAATTTTCTATAGAAATAAAATTTTGACAAAATAAAATTTTGACATAATTTTCCATAGAAATAAAATGTTGACAAAATTTTCTGTAGAAATAAAATTTTTACAAAATTGACATAGAAACAAAATTTTGACATAATTTTCCATAGAAATAACATTTTGACAAGATTTTCTATAGAAATAAAATTTTGACAAAATTTTTTATAAAAATAGAATTTTGACAAAATTTTCTATAGAAATAAATTTTTTTCAAGATTTTCTTTAGAAATAAAATTTTGACAAAATTTTCTAAAGAAATAAAATTTTGACAAGATTTTCTATGGAAATAAAATTTTAACAAAATTTTCTATGCAAATATTTTTTTTCCAAATTTTCTATAGAAATAAAATTTTGACAACATTTTCTATGGAAATAAAAATTTGACAAAATTTTCTATGCAAATAATTTTTTTTTCCAAATTTTCTATAGAAATAAAATTTTGACATTTTCTATGGAAATAAAATTTTAACAACATTTTCTATGGAACTAAAATTTTGACAAAATTTTCTATATAAATAAAATTTTGCAAACATTTTTTATAGAAATAAAATTTTGCAGAAATTTTCTATAGAAAAAAAATGTTTGACAAAATTTTTTAGAAATAAAATTTTAACAAATTTTCTATAGAAATAAAATTTTGACAAGATTTTCTATATACATACAATTATGACAACATTTTATATAAAACTAGAATTTTGACAAAATTTTTTACAGAAATAAAATTTTTTCAAAATTTTCGTTAGAAATAAAATTTTTACAAAATTTTCTATAGAAAAAAAAATGTTGACAAAATTTCCATAGAAACAAAATTTTGACAAAATTTACTATAGAAATAAAATTAAAAAAAAAATCTATAGAAATAAAATTTTGACAAAATTTTCTATAGAAATGAAATTTTTACAAAACAAAATTGTATTTCTGTAGAAATAACATTTTGACATAAATTTCCATAGAAATAAAATTTTGACATAATTTTCTATAGAAATAAAATTTTGGCAAAATTTTCTACAGAAATAAAATTTTGACAAAACAAAGTTGAAAATATGTATTTCGATAGAAATAAAATTTTGACATAATTTTCCATAGAAATAAAATTTTTACAAAATTTTCTATAGAAATAAAAGTTTGACAAAACAAAATTGAATTGTATTTCTATAGAAATAAAATTTTGACATAATTTTCCATAGAAATAAAATTTTGACAAAATTTTCTATAGAAATAAAATTTTTACAAAATTTCCATAGAAACAATATTTTGACATAATTTTCCATAGAAATAAAATTTTGACAAGATTTTCTATAGAAATAAAATTTGACAAAATTTTATATAAAAATAGAATTTTGACAAAATTTTCTACAGAAATGACATTTTTTCAAAATTTTCTTTAGAAATAAAATTTTTACAAAATTTTCTATAGAAATAAAATGTTGACAAAATTTCCATAGAAACACAAACTTTGACAAAATTTACTATAGAAATAAAATTTTGACAATATTTTCTATAGAAATAAAATTTTGACAAAATTTTCTATAGAAATAATATTTTTTGAAAAATTTCTTTAAAAATAAAATTTTGAAAAAACTTTCTATATAAATAAAATACTGATGAAGTTTTCTATACAAATAAAATTTTGATAAAATTTTCTAAAAAGAATTAAATGTTGACAAAATTTTCTATAGAAATAATATTTTATTAAAATTTTCTTAAGAAATAAAATTTTGATGAAATTTTCTATAGAAATAAAATTTTGACAAAATTTTCTATAGAAATAAAATTTTGACAAAAAATTTCTATAGAACTAAAATTTTGACATAAATTTTTCATAGAAATAAAATATTGACTAATTTTTCTAAGAAATAAAATTTTGCAAAATAAGATTTTTTGTTTGGTAGTTTTTTGGTAAAATTTTGTGCAAATATTGGTAGATTATTTTGAATCGAGTGGCAACCGTGATTACAAGTCCTCAAAGTGTCACTAAGATAGCCAACAAGGCAAATGTATTAGAATTGAAAAAATAATGAATAAATAACGCCAATTTCTAAAGTTTAGAAAATTGTTTTTTTGTGGATGGAAGTTAAGAACAAAAATAAACCAAAATCAAAAACGCAAACCTCGTAAAATTTACATAAAACGTTGTTATAGGTTAGGTTGGATGGCAGACCGATGTATCAGGCTCACTTAGACTATTCAGTCCATTGTGATACCACATTGGTGAACTTGTCTCTTATCACTGAGTTCTGCCCGATTCTATGTTAAGCTCAATGACAAGGGACCTCTTTTTATAGCCGAGTCCGTACGGCGTTCCACATTGCAGTAAAACCACTTAGAGAAGCTTTGAAACCCTCGGAAATGTCACCAGCATTACTGAGGTGGGATAATCCAACGCTGAAAAACTTTTTGGTGTTCGGTCGAAGCAGGAATCGAACGCACGACCTTGTGTATGCAAGGCGGGCATGCTAACAATTGCACCACGGTGTCTCCCTCGTTGTTATAAATGAGGGATTATTACCAAAAATATCCTCCAAAAGAAAAAATATTTTAAGAATATTTCTAATCAATTTTTTTGTTCAATAGTGTGAGAGCAAAATTGAGAGATATAATTTTTTTGGCATCCTCTGTAAATTATCCTTTTTGGGAATTTTAAAAAATTTTCAAAATTTTAGTTTGCTTAAATTTATTTAGTTTTGGGTTTTTGGTTCAAAAGCTACCATCAATATCTACATAAAATATTTAACTTGGCTTAAATCGGACCATTCGTTCTTTTACAGCATACATTTTCGACTAAAAAGATAAAAATTCAAATATTTTTTAAAAATAGTTCTAGTCTCTTCTAGCAAAATGTTTTTGCCGCTTTCGAAGCCTTGTGTATCGGAGGGTTTAAATTTGTTTCCATAGACAAGAAAAAGATTTTTCCGTGAAGAATATTGTAACACTGACTATTTCATAACATCTAGATTCTTTGACAAATTCAAAACATAGTTGGAAATTGTTTTTTTTTTTTTTTTTTTTAATTTTTTTTTAACAAAATAGACATATGTCTGATAAAAATGGAACAGCAAAAAACACAAACTAGAAACGACATCATTATCAGCAGTGTAAACATCTAATGAGCTTCTACACCTTGGAGATAAGTTGGAGGTGTTTACTTAATAGAATAACATGGACATAATTCGCATTCAAGTTTTGAGATAAGTCATAGACGCCTTTTAGTTGATGGCTATCAACATCTTGATATGTGACAAGTAAATAAATGCATGCAAGATAGCATTATTGGAAAAGGCGAAGAAAGAGATATTTGATTCAAAAAGGAACGCAACTGTATCCAGAGAAGCAATATGTTCACCTGCTCTAGAAAAATGTTTTTTTTGAACGGTGAACATATAACATGTTTGTCTAAACCATTATAATTTTCTCTAATATTAGATATCTGATTTCGACAACCATTTTATGTTTGACGAGAAAACATTATTCTTTCGGTAAAAATATTCCATGTTCCTCGTCCAATAATAACATTTAGCTCTAGAAGGAGGATCATATTCCTTCTCTAAGTGCTCTTACACAGTAAAAAATGGGTAAGTTGCCATTTTATGTTTGACGAGAAAAGAAAAAGTTTTCTGCAAAAATATTCCATGTTCCTCCTCCTCTAGGAGGAGGATCATATTCCTTCTCTACGTGCTCTTACTCAGTAAAAAATGGGTAAGTTACCATACCCCCAGTTACCTCTCCTCCAAACTGAACTGTGGCCACATATGGTTGTCATGCTTGGTGGGCAATCGTGAGTCACCAAAATCGTATGTCTAGAATAAATAGGACTGTACTTATTTATATGACAGCCGCTATGAGAACCACAGCCACTGCCGCTTTGCACGCAGAGAAGGAATATGATCACCTCAACCGTGTTTCAAGAGCAAAATGTTATTTTTGGATGGTGACCATGTAACATGTTTATGGCAAAAATGTTCTTTTCTCGCCAAAAATAATATGCTTGCCGAAATCAGACACATAACCTCCGAGAAAATAACATTGTTGCGACAAACATGTTACATGGTCACCATTCAAAAATAACATTTTGCTCTTGAAACTTGGTTGAGGTGATCATATTCCTTCTCTGGGTGTGGAGGTATTGATGGGAGTTTGCCCACTCGATTTACCCGTAAGGAAAACAGCAGTGTTGACACTTATGAGGAGAGTACTGCCTGCAGGCATACGGAAATCATTGCCGGGCATTATAGAGAGACAGTCGTTTATCATCACAAGCCGACACATATTATACCAAGTATGGAGGAGTGGGGAGACAAGAGGATACCCTTCGCAACATGTTTACGAACGGCATTTATTGCAGTGAACTGAGAACACAGGAGTCTTATACGTTGAATAGTGATTGCAGTATTTTTTTTGGCGGACACTTCTGCGATCACAAAAGCTACTGAGTCACTGTTGATGAGGCTGTTATTCTGAAGCGATATCAGCTTCTTCATCGATATCCAAGTAGCTATAACATAAAAGCCTTATGCAGAGCTGGCCAAAGGTCCAAAGTAGTCAGCTGCTGTCGTAGAGAACTCAAGGTTCTCACTGAACAGTATATAACTCTGTGCTGGGTACCTGGGCACTGTGGAATAATAGAGAATGAGCATGCGGATGTGGAACGAATAATGTCCTAGCGGACGTTTTTCCTCCACTATCTTCTTATCTTTACAGGATAGAAGCAAATATGATGAACTATGGCGTAGACTTTCGGTCGTTTCGGAAGGCTGCGAGCAAACCAAGTTGATATAGGACGAAAAGAACCGAAGAAACTGCGAAATTTTAATGTCAAGAAACAGAGAGGAATTGCGGCATTTTATTGGCATCATAACAGGACATTAAACACTTGGGAAACACATGGTAAGAATAGGCCTTAAAGATGATGACATCTGTAGATGGTGTCTGGACCCGGACACCTGTGCCAGTGTCCAGTATTATCCTTTAAAAGAAACAATTTTCAATCTCAATTTTCTTTCAGGCTCTCACTGATCTGCGGGAGTGCCGGAAATAACATCAAATTTTGTAATCAGTTTAGATTTCTTCGAATTGGCTACCTTTCGCCCGAATTATGGCCGACAAAGCCATCACTTGCTGCCCGAAAAAGTGGCACTTTGAGATCTGGTGGCCATCGTGGGGTAGAAATGAAGCGAGGAACATCCTTTTTAGACCATTCTTGGTTGACGCGTGCTGAATCCGTTTGGAATGTCAATTATTTGTGACCGAAATCTTTGTCTGCCCAGGACTTCAATACTGTCATTAGGGCATTTTCCCTATAATATTCCCGATAATTTTGACCCCACGTTCGATAAATACGAACGGTGAACGACCATCTGCCGTTACAGCGGCCCACGTGACCACCGTGGACGGCGCTTGTGTTCTGAAGGCCAATCGAAGGCGTCCATAAAATGATCAATTTGGAATGGCTTCTCATTGGAGAAAATCAAATTCGGTAACTGGTCAATTTTGTGCAAGCAACACAAATCCTTGTCTCTGTCCAGTCTAACTTTTTGTGCATTGGTAAGCTTTTGCACTTTTTGGAACTTCAATATGACTTTAGTCCATATAATTATTCAATATAGTTTCATTCTTTCCTTCCTTCCTGCTTTAATTTGGTTATGCCATGATTTACATTGGTTGGAAATTAAAATAAAATTTCTAACAGAATTAAATATTATTAGAATTATAATTATCAATTAAAGGTTTTGCACATTACTCTTAATGGCGACATTAAATTTGAGATTAAAGATCAAAAAAATTATTCAACAGCATGTCCGCACGCTGTGTGTTTGTATTTGCATATAAAGTGACAATTGAAATTTGCTATAATCTTTAAAACAAATTGCGTATATTTTTGTCGTTAAACATCTTGGGGAGTCGTTGGCCCCACCGTATGACGATTAGGTCAAAAATTGCTACGTATATAGATTTTAACAAAACAAATAATTATAAGAAGAATTAATTTGCGATTTGTTTGAAATTGTAAACAACATAAAAATTTCAACTCAATTAGAAACATAAAATAAAAAAAAATGTTTAGATTTTAAAAATTATAGACTCTCTTCTAGGAAAGCGCATGGAAAAGAAAAGGTTCTGAGAGTTCAGTTAAACGAAAATTTTTAAATTAATAAAAATTACAAATTTAAAAATTGTGATATTACGCATTAACGTTTCCAAGGAGTCAACACAGGATGGCTGATATGTATTGCAATAAACTTTTGGTAGCTATAATTTCCAAAAAGCTTGTCTGACAGCTGACAGAAGATTAATCTACTTTTCAACTTTGAGTAAGATTGTTTAATAAATAGGGGTTTTTGGCCACAAACATATTATTTTCTTCTAAAATATTTGTCGCAATCAAATACATAGTGAATACATATATTCACCGTCCAAAAATAATATTTAGGAGCTAACAATATTTCTTCTCTGGGTGTAACAATTCAGATTTTGAAGCAAATACAAGACCACCTCTCAATATTTTTTTCATTGTGGTAAGCTAGCCGCTTGTTTAACTTTTAAATTGTGTTTCAGCCAAAATTAAAACAGTTTAAAATGTTTCGGTAAACAGTGACCCTCTGTTGACAATTGACGTTCACGTATTCTGCACTGGAAAAAATCTTGACCTAATATGAAAGATAATGCAACCTAAATTTTGGGACATGCCATCTATACAACATCAAAGACGAATATCAGTAAAATAAAGAAATTTTAATTAAATGAAGGGAGCCACCCACTATGGAAATAAAATTTTAACAAAATTTTCTATAGAAATAAAATTTTGATAAAATTTTCTGCAGAAATATATTTTTGGCAAAATTTTCTGCAGAAATATAATTGTGGAAAAATTTCTGCAGAAATAAAATTTTGATAAAATATTGACAAAATTTTCTATGGAAATAAAATTTTGACAAAATTTTCTATGGAAATAAAATTTTGACAAAATTTTCTATAGAAATAAAATTTTGACAAAATTTTCTGTGGAAATAAAATTTTGACAAAATTTTCTATAGAAATAAAATTTTGACAAAATTTTCTGTGGAAATAAAATTTTGCAAACATTTTCTATATAAATAAAATTTTGCAAAAATTTTCTATGACAATACAATTTGAACAAAATTTTCTATGAAAATTAAATTTTGACAAAATTTTCTGCAGAAATGAAATTTTCTAAAAAATTAAAATTTTGCAACAATTTTCTATAGAAATAAAATTTTGCAAAAATTATCTATAGAAAAAAATGTTTGACAAAATTTTCTATAGAAATAAAAATTTGACAAAATTTTCTATGGAAATACATTTTTCCCCAAATTTTCTATAGGAATAAAATTTTGACAAAATTTTCTATATAAATAAAATTTTGACAAAATTTTCTATATAAATAAAAGTTTGCAAAAATTTCTATATAAATAAAATTTTGCAAAAATTTTCTGTGAAAATAAAATTTTGACACAATTTTCTGCAGAAATGAAATTTTCCTAACAATTTTTATAGAAATAAAATTTCGCAAAAATTTTTATAGAAATAAAATTTTGCAAAAATTTTCTATAGAAAAAATTTTTTTATAGAAATAAAATTTTGGCAAAATTTTCTACAGAAATACAAGTTTGACAAAATTTTTTATAGAAATAAAATTTTGACAACATTTTATTTCTATAGAAATAAAATTTTGTCACCATTTTCGATAGAAATAAAATTTTGACAAAATTTTCTATAGAAATAAAATTTTGCAAAAATTTTCTAAGAAATAAAATTTTTCATAAAATAAAATTTTGACAAAATTTTCTATGGAAATATTTTTTTTCCAAATTTTCTATAGAACTAAAATTTTGACAACATTTTCAATAGAAATAAAACTTTGCAAAAATTTTTTATAGAAATAAAATTTTCCAAAATTTTTTTACAGAAATACAAGTTTGACAAAATTTTTTATTGAAATAAAATTTTGACAAAATTTTCTATAGATATAAAATTTTTTATAAAAATAAAAGTTTTACAAAATTCTTTATGGAAATAAAATTATGACAGAATTTTCTATAGAAATAAAATTTTGACAAAATTTTCTATAGAAATAAAATGTTGACAAAATTTTCTATTGAAATAAAATTTTAACAAAATTTTCGATAGAAATAGAATTTTGCCAAAATTGTCAATATAAATAAAATTTTGCAAAAATTTTCTAAAAAAAATGTTTGCAAAAATTTTCTATAGAAATAAAATTTTGCAAAAATTTTCTATAGAAGAAATGTTTGACAAAATTTTCTATACAAATAATTTTTTTTCCAAATTTTCTATGGAAATAAAATTTTGACAACATTTTCTATAGAAATAAAATTTTGACAAAATTTTCTATGCAAATAATTTTTTTTCCAAATTTTCTATAGAAATAAAATTTTGACAACATTTTCTATGGAAATAAAAATTTTGACAACATTTGCAATTGAACTAAAATTTTGAAAACATTTTCTATAGAAATAAAATTTTGCAAACATTTTTTATAGAAATAAAATTTTGCAAAAATTTTCTATAGAAAAAAATGTTTGACAAAATTTTCTAGGAAATAAAATTTTGCAAAAATTTTCTATAGAAATGAAATTTTGACAAAATTTTCTATGGAGACAATTTTTTTCGAAATTTTCTATAGAGCTAAAATTTTGACAAAAATTTCTATAGAAATAAAACTTTGCAAAAATTTTTAATAGAAATAAAATTTCCCAAAAATTTTTTATAGAAATAAAATTTTCCAAACATTTTCTATAGAAAAAAATGTTTGACAAAATTTTTTATAGAAATAAAATTTTGACAAAATTTTCTATAGAAATACAATTTTAACAAAATTTTATATAGAATTAAAATTATGACAGAATTTTCTATAGAAATAAATTTTGACAAAATATTCTATAGAAATAAAATTTTGACAAAATTTTCTATAGAAATAAAATTTTGACAAAATTTTCTGCAGAAAAAATTTTGACAAAATATTCTATAGAAATAAAATTTTGACAGAATTTTCTAGAAAAATAATTTTTTTCCAAATTTTCTATAGAAATAAAATTTTGACAACATTTTCTATGGAACTAAAATTTTGCAAACATATCTATAGAAATAAAATTTTGCAAAAATTTTCTATAGAAAAAAATGTTTGGCAAAATTTTTTTTAGAAATAAAATTTTGACAAAATTTTCTATAGAAATAAAATTGTGACAACATTTTCTATAGAAATAAAATTTTGACAACATTTTCTATGGAAATAAAATTTTGACAAAATTTTCTATGCAAATAATTTTTTTCCCAAATTTTCTATAGAAATAGAAATTTGACAAAATTTTTCTATAGAAATAAAATTTTGACAAAATTTTTCTATAGAAATAACATTTTGACAAAATTTTTCAATATAAATAAAAATTTGCAAACATTTTTTATAGAAATAAAATTTTGACAAAATTTTCTATAGAAATAAAATTTCGACAAAAAGTTCTATAGAAATAAAATGTTGACAAAATTTTCAATAGAAATAAAATTTTAACAAAATATTTCATAAAAATAAAATTTTCACAAAATAACATTTTTTGTTTGGTAGATTTATAGTAAAATTTTCTTCAAATTTTAGTAGTAAATTCCATAATGCCCAATCAACATCAATTAAATTTTTAATTGAATCAATTAAAAAATTTTGAAACTTGCTAATGTAATCAATTAATTTTTTTAATTAATTTTAAATTAAAAATATTATATCCAATTAAAACTGTCATACTATCATTTTCGTGATTGAATACATATTAATTAAGAAATTAATTGAATCAATTAATTTCGTTATTGAATCAGAAAAAAAATTGTTTTTGTATAATTAAATGAAGGTTCATAATTTTAGCTATTAAAAAATGTGTCATTACATTGTGGACACAAATCTTGGAAGCATATTTAGTTAAAGTCAAAGTAAGGCAAATTTCCTTAAATTAATGAATAAGTGATATATTGAATGTTGGGATGAAAATTAGAAAAAAAAGTTTCAATTATATGGTATGGTAGGGTATTACATCTTTGGTTTAAAGCTTTTGTATATTATTAAGAAAATATTTTTTACTCTGAAGTATCTGTTATAACTTTGATTTTTAAATGGACGTAGATTAGGACGGTAATAGAAAACTAAAATTCAGTGACTGAGATCTGTATCCTAATTTTAATTTTATCGAGCTTAAATTTAAAGAAAACTTCCTAAAAACTGTCTTTATTGCCTCAGAATCAAAAGCAAAGTTCTTAAGGGAAAGTCAAAATCTTTGTCTACTGTATTAACCAGCAAATTCGATCATGCTAAAACCAACTGTTACTCGCTATGGCTTACCAGACCCATGACTCAGTGGCAGAAAGGTTTACTTACCTAAAAAAAAAAAACAAAGAAAAATAATTGAATATTAGTATGATTTTATATAAAAAGATAGATTTGAAACGAAAAAATATCATTGCATTATACATAGTACTTTCAGATAAATCTACAGTGAAACCTCTCAGAAGTGGACACTCACGGTCGCCAAAATTTTTTCCTAATTTGGAAGGTGTCTACTTATGAGAGGTTAATTCCGCAAACGTCTCTCGAAAATTATCCACTTTTAAGAGACGTCCGTTTTTCACAGTGTCTAAGTTTGAGAGGTTTCACTGTATATATTTACTTTTTCTAATGGAAAATATAGATTTTAATTCGAATTTTCTATTTTTCCCATTTAATGGAAATTTTAATTCTTACATTACCATAACTCTATTGAAATCTAGAGTTCCCGCATTTGGGTTGATAATTAAAGATAATATTCATTTACCTCAACAGTGCATTGTATGAATCTACACTCAAAAAAAAGTGAACTCTCTATTTCACTAAAGCCAATTTAACTTTATATTAGTTCATAGAATCATTATGTTTGGAAAAAGTTTACTTTACTCAAATAATTTTTTGCGTACGTTAGTTAAATGAACTAAAACACAGGAAAAAAATATACAAAAATAAAGCATAAAGGTTTCCTAATTTCGTATTTCTCACAAAATAGTTCATTATTTCTTTAAATTTGTAAATTTTACCAAAAATGTGTCCATCATGAACTTCGTATGGCACTAAAGACATTCTTGCAATTTTTAACTCCAAGATTTCTCTTAAAACTACAAAATTTTCTTTAACAAGTGCAAAAACTTAGTTATGTCTAATAAATTTTCTTGAATTTGTCGAAAAATATTTACTTATTTTTATCATATCGGAGTGATGCCAGCGCTTGTAATACTGTTTGGTTAAAATTTTCTAAAAAAATTCAAAATTTTCTAAAATTAATGGAAAGTTATCTTTCCTGGTGGGTTCACTGTTTTTTCAGTGTATCTTATCTAAAAAAACATATAGACTTGGTCACCGATACAAGAGGGCAACATTGGCTAAACAAAAAAAAAAAAATGGTATAGAAGAAAAAACACCTCTGAATATGAAACATCAGTAGACTGTTGGTGGTGACGACGTAGTTTCATGATAAGATATTCAGCAAAGTAAACTACAGCTAAACACACAAAAGAAATAAAACAAAAGCTAAGCAAAAAATACACAATGGAACAGTGGAAAAAGATCACTTGCATATAAATATGCTGAACTCCTAATACTTTAAATGAAAAACTATATTGGCAAAAGTTAGCCAATATTTGCAAATTTTTGCTTAAATATTTTTAATCTACGTTTTGAAGTTTATTTTGCAGATGTTAAAATTAATTGATGAAGGTGGTTATGTTCACGGCCTTGAATGGTATCTTAAAAAGTATACAAAAAGCTATTTTACATTAATACACAAACAAAAAAATTAGAAAAAAAATAATGTCGATTTAAGTAAAAAAATATTATTGCCAAGCCAACAAAAAAGTTAAATTTCTATTTCGTATGAGATGTTTTCTCTCGCTGTCTTTTCCTGCCTTACCTCTTTACAAATAGTCAAATTTTAGGTACTGCCTTATTATTCTCAATAGCCAAACATTAACTTAGGTTAGGTGGCAGCCCGATGTATCAGGCTCACCAAAGATAATTGAGAAGAAGATGCAGTCTTGTCATAGCAAAACTGAAGCACCAGAGGACTCTGCCAACAAAATATCATAAAGTTTGCGTCGACGTGTCTCTCAAATGTACTGTCGTTTGCGTCGGAAAATATCATAACATTTGTGTTTTTCATAAATTTCTGAATAAAAATCCACAAAAGCAGTACCAAAACGATTGTAGAAAATTAAAATAAAACGTATGTATATTTTAAAGCAAATATTCATGATGATTTTATGTGAATATTGCCGTTTAAATTTTTTCCTGGGCAGGGCTGCTTTGACAAATAAAACAATTTTTTTCTCATAGCCCTCTACACCTTGACATTTGTCTTCTCTTGATAAGAGCACAATGCTCAATCTTGTTATACTCAATTATCTTTGGGCTCACTTAGACTATTCAGTCCATTGTGATACCACAGTGGTGAACTTCTCTCTTATCACTGAGTGCTGCCCGATTCCGTGTTAAGCTCAATGACAAGGGATCTAATTTTTATAGCCGACTCCGAACGGCGTTCCACATTGCAGTGAAAGCACTTAGAGAAGCTTTGAAACACTCAGAAATGTCACCAGCATTACTGAGGTGGGATAATCCACCGCTGAAAAACTTTTTGGTGTTCGATCGACGACCTTGTGCATGCAAGGCGGGCATGCTAATCATTGCACCACGGTGGCTCCCCACCATAAATTTGTTTGAATTAAAAATTATTTTCAATTAATTTCATATTTGACTTTGTGTTTTTAGTTCGATTGCTTGAAATAATTTTTTATTTAAAAATTAAAAAAAAAAACGATCACTCCTTTTAACTGATTTAATATTTCGAGTTTGATTAAAAAGTTAATTGTATCAATTAATTGTTTAATTAAAAAATTTAAAAAATTTCAATCACTGACTTAATTAATTTAATGCTTCCTATCTTGATTAAAAAGTCAATTGTATCAATTAATTTAAAATTTTTCAAATTCAGTTATGTTTTTTTTCTGTGTAGGAAAAGGTCTTAAACGCAAATACAAATCTGGCACGATACCATTGTCAAATCCCAATCAAATCCCAGAATTTGAAAATAGGCCCCACTAGAAAAGGAAACAGAATCCAAAAAATTAGGGTTTATTTTCATTTGAATTATTTGGGTTTATTTTAATAATGCAAATGGACCCCAAAAAATAAAATGAAGTTGCTCCCCAAGAAACATAAAAAAATTAAAAAGTCAAGTGTATGAATTAATTTATCAACTGAAAAATTTTTCAACTTCAATTAATTTTTTTTCACTGAAAAAAAATATTGTCGTGAGGTCAAGGATTTCATGTCTTTAAAATACGAATGCAAATTTTGCTTAGCATAGAAGACGCATTTCTCTAGTATAAAGTTTTTTTCCTTGACCAAAAGTCGATAAACTTTTCAATGAAGTCGTATTGTCCTTATAATTAAGTGATTTGATTTAAAAATGGATATCATAACATGAAAGAAAAAATGTTTGGGCTAAGGTCAACTTGACTTTAATAATTTAGAAAAAATCTTTAAATTTAATGAAATTGTCTTTAAATTTGTTGTCTTTTTGCATCTTGACTACAAAGCAAAAAATCGTTCAAATATAGGACATGTTTTTCAACACTTTATTTTAAAGACGTTTTTTACTTGAAACACAGCATAATTTCTACTAGAAGTCGAGTCTTAATTTGGAAAATAAAGTCGTCGTTAAGTTGTTTTTAAAGGACTTTGATAGCATATGAAGAAAAAAAGCTGAAAAAGGGAAAAATTAAAATTTGCTTCCTAGAAGCAAGTACACAAAACTCGATTTTAAAAGAGAATTGTGTCTTAAAAGTATCCTTACTTGTATTCTCCGCTTCTTTGGCTCGGAATCAATACCAAATTTTTTAAAGTAAAGACAAAATCTTTGGAACCGGGTATGCTTTTTTTTCAGTGTTAATTCGAAATATTTTGGTGATATTTTTTTCTGTGTAGGAGAAAGTCTTAAACGCAAATGCAAATCTGGTACGATACAATGCTATCAAGGACAACAAAAGTATGTATTAAATCAAACAAGTATATACGGCCGCAAATTCGGCCAGGCCGAATCTTATGTACCCACCACCATGGATTGCGTAGAAACTTCTACGAAAGACTGTCATCCACAATCGAATTACTTGGGTTGTGGTATCTTAAAACTTCTTATTCCTGCATGGTTGTTGGATACCATATACTAACATCACGTACCAAATTTCAACCGAATGGGAAGAATTTTGCTCTTCCAAGGGGCTCTGGAGGTCAAATCTGGGGATCGGTTTATATGGGGCCTATATATAATTATGGACCGATATCGACCAATTTTTGCATGGGAGTTTGAGGCCATATATTAACACCACGCACCAAATTTCAACTGAATCAGATGAATTTTGGTCTTCCAAGAGGTTCCGGAGGTCAAATCTGGTGATCGGTTTATATGGGGGCTATATATAATTATGAACCGATGTGGACCAATTTTTGCATGGTTGTTAGAGACCATATACTAACATCACGTACCAAATTTCAGCCGGATCGGATGAAATTTGCTTCTCTTAGGGGCCTCGCAAGCCAAATCGGGGGATCGGTTTATATGGGGGCTATATATAATTATGGACCGATGTGGACCAATTTTTGCATGGTTGTTCGAGACCATATACCAACACCATGTACCAAATTTCAACCGGATCGGATGAAATTTGCTTCTCTTAGAGACCTCGCAAGCCAAATCGGGGGATCGGTTTATATGGGGGCTATATATAATTAAGGACCGATGTGGACCAATTTTTGCATGGTTCTTAGAGACCATATACTGACACCATGTACCAAATTTCAGCCGGATCGGATGAAATTTGCTTCTCTTAGGGGCCTCGCAAGCAAAATCGGGGGATCGGTTTATATGGGGGCTATATATAATTATGAACCGATGTGGACCAATTTTTGCATGATTGTTAGAGACCATATACTAACACCATGTACCAAATTTCAGCCGGATCGGATGAAATTTGCTTCTCTTAGAGGCCTCGCAAGCCAAATTTTGGGGTCCGTTTATATGGGGGCTATACGTAAAAGTGGACCGATATGGCCCATTTGCAATACCATCCGACCTACATCAATAACAACTACTTGTGCCAAGTTTCAAGTCGATAGCTTGTTTCGTTCGGAAGTTAGCGTGATTTCAACAGACGGACGGACGGACGGACGGACGGACGGACGGACATGCTCAGATCGACTCAGAATTTCACCACGACCCAGAATATATATACTTTATGGGGTCTTAGAGCAATATTTCGATGTGTTACAAACGGAATGACAAAGTTAATATACCCCCCATCCTATGGTGGTGGGTATAAAAAGAGCGATCCAATACGTATATAATTCAGTTTGACAAAGTAGACATAAAATTTTCTACAAAAATAAAATTTTAACAAAATTTTCTATAGAAATAAAATTTTCACAAAATTTTCTATAGAAATAAACTTTTGACAAAATTTTCTATAGAAATAAAATCTTGGTACATTATTTTTGGCTCGAGTGGCAACCATGATTATGAACTGAATAAAATTTGAACAAAATTTTCTATAGAAATCAAATTTTGACAATGATGAAAATTTTATTATGAACCGAATAAAATTTTAACAAAATTTTCTCTAGAAATAAAATCTTGACAAAATTTTCTATAGAAATAAAATTTTGGTAGACTATTTTTGGCTCTAGTGGCAACCATGATTATGAACCGATATGGAGCAATTTTTGTGTGATTGGACCAATTTTGGTATGGTTGTTAGCGACCATATACTAACACCATGTTCCTAATTTGAACCGGATCGGATGAATTTTGCTCCTCCAAGAGGCTCCGGAGGTCAAATCTGGAGAACGTTTTATATGGGGGCTATATATAATTATGGACCGATATTGACCAATTCTGGCACGCTTGTTAAAGATCATATACTAACACCATGTTCCAAATTACAACCGGATTGGATGAAATTTGCTTCTCTTGGAGACTTCGCAAGCCAAATCTGGGGATCGGTTTATATGGGGGCTATATATAATTATTGACTGATGTGGACCAATTTTTGCATGGTTGTTAGAGACCATATACCAACATCATGTACCGAATTTCAGCCGGATCGGATGAAATTTGCTTCTCTTTGAGGCTCCGCATGCCAAATCTAGGGATCGGTTTATATGGGGGCTATATATAATTATGGACCGATGTGGACCAATTATTGCGTGATTGTTAGAGACCATATACTAACACCATGTACCAAATTTCAGACGGATCGGATAAAATATGCTTCTCTTAGAGGCTCCACAAGCCAAATCTGGGGATCGGTGTATATGGGGGCTATATATAATTAAGGACCGATATGGACCAATTTTTGCATGGTTGTTAGAGACCATATACAAACACCTTGTACCGAATTTCAGCCGGATCGGATGAAATATGCTTCTGTTAGAGGCTCCACAAGCCAAATCTGAGGGTCCCTTTATATGGGGCTATACGTAAAAGTGGACCGATATGGCCCATTTTCAATACCATCCGACCTACATCGATAACAACGACTTGTGCCAAGTTTCAAGTCGATAGCTTGTTTCGTTCGGAAGTTAGCGTGATTTCAACAGACGGACGGACGGACGGACATGCTTAGATCGACTCAGAATTTCACCAGGACACAGAATATATATACTTTATGAGGTCTTAGAGCAATATTTCGATGTGTTACAAACGGAATGACAAAGTTAATATACCCCCATCCTATGATGGAGGGTATAAAAATAGGGTTTAATTTCATTTGAATTATTTGGGTTTATTTTCATAATGCAAATGGACCCCAAAAAATAAAATGAAGTTGCTCCCCAAGAAACATAAAAAATTAAATAGTCAATTGTATCAATTAATTTATTAACTGAAAAATTTTTCAACTTCAATTAATTTTTTAATTCGAAATATTTTGGTGATATTTTTTTCTGTATAGGAAAAAGTCTTAAACGCAAATGCAAATGCGGTACGATACAATGCTATTCAGGACAACAAAAGTCTGTATAGTTTCCACCATTGTCAAATCCCAGAATTTGAAAATAGGTCCCACTAGAAAAGGAAGCAGAAAAAAAATCAAATGTGGGGTTTATTTTTGATTGAAATATTGGGGTTTATTTTCATAATGCAAATGGGCCCCAAAAAATAAAATGAAGTTGCTCCCCAAGAAACATAAAAAAATTGTTTTGGTTTTTGCATATAATTTTTTGGGGTCCAATATACCGCCCCAAATCAAATTCCAATTCAATAAATTTGCGTAAAAAAATTGTGTATAATTTCTGTTTTTTTTAGTTCATTAAACTGAAGTACACAAAAAAATATTAAAGTCAAGAAAATATTGTCATATTGGAGAAATTTTATCTAAAACATAATAATTTTCACGAACATGGATTTTAATTGGCTCTAATGCCTTGCAGGGTTCACTTTGTGTTAGAGTATTAGCCATAAAATTAAAAAAAAATAATATGTTATTATTTATTAGATTTTTTTTTACCGCAGAAAAAAAATAAAACAAACAAACTTTTTTACTGCGAAAAAAATGTCCAAAAAGTTCGTTTGATCAAAATTACGTTTTGTTGCATGTAGTTTCTTGCTACATGTCGCGAATTTTGCTTAAATCAGCCCAGATTGAGATATACAAACCTCGACCCCGCCCGACTTTAGACTTTCCTTAATTGTTTTTTTTTTTTTTTTGGGTGGGGGGGGATCTGTAGGTAGCCATAAATACTACAGAGAATTGTTTTATTTATTTATATACATTTTTTTTTCTCAAAACCAAACAACGCTGTATGGCAGTGCAAAAAAAAAACTAACCGCAATAAACTAAAGAATTTAAAAACCATAGGAGCTATAACTAAATAATGAATGTATGAATTTGTCAGAAATGGTCTATAAATATAAAACTTATAGCGTATAAATTTTGAGCAACTCGTTAAAAGTGAAATGCAAAGAGAATTAAATGACTTTTTATTGGAAATCACTAAGTACACACAAAAATATTTTTCTGATTCAATCACGAAATTCATTGGTCCAATTAATTTTTTAATTGAAATGTCTTCAATCACAGAAATAATAGTATCAATTAAAAAATTAATTGATCCAACTAAAAAAAGTAATTGATACTATTAATTTGTGTGATTGATTTTTATTTCAATTAAAAAAATTTTTGATTCAATTAAATTTCTAATTTATTCCAAAGAAATTTGTCCTAACTATTATATAAATTGTGTGTGTGTGTGTAAAATGTACGTTGTATAAGTTTTAATATTGGCTCTATATTTTTGTCAGTGTATAGTGTCTTGTGCACAAAAAAATATTTATTATTATTTACATTATGATTAATATTTAAAGAAATGCGAAATTTACAAAATATTAAGGACAAATTTCTTTAAAATAATGAAATTTTAATTAAAATAAAGTTTATAACCTTTGCTTCAAAAAAAATTTTTTTTCATTAAATTTAGGGCACAAATTTTGTAAATTTGCGTCCCTCTGTTAAAATCCCATGTCTTTGTACTAAGGCTAATTTTTCCTAAAGTAAAGAAACACATTTTTGATTTAAAGAAATTGTCCTTAAATTAACTGAAGTATTGAAACTTTAGATTTAATATAAAAAATCTTCAAATATAGTTTAGGACTTATTTTGAGGATTTATCGTCGTTGGTCTAAATTTTTTTTTTTGGAATTAAGAAAAAAATTTTTAATTTAAAGTATCCGTTATAATTTGGATTTTTAAACTGGCATTTGTTTGTACGTGAGTACCTTTATTAATAAACCGCGAAAAGAGAATGAAAATTTGATAAATGAGATCTAAAAAATTTCTTTATTTTAAAGAAACCACATCTTTGGTTCGGAATCAATACCAAAATCCTTAAGGGAAGGTCAAAATCTTTGGATCCAAGTAAACTTGTTTTTTTGAGTGTACCTCATGTATACATTGTTGAATATTTATATCTGTTATAAATGTAAATAAACATTAAATTTATACATCTAGTAGTGATTTTATAACAATATAAAAATTGATGCATTTTTTGCTTTTTAAAATAATTTTTATTTTATTCTAAATGTTTATTTATTTAAATAATTTACGATTGGAATATTTTTCATTGTTTTTACGATTCAATTTTGCTCTTCTCTCTCTCTCTCTCTCTCGCTCGTAAAGAAAGAAAATCTTAAACTAAAATAATATGTATAGCATTGTTTTGAAAATAAACCCGCGTGTTTGCTGTCAATTTTAATGACGCGTTAAATGAGCTATGTCATTTTCTATACAGCGATTGTCTTGATTTTAAGATCGGTTGTTGTATTCAAACAAAATGCATATATTGGGGTGTACCGCCTGAAGTAAAGAAATTACATTTTAAAATTTTATGGTGAATATTAGAAAAAATATTTAATTTAAACAAATTTTTACTTCAACGTTTTTCTAAATAAATCACGATAGGGTTAGACAAATATGGAGAAAAATTAAAAAAAAAAATAAATAAATAATTAACTTTTATTAAATTGTTTTCACATTCTGTCATCACTAATTCATCATCACTAAAATTCTATACAATTCTTTCGAACAAAATTTTTTACAGAGAAAAGAAAATGTCGAAGGGTGTTCGTGTTTTCTAAAATTTCGTTTAGGAGGAAATAATTTCGTTTTGCTTCTATTATGAAAGAGGGAGGAATTAATATAGTGGCCAAAGATTTATTTAAAACAAATATTTAGAAATAACAAAAAAAGCATCTCTGATTGTCATTACAGTTAATTCTAAAAATAATAAATAAATAAATAACCTGGGCCTTAAATACAGACAATCCACTAGAATGTTTTCTCAGCGCTATTCAATTTGCATATTAATTTATTCGTTTTTTTTTCTGTTTTATTTTTTTTTTTTCTAATGTGAAGCTATAATGACATAATGATTTGTAGTTTAAGTATATTTCAATAAACAATTTTATAAATTACTATAATTTTTTGTATTATCGTAATCGATTCCAACTGGAAAAAAATATACTAATAATACTTCAAATCCCAGCAAACAAAAAATGGAAGTTGCTCCACAAACATCCAGAGATCCCACAAACTACCCAATTTGCATAATTTTATTTCTATAGGAAATTTTGCCAAAATTTCATTTCTATAGGAAATTTTGTCAAAATTTCATTTCTATAGGAAATTTTGTCAAAATTTCATTTCTACAGGTAATTTTGTCAAAATTTCATGTCTATAGGAAATTTTGTCAAAATTTCATTTCTATAGAAAATTTTGTCAAAGTTTCATTTCTATAGGAAATTTTGTCAAAATTTAATTTCTATAGGAAATTTTGTCAAAATTTCATTTCTATAGGAAATTTTGGCCAAATTTCATATCTATATGAAATTTTGTCAAAATTTCATTTCTATAGGAAATTTTGTCAAAATTTCATTTCTATAAGAAATTTTGTGAAAATTTCATTTCTATAGGAAATTTTGTAAAAATTTCATTTCTATAGGCAATTTTGTCAAAATTTCATTTCTACAGGTAATTTTGTCAAAATTTCATTTCTACAGGTAATTTTGTCAAAATTTCATTTCTACAGGTAATTTTGTCAAAATTTCATTTCTATAGACAATTTTGTCATAAATTCTTTTCTATAGGAAATTTTGTTAAAATTTAATTTCTATAGGAAATTTTGTCAAAATTTCATTTCTGTAGGATATGTTGTCAAAATTTTATTTCTATGTGAAATTTTGTCAAAATTTTATTTCTCTACAAAATTTTGTCAAAATTTTATTTCTCTAGACAATTTTGTCAAAATTTTATTTATATAGTAAATTTTATCAAAATTTCATTTCTATAGGAAAATTTTTCAAAATTTTATTCCTATAAGAAATTTGTTCAAATTTTCATTTCTATAAGAAATTTGTTCAAATTTTCATTTCTATAAGAAATTTTGTCAAAATTTCATTTCTATAGGAAATTTTTTGAAAATTTAATTTCTATAGGAAATTTTTTGAAAATTTAATTTCTATAGGAAATTTTTTGAAAATTTAATTTCTATAGGAAATTTTGTCAACATTTTTTTTTCATAGAAAATTTTGTCAAAATTTCATTTCAATAGGAAATTTTGTCAAAATTTTATTTCTATAGGAAATTTTGTAAAAATTTCATTTCTATAGGAAATTTATTCAAAATTTCATTTCTATAGGAAATTTTATCAAAATTTAAAGGATAATTTAAGAATTAATAAAATGGTACAAATTATTTAGATTTTGTCGTTAAAAATGCTAAATCCATTGTAAAAAAATGGCGAATTTTTGAAAATATTTGAGGTCAAACGTTTCAGACAAGCGCTAGAATGTATCAAAAATAATAAAAAAACAAGTAAGGAAAGTCTAAACTCGGGCGGGGCCGACTATATTATACCCTGTAGATCTAAATTTTCGATACCAGATCACATCCGTCAAATGTGTTGGGTGCTATATATAAAGGTTTGTCCCAAATACATACATTTAAATATCATTCGATCTGGACAGAATTTGATAGACTTCTCTAAAATCTATAGACTCAAAATTTAAGTCGGCTAATGCACTACGGTGGAACACAATGTTAGTAGAAAAATATGGGAAACATTCAAATCTGAAGCAATTTTAAGGAAACTTCGCAAAAGTTTATTTATGATTTATCGCTCGATATATATGTATTAGAAGTTTAGGGAAATTAGAGTCATTTTTACAACTTTTCGACTAAGCAGTGGGGATTTAACAAGGAAAATGTTGGTACTTTGACCATTTTTGTCGAAATCAGAAAAACATATATATGGGAGCTATATCTAAATCTGAACCGATTTGGCTGATATTTTGCAAGTTTTTTGAGATCCATAAAATATTCGGATGTAAGGAATTTGAGGAATATCGGTTGATATACACGCCAATTATGACCAGATCGGTGAAAAATATATATGGCAGCTATATCTAAATCTGAACCGATTTTTTCCAAAATCAATAAGGATCGTCTTTGAGCCGAAACAGGACCCTATACCAAATTTTAGGACGATCGGACTAAAACTGCGAGCTGTACTTTGCACACAAAAATACACCAACAGACAGACAGACAGACGGACATCGCTAAATCGACTCAGAATTCAATTCTAAGACGATCGGTATACTAAACGATGGGTCTCAGACTTTTCCTTCTTGGCGTTACATACAAATGCACAAACTTATTATACCCTGTACCACAGTAGTGGTGAAGGGTATAAATATAAAAATTATTTATTTGGCAAAATATTGCAAAATTTTTTAATTCACATCTAAAACACTGAACTCGAATCATACCTTAAGAAGTGATGCAATTTCAGGGCAACGGTTGTTGATATGATGGAAATCCGTCCTATGACAAGACCATGTTAAATTCATCGCTTCTGTGTCAATTTTGCACCAAAAAGATCCAAAAAGAACATTTTCATCACTTTTTTGGTTACGCTTTCTTTGTTGGGTTGTAAAATTCATTGCACTACTTCCTGGCGATTCAAAGTACTTTTTTGTAAGCTGTTTTTTGGGATATGCTAAGAATTTTTTTCTCATATTTTAAATCTCCAAGGCATCATGCATCCATGAAGCAAATATGCATTTAAAAGTATAATAACTATTCACGGCGATTAGGATAGGTAAAGGTTGCCTATAATATATTCACACCAGCTACACATAATAACAAGTAATTCAAAGAGCTTCAAATCGATAAGCTCCAAGCTCCTAATATAAATCCCCAAATAGTAAGTGGTATTGTGTCACCCGCTTGTTGCAGTACACCTGCACAAAATCCTCCCCAATTTACGTCCATACATTAAAATTCACCTGCCTGACTTACCTAGCATCTTGATTTCCAGATCCAGATTCTCTGGGTTATAATTTACACCAATTATTTTCAAGTTTTCAATAAAAATCTTTATAGCTAAATTAATTGAATTATCATGATATTTATTTTTTTTTATTTTCCATGTGTGTATTATAGAACTAATGTAACATGTTCTTTTTTATAGTTTTGTCATGTGTTGACAATAACAATAATGCTAATTAATATTAAAATATTAATCAAATTGAATCAAATCAAATGGAATTATCATGGGATTACGAGTACTATTAAGTGTTATATAATATTATATTACCTAAGGGTTTTATATTCAACAAAAAAACTACAAAATTGTTAAAAAAAAAAAAAAAAAATAACAAATAAATAAAAGGTTTAATTTAAACGTATTTTATTTTGATGTAATTTTATTTAATAGTACTGTCATTTTATTTAAATTGTTTTTAACAAAACACATTGTAAATAAACGTCTGAGGTATAAAATATTATCTTTAAGTATAAGTGTAGACTTTGCTTATAAAATTTACATATAATAATTTTAACTTTATAAACAATTAGCTGCTATAAATTTGCTTGAAATTGGAAATCTAGAGGTATTTTTGGTCCATAAGTACCAAATTTAGTATACAGCAGTCCATGGTTTGATATAGCCCCCGATCTGACTTCTTGAGACCATGGAAGCCACAATTTTTATTCGATTCGTCCATAATGGCAAATTTGATATATATCGGTTCATGTTTTGATATAGCCCACGTATAGACCGATCTTACGATTTGGTTTCTTGAACCAACCCATGGTAGCCGTAATTTGTATGCAATTTACTTGAAATTTGAAATATAGGGATATTTTAGGTCTAGAAAAACATATACCAAATTTATTATATATCGATCGATATTTTTATATAGCTCCCGATTTGACTTCTTGACGCCATGCACGGTTGCACTCGAGCCAAAAATAATCTACCAAAATTTGGAGAAAATTTTATCAAAAAACTACCCAATTTGCATATATTTTTTTTATAGGAAATTTAATAAAAATTTCATTTCTATAGGAAATTTTGTCAAAATTTAAATTCTATAGGAAATTTTGTCAAAATTTCATTTTTATATTTTATTTCATTTTATAGAAAATTTTGTAAAAAATTTCATTTCTATAGGAAATTTTGTTAAAATTTCATTTCTATAGGAAATTTTATCATAATTTTATTTCCATAGAAAATGTTGTCAAAATTTCATTTCTATAGACAATTTTGTCAAAATTTCATTTCGATAGGAACTTTTTTCAAAATTTAATTTCTATAGGAAATTTTGTTAAAATTTTCATTTCTATGGGAAATTTTGTCAAAATTTCATTTCTATTGGAAATTTTGTGAAAATTTCATTTCTATAGGAAACTTTGTCAAATTTTTATTTCTATAGGAAATTTTGTAAAAATTTCATTTCAATAGGAAATTTCATCCAAATTTTATTGCTATAGGAACTTTTTCCAAAATTTCATTTCTATAGGAAATTTTGTCAAAATTTTATTTCTATAGGAAATTTTGTCAAAATTTCATTTCTATAGGAAATTTTGCCAAAATTTTATTTCTATAGGAAATTTTGTCAAAATTTCATTTCTATAGGAAATTTTGCCAAATTTCATTTCTATGGGAAATTTTGTCAAAATTTAATTTCTATGGGAAATTTTGTTAAAAATTTAATTTCTGTAGAAAATTTTGTCAAAATTTCGTTTCTATAGAAAATTTTGTCAAAATTTCATTTCCATAGAAAATTTTGTGAAAATTTCATTTGTATTGAAAATTTTGTAAAAATTTGATTTCTATAGAACATTTTGTGAATTTTGTCAACATTTTAATTCTATAGAAAATTTTATCAAAATTTTATTTCTATAGGAAATTTTGTTAAAAATTTCATTTCTAAAGGAAATTTTGTCAAAAAACTACATAATTTGTAAAATTTCATTTCTATAGAAAATTTTGTGAAAATTTCATTTCTATAGGAAACTTTGTCAAATTTTTATTTCTATAGGAAATTTTGTAAAAATTTCATTTCAATAGGAAATTTCATCAAAATTTTATTGCTATAGGAACTTTTTCCAAAATATGATTTCTATAGGAAATTTTGTCAAAATTTAATTTCCATAGAAAATTTTGTCAATATTTCATTTCTATAGAAAATTTTGTAAAAATTTCATTTCTATAGAACATTTTGTGAAAATTTCAACATTTTAATTCTATAGAAAATTTAATCAAAATTTTATTTCTATAAGAAATTTTGTTAAAAATTTCATTTCTATTGGAAATTTTGTCAAAAAACTACATAATTTGTAAAATTTCATTTCTATTGGAAATGTTGTCAATATTTCATTTCTATAGGAAATTTTGTCAAAATTTCATTTCTATAGAAAATTTTGAGAAAATTTCATTTCTATTGGAAACTTTGTCAACTTTTTATTTCTATACGAAATTTTGTAAAAATTTAATTTCTATAGGAAATTTCATCAAAATTTTATTTCTATGGAACTTTTTCCAAAATATGATTTCTATAGGAAATTTTGTCAAAATTTCAGAAAAATTTGTCAAAATTTCATTTCTATAGGAAATTTTTGCAAAATTTGATTCCTATAGGAAATTTTGTCAAAATTTCACTTCTATAGGAAATTTGGTCAAAATTTAATTTCTATAGGAAATTTTATCAAATCTTCATTTCTGTAGGAAATTTTATCAAAATTTCATTTCTATAGGAAATTTTATCAAAATTTCATTTCCATAGGAAATTTTATTAAAATTTAATTTCCATAGAAAATTTTGTCAAACTTTCATTTCTATGGGAAATTTTGTAAAAAATTTAATTTCTATAGGATATTTTATCAAAATTTCATTTCTATAGGTAACTTTGTCAAAATTTCATTTCTATAGGTAACTTTGTCAAAATTTCATTTCTATAGGAAGTTTTGTCAAAATTTCATTTCTATAGAATATTTTTTAAAAATTTAAATTCTATGAAAAATTTTGTTAAAAATTTCATTTCTATAGGAAATTTTGTCAAAATTTCATTTCTATAGGAAATTTTGCCAAATTTCATTTAAATTGTTAAAAATTCATTTCTATAGGAAATTTTGTCTAAATTTCATTTCTATAGGAAATTTTGTCAAAATTTCATTTCTATAGGAAATTTTGTCAAAATTTCATTTCTATAGGAAATTTTATGAAAATTTCATTTATATAGGAAATTTTGTCAAAATTTCATTTCTATAGAAAATTTTGTCAAAATTTCATTTCCATAGGAACTTTTGTCAAAATTTCATTTCCATAGGAACTTTTGTCAAAATTTCATTGCTATATGAAATTTTGTCAAAATTTTATTTCGATAGGAAATTTTATCAAAATTTTATTTCCGTAGAAAATTTTGTTAAAAATTTCATATCTATAGGAAATTTTGTCAAAATTTCATTTCGATAGAAATTTTTTTCAAAATTTAATTTCTATAGGAAATTTTGTCAAAATTTCATTTCTATAGGAAATTTTGTTAAAAATTCATTTCTATAGGAAATTTTGTCAAAATTTCATTTCTATAAGAAATTTTTTCAAAAATTTCATTTCTACGGGAAATTTTGTTAAAAATCTCATTTCTATAGGAAATTTTGTAAAAAATTTCATTCCTATAGTAATTTTTGTCAAAATTTCAATTTTATGGGAAATTTTGTTAAAAATTTCATTTCTATAGGAAATTTGATGAAAATTTCATTTCCATAGAAAATTGTGTCAACATTTTAATTCTATTGAAAATTTTGTCAAAATTTTATTTCTATAGGAAATTTTGTTAAAACTTTATTTCTATAGAAAATTTTGTCAAAATTTTATTTCTATAGGAAATTTTGTGAAAATTTTATTTCTATTGAAAATTTGTGGAGTTCCTCTAAGTTAGAAAGGAATATTTTGCAAAATCTATGAAAACATCGAGAATTCTTTCAATCTACCAATTGAAAAATAAAATTTTGAATTGTAAAATCTAGTGGTATTTCAGATCCAGAAGGAGCTATTTTATATTGATCAAAAATGTTTCGATATAACTCTCTAAAGGGTGATACGGTTAAAATTTGGTCAAGGGAAAACGCGTGTAAATCGGTGAAATCGTTTATTTAAAAAATCAAATTAAATTTCTTTTTCAAGTTCAATTAGTATAAAATTCAGGAAAAATATTCAGTTAGGCTTTGGCTTTTCCAAATCCGAATTGCCGTGCCTCACGCTTGACACCTGCCATCAGATTTTGTACAGCCACCTTGTCCACCTTCTTCGCCGCAGAAAGCCAGTTTGCCTTGAACTGCTGCTCGTCCTTAGCAGTTTTTTGGTCTTCTTTAGGTTCCGCTTGACAATAGCCCAGTATTTCTCAATTGGGCGGAGCTCTGGCGTGTTGGGAGGGTTCTTGTCCTTGGGAACCACCTGCACGTTGTTGGCGGCGTACCACTCTGCCAAATCCGGCCAAAACAGTACGGAACAACCGTGTTTCCGTGAAAACGCTGCTTTTCAAGCCACAGGTACAGATGGCTTGCCAACCAGATATTTCTTTGCGAACTTTGACAGTTTTATGTGCTTGAAAATATCTGCTACCTTTCCCCTTCCTTTTGTCGTATAAAACTCCTGTCCCGGAAGCTGCTTGTAGTCGGCTTTGACGTAGGTTTCGTCGTCCATTACCACGCAGTCAAACTTCGTCAGCATCGTCGTGACGTATTTTGTTTATCATCGCGATTTGGAGTCACTACATTCTTGTAAGTCGATAGTCCGGCTCGTTTTTTGGCTCGATGCACGGTTGTAGACGATATTATTTGAGGCATCTCGGAGACAGAGGTTAGGGTTTTGCTTCAAACTACCGGCAACACTCTTTGTCGTCTCAGCGGGTTCCGGTTTTCGATTTCCCCCCGATCCTGACTTCCTGGCTGTCGACAAACGTTCCCCAAACACTTTAATTACATTTGTAACGGTTAATTTGGCAACTTTTAGCGATTATGCCAGCTTTGCGTGCGAGTATCTCGGATTTTCCCGATTCGCGAGCAAAATTTTGATACGCTCTTCTTCTTGCTTGGACGGCATTTTGACAACTGAAGAGTGAATTCCAAAATCAAAATAGGAGCAACATTCTACACACACACACACCTTCAAAATGAGGGGTGTTCAGGTTTTTTAAATGCAAAATTACGTCAAGTTTATATTGACCAAATTTTGATCGTATCACCCTTTAATAGACCAAACTTCTGACTTGATATCTTGGAAACATGAATTTTTAACTGAAACTCTCGCAATTTATTTTGAACTCATAAATTTTAAATTTAACTTGTTACTTTGATTGGCAGAAAATTCGTTATATTAACGAAAAAATTCGTTGTATTAACGAATTTGTTTCATTGGCTGACTTTTAACGACACATTTCGTTAATATAACGAAACTTTTTCTATAAGTGTAGTTTGAAAACCTTTGTGGTTAGTACTTCCTTCAGTTAACATCATAATTTATTATGGTTTTAATTTTTTTTTAAATATATAAATAAAATAACCGTAGAAACCGTACCATTTAAACGGATAGACTTGAGAGGGGTATGTCCCATCAAATTCAAAAAATTCTAATATTTAATTTATGGTCTCAAATGTCGATAATAGAATCTTTAAAAATATAAAATTTACTCTAGACCCGATATTAACCGAATTTCCATTTTTCTATAGTTCTGTTTTTTTTTATTGTTTTTTAATTAAAATAAAAAATGTCAAAGAATAATATATTTAATTGAATTTGCATACATTTGGGTTTCCATTTCAAAATAATCCAAGTCGCCATATTTGGATAACAATTGCTTACTGCCATTTGCTGGTTTATTCGAGTAAAATTAAGGCAAAACATCTCACATATGTTCAAAATCAATTATCATCAATCAGGCGCACCTTCGGAAGTCATGGGTCGTTGTTCGATAACTTTTGGTCTGATTTCACCCATTCCCGTTGATTGACATTGACTCCTGAGTTCTGTTCTAATGTCTGCGCGTAATCAATGCTTGATAAATAAAGCGACATTGGCATGATTAGTCAATGATGGCGGCTATGTGATTTAAATACAAAAACCAATTTATTTGTTTTATATTTATTATTAAATGTATACACTTTTTACATTTCCTATAGAAAATAAAATACTTATAAACTATCTACTTGTACGAGTATATATAGGAAGTACTAACACGACTGTTATTTTCACTTCCAAAGTCATTGAAAAATAATTTATGCATGGAAGCTTGAGGTGAACAAAAAATTATATAGAGATTGCAAAACCCCCACTGCATTTAATGCGTCTTAATGTATACAATCTATGTAATATGAAGGTGAAATGTGGTTATGTGCTAGAAAATAAAATTTTATTTTTTAGTAGGCGGAAATCAGATACAGATGATAAATTTAAAATAAAAAAAATTTGCTTAAATTTTAAATGATAATTAATCTATGGAAAACCAAATACGTGACCTATTTAAGCTAATGTGGACTAGTAAAAATTAAAAAGAAAATGCTACAAAAAAAATGTGTATTCAAATTCAATTAAATTAAAATTGAATCATACGAAACAAATGTATCATGATGATAAAGCATTTAGTTTAGTTAGTTCAAATTAGCTTATGCCGTTTAAAACGTTTCTCAAATATTCTTATTGTTCCACTCATTTTTGAACAGATGTAACATTTTTTGTACTACACTGAATTTTTTGCTTTTTTTTTCTTTGTTTTGTTTGGAGCATAAAATGTCACCTTTCCAACATCAAATGGGATGGCACTGTATGCTAAGAAATATTTGTGGACTAGCGTTATGAACGAATAAATTTCTCACAAAAAAAAAACATTTCCGTAATATAAGCAAAACACCTAACAGATGTCGAAAATTAAAATTAGATTTTTTCCAGTAAATACAATAATGTCTAAATTTCTTTGTTAAACCTAAAATTCAATTACTAGCATCTTTATACAGAAAAATAATTTTACTAAAATCGTATTTTTAACAAAGGTATCGAAATTGAAATCGCATGTCGTTATTCCATAAAATAGCTTCTATACCGATCAGCGAAAATTAAATAGAAGTAAGTGTTTTTTCTAATAATCCCAGCAAACAAAGCGTCGCCAAAAAGGTAGTGAAAATGTCCTTTTTGGATCCGGAAGTGGTGCAAAATTGGCGCAGAAGCGATGATTTTACATGGGCTTGTCATAGGACGGATGTCCACATTTTCAACAGCCGTTGCACGGAATTTGCATCACTTCTTAAGGTGTGATGCGAATCCAATGATTTGGATGTGAATAAAGAAAGTTTGTGATATTTTGACGAATAGAATTTTTTTTATTTTTTTAATGATTTTTAATGCATTATAACGCTTGTCTGGAACGTTTGACATCAAATATTTTCAAAAATTCGCAATTTTTCTAGAAAGGATTTAGCATTTTTTCGGCAAAATTTAAATAATTTACACCATTTTTTAAATTTTTAATCTGTTTTTAACCCATTTTAAACAATAAAATTTTAAATTTCCCATTAAAAATATGAAAAAAGCGAGTTATAAAAAATTGACTCAAATGAACTTCCTGTGCAATTAAAATAAAGAACATCTTTGGGAGAACATTTTTGGAAGTGCTTTTAAAGTTGTGCCTTAAGAAGAACTTCCAAATTTTTTTGCTGGGATATTAAATAACACCATATGTAATAAATAAAACAATAATAATAATAATAATAGACGTTAGTTTCTATATTGAAATATTTATTGTGGGGTCACATACATAGCATTGATTGAAGTAATAACAATTGACGTCAATTCGTAAAATTTGTATACTTGTTTTCTAAATTAAAGTGCGTAGATTTGATTACGTTAACAAGTATTTCAGTGTACTATGTCGCAGTTTGTTGATTGGTTGATGGCAATTTGAAGTGTTGGCAAAAAAAAAAAAGAGGTGAGACTCAAGGGGGACTCAATTTGATTAAAATCAATTGAAATTGTCTAACTCCTAAAAACACAGTATAGAACAACTATTTTTGTTTTAGTAAAAAATTGTATGGAAATTTTGTTTTTAAGGAAATGTAGAATTGTAGAAAATATAAACATGAGAAATTTATAGGTATTTATAGACAATTGAAAACAAAATTAAAAAAAAAATCATTGTAAGCAGCATTTTAAGGCTCTTCCATTTTTATTGATATTGATATTCATTTTTATTTTTATTTATATTTTAATTTTATTCTTATTGATTTGCTTCATACAAAATTTCCTTATACTCAACTCCTATAAATCATATATAATGTCCCTCTTTCTTAATTCTCTAAACGAATCACTTTCTTCTCAAAAAAAAAAATTGGCAAATTTTAATAGACCTTCCTCAACATAGTCATTTCGAAGACGCTTGGTTCTCACGAATTTAATGACTTTTTAATTTGTGTCATCTTCTGAAAACGAAAATCGCCAAAGCAACAAAAACTTTCCTATGAAACGTCATGCAAAATAAAACCGCACATCATAAAAAAATTAATAAACATAAAATTGCGAATGAGATTGCGATTCAACCCCACAAAAAAAAAACACGAAAATAAAGAAATAAAAATAGAAACCCAAATTATGACAACAAAAGAAAGGCGGACAGGCATTAGAAATGAAAATGTGTCAAAAAGCGTAAACATAATTTTTTGACATGACATGAAAGTTTATACAGTCGCCTATTATTAACACAATTACAAAAGAAATAATAATGAGTGATGTGTTCTGGCATTTAGACAAGACATGAACAGTGACAAAGGAACACTTGTGACAAATAACAACAGAAAATTTTCTCAAAATTTTATTTCTATAGGAAATTTTGTCACAATTTTATATCTATAGGAAATTTTTGCAAAATTTGTTTGTTATAGGAAATTTTGGTCCCAATTTTAATTACATAGGGAATTTTATTTCTATAGAAAATTTTGTCAACATTTTATTTCTATAATAAATTTTGTCACAATTTCATTTCTGTAGGAAATTTTGTCAACATTTCATTTCTGTGGGAAATTTTGTCAACATTTCATTTCTGTGGGAAATTTTGCCAAAATTTCATTTCTATAGGAAATTTTGTCAAAATTTTATTTCTATAGGAAATTTTGTCAAAATTTCATTCCTATAAGAAGTTTTGTTAAAATTTTATTTCTATAGGAAATTTTGCCAAAATTTTATTTCTATAGGAAATTTTTCTTATAATTGGTTGATAGTTTTGCTGCAGGTAGAGGATGCTTCTGAGGAATGTGGTAATTCTGAACAGCTCTCCATCCAACCATCTTGCAGTCTATAGGGGTTTGCCCAAATAAATTTGGCAAGCATACTTTTCCTCCGTTGGCTAAGCTACACTTGTAGTTTAGTCAATGCATGGTTTTAAGCTGATATCAAAAACAACAATAATGATTGAAGAATAAACCAACAATAACAAACAAAACTAACATTTTATTTCTGTAGAAAATTTTATTAAAATTGTTATTTTATAGAAAATTTTGTAAAAATTTACTTCTATAGAAAATTTTGCCAAAATTTCATTCCTATAGGAAGTTTTGTCAAAATTTTATTTCTATAGGAAATTTTGTCAACATTTTATTCCTATAAGAAATTTTGTCAAAATTTTATTTCTATAGAAAATTTTGCCAAAATTTTATTTCTATAGAAAATTTTGTCAACATTTTTATTTCTATAGGAAATTTTATCAAAATTTCATTTTTGCAAAAAAATTATGTCAAAATTTCATTTTTACGAAAAATTATGTCAGAATTTAATTTTTATAGAAAATTTTATCAAAATTTTACTTTTATAGAAATTTTTGCCAAAATTTGTTGTTATTCTATAGAAAATTTTGTCAAAATTGTTATTCTATAGAAAATTTTGTCAAAATTTTATTCATATAGAAAATTTTGTCAAAATTTTATTTCTATAGAAAATTTTATCAAAATTTTATTTCTATTGAAAATTTTGCCAAAATTTTATTTCTATAGAAAATTTTGTCAACATTTTTATTTCTATAGGAAATTTGATTAAAATTTCATTTTTACAGGAAATTATGTCAGAATTTTATTTTATAGAAAATTTTGTCAAAATTTTATTTTTATAGAAAATGTTGCCAAAATTTGTCAAAATTTTATTTTTATAGAAAATTTTGTCAAAATTTTATTTTATAGAAAATTTTGTCAAAATTTTATTTTTAAAGAAAATTTTGTCAACATTTTATAAATATTTTATTTTGTCAAAATTGTATTTCTATAGAAAATTTTATAAAAATTGTATTTCTTTAGAAAATTTTATAAAAATTGTATTTCTTTAGAAAATTTTTTTAAAATTGTATTTCTATCGAAAGTTGTGTCAATATTTTATTTCTATAGGAAATTTTCTCACAATTTTCTTATATAGGAAATTTTATCAAAATTTTATTTTTATAGAAAATTTTGTCAAAATTTTATTTTATAGAAAATTTTGTCAAAATTTTATTTTTATAGGAAATGTTGTCAAAATTTTATTTTGTAGAAAATTTTGTCAAAATTTTATTTTGATAGAAAATTTTGTCAAAATTTTATTTTATAGAAAATTTTGTCAAAATTTTAGTTTTATAGAAAATTTTGTCAAAATTTTATTTTATAGAAAAGTTTGTCAAAATTTTATTTTATAGAAAATTTTGTCAAAATTTTATTTTTATAAAAAATTTTGTCAAAATTTTATTTTATAGAAAATTTTTGCAAAATTTTATTTTTATAGAAAATTTTGTCAAAAATTTATTTCTATAGAAAATTTTGTCAAAATTTTATTTCTATAGAAAATTTTATAAAAATTTTCTTTCTGTAGAAAATTTTGTCAAAATTGTATTTCTTTAGAAAATTTTGTCAAAATTTTATTTCTATAGAAAATTTTATAAAAATTTTCTTTCTGTAGAAAATTTTGTCAAAATTGTATTTCTTTAGAAAATTTTGTAAAAAATTTAGTTCTTTAGAAAATTTTGTAAAAAATTTAGTTCTTTAGAAAATTTTGTAAAAATTGTATTTCTGTCAAGATTTTATTTCTATAGGAAATTTTCTCAAAATTTTCTTATATAGGAACTTTTGTCAAGATTTTATTTTTATAAAAAAATTTTGTCAAAATTTTATTTTTAAAAAATAAATTAAAATTAAAAATAACATATTGTCAAAATATTATTTTTATTGAAAATTTTGTCAAAATTGTATTTATAGAAAGTTGTATCAAGATTTTATTTCTATAGGAAATTTTCTCAAAATTTTCTTATATAGGAAATTTTGTCAAAATTTTATTTTATAGAAAATTTTGTCAAAATTTTATTTTTATAGAAAATTTTGACAAAATTTTATTTCTATAGAAAATTTTGTCAATATTTAAAAATATTATTTCTATCGAACATTTTATAAAAATTTCATTTCTACTGGAAATATTGTCAACATTTTATTTTTATAGGAAATTGTGCAAAAAATTTATCTCTTAGGGAGTTTTTTCAAAATTTCAGTTCTATAGAAAATTTTTGCAAACTAATTTTATGGGAAATTTTGTCATAATATCATTTACATAGAAAATTTTGTCCCAAGTTTCATTTCATAGGGAATTTTATTTCTATAGAAAATGTTGTCAAAAATTGTATTTTTATAAAGAATTTTGTGAAAATTTTGTCTAAATTTCATTTTTAAAGGAATATTTATCAAAATTTTAGTTGTATAGAATTTTTTTTTATTTTTTTTCAAAATTTTATAACTATTGAAAATTTTGTCAAAATTTTATTTCTATAGAAAACTTTGTCAAAAATTTATTTTAATTGAAAAGTTTGACAATTTTTTTGTATTGAAAATTTGGTCAAAATTGTATTTCGTTCGAAAATTGTATTTCTATAGAAAATTTTTTCAAAATATTCCTTCTATCGAAAAAAAAAAACTTTACAACACAGTCGAATTTCGTTCAGGAGGAAAGTATTTTTTTCTTTGGGTGTAAGATCATAAAGATGATCACACAATATGAAAAGAAAGTAGCTGCAATGTTCCAAACAAATTGCTACAATAAAAGCCAAAACAATAAAACTACAAGTGTTAATTGTTATAGAAATAAAAAAATGAGCAACGAAAAAAACCAAATGGCCTTACACAGTAGCCACCAGTGTGAAAATTTGTTTAAAGTCAACTTGAATAGTCTTTCAAACATTTTCTCTTATTTCATGCAAACAATGGAAAAAAGAAGAACAGAATTTCCTAACATTTAAACTGAAATCGGTAAAGAAAATCGACATCGACAAATCAAATCGCCAAAATGAAAGACCTTGAGAATACAATTGGATTCATTTCGATTTCTATTTTGAAATGTGATTTTTTTATGTTTGTCTTTGGCGATTATTTTTTCTTATAGCACAAACTTTTTCATACAAAAAGTATTTCTTAAAAAAAAAAAACAAATAAACGATTTTACAAAAAATAAACATAAATCTGAAACCAGAGCAAGAAATAACCATAACAATATCATGTGAAATGGTCCCAAAAGTGATCTGTTTTTGTTTTTTGAATGGTCTACGTTTTTCCTGGCCCGTCATAAAGGGGAAAAGTGACGGAGGAAGATTTGCTGGTTTGTCTTCTATGAAAATATTAAAAAAGACGTCAATATATGTCCATTCGTTCATATAACATTTCTTTTGGCAACCATATTCAAGTATTTATTTCAAAATGAAATATAATGCCTCAAATACTGTTGGCGCAAGACCACTAAGTTTAAAGGATAAGCTCTGGCCTTGGCCCTATTCACTTGGTTTTGCAATATGCATTCTTATTAATGAGAAAAAAATTTGCGAAAAACTGACTATAGCAATGACATGTTGACAAAATTTTCTATAGTGAAGAAATTTTGACAAAATTTCCTATAGTAAAGAAATTTTGAAAAAAAATTTTATAGAATGTAATGTTGGCGAAATTTCTTATAAAAATGAAATTTTGACAAAATTTCTTATAACAAAGAAATTTTGACGAAATTTTCCATAGAAATGAAATTTTGACAAAATTTTTTATAGAAGTGAAATATTGACAAAATTTCCTATAGAAATAAAAGTTGACCAAATTTCATATAGAAATAAAATTTGCCCAAATTTTCTATAGAAATTGAAGTTTTGAAAAATTTTCCTGTATCCAAAAATTCTTACAAAATTACCTATAGAACTGAAATTTTGGAAAAATTTTCTATAGCAAAGAAATTTTCTATAGAAATAAAGTTTTGACAAAAATTTCCATAAAAATGAAATTTTTACCAAATTTTCTATAGAAATGAAATTTTTATAAAATTTCCTACATTATAGAAATTTTGACAAAATTTCCTATTGAAATTAAATTTCTATAGGAAATTTTGACAAAATTTATTATAACAAAGAAATTATGACGAAATATCCCATAGAAATAAAATTTTTACAAAATTTCCTATAAAAATGAAATATTGACAAAATTTCCTATAGAAATAAAAGTTGACCAAATTTCATATAGAAATAAAATTTGCCCAAATTTTCTATAGAAATTGAAGCTTTGAAAAAAATTCCTATAGCCAAAAATTCTTACAAAATTACCTATAGAACTGAAATTTTGGAAAAAAATTCTATAGAAATGAAATTTTGACCAAATTTTCTATAAAAATGAAATTTTGACAAAATTTCCAATGGTATAGAAATTTTGGCAATATTTCCTATAGTATAGAAATTTTGACAAAATTTCCTATAGTATAGACATTTTGACAAAATTTCTTATACAAATAAAATGTTGACAAAATTTCTTATAAAAAAGAAATTATGACGAAATTCCTCATAGAAATGAAATTTTGCCAAAATTTCCTATAAAAATGAAATATTGACAAAATTTCCTATAGAAATGAAATATTGACAAAATTTCCTATAGAAATAAAAGTTGACCAAATTTCATATAGAAATAAAATTTGCCCAAATTTTCTATAGAAATTGACGCTTTGAAAAAATTTCCTATAGCCAAAAAATCTTACAAAATTACCTATAGAACTGAAATTGTGGAAAAAATTTCTATAGAAATAAAGTTTTGACAAAAATTTTCAGAGAAATGAAATTTTAACAAAATTTCCAATGGTATAGAAATTTTGACAAAATTTCCTATAGTATAGACATTTTGACAAAATTTCTTATAACAAAAAAATTATGACGAAATTCCCCATAGAAATGAAATTTTGCCAAAATTTCCTAAGAAATTAAACTTTGACAAAATTTCCTATAGAAATGAAATATTGTCAAAATTTCCTATAGAAATAAAAGTTGACCAAATTTCATATAGAAATAAAATTTGCCCAAATTTTCTATAGAAATTGCAGCGTTGAAAAAATTCCTATAGCCAAAAATTCTTACAAAATTACCTATAGAACTGAAATTTTGGAAAAAATTTCTATAGAAATAAAGTTTTGACAAAAATGTCCATAGAAATGAAATTTTGACCAAATTTTCTATAGAAATGAAATTTTAACAAAATTTCCTATAGTATAGAAATTTTGACAAATTTTCCTATAGTACAGATATTTTGACAAAATTTGTTATAAAAATAAAATGTTGCTAAAATTTCTTATAACAAAGAAATTATGACGAAATATCCCATAGAAATGAAATTTTTCCAAAATTTCCTAAGAAATTAATCTTTGACAAAATATCCTATAGAAATTGACAAAATTTCCTATAGAAATAAAAGTTGACCAAATTTCATATAGAAATAAAATTTGCCCAAATTCTCTATAGAAATTGAAGTTTTGAAAAAATTTCCTATAGCCAAAAATTCGTACAAAATTACCTATAGACTGAAATTTTGGAAAAATTTCCTACAGCAAAGAAATTTTCTATAGAAATAAAGTTTTGACAAAAATCTCCATAGAAATGACATTTTGACCAAATTTTCTATAGAAATTAAGTTTTAACAAAATTTCCTATAGTACAGAAATTTTGACAAAATTTCCTATAGAAATGAAATATTGACAAAATTTCCTTTAGCAAAGAAATTTTGACAAAATTTCCTATAGCAAAGAAATTTTGACAAAATTTCCTTTAGCAAAGAAATTTTGACAAAATTTCCTATAGCAGAAATTTTGACAAAATTTCTTATAGTAACGAAATTTTGACTAAATAAATAAATTGTTGATAAATTTTCCTATAGAAATAAAATTTTGACACAATTTCTTATAGAAATAAAATTTTGACCAAATTTTCCATAGAAGTGAAATTTTGACAAAAATTCCAAAAGAAATAAAATGTTGACATAATTTCCCATAGAAACGAAATTTTGACAAAATGTTCAATATAAATGATATTTTGAAAAAATTTCATATATAAATGAAATGTTATCAAACATTTCCTACAAAAATGATGAGATGTTGGTGTACAACGGGCCAGTTAGAAATCAGAGATTAAATTTTGATAAAATTTCCTATAGCAAAGAAAGTTTGACAAAATTTCCAATAGAAATAATTTTTTTAACAAAATTTCCTATAGAAAAAAAATTTTGACAAAATTTTCCATAGAAATGCAATTTTGACAAAAAATTCTAAAAACAAAAATATTGACAAAATTTCCTATAGAAATGAAATATTGACAAAATTTCCTATAGAAATAAAAGTTGACCAAATTTCATATAGAAATAAAATTTGCCCAAATTTTCTATAGAATAATTTTGACAAAATTTCCTATAGCAAATAAATTTTGACAAAAGAAATAAGTTTTTGATAAAATTTCCTGTAGAAATAAAAATTTTACAAAATTTTCCATAGAAATTAAATTTTGACAAAAATTCATAAAGAAATAAAATTTTGACATAATTTCCCATAGAAATGAAGTTTTAACAAAATTTCCTTTAGCAAAGAAATTTTGACAAAATTTCCTATTGCAAAGAAATTTTGACAAAATTTCCTACTGCAAAGAAATTTTGAAAAAATTTCCTATATCAGAAATTTTGACAAAATTTCCTTTAGCAAAGAAATTTTGACCAAATTTCCTATAGCAAAGAAATTTTGACCAAATTTCCTATAGCAAAGAAATTTTGACCAAATTTCTTATATCAGAAATTTTGACAAAATTTCCTTTAGCAAAGAAATTTTGACAAAATTTCCTATAGCAAAGAAATTTTTTTCCAAAATTTGCTATAGCAAAGAAATTTTGACAAAATGAATAAATTTTTGATAAAATTTCCTACAGAAATAAAATTTGGACACAATTTCTTATAGAAATAAAATTTTGACAAAATTTTCCATAGAAATGAAATTTTGACAAAAAGAAATAAAATTTTGACATAATTGCCAATAGACACGAAATTTTGACAAAAATTTTGATAACATTTCCTAAAAAAATGATGAGATGTTGGTGTACACCGGGCCAGTTAGAAATCAGATATTAAATTTTGACAAAATTTCCTATAGCAAAGAAAGTTTGACAAAGTTTCCAATAGAAATAATTTTTTTAACAAAATTTCCTATAAGAAAAAAAATTTTTACAAAATTTTCCATAGAAATTAAATTTTGAAAAAAAATCCTAAAAACAAAAATTTTGACAAAATTTCCCATAGAAACGAAATTTTGACAAAATGTTCTATAGAAATGATATTTTGAAAAAATTTTCTATATAAATGAAATTTTGATAAAATTTCCTATAGAAATGTTGAGATGTTGATGTACATCGGACCAGCTAGAACTCAGTATTTCTTGTGGGTTTAAGGTTAAAAAAATTACGTATTAAAATACTACAAAAACTACAATGGAGCCATGAAATTTGGATTTAATCAAAACAAAAGAAAATACGTGATATAAAATGCATCGTTTGCAAAATGAATTTGTTTTCAGTGGAAACCAGATCACACCGCAGCTATCGAAATGCGACAAAGTGCATTCTGAATGAAAATGCAAAAACAAAATTCACACGATATCTCGAGGCGGGCAGAGACACAAATAAAGCCGGCTAATATACTTGAAAATGTTACCTAGGTTGGTTTTACATTGAATACTTGTTTATGAATAAATAAAAAAAAAATAATTAATACATATATTTTATAGATAAACAAAAATTCAGTTCAATTCAAATATCTTGTTATAAAGTGATGATACATATTGTTTTGTTTAAATAAATATACACAGAAAAAAAACTTTTGTTTTTCGTACCATTGCTCGTTACCGGTTTAGTGTTGCAACACCAGATATAATCCGAAAAGTAAAGGTCAGATTTGATTGAAAATCTCACCGCCGTGAGCTGAATTCATCTGGTGCATTGTGGAGAATAACGTTGGCACAGAGAAATATCAAAGTGTCGATCATCCCAAGACGGGTCTTTACCGGGAATGGGCGTTCCAAAGGTATCCAATTTGAACAAATGGAAAATTTCATGTTATTTCCGACATTTTTCTTTTAGTACAATAAAAATAAAAAGAAAATAAAATATAGTGATTTACTATTATTAAAGTGCTCGATGTTGGAAGTCTTGCACGAATAACTACAAAACAAAAACTTGAAGCAGATCGCTCCAAGCAAGAACACCACGTCCCAATTTGATGCACATGCTCATAAAAATATATTTTTTTCTTTTCATCTTTAAATGTTTTTTTTGTAAATATAAGGAATGAGAAAAGTTCACTAAACTTTTGTTGATTAAAATGAAAACAAAACAATAAATATCCAAATGAAGACTTACAGCGATATAATCCAGTTTGGACTGGAAGCACGTTTTTAATACTACGTTAACACTATACTCGAAATCTCCTTTTTGTGACAGAGGACTTGCAATCTCGTAAAAGCGACATTCCGAGCATAGTGTGAACGTAATTTAATAATTGTGATATTTTATATGTGAAATTTTGTAAATTGAATGAAAAGAAAAACAAAAATGTTTAATGAACTAATTCACTTAAATTAAATTTAATTAAAAATTGTATTTTTTTTTTTTAATTTTTAAACTAAATTTAACTAAGCACCAATGATCAATATTAGCATTGAAATTTGTTAATATTGTATCATTTTGGAATTATTTATGTGGATGATCTAAGATTATAAGATTATTAGATTCCGTTGAGATATGTTAATTTTGATAAGATTATTTTATTGCTATCTTTTACAGTTACCACTGTATGCATGGTATGGTCCAAAGTCCTCGTATATGCTAACATAGAATGATAGATATGATTCAAGTCGTAACTTTTGTCAAAACAAATAACAACCATTTTAAATCTGCAAAAATAATTACCAAGAAAAAATGTTTAACTTTGATAACAAACTGCTTGAATACATTTGCTTCCTTTGACTACTATCAAAATATCTCATAAAAACTATAAAAAAAAACCATATTCATAGATATGTGAGAATAATCAAATCTAAATTCATTAGAAATAGAATATTCATAAAAATATATGCACTTGATAAAAAGGTAGACAATAGAATTTTCCAGTTGGTGTATTTAAGTTAAGCCCACAAATTTTATCTAAAGTCTTCCTTATATTACTCCAGCAATTATCTGAGGGTTCAAGAACACCATTGCCACTAGTGCCAAAAATAGTCTGCCAAAATTTGGAGAAAATTTTACCAAAAATCTATCAATTAAAGTTGTTGATCACATTTTTTCGGTTAGTATAAAAAAAGTTTTTTTTTTTTCGGAAGAAATGTTTTATATTAAATTTATAGAAAATTTTGTTAATATATTATTTCTGAAGAAATTTTTATTTCAATAAAAATTTTTTGCAAAATTTTATTTCTAAAGAAAATTTTTGCAAAATTTTATTTCTATAGAACATTTTTGAAAAATTTTATTTCTGAAGAAACTTTTTGCAAAATTTTATTTCTATAGAAAATTTTTGGAAAATTTTATTTCTATCGGAAATTTTTCCAAAATGTTATTTCTATAGAAAATTTTCTCGAAATTTTATTTTCATAGAAAATTTTTTCAAAATTTTATTTCCATAGAAAATGTTCTCAAAATTTTATTTCCATACAAAATTTTCTCAAAATGTTATTTCCATACGAAATTTTCTCAAAATTTTATTTCTGAAGAAAATTCTTGCAAAATTTTATTTCTATAGAAAATTTTCTCTAAATTTTATTTCCATAGAAAATTTTCCCAAAATGTTATTTCCATAGAAAATTTTATTTCTATAGAAAATTTTCTCAAAATTTTATTTCCATAGAAAATTTTCTCAACATTTTATTTCCATAGAAAATGTTCTCACAATTTTGTCAACATTTTATTTCTAAAGAAAATTATGTCGAAATTTAATTTCTATAGAAAATTTTTGCAAAATTTTATTTCTATGGAAAATTTTTCCTAAATGTTATTTCTATCGAAAATTTTTGCAAAATTTTATTTCTGAAGAAAATTTTTGCAAACTTTTATTTCTGAAGAAAATGTTGCCAAAATTTTATTTCTATAGAAAATTTTTTCGAAATTTTATTTTCATAGAAATTTTGTTCAACATTTTATTTCCGTAGAAAATTTTCTAAAAATGTCATTTCCATAGAAAATTTTCTCAAAATGTTATTTCCATACAAAATTTTATTTCTATAGAAAATTTTCTCAAAATTTTATTTCCATAGAAAATTTTCTCAATATGTTATTTCCATACAAAATCTTCTCAAAATTTTATTTCTGAAGAAAATTTTGGCAAAATTTTATTTCTATTGAAAATATTGTCAAAATTTTATTTCTATAGAAAATTTTTTTAATATTTAATTTCTATAGAAAATGTTTGCAACATTTTATTTCTATAGAAAAATTTTCCAAAATGTTATTTCTATAGAAAATTTTTCCAAAATGTTATTTCTATAGAAAATTTTTACAAAATTTTATTTCTGAAGAAAATTTTTGCAAAATTTTATTTCTATTGAAAATATTGTCAAAATTTTATTTCTATAGAAATTTTTCTTAATATTTTATTTCTATAGAAAATGTTTCCAAAATTTTATTTCTATCGAAAATTTTTCCAAAATGTTATTTCTATAGAAAATTTTTGCAAAATTTTATTTCCGCAGAAAATTTTTGCAAACTTTTATAACTGAAGAAAATTTTGTCAATATTTTATTTATATAAAAAGTTTTGCCAAGATTTTATTTCTATAGAAAATTTTCTCGAAATTTTATTTCCATAGAAAATTTTCCCAAAATGTTATTTCCATACAAAATTTTATTTCTATAGAAAATTTTCTCAAAATTTTATTTCCATAGAAAATTTTCTCAACATTTTATTTCCATAGAAAATGTTCTCATATTTTATTTCTGAAAAAAATTTTTGCAAAATTGTATTTCTCTAGAAAATTTTTGCAAAATTTTATTTCTATAGAAAATGTTCTCACAACCCTACGGGAATTGGATCAACCAGTGGACCGGTACAGGACTAGTCCCTGGTGTGCATGGACCAGTCCTAGTTCTGGTCAAGACGTATAGAAGACCCGGTCACTTTAACATGGAATTGTCATTGACGGGGTAAATTTACACTTTAGGACACGTCTTGGACTCGTTCTTTAGGACACGTCCTGGGACATTTTAGTAGTAGCACTCCATAGACAGGTCCTCACGAACCAATCACTGACAAACTCTTAGGAATCTGTTTCAGTTTGGTTATCCGAATCTCACCAGAAATGAAAAAAATTTGAAATATATTGAACTATAGGTTATTCTGGTAATTCTACTCCACTAAATGTATAGATCCAATAAGATTTTTATATCAAGCGAGCATGGAAATCATTAAATTATGACTATTTAAAAACTGCGACAAACTGGTGCGACACCGGTACCAGACATGTGATAGGTCCGCCAGTGGCAATTTGCACAAATATCCCGTAGGGAATTTTCTCAAAATTTGATTTCTGAAGAAAATTTTGTCAACATTTTATTTATAAAGAAAAGTTTGTCAACATTTTATTTCTAAAGAAAATTTAGTGAACATTTTATTTCTATAGAAAATGTTTGCAAAATTTTATTTCTGAAGAAAATTTTGCCAATATTTTATTTCTATAGATAATTTTGCCAAGATTTTATATCTATAGAAAATTTTCTCGAAATTTTACTTTCACAGAAAATGTTTTCAAAATTTTATTTCCATAGATAATTTTCTCAAAATGTTATTTCCACACAAAATTTTCTCAAAATTTTATTTCTATAGAAAATTTTCTCAAAATTTTATTTCCATAAAAAATGTTCTCACAATTTTCTCAAAATTTTATTTCTGAAGAAAATTTTGTCAACATTTTATTTCTCAAGAAAATATAGTCAATATTTTATTTCTATAGAAAATTTTTCCAAAATGATATTTCTATAGAAATTTTTTGCAAAATTTTGAATAAAATTTTGTCGAAATGTTGTTTGTAATGTTTGCAAAATTTTATTTCTGAAGAAAAAATTTCCAAAATGTTATTTCTATAGAACATTTTTGCAAAATTTTATTTCTATAGAAAATTTGATTTCTGAAGAAGGTTAGGTTAGGTTAGGTGGCAGCCCGATGTATCAGGCTCACTTAGACTATTCAGTCCATTGTGATACCACATTGGTGAACTTCTCCCTTATCATTGAGTTCTGCCCGATTCTATGACAAGGGACCTCCTTTTTATAGCCGAGTCCGAACGGCGTTCCACATTGCAGTGGAGAAGAGAAGCTTTGTAACCCTCAGAAATGTCACCAGCATTACTGAGGTAGGATAATCCACCGCTGAAAAACTTTTGGTGTTCGGTCGAAGCAGGAATCGAACCCACGACTTTGTGTATGCAAGGCGGGCATGCTAATCATTGCACCACGGTGGCTCCCATATCTGAAGAAAATTTTGGCCAAATTTTATTTCTGAAGAAAATTTTTGCAAAATTTTATTTCTGAAGGAAATTCTGTCAAAATTTTATTTCTACAGAAAATGTTTGCAAAATTTTATTTGTATGGAAAATTTTTGCAAAATTGTATTTCTATAAAAACTTTTTGCAAAATTGTATTTCTTTAGAAGTTTTTTGCCAAAATTTTATTTCAATAATATATTCTTACAAAATTTTATTTCTATAGAAAATTTTTGCAAAATTTTATTTCTGAAGTAAAATTTGATTTATGAAGAAAATTTTGGCAAAATTTTATTTCTGAAGAACATTTTTGCAAAATTTTATTTCTATAGAAAATGTTTGCAAATTTTATTTATATAGAAACTTTTGACAAAAATGTTATTTCCGAAGAAAATTTTTGCAAAACTTTATTTCTGAAGGAAATTTTGTCAAAATATTATTTCTATAGATTTTTTTTGCAAATTTTTATTTCTATGGAAAAGTTTTGGAAAATTTTATTTCTATAGAAAAATTTTGCCAAAATTTTATTTCTATCAAAAATTCTTGCAAAATTTTATTTCTATCAAAAGTTCTTGCACAATTTTATTTCTATCGAAAATTTTGTCAAAACTTTATTTTTTAAGAAAATTTTTGAAAAATTTTATTTCTATCAAAAATTCTTGCAAAATTTTATTTCTATCAAAAATTCTTGCAAAATTTTATTTGTATAGAAAGATCTATAAAAAGTTGTATTTCTATTGGACATTTTTGCGAAATTTTATTTCTGAAGAAAATTTTGTCAACACTTTATTTCTTAAGAAAATTTTTGAAATTTTTTATTTCTATGGAAAATTTTTACAAATTTGTGTTTCTATAGAAAATTTTTGCCAAAATTTTATTTCTATCAAAAATTCTTCCAAAATTTTATTTCTACAGAAAGTTCTATAAAAAGTTGTACTTCTATTGGACATTTTTTCGAAATTTTATTTCTTAAGAACATTTTTTCAAAACTTTATTTCTGAAGATAATTTTTGAAAAATTTTATTTCTATAGAAAATTGACGTATTTCTTTATTGGAGAGGAATATTTTGCAAAATCTACCAAAACATCAAGAATTCTACCAATCCTACCAAACAGTAAAAAATGTAACATTTTTGGTAGAATTCTACCAACTGTGGCAATCGTGTATGCATTTCGTATATCATTCAAATCACAATATTTGCCATATTTTGAGTCGTTCGGTTCAAAGATATCTTCGTTAGTTGTAGGGCAAAATATCTAGCCACTACGGCGGTAAATTTATCTGGGGTCTCCGGATTCTGTGTAAATCTACAGGCCCAGTCTCTCTCTCTCTCCGACTCTCAATAGGTAATACTCGGTTCATTGAAATAAAATAATTTTTAACCGGCTCTTTTTCTCTGTCTCTCTCCCTTTGGCAAGGGCATAAAATTCTCACAAATTGTTGAATGAAATTAAAATGAAGATATAGAAGTGTGTCTTGACCCAGCATACCCCCCGATCATATTTTAATCGTTGTTTTCTGTTGTTTGTGTGTGTTTTTGTTTTCAACACATGAAATTGTATAGCTCAGCTTATTTTGCGCGCGGTAACCATTTGTTTGGTTGGGGTGATGGACCATAAGCGATATTGGCTTTGTCGTCTCCGTTGTCATTATCATTTGCACTAAACGTGGTCAGACCAGCAATACCACCTTTAGTAGCGGACCGCAATCGAATCCATAGCAAGCCAATGACACAACAAACAAAAGTTGCTTAAAACAACAACAAAATCAAAAAATAAAAAAAATCAAAACAAATTCTCACAAGGTACGAACTGGTACCGCCATCATCACACATCATGGCATCGATTAGTGCGCGGGTCAGTAGTATAGTATTTGGTTTGTTTTTAATTTATTCGTCCATCGATCTTAGGCAATGTGTTTGAGCTTGAGTTTTATTGTTTATTATTGTTTTTTTTTTTCTTAATATTTTGCAAAAATTTTTTTATCAGCTTCTTGTCTTGAGATCTGTTTCGTATTAAGTTTTTTTTTTTGTTTGTAAAAATGATTGGTATTTTATTATAATTTTGTTATTAATTCATATTTTTTTTGTCAATTTATTTTCTTTTAGAAGCAATTGAGTAATTTGCAACTAAAATTAGAATCAACTAAATTTCCCTACTGCAAAGTAAATTTTTAAAATAATGACAGATTTAAAAGAATATTTATAAAATGTCGTATTAAAAATTCGTTTCATTGAATTTAGGATAATCATATTTCAAATTTGCGTCCCTCCGTCAATAATATATATGGCTTTTGTAGTGAGGTAAAATTTCCTCAATATTAAGAAATTTATAACTAACATAGATTAGGTATAGTGGCAGTCCGGTATTTTGGGTTCACTTAGTCCATTGTGATACCACAGATGTTGAATTTCTCTTTCATCAAGAAATACTACCCAATTAAAATGGAACCTCATTTTTATGGTAATACCATTTACTTGATTCAAAGAAAAAATTCTTAGATTAACGGAAATGTTAAATCTTTGCAATAAATATAAAAAAGCTTCAAATATAGGCTAAGATTTATTTTTAATATGTTTCAATCGTGATATAAAGTTTATTGGAAATAGAAAAAATCTTTCAAACTTTGAAGTATCATTTCCAAATTTAGATTTTTAAGCTGTTATTTATATTTTTTTGTTTTGTTTTGAAATGCGTTGTCTTGAGTCTTAAGCTGGAGGAAAACTAGCGCTAAGCATGTCAACCATACAAAACCGCAATATTGGAAGAGTGTCACGTAATTATACTGAAAAAATATTGTTGTGAATACAAATTCTAAGACTTAGCTTACCACAGTCAAACAACATCAAAAGATGAAATTAAACTTACCTATAAAGAAAAAAGAATAGAAAATACATTAGTAAAAAATCAAAATACACACAGAAAAAAAGTAAACTAATGAACTATCTAGTGCGAAAATTGAACTAAATTGTATTTCAAATTTTGAGATTCATTAAATTCACGAACATTTTCCTACATTTTTGAATTTTTAATTACCATTTACGAAATGCATCTTTCTCGAAAAGAAAAAATTAACCAAAAATAAAGAAAAAATCCTAGGCGCCAGGTCAATCCCATTTTAACCACGCTGTGGTTAATTCTTACTATTTTTGAGAAGTGTACGAAAAACTTATTCTGTTTTAGTTAAAACTGAACTAATTTGTATGTCATTGAAATTTTACTTCCATTTAGTTCATAAAATTTTTGAGACATACTTGGAATAAAGAAAACAAGTAAGGAAAGTCTAAAGTCGGGCGGGGCCGACTGTATTACCACCACTTTGTAGATCTAAATTTTCGAAACCATATCACATCCGTCAAATGTGTTGGGGGCTATATATAAAGGTTTGTCCCAAATACATACTTTTAAATATCACTCGATCTGGACAGAATTTGATAGACTTCTACAAAATATATAGACTCAAATTTTACGTCGGCTAATGTACTAGGGTGGAACACAATGTTAGTAAAAAACAAGTATATACGGCCGTAAGTTCGACCAGGCCGAATCTTATGTACCCTCCACCATGGATTGCGTAGAAACTTCTGCGAAAGACTGTCACCCACAATCGAATTACTTGCGTTGTGGTAATACTTACCGATGGCAAGGTATCTTAACACTTCTTAACATCGTTTTCTAAATTGTGAGTTAGTCCATACGTGGTATATATTGGACAAAAAAGTTATGTATAGGTAAGTCTACAAATAACTACGAATCGATATGGACTTTTGCGCGGTACGTGGAGAGCCAGAATTGAAATATGGGGGTCGCTTATATGGGGACTATATAGAATTATGCATTTGATATGGACCAATTTTTGTGTGATTGGGGATCGATTTATCTGAGGGCTATATATAACTATAGACCGATATGGACCTATTTAGGCATGGTTGTTAACGGCCATATAATACTAGCACAATGTACCAAATTTCAACTCACTCGGATGAAATTTGCTCCTCCAAGAGGCTCCAAAACCATATCTCGGGATCGGTTTATATGGGGGCTATATATGATTATGGACTGATATGGACCACTTTTGGCATGGTTGTTAAATATAATATTCTACCACCACGTACCAAGTTTCAGCCAAATCGGATGAATTTTGCTTCTCCAAAAGGCACCGGCGGTCAAATCTGGGGATCGGTTTATATGGGGGCTATATATAATGATGGACTTATATGAACCAATTCCTGCATGGTTGTTGGATACCATATACTAACATATCGTACCAAAATTCAACCGAATCGGATGAATTTTGTTCTTCCAAGGGGCTCCGGAGATCAAATCTGGGGATCGGTTTATATGGGGGCTATATATAATTATTGACCGATTTAGACCAATTTTTGCATGGGTATTTGAGACCATATACTAACACCACGTACCAAATTCCAACTGAATCAGATGAATTTTGGTCTTCCAAGAGGCTCCGGAGGTCAAATCTGGTGATGGGTTTATATGGGGGCTATATATAATTATGAACCGATGTGGACCAATTTTTGGCATGGTTGTTAGAGACCATATACTAACACCATGTACCAAATTTCAGCCGGATCGGATGATATTTGCTTCTCTTAGAGGCTCCACAAGCCAAATCGGGGGATCGGTTTATATGGGGGCTATATATAATTATAGACCGATGTGGGCCAATTTGTGCATGGTTGTTAGAGACCATATACTCACACCATGTACCAAATTTCAGCCAGATCGGATGAAACTTGCTTCTCTTAGAGGCTCCACAAGTCAAATCGGGGGATCGGTTTATATGGGGACTATATATAATTATGGACCGATGTGGACCAATTTTTGCATGGTTGTTAGAGACCATATACTAACACCATGTACCAAATTTCAGCCGGATCGGATGAAATTTGCTTCTCTTGGAGGCTCCACAACCCAAATCGGGGGATCGGTTTATATGGGGGCTATATATAATTATGGACCGATTTGGACCAATTTTTGCATGGTTGTTAGAGACCATATACTAACACCATGTACCAAATTTCAGCCGGATCGGATGAAATTTGCTTCTCTTGGAGGCTCCACAACCCAAATCGGGAGATCGGTTTATATGGGGGCTATATATAATTATGGACCGATGTGGACCAATTTTTGCATGGGTGTTAGAGACCATATACTAACACCATGTACCAAATTTCAGCCCGGATCGGATGAAATTTGCTTCTCTTAGAGGCTCCGCAAGCCAAATTTGGGGGTCCGTTTATATGGGGGCTATAGTTAAAAGTGGACCGATATGGCCCATTTGCAATACCATCCGACCTACATCAATAACAACTACTTGTGCCAAGTTTCAAGTCGATAGCTTGTTTCGTTCGGAAGTTAGCGTGATTTCAACAGACGGACGGACGGGCATGCTCAGATCGACTCAGAATTTCACCACGACCCAGAATATATATACTTTATGGGGTCTTAGAGCAATTTTTCGATGTGTTACAAACGGAATGACAAAGTTAATATACCCCCCATCCTATGGTGGAGGGTATAAAAAATTAATCAAAAGAACTTCCTATGTAGTTAAAATAAAGAACATCTTTGGGAGGACATTTTTGGAAGTGCTTTTAAAGTAGTTCCTTTAAAAGAACTTCCATTTTTTTTGCTGGGCTGGAAAGCATTTTTTAAAATTTTAGAAATAAACTTAAACAAAATAATTTGTTTTGCATCTGTTAAACAACCGACTTTTTCTGTGGATAAGTCCATAGGTTCAAATTGCAATTATTTTAATTTTTTAATTAAGCACGATTAATATTAAGAATGAACATTCAAACAACCTTCAGCCCAATTACAAAATTCAAAGAATTACAATTTGAATTCATTTATGTTTTCGTTTAGTCCATCACATCCCAATATGGGTTAATTCAAGCTTCGTTATTGCATGATTGAAATAAGCAACATACACTGAAAGAACTTATCCAGGTTCCCAAGAACACGGTAAGGGTTTTTTCTTAATGGAATATAAAAATTCCAGGATGATTTTAATCATTTGGAAGATTCATTTCCAATTTCTTTCTTTCATGTAAGGATACCCATTCCGAATTTCCTAATTCTGAAGAAAAATTTATTGACTTTTAGACAAGAAAAAAAATTTTATACCAGAAAATATTGTGGTACCCAAGACTTTAATGATGTTCACAAGTGGCATTTACACTCGAGGGGAAAAATAATATTTAACAAAAAAAATTTCTAAATATTATTTTTCCCCTCGAGTGTAAATGCCACTTGTGAATATCATTAAAATCATATGCCGCCAATGATGAGAATTCTTCCCCCCTAATTCCTTCATTTTCATTTCAGGCATTTCAAATTGTCGTAGAAAAAAATTTTGTTTTGAATTTCTTTTGTGTTGATTTCAATGAAACAATAACTTTGTTTAGATGTTTTTGCTTTTTTTTTTAATATAAATATTCATCAGTTTAAATACAAAACAAGAGTCATCGGAAAATATGCCGCCGTTTGTCTTCTCTTTGTCTATGTGCTTTGCGAAATCGTCTAGAAGGCACGTTAGTATTTCGCCTATGATGATGAGGATGATGATGCTGATGCCAAAGTTGATTATTTCTGAATGCCGGTCCAACTGGGCTGACAGGCAGATCAGAAATTTTACTGATGATCACAACTCTATCAATGGGTAAAGCTGTAGAGGTGGTTGTCATCATACTCATAGACAAGTTAGAATAATTCTCTTTAGTTGTTTGGGGGGCTTGTTCAGACAGACATGGCGATGGATGGCCGGACGGACTTGTTTCGAGAAAACAAAAAAAAAAAAAAAAAACTCACATAGGAAATTTATGATGCCTACTATTCGTTCAGAAATCACATCATTTAGATTATATATTTGTGTTGAATTTTTGTCATCTCTCGTTGTCATTCATTGGACCAGCTTCTAAAGATGGAACTAAGGAAATACGAAGGTCGTTTCTTCGATCAATTGTTTGAAATCTATATATGAGAATCTCCAGTTTTTTCTGAATTGTTCTATGATGGTTGATTCTAAAACGGCTGGGGTTAGTTTTTTTTTTTATTAAAGACACAAAACTGGTTTTCCCTTGCAAGTTAATTGCATTGCAAAACTTTTCATTTGCAACCTCGTATTTAACTACAAAATACCCGCCAAATTATTAATATTATGATTTTTTAAATGAAATGTGGCAATTTGGCACAGAAAGGAAAAAAGTTTGTTGATTTTTTCTTCATTTTGTATTTTTTTCGTATTCGGTCCTCTTTATCTGTGAATATAAAGATCAAATAAATTGTGAAAAAGTTTCAGGTTAAGTGGCAATAGTTAATGTTGCTCTGATTTCTATAATAAATTTTATTAAATTGCCTTAACATTGAGATTATATTTCTTCACCTACTAACATTGTAGATACAAAGAAACAGAATGTATTCATTTTTTTGGTTTGGGTAAATTGAAATGTTTGGGGAAATGATATAAAAATGCTTCATTTGGATGAAGAAAAAAATCTGCATAAAAATCATAGATATTTAAATGTAGTGTTTTTTTTTTGTAAAATAAATAGTAGTAAAGGGTAGTAAATGGTTAAAAAATTTTCAGGGGTGTAAATGGTTACAAATAACATAAATGCTCTTCTTTTTTATTAATATTACTGTACAATAAATCTGGAATTCTGATTTTTAACTTTACAGAAAAAAAATATCACCAATATTTTTGCAATTAAAATTTTAATTGAATTGAAAAAAAAATTTTTTTTTTCAATTAACAATTTAATTGGTTCGACAATTTTTTTATCAAAAAAAAAAATCAATCACAAAAATATATAATTATAAATTAAAATTTTAGTTGGAGCAATTAATTGTTTTAATTGACGTTGATGATTGATACTATAATTTCTGTGATTGAAGACATTTCACTAAAAAATTAATTCGATCAATTAATTTCGTGATTGGAACCAAAAGTAATTTTTTTTGTACAACAAAGTATTAAAGGGTACCTTTCATTATACAATTCCAATATTGGAAACGAGAAAATTGGTTCGAGCTATAGTGTTTACAATAATGAGTATAACATGATAAAATTCTCGTACTTTTAAATGTACTAAATAGTACCATTCAGTACAAAAAAAGAAATAATCTATAATATGTTCATGTACGGTAAGTCTAGAATTTGACAATTAAATAACAAGGTACTAAAACGTACTAAACAAGTACTACAATAAATGGAGCATTATGAGTATGGTGATATTTTCGTAATTTTAAATGTACTAAAGGACACGTGCCATTATATATGTGATACAATATTTTTTTTTATTTATTATATAGTTTTATTTTATAGTCTTTCCAGAAAATCTCTGTTCGAATTTACTTCCTAGTGTATATTTTGTATGAACCATGTTAATATGCAAATGTGAAAAAATCCCTAAATTTATGGGGAAAACCCCAACACTTTGTTTTTTAATTTATAATGAGACCTAAATACAAATGAAAATTATACGTTCTATTTGCTAAAATTTGTACTAAATTTAATTTTGAAACATACAAAATCTGTATAAAAACCAGTACATTTGGGTACTTTTTTTAGTACATTAGAAAAACCATTACAATTGATGAAAACTAGTACAACTTGCAAACCTATTTACATTATATACTTGAATAAATTATGCCCGCCTTGCAAAAGGTCGAGTGTTCAATCCCTGCTTAAACTGAATACCAAAACGCCTTTCAGGCGTGGATTATCCCCACTCAGTAATGTGACATTTCTAGTGTTAGTTCATTTTGCCATGATCTAACCTATTTTCTTGTAAAACGCTAGTGATACGTCGGAAAAAAATTGTAAAAATTCTTAAAATTTACATATATCTCTAAGGCTAGGGTCACACTATGCAAATATTTGACCAAAATGAGTGTCAAACATTTTTCCAGAACCATTTTCCAAATATCTGGATACGGTTTTTGTAAAATATCCCTACCATGATGTTATATATCCAATATGAGCCCAAAATGTTTGCTGGTTTGGCTGTGGCGACGGATTCTTTTTCGATTTCTGTCAAATATTTGCCCAGTGTGACCATAGCATAACTCATATATATCTCCCGATAAATGGGCTTTTGCATAGATATGGCTTTAGATTTAAATATGTCCCATATTTTTTTACTACCAGTTTGCTCCGACCCAGTGCATTAGCTGGTTTATATTTTATGTATACACTGAAAATAATATTGTCGTGAGGCCAAAGATTTCAGTCCTTCAAATACGAAAGCGAATTTTGCTAAGCGTAGAAGACGGGCCTCACCCAAGAAGAAACTGAAAACCTTAAGACATAAAAAATGTGCACATGTTCTTCATATATGTATTCAATTTCCTACAATGATCTCCAAACCTTCGCCAAATCTGGTTGTATTCCTTCTTGCCATTCAGTTTTTTTAATAAATGTTGTTGTTCTTTATTCCACGAATTAAAGCAAAAATAATGGAAATATTCTATTTTTATATTCCTTTGTTAGTTCTTCATTCGGGATTCCTTCACATGGTTTCATATATTCCACATGATGTTTGCTAAGATTATTTTCGCGCCATTTATTTATATAAAATTGTTTTACTATATACCACACAGAGATCTTTGCGAGTTAGTTCGATAAAAAACCACGTCAGTTGACTTTGCTTCCTGTGCTGAAGTCACCTGGTAAATTTATAGTTTCTATGAAGCCAAAGTATAATTCAATGAGCACAATCATAATAATGATGAAGATGAAAATGAATGAATGACCAAAGGTATATAATGTTCGCAATATGATCATTATTATATCATTTTAAAAATCGCTGTCATTCCTGTGGTAATCATTTTATTTTGGTATAGTAGACATCTTAAAGTTTTACTTTAAATTGTTGTATCTCTTTAATTATCTTTCATTCATTAGAAAATGAGAAATACACTGAAATTAACGTTTTAATGTAACTTCTTCAAATTTCGTAATTCTACATAAAATTATTGTTTACTTTTTACCAAAATTTTATTTCTATAGAAAATTTTATCAAAATTTTATTTCTATAGACAATTTTATCAAAATTTTATTTGTATAGAAAATTTTGTCAAAATTTTGATTCTATAGAAAATTTTATCAAAATTTTATTTCTAAAGAAAATTTTGTCAAAATTATAATTCTATAGAAAATTTTGTCAAAATTTTGATTCTATAGAAAATTTTATCAAAATTTTTTTTCTAAAGAAAATTTTGTCAAAATTATATTTCTATAGAAATAAAATTTTGACAAAATTTATTTCTATAGAAAATTTCCTCAAAATTTTATTTGTCAAAATTTTAATTCTATAAAAAATTTTTTGCATAATTTTTTTTTTTTTCTAAAGAAAATTTTGTTAAAATTGTATTTCTATAGAGAATTTTGTCAAGATTTTCTTTTTATAGAAAATTTTTTATTTCCAAAAAAAAAATTGATAAAATTTTATGTCTATAGAAAATTCTGTCAACATTTTATTTCTAAAGAAAATCTTGTCAACATTTAATTTCTAGATACTTTTGTCACAATTTCTTTATCCTTTGAAAATTTTTTCAAAATTTTATTACTATAGAAAATTGTATCAAAATTTTATTTCTAAAGAAATTTTTGACAAAATTTTATTTCTATCGAAAATCTTGTCAAAATTTCATTTCAATAGGACATTTTGTCAACATTTTATATTTATTGAAAATTTTTTAAAAATTTTATTTCTATAGAAAATTTTGCCAAAATTTTGTTTCTAAAGAAATTTTTGATAAAATTTTATTTCTATAAAAAAAAACTTCAAAATATTATTTCTATAGGAAATCTTGTCAAAATTTAATTGAAATATGAAATTTTGTAGATATTTTATTTCTATAGAAAATTTTGTCAAAATTTTATTTCTGTAGAGAATTTTGTCAAGATTTTCTTTTTATAGAAAATTTTGTCAACATTTTATTTTTATCGAAAATTTTGTCAAAATTTTATTTTTATAGAAAATTTTGTCAACATTTTATTTTTATAGAAAATTTTGTCAAAATTTTACTTCTATAGAAAATGTTGTCAACATATAATTTCTGGAAACTTTTGTCAAAATTTTTATATCTCTCGAAAATTGTGTCAAAATTTTTATTCTATAGAAAATTTTATCAAAATTTTATTTCTAAAGAAAATTTTGTCAAAATTATATTTCTATAGAAAATTTTTTCAAAATTTTATTTCTATAGAAAATTTTGTCAAAATTTTATTTCTATAGACCATTTTGTCAAATATTTATTTTTATAGACCATTTTGTTAAATATTTAATTCTATAGAAATTTTCCGCAAAATTTTATTTGTCAACATTTTAATTCTATAAAAAAATTTTGCATAATTTTTTTCTAAAGAAAATTTTGTTAAAATTTTATTTCTATAGAGAATTTTGTCAAAATTTTATTTCTATAGAGAATTTTGTCAAGTTTTTCTTTTTATAGAAAATTTTGTCAACATTTTATTTTTATCGAAAATTTTGTCAGCATTTTATTTTTATAGAAAATTTTCTGAATATTTTATTTTTATAGAAAATTTTGTCAAAATTGTATTTGCCAAAATTTTATTTCTATAGAATATTTTTCTCAAAATTTTATTTTATAGAAAATTTTGTAAAAATTTTATTTCTATAGAAAATTTCATCAAAATTTTACCTCTACAGAAAATTTTGTCAAAATTGTATATATAGAAAATTTTCTCCAAATTTAATTTCCAAAAAAAATTGATAAAATTTTATGTCTATAGAAAATTCTATCAACATTTTATTTCTAAAAAATCTTGTCAACATTTAATTTCTAGAAACTTTTGTCAAAATTTTTATATCTCTTTAAAATTTTGTCAAAATTTCATTACTATAGACACTTTTATCAAAATTTTATTTCTAAAGAAATTTTTTACAAAATTTTATTTCTATAAAAACTTGTCAAAATTTTATTTCTATCGAAAATCTTGTCAAAATTTCATTTCTATAGGAAATTTTGTCAACATTTTATATCTATTGAACATTTTTAAAAAATTTTATTTCTATAGAAAATTTTCCCAAAATTTTGTTTCTAAAGAAATTTTTGATAAAATTTTATTTCTATAAGAAAAAACTTCAAAATGTTATTTCTATAGGAAATCTTGTCAAAATTTAATTGAAATATGATATTTTGTCGATATTTTATTTCTATAGAAAATTTTGTCAAAATTTTATTTCTGTAGAAAATTTTATTAAAATTTTTTTATATAGAAAATTTTGACACAATTTTACTTCTATAGAGAATTTTGTCAAACTTTCATTTCCATAGAAAATTTTTTCAAGATTTTAAATGTATAGAAAATTTTGTCAAAATTTTGTTTTAAAAAAATTGTATTTCTATAGAAATTTTTTTAAAATTTCATTTCTATACGAAATTTTGTCAACATTTAATTTCTATCGAAAATCTTGTCAAAATTTCATTTCTATAGGAAATTTTGTCAACATTTTATTTTTATCGAAAATCTTGTCAAAATTTTATTTCTAAAGAAATTTTTGACAAAATTTTTATTTCTATAAAAAAAACTTTAAAATTTTATTTCTATAGGAAATTTTGTCAAAATTTTATTTCAATAGAAAATTTTGTCAAAATTTTGTATCTATAGAAAAATTTGTCAAAATTTTTTTCTATTGAAAAATTTTGTCAAAATTTAGAAAAATTGTAAAGTAGTAGTTGGTGAGGAATAATTTTTAAAATCTACCAAAACATGAAGAATTTTACCAAACAGTAAACAATTTACCATTTTTGGTAGGATCCTACCAACTTTGGCAACCATGTTCGCTACACCAACTTCTCACCTCTTACTTTTCTCCTAAATCTCATTTTAATAGAAAATTTAGGCCAAATATTATTTTTATAGACAATTTTTTTAGTAAATTTTATTTATTTAATTTTTTTATTTATATTTTTTTTTTCGAAAATAATTTTCAGTGTATCATTTCGTTTAGGCCATTTAGTAATTCAGATGCTAAAGGCAAAAAACATAAAGTTGCGTTAATGTTTTTTTAATGATTTGTTTCTTGATTTGGCATTAAATGAGAAATATCACAACCACTTTCCTATGCCGAAACACTGTAGACAATTGTCGACAAATTTCATTCATTCTTCCTTTCTTTTCATTTCAGTGATGCTACAGATGACGATACTCCCAGAAGAAGCAATGCTCTACTGGTGGAATGTGTGAATTATAAATCCCATATTGATTTTATATACAATTTTTTATTTATTATATTTGATTTGTTTATACTTTTCATTTTCATCGTTTACTTTGTCTCAATATGAAAATGTTTATGATCTCTAGGAAAATTTAAAAAATAATCTTCCTGCTAGAAAAAATTATGCATAGATAATAAAAAATATATATGGTATATAGATTTTGTATTATATATATGTGGGAGAAAGCACGTCCAATTTCGCTCAACCTTATAAGCGAAATTACTTCCGTTAGTTGGAAGACTAAAAAAAAAATTGTTGGCACTATAAATGTTTATAAAAATTTTTTTGTCAATCACTTTGAATCATTTTTCCGCCCTCTACAATGTATACACAAATCTAAAAGTGGCATAAAGAAAATTGGCGTACAACCCATTTTCAAAAATACATAGGTAAATATTTTACAAAATCAAAAAACCAAATAAAATTTTGTGAAAAAAATTTAATTGTATTGTTTTTATTAAAAGGTTAGTTCTATCGAAAATTATATTTTATTTTAGTCAAAATTTTATTTCTTTGCTCTAGATATTTCTTTGTTTTATTCGTCATTTCTATAAATTTTTATTTCATTTCTATAAATTCTATCAATCTATTTTTTTGTTCTATTTTTAATAACAAGTTCATTGTCCCTTAAAAAGAAAGCCCTCACATTTTTTAAATTAAAATTCTAAACCACATCTAATCGTTCAGTAGTGTTGTGACCAATCTATAAATTTAATTAAGGTTAACGTTCTTCACAAAATGTGGCAAAAGGCGATTGTAAAGCATACGCGTAAACCACCTCTTAAGAGACAATGAACTGTATGAAGAATTGCAAAGTTCTCTACACTCCAAAAAAAGCTTAGCGAGTTCCAACGATTTTCTATAGAAATAAAATTTTGTCAAAATTTTTTTATAGAAATGAATTTTGAAAAAAAAAAATCCATAGAAATAAAATTTTGACAAAAATTTTTATAGAAATAACATTTTGACTAAATTTTCTATAGAAATGAAATTTTGACCAAATTTTCTATAGAAATAAAATGTTGACAAAATGTTCTGTAAAAATAAAAATTTGACAAAATTTCCTATAGAAATAAAATTTTGACAAAATTTTCTATAGAAATAAAATGTTGACAAAATATTCTGTAGAAATACAAATTTGACAAAATTTTCTATAGAAATAAAATTTTAACAAAATTTTCTATAGAAATAAAATTTTGACAAAATTTTCTATTCAAATGAAATCTTGAAAAAAGTTTCTATAGAAATAAAATTTTCTATAGAAGTAAAATTTTGACAAAATTTTCTATAGAAATACAATTTTGTCAAAATTTTTTATAGAATTAAAATTTCCTACGATTTTCTATAGAAATAAATTTTTGTCAGTTTGTTCATAAAAATTTTTATTTTTTGCCAAAGTTTTCTTTGATGGAAATAAAATATTGTAAAAATTTTCTATAGAAAAAGACTTTTGCAAAATATTTTATAGAAATAGAATTTTGACAAAATTTTCTATAGAAATAAAATTTTGACAAAATTTTCTATAGAAATAAAATCTTGACAAAATTTTCTACAGAAATAAAATTTTGACAAAATTTTCTACAGAAATAAAATTTTGACAAAATTTTCTATAGAAATAAAATTTGAACCAAATTTTCTATAGAAATAAAATTTTGATAAAATTTTTTATGGAAATAAAATTTTCACAAAATTTTCTATAAAAATAAAATTTTCACAAAATTTTCTATAAAAATAAAATTTTCACAAAATTTTCTATAAAAATAAAATTTTGACCAAATTTTCTATAGAAATAAAATTTTGATAAAATTTTCTATGGAAATAAAATTTTGATAAAATCTTCTTTAGTAATAGAATTTTGATAAAATTTTCTATGGAAATAAAATTTTGATAAAATTAAAATTTTGACAAAATTTTCTACAGAAATAAAATTTTGACAAAATTTTCTATAGAAAAAAAATTTGGACCAAATTTTCTATAGAAATAAAATTTTGATAACATTTTTTATGGAAATAAAATTTTGACAAAATTTTCTATTGAAATAAAATGTTGACAAAATTTTCTACAGAAATAAAATTTTGACAAAATTTTCTATAGAAAAAAAATTTTGACACAATTTTCTATAGAAAAAAATTTTTGACAAAATTTTCTATAGAAATAAAATTTTCACAAAATTTTCTATAAAAATAAAATTTTCACAAAATTTTCTATAAAAATAAAATTTTGACCATATTTTCTATAGAAATAAAATTTTGATAAAATTTTCTATGGAAATAAAATTTTGATAAAATTATCTTTAGAAATAGAATTTTGATAAAATTTTCTATGGAAATAAAATTTTGATAAAATTTTCTTTAGAAATAAAATTTTGAAACAAGTTTCTTTAGAAATAAAATTTTGAAACAAGTTTCTATGGAAATACAATTTTGTCACAATTTTTGTATAGAAAAAGAAGTTTTCATTGATAGATATAAAATATTGTGAAAATTTTCTATAGAAAAAGATTTTTGTCAAAATTTTTTATAGAAATATAATTTTGACAAAATTTTTTATAGAAATATAATTTTGACAAAATTTTCTATAGAAATAAAATTTTGACAAAATTTTCTATAGAAAAAGAATTTTAACAAAATTTTCTATAGAAATAAAATTTTGACAAAATTTTCTATACAAATAAAATTTTGACAAAATTTTCTATAGAAATAAAATTTTGACAAAATTTTCTATAGAAATAAAATTTTGACAAAATTTTCTATAGAAATAAAATTTTGATAGAATTTTCTATGGAAATAAAATTTTGACAAAATTTTCTATAGAAATAAAATTTTGACAAAATTTTCTATAGAAATAAAATTTTGACAAAATTTTCTATGGAAATAAAATTTTGATAAAATATTCTTTAGAAATAGAATTTTGATAAAATTTGCTATGGATATAAAATTTTGATAAAACTTTATATAGAAATAAAATTTTGACACAAGTTTCTATAGATATACAATTTTGTCACAATTTTTATATAGAAATAATCTTTTTAAAGAATTGAAATTTCCCGCAATTTTCTATAGAAATAGAATTTTGTCAATTTTTTATAAAAAATTTTATTTTTGGCAAAATTTTTATAGAAATAATTGTTAATAGAAATAAAATATTGTGAAAATTGTCTTTAGAAAACGACGTTTGTCAAAATTTTGTATAGAAATAGAATTTTGATAAAATTTTCAATAGAAATAAAATTTTGACGAAATATTCTATAGAAATAAAATTTTGACGAAATTTTCTATAAAAATAAAATGATGCCAAAATGAAGATACAGAAGACTGTGGTAATGAGTATTTGCCCGGACTTAAGGATTTATAGAGTTAGGTTTTAATAGATTTGTATCCGATATTTTTTTTTCAATGTCTCCAATGAACTTCTTTGTCCATAAAGCTCGCATAATAATTATAAATTAAAAATAGTTATTTATTTTTTTGCACTTAGACTTCTTTGTATTCTACCTACTTGCAGATGTGCGTGAAGGCTGAAATTTTTGTGATATGAAAACAATTAAATATCCCTCTCTGTGCCCACCTGATCTACCATTTGAACAGGTCGTGAGAATTTATATGATGATGATGATGTGTTTGAAGCATTGAAACTTAGGCGGAAAAAAGAAATGAGAAATCTTTTGAACATTTTTGAAATAATTGTCTAACGTGTTTAACACATGTTTATTGTCTTGCTTTATGTTTTAATTGTTTGATATGAAAAGAATACTGTTTTTTGCAGTAGTTTTTTGTGTACACATGTTTTTCGTTTTTGTTATGTTTTTCTTTGAAATTCTAGTGTGAAATATTTTTATGAACTTTAATTAAACAAGAAACGATATCGTTTTGATATGTAAGCATTGATGTTTTCATAAAGCGTTTGGTTGTAGGAAATATGGGTGGGATATCTACAATACAGGAAAAAAAAATGGGCAGACCAAATTAAATTGTATAAAATTGCAAAAAAAAAAAATGAAATTAAAAATAAATAAATAAATATTCAATACAATAAATAATTGATAGCTTCAATTAAAATATTACTTGAGTTTTGCGACAAAAATATATTAAATTGTTAATCAATTAAGATTTTGATTCTTCTAATTAATTCTGTGATTGAAGCAATTTCAATTAAAAAATTCACTGGAGCATTTAAATTCATCAAATTTAATAAGCTTTGTCTAGCATATTAATTGTACTCCCTTCACACACAGAAAAAATATATTTTGTCGTCAGTTACGACATTAATTGATCCATATAATTTTTAAATGAAATGTCTTCAATCACAGAAATGATATTATCAATCACAAACTTCGATTAAAAAATGAATTGATCCAATTAACTATTTAATTGATACTATTAATTTCTGTGATTTATGTTTGTTTCAATTTAACAAAAAATGGTAGAATCAATTAAATTTTTAATTGAACATTTTTTAGAACTCAATTAAAATTTTAATTGGAAACGTTTTTCTTTTTTGTGTGCAGAAAATCTATTTCCAATTAAAAAGTTGATTGAGTCTGAAAATGTTTTCAATTGAAAAATTAATTGATACAGTTTACTTTTAATCAAACTTGAAAGACTAAGTGCGATAAAAAAAATTATTGACATTTTATAATTTTTAATTACAAATTTAATTGAAACAATCAATTTTTTAATCAAACTAAAATACTAAATTTGTTATGTAAATGATTGAAAATAGTTACATTTATAATTAAAATATTAATTGAGTTTTACCATCAGCATCGACTAATTTTTTAATTGAATCAACTAAAAAAATAATTGAAACTTGCTTATGAAATCAATTAATAGTATAGTCATGTTCAAGGTCTTTGTTTAAATATTTTATTTATATTTCCCAATATTTCTCGATTACCATATCGCTTACTTAGGGGTCTACAATAGATAAAGTACTCAAGGTTCAATGTAAAGGCTTCTCTTCAATTAAAAAATAAGATCAAGCCCTTGACAATCAATGTCAAAATTTTGACAAAATAGGAAATACAATTTTATACGGAAAAAAATTTTGAGAAAATTTTCTATAGAAATAAAATTTTGTCAAAATTTCCTATAGACCTAAAATATTGTCAATAATTCCTATAGAAATAAAATTTTGGCAAAATTTTTTATAGAGATAAAATTTTGTCAAAATTTCCTATAGACCTAAAATTTTGTCAAATAAAATATAAAATAAATAAAATAAAATTTTGACAACATTTTTTATAGAGATAAAATTTTGACAAAATTTTTTCTATAGAGATAAAATTTTGACAAAATTTTCTATAGAGATAAAATTTTGACAAAATTTTCTATAGAGATAAAATTTTGACAAAATTTTCTATAGAGATAAAATTTTGACAAAATTTTCTATAGAAATAAAATTTTGTTGTTGTTTTTATTGCAGCTTAAAACCATACATTGACTAAACTACAAGTGTAGCTTAACCAACAGAGGAAAAGAATATTTGTCAAATTTATTTGGGCAAAGCCCTATAGACTGCAAGATGGTTGGATGGACGCACGTTTCCATTACCACATTCCTCATCAGCATACTCTACTTGCAGCAAAACTATCAACCAATTATCAGAATAAATTCAGGCAGTTCATTAAACCCAACAATAAACCACACTTGAACCTCCCGAAAAAAGGTTTTGTATGATAGCCGGCTTATGCCGAAATATAAAAAAAAAATTAAATTTTGGCAAAATTTTCTACGGAAATAAATTTTTGACAAAATTTTCTATAGAAATAAAGGTTAGGTTAGGTGACTCTCCAAGGTATCAGGCTCACTTAGATTATTCAGTCCATTGTGATACCACAGTGGTGAACTTCTCTCTTATCACAAAGTGCTGTCCGATTCTATGTTATGCTCAATGACAAGGGACTTCCTTTTTATAGCCGAGTCCGAACGCCGTTCCAAATTGCAGTGAAACAACTTAGAGAGGCTTTGAAACACTCAGAAATATCACCAGCATTACTGAGGTGGGATACTCCACTGCTGAAAAACTTTTTTGTGTTTGGTCGAAACTGGGTTTGATCCCACGATTCTGTGTATGCAAGGAGGGGATGTTAACCATTGCACCACGTTGGCTCCTATAGACCTAAATTTTCTACAGAAATAATATTTAGTCAAATTTTTCTATTGAAACAAAATTTTGTGAAAATTTTTTATAGAAATAAAATTTTGTTAAAATTTCCTATAGAAATAAAATTTTGTGAAAATTTTTTATAGAAATAAAAAGTTGTCAAATTTTTCTATAGAAATAAAAATTTGTCAAAATTTTCTATAAAAATAAAATGTTACCAAAATTCTCTATAGATATAAAAGTTTTTCAAAGTTTAAAATTGACCTCAATTTTTTTTCAAAAATTTCTATTGACCTCAAATTTTTTTAAAATTTACTTTTGACCTAAAATTTTGTCAAAATTTATTATAGAAATAAAATTTTGTTAAAATTTTTTTATAGAAATAAAATTTTGTGAAAATTTTAATTGAAATAAATTTTTGTGAAAATTTTTATTGAAATAACATTTTGTCAAATTTTTCTATAGAAATAAAAGTTTTGTAAAAATTTAAAATTGGCTTAAAATTTTTTTCAAAATTTTGTATTGACCTCAAATTTTTTTCAAAATTTTCTATTGACCTCAAAGTTTTTCATAATTTACTATTGACCTAAAATTTTGTCAAAATTAATTATAGAAATAAAATTTTGTGAAAATTTTTATTGAAATAACATTTTGTCAAAATTTTCTATAGAAATAAAAATTTGACAAAATTTTCTATAAAAATAAAATTTTGTCAAAATTCTCTATAGATATAAAAATTTTTCAAAATTTAAAGTTGACCTCAAATTTTTATTCAAAATGTTCTATTGACCTCAATTTTTTTCAAAATTTGCTATTGACCTAAAATTTTGTCCAAATGTGTTAAATTTTTTATAGAAATAACATTTTGTGAAAATTTTCATTGAAATAACATTTTGTCAAATTTTTCTATAGAAATAAAAGTTTTTACAAATTTTAAATTGGCTTCAATTTTTTTCAAAATTTTGTATTCACCTCAAATTTTTTTCAAAATTTTCTATTGACCTCAATTTTTTTCAAAATTTACTATTAATCTAAAATTTTGTCAAAATTTATTATAGAAATAAAATTTTGTTGAAATTTTTAATAGAAATAAAATTTTGTTGAAATTTTTAATAGAAATAAAATTTTGTGAAAATTTTTATTGAAATAACATATTGTCAAAATTTTCTATAAAAATAAAATTTTGTCAAAATTCTCTATAGATATAAAAGTTTTTCAAAATTTAAAATTGGCATCAATTTTTTTTCAAAATTTTCTATTGACCTAAAATTTTGTCAAAATTTATTATAGAAATAAAAGTTTGTTAAAATTTTTTATAGAAATAAAATTTTGTGAAATTTTTTTTGAAATAACATTTTGTCAAAATTTTCTATAGAAATAAACGTTTTTAAAAATTTAATTTTTTTTTCAAAATTTTCTATTGACCTCAATTTTTTTTTTCAAAATTTTCTATTGACCTCAATTTTTTTCAAAATTTACTATTGACCTAAAATTTTATCAAAATTTATTATAGAAATAAAATTTTGTTAACATTTTTATAGAAATCAAATTTTGTTAACATTTTTATAGAAATAAAATTTTGTGAAAATTTTTTATAGAAATACAATTTTGTCAAATTTTTCTATAGAAATAAAACTTTGTAAAATTTTTCTGTAAAAATAAAATTTTGTCAAAATATTCTATAGATATAAAAGTTTTTTTAAAATTTACAATTGACCTAAAATTTTGTCAAAATTTACTATTTCATTTCTTATGAAATCTTCAGGAAACTTTTCATGCCACTGATTGAAGTGTGCCACTTTTTTGTTGAAATTGACACTCTTTGAGCTACTTTTTAAAAATTCAAGCAAGCAATTCCATGGTAATGATTTTACTTGCCAATATAAAAAAATCGCACCAAGCCGATTAAAAGGAAATTCACTATCAAGACGAATTAAATTCCAACGACTATATTAAAAAAAAAAAACAAATACATATAAAATCAATGGTAAAAATGTCAAAAACAACCAGTAAAAATTTCAACTCAAAAAATGGAGAAGAAATATAAATGGTAACGTGAATTAATTATCACTCACGTTCATCGGTCTTCTCCCACATTTTTACTATCAAAATGTCCGTCCATCTGTCCATTATTCCCAAATGCCTTGGACATTTGATGAATTATTGTTATTGCAACAATCTACTTGGCTACCTCTCTACTTGGCCAATGGTATTTGGCTCACCAGAGGCCACTCCACCTGCTAGTAAGTTATTGCCTAATAGTCCACACTACCTACTTTTCACTCTGTCTGTCTCTGCTCACAATGTATTTTCACATTCAATTCAATTAACAATGTAAGACAAGTTAAATCTTTTTTTTTAATGTTTTGTTTTTTGTTACAAAAATACTACGCCCGATAAGTGAAGAGACAAATGTACTCTTAGGGGTTGGGGGGAGGAAACATTGATTGTGGAACCTATAGTGATTGCTGTCTGAATATTTTGTGTGTGGTGCCTATAACTTTCACTTCTTTCTTAACCAGTTTTAGGATTTATTATTACTGTTGCCTTTCTTAACAGTTCCAATATCCAATATACCGGTGTATGTTGCAAATGTTGTTGGCCTAACTATCTTTGTCTTATGACTCCACCGGCCACATGGCTGAGTAATAATCAGTAAAATGTTTTTTTTTTTTTTTTTTTTTAATTCCTCCATCATCATTATCATCGTCATCGTTACCGGCGGCAGTGTATGTTATAACCATTTATTGGCACCCGTCATCTGCATGAAACTGCCTTGCCATCATCCATCGTTGGCCAAAATAAATGAACCGGTTTCGGTTTTTTTTTTTGTTTCTTCGACACACCAAAACAATTTCCTTACAAGTTTCATGCGAATTTTTTTCTCGTTTTATTTTTGTTAAAAATCCACATAGTCATCTTCAACAGAGCACATGGTGCCAGCGGAATCTATGAAATCAACCGGCATTGTGAAATATCAAAGATTATATATGGGGAAAACAGCTTTGGTCACTAACCACATAATGCTCTACAAGAAAAGCTTAGGAAATGGAGGAATTTTCCACGTAGTAAATGGATCGAAAACATTAGCAAAATTAAAATTAAATAAAAACTATTTTTATAAATTTTAAATTAAAAAAAAATAAATAAAACAAACTTATAGGCACTGATCCAAAGATTTCTGCATTCATGATTTTTGCATTGATTGAAATGTGATTCAGTAAATCTTTATGATACACTGAAAAAAATATGCCTGGTTCCGAAGATTTTGTCTTTATGCAAACAAAATAAATTTGGTATTGATACCAAGCCAAAGAAGCGAAGAATTTCGGTTAGGTTAAATTTAAGATACAATTCTCTTTTAAATTTAAGTTCTCAGTTACTTGATTTTAGGAAACAAATTTTAATTCATTCGTTTTGTCGGCTTTTTTTCTTCATGTGCTATCGCAGTCCTTAAAAAAATTATTAACGAAAATTTAAGTTTCCAAATTATTACCTGACTTCAAGTAGAAATTATGCAATATTTCAAGTAAAAAAATATGTCTCTAAAAGTATATTTAAAAAATCTCCTATTTTTAACTATATTTTTTTATTAAACGAAACTTATTCAATTACACATTAAAAAATTCGTTTTCGCCCGAATATTGCCTTTTTCGAGCATCGACTTCGGCCAAAAATATTCTTTTCGTTGGAGCTCTATTACAAGCTCTACTTGCAGCACACTTTGACCAATAATTTTCATTGCCAATTATTTATATCAGCCATTCAATTTTTATAAATTAAAAAAATAAAATTTTAATTCATAATAAATTAATTATAAATTAAAAAAAAATCCCTCCCCGAAAAAAATCAACATAAATTACTGGCAACAGATTCCTATTGGAGCCCAGTAAGATATGAACAAAAGTTTACGCTTCATAAAATTCACCATTCAACATTCTTGTTGACATTATATGGTACCATTTAATTAATTCTCGCCTTATAATATATACAGATGAACAGTATTTATTGCGTAAATATATTCTTAACTGATCATAACTATCAATAAATTAAAACACACAAAAAAAAAAAAACATATTTATGAAATGGTTTTTGGGGCCGAACTAATTGGCTCACAATCAGTTATAAAATTTTCAAAATTAGATTTCGAAAAATGAAGTATAGTTAAACAAACCATAAAAATTGCCAATAAATTTCACAAAAAGACATCATTTAGGGGGACACGGAAAAAAGTCCCCTGTTAAACTAATGCTAAAATTATCTTACGTTTATGGCAAAACAAAATAATTTTCTTTTAGTTAATGGGTTGAGGAAAAGAAAATGAAATTTTCTTTATTTCAAGTACATATGTATCAAAAAATTTAACATCGGTATAATGTTCAATGAACTTACACAGAATGAAATATTAGCAATATTTTCCAATTAAAATTCATTTTTAATTCATTTTTAACAAATGTTCAATTAAATATTTATATGATATTCTACACATTATTTAATCAAATTAAAAATTAATTAAAAAATTTTATTGTATCAACTATTTTTTTCTCGATATTTTTAGTTCATTTTTGTTTTTATGAGAAGGACGACTTTCTTATTTGGTGTTAAAAAAATCCAAAAATTTGTAAAATTTTACAAGTATATACGGCCGTAAGTTCGGCCAGACCGAATTTTATGTACCCTTCACCATGGATTGCATAGAAACTTCTACGAAAGATTGTCATCCACAATCGAATTACTTGGCAAATACTTTCCGATGACAAGATATCATAACACTACTTAACATCGTCTTCTGTTTATCTGAGGGCTATATATAACTATAGACCGATATGGACCTAATTAGGTATGGCCGTTAAAGACCATATACTAGCACAATGTACCACAACGGATGAAATTTGTTCCTCAAGAGGCTCCAAAACCAAATCTGGGGGTTGGTTTATATGGGGGCTATACATAATTATGAACCGATATGACCCAATTTTTGCATGGTTGTTAGAGACTATATACTAACATCACGTACCACATTTCATATACTAACATCACGTATCACCATACAAAAATTTCATCCAATGAAATTTTCTTCTCTAAGAGGCTCTGCAAGCAAAATCTGGGGGTTGGTTTATATGGGGGCTATATATAATTATGGACCGATATGGCCCATTTGCAATACCATCCGACGTACATCAATAACAACTACTTGTGCCATGTTTCAAGTCGATAGCTTGTTTCGTTGGGAAGTTAGCGTGATTTCAACAGACGGACGGACGGACGGTCATGCTCAGATCGGCTCAGAATTTCACCACGACCCAGAATATATATGCTTTATGGGGTCTTAGATCAATATTTCGATGTGTTACAAACGGAATGACAAAGTTAATATACCCCCCATCCTATGGTGGAGGGTATAAAAATTAAATGGATCAATTAATTTTTTTTTATTGACTATCAGTTAATTTTTTAATCTATACTCATCATGTATGTGATTGAAGACACTTCAATTAAAAAATTAATTGGATCAATTGAATCAGGAAAAAAAATTTGTGTGTATATAATTAATATAAAATCTGTACGCTCAAAAAGGGACACTAAAGCCATTTAATTTTATTTTATTTAAGGAAATTATTATATTTGAGTTGAAATAATAATTTTTTATATTTATACCCTTCACCGCTACTGTGGTACAGGGTATAAGTTTGTGCATTTGTATGTAACGCCAAGAAGGAGTAATCATAGACCTACCTTTTAGTATACGGATCGGCTTAGAATTAAATTCTGAGTCGATTTAGCGATGTCCGTCTGTCTGTCTGTCTGTCCGTCTGTCTGTCTGTCTGTCTGTCTGTCTGTCTGTCTGTCTGTTGGTGTAGTTTTGTGTGCAAAGTACAGCTCGCAGTTTTAGTCCGATTGTCCTAAAATTTGGTATAGGGTCCTGTTTCGGCTCAAAGACGATCCCTATTGATTTTGGAAAAATCGGTTCAGATTTAGATATAGCTGCCATATATATTTTTCACCGATCTGGTCATAATTGGCGTGTATATCAACCGATCATCCTCAAATTCCGTACATCCGAATATTTTATGAGTCTCGAAACACTTGCAAAATATCAGCCAAATCGGTTCAGATTTAGATTTAGCTCCCATATATAGCTTTCGCCCGATTTGCCCACAGAGGCAAATTTTTTGCTCTGATTTAGTTGAAATTTTGCATAGGGAGTAGAATTAGCATTATAACTATGCGTGCCAAATTTGGTTGAAATTGGTTCAGATTTGGATATATCTCCCATATATAGCTTTCGCCCGATTTACACTCATATGACCACAGAGGCCAATTTTAAACTCCGCTTTAGTTGAAATTTTGCACAGGGAGTAGAATTAGCATTGTAGCTATGCGTGCCAAATTTGGTTTAAATCGGTTCAGATTTAGATATAGCTCCCATATATATGTTTTTCTGATTTCGACAAAAATGGTCAAAATACCAACATTTTCCTTGTTAAATCGCCACTGCTTAGTCGAAAAGTTGTACAAATGACTCTAATTTTCCTAAACTTCTAATACATATATATATATATATATATATATATATATATATATATATATATATATATATATATATATATATATATATATATATATATATATATATATATATATATATATATATATATATATATATATATATATATATATATATATATATATATATATATATATATATATATATATATATATATATATATATATATATATATATATATATATATATAAATCATAAATAAACTTTTGCGAAGTTTCCTTAAAATTGCTTCAGATTTAAATGTTTCCCATATTTTTTTATTTTTTTATTCTTCGTTAGTCAAAATTTAATAAATAAATTAAATTGTCCAAAAAGTAGTTCAGAAACAGTTTTGCTTTAAATTTTTTTATGAAATTCATACACCATAAACTTTTCACATACACTGAAAAAAATATTGTCGTGAGAATGCAAATTTTGCTTAGCATAGAAGACGTATTTCTCTAATACGAGTATAAAGTTTTTTTTTCTTGTCCAAAAAAAAAAACAACAATTCTAACGCGTACATTAGTCGTGTTTTTCCTAGTTTTACGACGGGCTCATCGTTGCTTATTATATTTCATGTTAGCCTGATACCGAAACAGGCAATTGACGTCCAAATGCATTATATCTAATTATACAATTATTTTTCGAGCTTTATGGACAGATATAGATTACTTATATCTGTCCATAAAGCTACTACTGGAAGTCGAGTCTTAATTTGGAAAATAAAGTTGTCGTTAACTCGTTTTTAAAGGACTTTGATAGCATATGAAGAAAAAAGCTGAGAAAGCGAAAAATTAAAATTTGCTTCCTAGAAGCAAGTACACAAAACCCAAATTTAAAAGAGAATTGTGTCTTAAAAGTATCCTTACTTGCCGAGCCGCTTCTTTGGCTCGGAATCAATACCAATTTTTTTAAGTAAAGACAAAATCTTTTAAACCGGACATGCTTTTTTTCAGTGTAACTTATTGTACATAAGTTACACTGAGCCGCTTCTTTGGCTCGGAATCAATACCAATTTTTTTAAAGTAAAGACAAAATCTTTGGAACCGGGCATACTTTTTTTCAGTGTAACTTATTGTACACATAGCTGAAAAAACAAAAAACATTTTTGAGTCCCGACAAAATATTATTCAAAGGGAAAAAAACTTATTATAGACTCCATAGACGTACATTGTTATATACGAACATATTATTGTTTATAGATGTAAATTATTATATTCGAACGACAAAGAAAATATATTTGGGACTTCATAATGTATAAATGTATTTTATTATTATGGACAAACATGTTTTTGTTTTGAAAATTTGGATGGATAAAATTCAAAATATTTGGAACTTGGACTACTCAAACATATTATATTGTTTAGACCAATATGCATTCAAAAGTATTATATATTAGAAGAAATAGAAAATAAATATTTTTGAAAAATGTACTTGCTTGAAGCCAAATGTCTTTGGGAGTATATGTTACAGAAGAATTTTTTTTTTTGAGGGTCTAGTGCTTAGTTTTATTTTTATATATTATAATTTTTAATCATTAAATAAAATAAAAGTCTATTGTAAATTATTGCAAATTCAAAAAAAAGTTATTTTCTTCTTAACCTTGGAATTTCGAATTCTCATAAATATATACTCATTGGAAAATTCCATTCCTTAATGATCTGTTTCATGTCAATAATTTTATTACCAATTTCATAATTTTTAATTAGGACTTGGCTCACACTTATGTCATAATTAAAATAGAAAAAAAAACAAACAACAAGATATAAACAAAACTATTCGATCCGTTACTTTTTTCGCAATGATGTAAATTTCTTAAAGAATTTGTTTTTATATTCCTGCTGTTATTTTTATTTATTCAAATTTTGTTAGGCCACTTTTAGTTTTTTTTTCTTTTGTTTTTCAAATTTTGTTTATACACAGAATATTTTGTTTTGCTTAGCCCGATCAGTATGTTACCAATCTATCCTATAGTTTAGAGAAGAGTATTTTGCCCAAGGGAATGAGGGAATTCCAACAGTGAGTTAATATTCATAAATGAACAATTTCATATGGTATCGTTTTGTCAAACTTCATGATGATCTTATGCCTTAGCATTATGATGATCATCATGGGTTATGCTCATTTGAAGGTCAAACAGAGAAATTTTTATTTCTTTGGTAAATTTTGTTCATCTATGAAATTGATGTATTACAGATTAGATTTGCTACAAGAATTGGTAATTAAGTGAGACATAAACACATCATGAAAAATTCAGAATGTTTATACGAATCACTTATGATGCAAAAAATAATTTAATATAATGAAAAATACTTGCTTTACACCCTCAAAAATAATTCGTCTTTAACATATTGATTCAAGCACGTCAATTTTTGGATATTGGCCAAACATTGTTCAAATATAATATATTTGAGTAGAACAAAATGTTTGTATTTTTCCATCCAAATTAAATAATGTTTTCTTTCCAAAAAAAAAAACTATATGTTTGTCCATAATAACATAATAAAATATATTTATGATCTCTAAGTCCCAAACATATTTGTTTCTACATATATAATAATGCACGTAAAACTAATATGCTTGAGAGAAAATAGGCTCCAATATTTTCTTTCAAGCATATTATTGTTACGTGTTAACATATAAATTCTTAAGAATAAATAAATTTTGTTTAGGCTCAAAAATAATTCTTTTCAGCTATGCGTACCGATGGCGAGACAAGCTTTCATTAAATACAAGAAGATTTTTATCAGCCGTGACATTAATAAAACTAATAAATTCTAAAATAAATATCTCATAGCAGTGTCTTGAAAGTTTGACATTGTGGGTCAGGAATTTTGACATTTCATAAATATTTTTGAAGACCAAAAATATTATTGCACCAGTAAAGCTTCATATTGATTCCTACATTTTTTTAATTGACGTTAAAAAATGCCAATTTTATTTTTATCCTTTCTATTGTAACCGAATACTAATCTTACCAAATCCATAGCAAAGTTACATCTTTGAAGGGACTTACCTAAAATAAGAAAGAGAAAAAGACATTATTCAGATGTATCACAATGAACAAAAAACAAAAATCTAATAAATATAATAATAATTGTATATTATGTTTTAGTCGGTCACTACCAGTCATGGTTGCCACTTAAGCCAAAAATAATCTACCAAAATTGAAAAAAATTTTACAAAATCTAAAAAAATATATTTTTCAGTGTTTTTTTTTTTTAAATTTTTGTGATTATGGTATTATGAAAAAAAATGTTTTTTTTTCGAAAAAATATGTTTTATTATTTGTTTTTTTAGATTTATTTATTATTTATTGCGAAAAAAAATTTGAGTATATAAACATCCTCGAATTGTAAATGTGTCGAAGTTTTAACTATTTTTAGCTTGCGCCAACAAGAGAAATACTACTTCTAAAAACAGGGAGAAATTTCTGTAGAAAATTTTGTAAAAAAATTTATTTTTATGGAAAATTTTCTCAAAATTTTATTTCTATAGGAAATTTTGTCAAAATTTTATTTCTATAGAAAAGTTTGTACATTTTTTTCTATAGAAAATTTTGTCTAAATTTTATTTCTATAGAAAATTTTGTCATAATTTTGTTTCTATAGAAAATTTTGTCAAAATTTGACTTCTATAGAAAATTTTGTTTCTATAGAAAATTTTGTCAAAATTTTGTTTCTATAGAAAATTTTGTCAAAATTTTATTTCTATAGAAAATTTTGTCAAAATGTTATTTCTATAGAAAATTTTGTCTAAATTTTATTTCTATAGAAAATTTTGTCAACATTTTGTTTCTATAGAAAATTTTGTCAAAATTTTATTTCTATAGAAAATTTTGTCAAAATTTTATTTCTATAGAAAATTTTGTCAAAATTTTATTTCTATAGGAAATTTTGTCAAAATTTTATTTCTATAGAAAATTTTGTCAAAATTTTATTTCTATAGAAAATTTTGTCAAAATTTTGTTTCTATAGAAAATTTTGTCAAAATTTTATTTTTATGGAAAATTTTGTCAAAATTTTATTTCTATATAAAATTTTGTCAAAATTTTATTTCTATAGGAAATTTTGTCAAAATTTAATTTCTATATAAAATTTTGTCCAAATTTTATTTCTATAGAAAATTTTGTCCAAATTTTATTCCTATAGAAAATTTTGCCCAAATTTAATTTCTATAGAAAATTTTTCCAAATTTAATTTCTATAGAAAATTTTGTATATTTTTTTTCTATAGAAAATTTTGTCTAAATTTTATTTCTATAGAAAATTTTGTCATAATTTTGTTTCTATAGAAAATTTTGTCAAAATTTGACTTCTATAGAAAATTTTGTTTCTATAGAAAATTTTGTAAAATTTTATTTCTATAGAAAATTTTGTAATTTTTTTCTATAGAAAATTTTGTAAATTTTTTTTCTATAGAATATTTTGTCTAAATTTTATTTCTATATAAAATTTTGTCAAAATTTTATTTCTATAGAAAATTTTGTCAAAATTTTATTTCTATAGAAAATCTTGTCAAAATTTTATTTCTATGGAAAATTTTGTCAAAATTTTATTTCTATAGAAAATTTTGCCAAAATTTTATTTCTATAGAAAATTTTGTCAAAATTTTATTTCTTTAGAAAATCATGTCAAAATTTTATTTCTATAGAAAATTTTGTCAAAATTTTATTTCTATAGGAAATTTTGCCAAAATTTTATTTCTATAGAACATTTTGTAAACATTTTATTTCTATAGAAAATCTTGTAAAAATTTTATTTCTATAGAAAATTTTGTAAAAATTTTATTTCTATAGAAAATCCTTTCAAAATATTATTTCTATGGAAAATTTTGTCAAAATTTTATTTTTATGGAAAATTTGGTCAAAATTTTATTTCTACAGAAAATATTGTCAAAATTTTATTTCTATATAAAATTTTGTCCAAATTTAATTTCTATAGAAAATTTTGCCAAATTTAATTTCTATAGAAAATTTTGTAATAATTTTGTTTCTATAGAAAATCTTGTCAAAATTTTATTTCTATGGAAAATTTTGTCAAAATTTTATTTCTATAGAAAATTTTGCCAAAATTTTATTTCTATAGAAAATTTTGTCAAAATTTTATTTCTATAGAAAATCATGTCAAAATTTTATTTCTATAGAAAAGTTTGTAAAAATTTTATTTCTATAGACAATTTTGTCAAAATTTTATTTCTATAGAAAATTTTGTAAAAATTTTATTTCTATAGAAAATTTTGTAAAAAATTTTATTTCTATAGAAAATCCTTTCAAAATATTATTTCTATGGAAAATTTTGTAAAAATTTGATTTCTATAGAAAATTTTGTAAAAATTTTATTTCTATAGAAAATTTTTTAATAATTTTATTTCTATAGAAAATTTTGTAAAAATTTTATTTCTATAGAAAATTTTTTAAAATTTTTATTTCTATAGAAAATTTTGTAAAAAATTTATTTCTATGGAAAATGTTCTCAAAATTTTATTTCTATAGAAATTTTTGTCAAAATTTTATTTCTATAGAAATTTTTGTCAAAATTTTATGTCTATAAAAAATGTTGTCAAAATTTCATTTCTATAGAAAATTTTGTCAAAATTTTATTTCTATTGAAAATTTTGTCAAAAATTTATTTCCATAGAAAATTTTGTCAAAATTTTATTTCTATAGAAATTTTTATTAAAATTTTATTTCTATAGACATTTTTATCAAAATTTTATTTCTATAGAAAATTTTGTAAAAATTTTATTTCTATAAAAAATTTTTTCAAAATTTTATTTCTGTAGAAATTTTTGAAGTAACTCTCCATTTTTTGTAAAATCTACCAAAACATTAAGAATTCTACCAGGACAATCTACAAAATGTGGCGATTAGAAAAAATCTAGAGATGGATATTAAAAAATCTATAGAAAAGTGGCTCAGTTACGAGATGCCAGGGAGCAATGGTTAGCATGCCCGCCTTGCATACACAAGGTCGTGGGTTCGATTCCTTCTTCGACCGAACACCAAAAGTTTTTCAGCGGTGGATTATCCTACCCCCTTAATGCTGGTGACATTTCTAAGGCTTACAAAGCTTCTCTAAGTGGTTTCACTGCAATGTGGAAGGCCGTTCGGACTCGGCTATAAAAAGGAGGTCCCTTGTCATTGAGCTTAACATAGAATCGGGCAGCACTCAGTGTGGTACCACAATTTACTGGATAGTCTAAGTGAGCCTGATACATCGGGCTGCCACCTAACCTAATCTACGAGATGCCAGGCAAGAAATGGGCATGGTTTAAAAACATTAATTTTGGATATTTAGCTAGTTTTAAAAACATTACTAACCAGTTTGAATAGCATTTTGAGTATTATGTTTTTCTCTTAAAATACACTCAAAAAAGTGAACCTTCTACTTCACTGAAGCCAATTTAACTTTATTTCAGTTCACGGAATTATTATTTGGAGAAGGTTTCGGTTACACTAATAACTGTTTACGTACGTTAGTTAAATTAACTAATAAACGGGAACAAATTGCACACAAATGAAGTATAAAGATTTGCTAAATTCGTACTTCTCACAAAATAGTTCATTTAAATTTGTAACTTTTACTACAAATGCGCCCATCTTGAACTTTGTATGACATTAAAGATATTCTTGCAATTTTTAATTCCAATTTTTTTTCCTTCAAACCACAAAAATTCCTTTAACAAGTGAAAACAAATTATTTTGTCTAATAAATTTTCTTGAATTTGATAAAAAATATTTACTTTTTTTGTAATATCGGCGTGATTCATCGTTTGTAATACAGTTTTTTTTCTAAAATTAACCAACAATTTTCTAAGCTTATTCTTTATATATTTTGTAATTAAATTTTATTATGTTAACTTAAATTCACCTCTAGTCAATTACATTTAAATACATTTTTTGAATTTAATCTATATTGCTTTATTTCAAAGTAGATTTGAATATTAAGAACTTATTTCATAAATCTCGTTGTAAATAAAAAATTCATCCATCCATCAAATTAATTACATTAACGCATCCTGTAAAAGTATACGTTTTATTTAAAAAAAATCATCATTCAATAAATTACATAAGATTTACTGTGGTGACAATAATGCCCGACCTCTATACTGGGTCACATAAGGAATTAGCATATTTTTTTTAAGGCCAGTATATGGATGGTGAATTAGCAAGGTATTTTGTTTGTGTGAGCGAATGTGTGCGTCCCACAATCACAAACCATTAGTCAAGATTTACATTTATGCTAATCTTACTATCTCCCCCCACTCAGTTAACATATATGGGAGAGTGTGTGTGTGTGTTTATGCTGAGAGCAACATCATTCAACCCCATTATAATGAGGATGATGCTAATGATTATGATGGGGGCTATCGATGATGAAAACAGTGCCACACAAAAAAAAAGAAAACAATAATAAAACCTTACATAATATTTGAATTGAACAAAACAAATGGGGAAACAAAATCACCAATACATTTGGACTATAAATCATGATTGAATGATCATATAACAGAAACTCGATTACACTGATACCTAGTCGACACACACACACACGTCAATAGAAGTGTAAAGATTTCTTTGTATATTAATTTAATAGCAGAGACAGTTTTAAACCCTAATAAGCCCTAAAAAGAGTTTCAATTCACATTTAAAAGTCCGAACTTTAACGACCTTCTCTTATCGACCTTTTACTTTCTTTTGTGTTGGGAAAGGTCCGTTAATGTAAATTTTTTTTTATTGATTTTGACAAATCCATTGACGGCAACTGTAAATTTGTTTTTTAAAGCCTCTTTTATAGTGCATTTGTAAAAATTTCGCTTATAACAAATTCAAATAACGACATAAAAAATAAATAATTAAATAATGATGTGAATGAAATACAAAAACAAGGAAATCAAGTAGAAATTAATAAATGTTAGTATTATAGTCATTTTCACTTTATATTCCAGGCTTTAGCCATTATTTCCATTACAATCTCAAATATATTTGCACCCAGTCACCCACCACCTAGGGATACCAATCAATGTGATCGACTCCTCTAATGGGGGAACTGGGCTATGTCTATTGTCACCTATATTTCATGTCACATAACATACGTTTGGTGTATGGAACTAAGGGATACATATCAACAAATTCGATTGACTCCTCAAATGGGCTATTGGGCTACCCGTATTGTCGTCTATACTTCATGTTACCTCTGGCTAATGACAAGCCATTCACTCACTGTCGATTGTTTGTTGTCTACCATCACCAATCAAACTCAAAACCTACTTTCTATAACCCATGTGTGATTATTTGTCATCACTTGTGTTGTTTTTGTTTTCGTTTCCCATGTTTAGTTAAAAAGTGTTGCGATTTTATTTCCCATCTAATTTTTTAAACAGACTTTCTTTGTTGTGTGTTTAATTTATGGTTGTCATTGGTGTTGTATTGTTTTACATGCTAATGTTATTTACATTATCATTGCAAATTAAGAATATGTAAGCCAAATGTGTAACTATGTAAAGGAGAACTATAAATGGTGTGATAAATTTTTGGATTTTCCACAAATCAAATGTAATTGAAAACAAAAAAATTAAAAATGTTTTGAAAAAAATTGTTTAATGAAAAGTTGCTATTCAAATAAGAAATATATATAGACATGAGATATTTTATTTCAATCAATATATATACTTTATAAATGTGTGTTAAACTTTTTTATGAATAATTTAGCCCAAAATTTTAATAAAAAATACATGTTCTTCATAAAGGACATATTGAAGTTAAAATAATAAATAGCAAGTACATATTTATTATAAGAAGTCATTCGAAGACTATAACAAATACATTTAAGTCCAACATTTTGATATAAAAATTGGAAATTTGAAATAAATGTAGGTTAGGTTAGGAAAGGTGGCAGACCGATGTATCAGGCTCACTTAGACTATTCAGTCCATTGTGATATCACATTGGTGAACTTCTCTCGTATCACAGAGTGCTGCCCGATTCCATGTTAAGCTCAATGACAAGGGACCTTCTTTTTATAGCCGAGTCCGAACGTCGTTCCACATTGCAGTGAAACCACTTAGAGAAGCTTTGAAACACTCAGAAATGTCACCAGCATTACTGAGGTGGGATAATCCACCGCTGAAAAACTTTTTGGTGTTCGGTCGAAGCAGGAATCGAACCCACGACCTTGTGTATTCAAGGCGGGCGTGCTAACCATTTCACCACGGTGGCTATGTGAGCCTGATACATCGGGCTGCCTCCTAATCTAACCTAACCTTCTACATAAAAAAAATTTTGACAGAATTTTCTAAGAAATAACATTTTGACAAAATTTTCTATAGAAATAAAATATTGACAAAAATTTTCTACATAAATAAAATTTTGACAGAATTTTCCAAATAAAATTTTGACAAAATTTTCTATTGAAATAAAATTTTGACAAAATTTTCTATAGAAATAAAATTTTGACAACATTTTCTATAGAAATACAATTTTGACAAAATTTTCTATAGAAATAAAATTTTGACAACATTTTCTATAGAAATACAATTTTGACAAAATTTTCTATAGAAATAAAATTTTGACAAAATTTCCTTTAGAAATAAAATTTTGAAAAAAATTTCTATAGAAATAAAATGTTGAAAAAATTTTCGATAGAAATAAAATGTTGACAAAATTTTCTAAAGGAATAAAATTTTGACAAAATTATATACATAAATAAAATTTTGACAAAAGTTTATATAGAAATAAAATGTTGACAAAATTTTCTTTAAAAAAAAATTTTGACAAAAATTTTTATAGAAATAAAATTTTGGCAAAATTTTCTATAGAAATAAAATTGTGACAAAATTTTCTATAGAAATAAAATTTTGACAAAATTTTCTATAGAAATAAAATTTTGACAAAATTTTCTATAGGAATAAAATTTTGACAAAATTTTCTATAGAAATACAATTTTGACTAAACTTTTCTATAGAAATAGAATTTTGACAAAAAATTTCTATAGAATGAAAAACTTTCCGGGGAATTAACATTTTGACAAAAATTTCTGTAGAAGTAAAATTTTAACAAAATTTTCTATAGAAATAAAATTTTTAAATTGAATTTACAAAATAAATTCAATATCTTTAAAAATTTTAATTCATAATATTAGTTCATACTACCAAAGTCCATTGTGAGTAAGATCTCCCTTTTTGTAGAAGTAATAGAGATTCCGAAAAATGCGCGATTATTGATTAATCCCGTCTCGAAAATCCCACAAATTCGGGGTATCCCGAATTACATCCCTATCAAATAGTAGGGCTGTTTTCATTTAGCACTGGATATGCTAAGCCATGAAGGACCAAAAGAAAACAGGGTACTCGTTTATCCAGGACATCTCCAAAAATATGCAGCACTGTCATCAGCTGTTTAAAAACAATCACAGAAAAGAAGTGAAATCTTGCATTTTTAATGTATGAAATGCTCCAATTATTAATAAATATTTACTGCTGCGACTATTTATGACCACTTTGCATTTCATGTTTTTCGAAAAATTAGTCACAATAAATTGCTATTGTGAATCGATGAAGCGTACCTTTATCAAAATCAAATCTGGCAACATCGGCGCGACTTGCACTGATGAGATGTTCTGGATAGAACACCAGTGCAACGATGTTCTGGATAGCTCATACAAATGTTGCATCCAGTGCAAAAAGAAAACAGCCCTAGTAATAAATATTTATGTTATTGTCGTGTTTTTATGACTACTTTACCACTTTTAATTTCATGTCAAATTTCGACAAATTAATCACAATAACTTGCTATTGTGAATAGAGCAAACGCCACTTTATCAAAATGGAATCTGGCAACACCAACGCGATTTGCACTGATAAGATGTTCTGGATATCTAATACAAATATTGCATTGGGTACTAAAAGAAAACATGCCTATTGTTGGAATCATCTGTGAAATATTTTAAACATTTAATGCAATTAAATTAAATTTCAAAATTTCGTCAATGTGATCATAACAAAAATAATTGCGTATACCTACATATATGACAATACATACAATTGCGAAACTGGTTCCTCCATTCAAGCAGATGTTAAATTCAGTAAATGGAAGCCCTTCCCAAAATTTATTTCAAAAGAGTCACCAATCGACATGACCGCCAGTACGTAGTGTTGGGACTTTTGCTACTTCTTCTATGTAATTCAAGATGAAGACAGGTGTTAACCATGGCCAAAGATAAGAAATAAAAAAAACACACAAAATTTCTTACTTCCCTTTTTTTTGGTTAAATGTCAAACGGTGATAGGGGTTTTGAACTTTAAAACTTCCTTGTTTAAAATATGAGGAATCACATTGTCGTGTTTCTATATTGTTTTAGGGGTTCTTTTGTTTCCTTTCCTTTTATTTTTTATTCTTTATTGTTTTATATTTTTTTTATTTATTTTTTTTTTCCTGCGCATTTTTCTTTTCTAGAAATTCCATTTCTATGAAATTCTGAAAAACCTAAAAACTATTAAACAAAAAATCAACACAAATATTTGGATAAGTATGGCACGTTTTGCAAGCACATGCCAATATTTGTGTTGATGAAAAAATTTGCGAAATTTTTGCAAATAACAGGGGGGGCAAAAATTTAAAGACGCTCCTGTTCAAGGGGTTACATTTAAATCTATATTAAATTTTAATTTTAATGGAAAATTTTCGTTATTTCATATTATTTTTATTATACCATAGAGGAAAAAATAATGAAAAGCATAATACAAAATAATTTTAATGAATTTTTATTTTGCATTTGTTTTTTTTTTTATTATTTCATTCAATTTTGTAATTTATTTCTAATAGTTTATAAATGTAACTAAAAAAAAAATTTAAATAACATTTTCTATAAAAATATTATTTAGATAAAATTATCTCTACACGCTCACAAAAAATAGCTTCTGTAACATATACTCCCAAACATATTTTGCTTCAAGCATATACATTTTTGGGTATTGCCCAAACATTTATATGTTTGATCTCTTCCAATATATAATATGTTTGAAAGCATATTGGTCTAAACAATATATGTTTGGGTAGTCTAAGTTCCAAACATTTTGTATTTTTGCATCCAAATTCAATAATGTTGTCTTTCAAAAAACAATATGTTATTATGTGAACATATAATATGTTTGGAAGCATTTTGCACCCAAAAATATTATATGCTTAAAAAAAATTCTCCCAAACAAAATTGTGCTCAAAATTTTATTTATTTATTTATATATTTACAATCATAATGAATTATGAAAATAAACAGGTAATATAGGTGCTGACAACATAGGTTTTCGACCTGAATGCTCAAAATTTTGTTTCTGCCTGATTGTATATTCCCCCACATCTTTCTCACTTCCACGAGATTTTTTAGTTCTTAGCACCTTTTTCTGTAATACAAACATTGTAGAAGAAATTATTCAATTGTATGATTTTTTTATTTTAATTTTACCTTTTGCCGGACGGGGATTCGAGCAGCGGACCACACAGTTTGTAAGGAACAAAGAAGTAGATGATCAATTGCCCAAGGAAAAATAAAATGTTAATTTTGTAATAACAAGCAACAACCACCAACTTAATTCAATATCGCTCCCTGTTAAATAGCGCTCCAAGCTACTAAACACATATATGTTTATAGGCTACTTCTAAATTAATATATGTTTGCATCCAAGCATATTATATTTACAAACATTTTATGTCCCAAACATAATATGTTCTAACATATTAACATATATGTCCCAAACATGTTATGCTAGTTTATGAACATTATATGCTTGCACTCAAAAATATTGTGTTTAAAAATTTGTGTTCCAAACATATAATGTTTATAGCCAAACATATGAAAAACAGTCTTTTTCATCCGTGTAGTAGGTAAAATATTTGAATTTTAATTATATAAAAATTTAATTTAATGTTATGTCCCTATTATTATAAAATTTCCACTCTAGATTTAATTGCATTTTTTTTGTGTAAAAACTATTTACACATTTGTTTTTCAAAAATACGCAATAATACTTTCGATGTTCGATTTCTGTCATAAAGATTATCAGCATTTATTTACAATAGTTACGTTTATAACAACATCATATGAAGTCAAACTACATTAGTTGGGCGATACCAAAATATTTAATTAATGGCATTGTGTTACGAAAGAAATGATTTTTAGTAGGTGTTTTTCTGTTTTTTGAAATCGTGATAAACTTTTTAAAGCAACCCGTGTTTAGTTTTTCGTATCAGCTAAAATAATCGTGTTCATTAGAAATTAGAATGTATTTATAGTTGTACATTCTATTTGCTGTTTATATTCTTGTAAATAATTTTTGAAATCTTTGGCCAGACGACAATATTTTTCAGTGTTAGGTTAGGTTAGGTTAGGTTAGGTGGCAGCTCGATGTATCAGGCTCACTTAGACTATTCAGTCCATTGTGATACCACATTGGTGAACTTCTCTCTTATCACTGAGTGCTGCCCGATTCCATGTTAAGCTCAATGACAAGGGACCTCGTTTTTATAGCCGAGTCCGAACGGCATTCCACATTGCAGTGAAACCACTTAGAGAAGCTTTAAAACCCTTAGAAATGTCACCAGCATTACTGAGGTGGGATAATCCACCACTGAAAAACTTTTTGGTGCTTGGTCGAAGCAGGAATCGAACCCACGACATACACAAGGTATGCAAGGCAGGCATGCTAACCATTGCACCACGGTGGCTCCCTATTTTTTTTTTAATGTATAATACAATAAAAATAATAGTCAGTTTTTATATAACATCTTTCTCGGTGTCCCTCTTGACGTCATAGTTTATTTTCATGGTGATAATATTTGTGAATTTTTTTTTTACTTTTGTATTTCCCTAGATTCTTTATATAAATCCATACCATTTTAATATGTTTATGGATAAACTTGTATTTATTGTGTAACAACAAAAAAATCACACTTTTATAATATGATTCATAGAAATTCGCAAATTAAGATAATAGCAGAAAAATCATATCTGGCGCCCGAGCATGGACCATTGTGGAATATTGGCATTTTTTCCCACAACAAAAATTTTATAAAAATTCCATTAACAAAATCTAAATGCCTTCAATGACAGCGTTAATCTATAGATCTCTCGAGCATAGACCATTGTGGAATATTGGAATTTTTCCCACAACAAAAATTTTATAAAAATTGCATACCAAAATATAAAAACACAATCTAAATGCTTTCAATGACAACGTTAATCTATAGATCTCTGGCGCCCGAGCATACTGTTTGATTTTGTAAAATATTTAAACAGCACAAAATATACAATTTTTATAAATACCTAAAATTAAAATAATCTACAAATAAAACACACCTATATTACCATTGGCATAACGCATGCTTCACGAAATCATGGAAAAAATCTATTTTAAACTACTCGTATTTCCACTCCAAACAACTATAAATATTTAAACATTTTTTTGCTATGACTCTAAAATGCCGGTATGTTGTGAGAATAGTAAAAAACACGCGTGATCTTTTAAAACAAAACAACAAAAAACAAGTGCAACAAAAATTTTTTCGAAAAAAGAATCGACAGAATTGACATTCCAAATCAAAGATACCCAGCAAAAAATTTGGAAGCAGCAAAATTATAGTGTCCATACTGTAGGCATGTTTGAGAATAATTAAAAACACGCGTGATCTTTTAATAAAAAAAAACAACAAGTGCAACAAAAATTTATTCGAAAAAGAATCGACAGAATTGACATTCCAAATCAAAGATACCCAGCAAAAAATTTGGAAGCAGTAAAATTATAGTGTCCCTACTGTAGGCACTACTTTTCCTCGCAACATTTTCAGTGCCAAATACAGCGTTTCATTCTACACATATAAGACGAACAACGTACTTAAAATATGTAAATAATGGTGGTGCTGAAATTAGCGCAGCTGAGTTGCACTAGGGTGAACGGGTGCTTCATCTCTCGCTTACAAGATTGCACTCCTGTAAAGAAGAGTTCTTTGTGTGTTTTATCACGACTTCTTGCGAACTATGTGGCAAGTTACGATTTCATGTTCTTCACATTCTTATTTTGTGCTTCTGAAAGCGTTGAAATTCACACGTAGTAGAAGCGCATTTAAGTGGGACATTTCTTTATAAATTCATCGAAGAATTCCTTGCAAGGGTAAGTGCTGTTTGACTTTCTTTCCTTTACATAGCTGCTGAAAATTCAAGCAATTTTTTTGCTGGGTAGAAACCAATATTTTTCGACTATCCAATATTTCCAAAGCCCTATGAAATTTATTTATTTCAAAAATTAATATTTCTAAACATATTCAGATGAATTGACACAAGAAGAATTAAATTTTACCATGGCCAGTTTTAATTTGATAGCGAAAGATTTAAGGTAATAGCAGAAAAATTATCTCTGGCGCCCGAGCAGGGACCATTGTGGAATTTCTTTCCACAACAACCGAGCATAAACCGTTACCTACATAGAAAACATTGTAATCAAAATATTTCCAATTAAAAAGCTGCTTGAACACAGAAAACAAATTCACGAAAAATTTTCCAATTAAAATCTTAATTAAGTTTTAAAAAATATTTGATTACAAATTTAATTAATTTAGGATTTTTTTTTTTATTTTATTTTATAATCAAAATATTTCCAATTAAAAAGTTCCTTGAACACAGAAAAAAATTTCACGAAAATTTTTCCAATTAAAGTCTTAATTAAGTTTTAAAAAATATTTAATTACAAATTTAATTAATTCAGGAAATTTTTTTATTGAATCAATCATGGAAATTAATAGTATCAATTATTTTTTTTATTGACTTTCAATTAATTTTTTAATTGGTACTATCATTTCTGTGATTGAAGACATTTCAATTAAAAAATTAATTGGATCAATTACTTTAGTGATTGAATCAGAAAAAATTTTTCTCTGTGAAAATTTTTTCAATTAAAGTTTTAATTAAGTTTTAAAAAATATTTAATTACAAATTTAATTGATTCAGGAAATTTTTTTTATTGAAACAAGAATCAATCACAGAAATTAATAGTATCAATTAATTTTTTAATTGACTTTCAATTAATTTTTTAATTGGTACAATCATTTCTGTGATTGAAGACATCTCAATTAAAAAAATAATTGGATTAATTACTTTAGTGATTGAATCAGAAAATTTTTTTTTTCTGTGAAGTTGAAAACTTTTTCTATTAAATATTAATTGATTGATATAATTAACTTTTTAATAAATCTTGGAAGACTAACCCCTCTTTTTCATGAAACTCCGTTAGTGCTATGTTAGCTAACGAACTTTTAAACCATGATATGTACACAACTGTCATTTTGCGTATATATTCCATATGCCAGTCAGATGAAAATGGCCGTTAGTCAGTTAAGAATGTGATTGAAAATATTTACGTTTTTTATTAAAAAATTAAATGAGTTTTGCAATCAAAATCAATTAAATTTTTAATTGAATTAATTAAAAAATTAATTGAAATTTGTTAAAGAAATCAATTAATTTTTTACTCATGTACTTTTTTATTCCCCATTAAAACTGTGATTGATACTATCATTTTCGTAATTGATGACATTTCAATTAAAAAAATAATTGGATCAATTATTTTTTTTTTTTTTTGTGTACACTTTGATGTTTGTCAATGAAAAACATTGATGTAATAAAATATGTGCAAAATGTTAACAATCTTCAAATAAAATACAGCTTCGGAATAACGCCTGCTTTGAAATAACGAAAAAATATATTTGAAGCTATATCCACTCCAAATAACAATAAATATTTTAACATTTTTTTTTGCTATTACTCTAAAATGCCAGTAATTAATAACACGCTTGATCTTAAAAAAACAAGTGGTTCTAGAGGTAAACCAAAAATGGTTTAAATGATTTTCAGTGGCACGTTTACATTTTGTTTTGCCATATTTTTTTAATTATTTCTTTTTTAATGGTTTGGTGTAATTAATACCAAAATCAAAAATCTTGGTCTTACGATTACTTGAGTTGATAGCAAAAAAAAAAATTGTTTTAATCGACTTACTGACAAAGAGGCCACTTCAGGTCATTTCCAATTGAAATATCAAAGTAAATTATTTATTTTCCTTTCATAAGCCATTCGTTCATTTTACTTCCATTTCTGATATGAAAGTGGAATCCAACGATCGATCGATCGATCGACTGAGGTTGATCGATTGAAGTAAAAAAGAAAGAAATATTACTATGTTACGCTTTGTCAACATCACTTTGCAAAACAAAAACAAAAATGAGTAAATAAATAAATAAACTAAAAACTAATCTAATTTGTCTGGTAGTCTGTAGTTGGAAACAATAGAAAAATACAAATAAAATTAGAAAATTATAATCAATTATAGGAAATTATTGTGAACGTAGCAATTTTCATCATGAAAACGTAGAAAGGTTACGATTTTTTGCAAGTCTTTGTGATTATTCAGTATTTCAAGGTGAATTCTGGCTTAAGGTTCAAAACAAAAAAGAATCTGCTAAGAGTTTATTTTTTTCTATGGATAGTAAGATTAAAAAAAAAATAAGTTATTAACATTAAGCTTAAAAAATTATAATTTTTAAATTTAATATTAAAGAAAAAAATATATATTCAATGATGTAATATATAAAACTATCCAATTTAACCCAATAGAAACTTTGGATTTTTGAGTAAAATTTTATTATAATAATAAATTAATGATTAATCAAAAAAAAAAAAAAGACCTCGAGCTTGAAAAATCATTAATTTATTATTATAACATAAAAAAGGTCGAAGAAAATCAAAGAAAACAATAGTAAAATTTTATTGATTTGATTATTGAATATAAATGTTTAAACGGTAAATCGGTTTAAAATTTCTTTAGGAAATAAACGAAATTCTAATGACTACCCTCGTGCTTTATAACGATTTTGTAACCCTGAGATAAGAGGGTAGAAAAAAAATATGACGCGTTAAATTCTTTATGATGCCAGTGACATTGAGATAATAATAATTTTGCGCATACTAATTTTTCCAGAAGTTAAAAATTTGTTATCAACTGGATATTTATGTTTGCATTATCAACATAAAGAAAATAAGCGAATTATGAAAATTATCGGTCAATATATTTTTGTTTTTAACAATTTTGAGGAATGGTAAAGTGAATTGTATAGTTACTAGTGCCCATATAAATAAGTTTATTATAAATTGGAATTATAATAAATTATGTAATAAATAAACAAATGAATATTTTTTTTAAGTTTTTGTATTTTTAGTTAATAAATTTAGTTTTATTTTTTTTTTTAATTTTATTTCCATAGAAAATTTGTTCAAAATTTTATTTCTGTAGAAAATATTGTCAAAATATTATTTCTATAGAAAATTTTTGCAAAATTTTATTTCTATAGAAAATTTTTGCAACATTTTATTTCTATAGAAAATTTTTGCAACATTTTATTTCTATAGAAAATTTTTGCAAAATTTTATTTCTATAGAAAATTTTTGCAAAATTGTATTTCTATAGAAAATTTTTTCAAAATTTTATTTCTATAGAAAATAACAAAAGATTGGTCAACATTTTATTTCTATAGAAACGTTTGTCAACATTTTATATCTATAGAAAATTTTGTCAAAATTTTATTTTTATACCCTGCTCCACACTGTGGAACAGGGTATTATAAGTTAGTGCATATGTTTGCAACACCCAGAAGGAGACGAGATAGACATATGGTGTCTTTGGCAAAAATGCTCAGGGTGGGCTCCTGAGTCGATATAGCGATATCCGTCTGTCCGTCTGTCCGTGAACACATTTTTGTAATCAAAGTCTAGGTCGCAGTTTTAATCCAATCGACTTCAAATTTGGCACAAGTATGTGTTTTGGCTCAGAATAGATACCTATTGATTTTGGAAGAAATCGGTTCAGATTTAGATATAGCTCCCATATATATATTTCGCCCGATATGGACTTATATGGCCCCAGAAGCCAGAGTTTTACCCTAATTTGCTTAAAATTTTGCACAAGAAGAACCATTAGCACTATAGTCAAGAGTGCCAAATTTTATTGAAATCGGTTCAGATTTAGATATAGCTCCCATATATATCATTCGCCCGATATGGACTAATACGGTCCCAGAAGCCAGAGTTTTACTCCAATTTGGTTGAAATTTTGTACAGGGAGTAGAATTAGCATTGTAGCTATGCGTGCCAAATTTGGTTGAAATCGGTTCAGATTTAGATATAGCTCCAATATATAGCTTTCGGCCGATTTACACTCATATGACCACAGAGGTCAATTTTTTGCTCCGATTTAGGTGAAATTTGGCACAGGTAGTAGAATTAGCATTGTTGCTATGCGTGCCAAATTTGGTTGAAATCGGTTCAGATTTAGATATATCTCCCAAATATAGCTTTCGCCCGATTTACACTCATATGACAACAGAGGCAAATTTTTAACTCCGATTTAGTTGAAATTTTGCGCAGGGAGTAGAATTAGCATTGTTGCTATGCGTGCCAAATTTGGTTGAAATCGGTTCAGATTTAGATATATCTCCCATATATAGCTTTCGCCCGATTTACACTCATATGACAAAAGAGGCCAATTTTTAACTCCGATTTAGTTGAAATTTTGCGCAGGGAGTAGAATTAGCATTGTTGCTATGCGTGCCAAATTTGGTTGAAATCGGTTCAGATTTAGATATAGCTCCAATATATATGTTTTTCTGATTTCGACCAAAATGGTCAAAATACCAACATTTTCCTTGTTAAATCGCCATGCTTAGTCGAAAAGTTGTAAAAATGACTCTAATTTTCCTAAACTTCTAATACATATATATCGAGCGATAAATCATAAATAAACTTTATCGAAGTTTCCTTAAAATTGCTTCAGATTTAAATGTTTCCCATATTTTTTTTACTAACATTGTGTTCCACCCTAGTGCATTAGCCGGCTTAAATTTTGAGTCTATAGATTTTGTAGAAGTCTATCAAATTCTGTCCAGATCGAGTGATACTTAAATGTATGTATTTGGGACAAGCCTTTATATATAGCCCCCAACACATTTGACGGATGTCATATGGTATCGAAAATTTAGATCTACAAAGTGGTGCAGGGTATAATATAGTCGGCCCCGCCCGACTTTAGACTTTCCTTACTTGTTTATAGAAAAGTTTGTCAAAATTTTATATCTATAGAAATTTTTTTTTAAATTTTATTTCTGTAGAAAAGTTTGTCAAAATTTTATTTCTATAGAACATTTTGTCAACATATTATTTCTATGGAAAATAAAATAATGTTTGTCAACATTTGATTTCTATTCAAAAATTTGTCAACATCTTATTCCTATATAAACTTTAGTCAAAATTTTATTTATGTCTAAAATTTTGTCTAAATTTTATTTATGTATAATATTTTGTCAAAATTTAATTTTATAGAAAATTTGTTCAAAATTTTATTTCTATGAAAATGTTGCCAAAATTTTATTTCTATAGAAAATTTCGTCAAAATTTTATTTCTACAGAAAATTTTGTCAAAATTTAATTTTATAGAAAATTTATTCAAAATTTTATTTCTATGAAAATGTTGCCAAAATTTTATTTCTATAGAAAATTTCGTCAAAATCTTATTCCTACAGAAAATTTTGTCAAAATTTTATGTCTATAGAAAATTTTGTCAACATTTTATTTCTTTAAAAATGTTGTCAAAATGTTAGGTTAAGTATCGTGGCAGCCCGATATTTCAGGCTCACTTGGACTATTCAGTCCATTGTGATACCGACTTGGTGAACTTCTCTCTTATCACTGAGTACTGCCCGAGTCTATGTTAAAGTCAATGACAAAGAACCTCCTTTTTCCGAGTCCGAGAAATTTTTGTCAAAATTCTATTTCTATAGAAAATTTTGTCAAAATTGTATTTCTATAGGAGATCAAAATTCCAGTTCTATAGAGAAATTTGTTAAAACTTTATTTCTATAGGAAATTTTGTTAAAATTTTATGTTTATAGAGAAATTGTTAAAATTTTATTCCTTTAAAAAGTTTTATCAACATTTTATTTTTATAGAATATGTTATCAAATTTTTTTATTGAAAATTTTGTCAAAATTTTATTTCGATGGAAAATTTTGGCAAAATTTGAATTCCATAGAAAATTTTCGCAAAATTTAATTTCTATAGAAAATTTTGTCAAAATTTTATTTCTGTTGAAAATTTTGCCAAAATTCTATTTCTAATTTGGCTAAAATTCCATAGAAAATTTCTATAGAAAATTTTGTCAAAATTGTATTTCTATAGAAAATTTTGTCAAAATTTTATTTCTGTAGAAAATTTGGCAAAATTTTATTTCTATAGAAAATTTTGTCAATATTTTATTTCTATAGAAAATGTTGCCAAAATTTTGTTTCTATAGAAAATTTTGCCAAAATTCTATTTCTATAGAAAATTTTGTCAAGATTTCATTTCTATAGAGAAATTTGTTAAAACTTTATTTCTATAGGAAATTTTGTTAAAATTTTATTTTTATAGAGAAATTGTTCAAATTTTGCTCCTATAGAAAGTTTTATCAAAATTTTATTTTTATAGAATATTTTATCAAATTTTTTTTATTGAAAATTTTGTCAAAATTCTATTTCTATGGAAAATTTTCGCAAAATTTGAATTCCATAGAAAATTTTCGCAAAATTTGATTTCTAAAGAAAATTTTGTCAAAATTTTATTTCCATAGAAAATTTTGTCAAACTTTTATTTCTGTAGAAAATTTGGCAAAATTTTATTTCTATAGAAAATTTTGTCAATATTTTATTTCTATAGAAAATGTTGCCAAAATTTTATTTCTATAGAAAATTTTGCCAAAATTTTATTTCTATAGAAAATTGTGTCGAAATTCTATTTCTAATTTGGCTAAAATTCCGTAGAAAACTTCTATAGAAAATTTTGTAATTTTTTTTGTCTAATTTGGCTAAAATTCCGTAGAAAACTTCTATAGAAAATTTTGTAAAAATTTTATTTCTTTTGAAGATTTTATCAAAGTTTTATTTCTATAGAAAATTTTGTCAAAATTTTATTTCTATAGAAAATTTTGTCAAAATTTTATTTCTATACAAAATTTTGCCACAATTTGATTTCTATAGAAAATTTTGTTAAAATTTTATTTCTATAGAAAATGTTGTCAAAATTTTATTTCTATAAACAATTTTCTCAAAATTTTATTCCTATTGAAGATTTTATAAAATTTTATTTCTGTAGAAAATATTATTATTTTTTATAGAAAATTTTGCCATTATTTTAATATAGAATATTTTTGCATAATTTTATTTCTATAGGAAATTTTACAAAATTTTGTTTTTGTAGAAAATTTTGTCAAAATTTTTGTTGTTGTTGTTTTTTGATTTCAGCTTAAAACCATGCATTGACTAAACTACAAGTGTAGCTTAACCAACAGAGGAAAATAATGTTTGTTAAATTTATTTGGGCAAAGCCCTATAGACTGCAAGATGGTTGGATGGACGCACGTTTCGGAATTACCACATTCCTCATCAGCATCCTCTACTTTCAGCAAAACTATCAACCAATTATCAGAATAAATTCAGGCAGTTCACTAAACCCAAAAGTAAACCACACATGAACCTTCCGAAAAAAGGTTTTAGATGATAGCCGGCTTATGCCGAAATAAATTCGTACGAACATGTGAGGAATTTGGTAATTCCGAAACGTGCGTCCATTCAACCATCAGGCAGTCTATAGGGCTTTGCCCAAATAAATTTGACAAACATTCGGTTCCTTTGTTGGTTAAGCTACACTTGTAGTTTAGTCAATGCATGGTTTTGAGCTGTAATCAAAAACAACAATAATGATTGAAGAGAAACCAACAATAACAAACAAAACGAAAATTTTATTTCTATAAAAATTTTTGTCAAAATTTTATTTCTATGGAAAATTTTGCTAAGCTCTTATTTCTAAAGAACATTTTGTCAACATTTTATTTCTATAGAAAATTTTCTCAAAAAATAGAAAAATTTTGTCACAATTTTATTTCTGTAGAAAATGTTGTCAAAATGTTATTTCTGCAGAAAATTTTGTCAACACTTTATCAAAATTTTATTTCTATAGATAATTTTGTCAAAAAATTTATGTCTATAGAAAATTTTGTCAACATTTTTTTCTATAGAAATTTTTCTCAATTTTTTTTTCTATAGAAAATTGAAAAAGACTCTTAGGAATATTTTGCAAATTCTACCAAAAAATAAAGCCTTCTACCTATCTACCAAACAGTACAAAATTTACCAGTGTTGGTAGAATTCAACCGTGCTTGTAATATGTAGCTTTAGCAAATATCCATCTTTCTTTATCGAATGGCGCCCGATCCTATAACTTCGTTCATAAAAATAAATTTACACTTTTAGCCCTTCATTTAGAAAGTGGATCAAGTCCTACATTTTGTCATATTCCTCTGATCTGATGTTGCATATACATATTTCAAATTTTTTATTTTGGCAAACGAAAAATTTAATAAAGTCAAATGATTCATAATACCAAACAAAATGTTTCATTCCTACTTTTATTTAATACAGTGGCTTCAAACATATTTCCCTTTTAGGGTAGAAAGGCCGGGGACATTATCACTTAACATTTCGCAGACTAATGACCTTTCATACAAACAAAAATTCCTAATTTAAACTATTTTGCCTCAAGAGTTCATGGGAAATAGATCAGATCAACTGCATTGTTCTAGAATTCACAAACAGCCCACTGTGCCATTAATCTATTCTGGCAAATTCGAATATTTCGTATGATTTGCGGTATATGTGCGAGCGTAGGCAAGCTTCTGATGATAGCAGTATTATAGGTGGTGTGTGCCGAGTATTCGAGGACTGATAAGGTTCTAAAAACGTGTGAGTAAACCATGTGAGAAGCCTGCCTTCTAACCCTGATATGCTCTATCATATCAAAAGAGTGAGCAAAAACAAATCAAAAAATAAAAATAAATAATTAAATTCAAATGTAAACAAAACGTTATGACAATACCACACACAGATAGGGGGAACATATGCAAGAGATTATAGATACCATATGAATTAGATTGCTTGATTGCTATGCTACCCCAAAAAATTGAGTAGTATTTTGGATAGTGTTTTTTTTAGTTTAAAACATATGCTTAAATTTAATCATAGTGGTCATTTCATCAAATTAAATATCATCATTAATTAATTGATTTCACTTTCCTTTGTCGATGTGTTTTATGTATATATGTATGTTTAAAAGTCTGTTTTTTATGTTAAAAATTAATCGAATATTGGCAAATTCGATAAGCTGTGAGGTGTGTGTCTCCGGTTTTTTCCATTTCAATATCGTCTTAATTTAGTGAAGTTTTTCTTGATTTTCGTTTTTTTTTTTGAATATCTTCATAATTTTGAAATTGGATACAGGTCGTTTCACAAGCATTCACATTTGAAGTATTTTGAAAATTGTGTTGAAGAGCAACTGACCAGACAGACGAACGGACGGATGGATGGACAGACAGACAAGCTAATGAAAAGAGAGACTCAACTCACAGATAGATGGACAATGGATGAATGTGTGTAGAAGATATTATCGTCTTCAAGTTTTGGAACCGGTTAACTCTAGTTTTTGTTGTAGTATTGGAAATTATTTTTACTTAACATATACATGTGAGCTATTAAGAAAAATATATTATATAACACTATAATATAGTTTGTTATTTTTTATATTTTACAGCGGTTTGTGTAGTAGTTAAAAATGTGTTTTATTTCGGATTTATTGTTAGTTTGCTAAAATAAAATGGGATTTGTGTTATTTATAAAACCTTATTATAAATTAATTGAAATTTGCAATTAATTGGGTGGGGGTGGGTTTCAATAAAATATTTTGCAAATATTACATTCAAAAGAAATGTTTACTTGGGTCCAAAGATTTTTATTTTATTTGATTTTGATTCCGAGGCAAAAAAAAAATAGGAAGCTTTCTTGGTGTAATCTCTAACAAATTAAAATGCAAATGATTTCCACAACGAATTTCCCCTTCCCCCATACTCAAAAAAGAGTTTACATGGATCCATAGATTTTGACTTCCCCTTATGGATTTTACTATTGATTACTCACAAAATTAATTGATCCAATCGGTTCTGATTTAAATATAGCCTCCATATATTGTATCCCAGCAAAAAAAAATGGAAGTTGTTCCAAAGTCACTTCCAAAAATGTCCTCCCAAAGATGTTCCATATTTTAACTACACAGGAGGTTCTTTCAATTAAATTTTTTATACCCATAGAATGATGATGGGGATATAATAAGTTTGTTATTCCGTTTGTAACACACCGAAATATCGATTTCCGACTATATAAAGTATTTATATATTCTTGATCAGGGAGAAATTCTAACACGATATAAGCATGTCCATCTGGCCGTCTGTCTGTCTGTTGTAATCACGCTAGAGTTTTCAATAAAGGAGCTATCGCCCTGCAATTTGGCACAGATTCGTCTATTGTCTGCACACAGGCCAAGTTCGAAGATGGGCTATATCAGTCCAGGTTTTGATATAGCTCCCATATAAAACGATCCACCGATTTGGGGTCTTGGGCTTCTAGAATCCGTAGTTGTTATCCAATTTCCCTGAAATTGCAAATCTAGAGGTATTCTAAGACTATAAAGAGATGTGCCGGAAATGGTGAGTATCGGACCGTGTTTTAATATAGCCCCTCATATGGACCGATCCCCCAATTTGGGGTCTTGGGCTTCTAGAATCCGTAGCTTTTATCCAATATGCCTGTAAATGGAAATCTAGAAGTATTTTAGGACCATAAAGAGGTGTACCGAAAATGGTGAGTATCGGTCCATGTATTGATATAACCCCCATATAGACCGATCTCCCGATCTTGGGCTTCTAGAATCCGTAGCTTGTATCCAATATGCCTGAAATGTGGAAATCTAGACGTATTTTAGGACCATAAAGAGGTGTACCGAAAATGGTGAGTATCGGTCCATGTATTGATAAAGCCCCCATATAGACCGATCTCCCAATTTGGGGTCTTGGGCTTATAGAAACCGTAGTGTTTATTCAATTTGCCTGAAATTGAAAATCTATAGGTATTTTGGGACCATAAATAGGTTTGTCGAATATATTGTGTGTCGTTACTGTTTTTGATATAGCCCCCTTATAAATCGGCCCTCCGATTTGGGGTCTAGATTCTACACTGAAAAAATATTGCCGTGAGGCCAAAGATTTAATGTGAGGGCTATATATAACTATAGACCGATATGGACCTAGTTAGGCATGGTTGTTAGAGACCACATACTAACACCATGTATCAAATTTCAGCCGGATCGGATGAAATTTGCTTCTCTTAGAGGCTCCGCAAGCGAAATCTGGGGATCGGTTTATATGGGGGCTATATATAATTATTGACTGATATGAACCAATTCCTGCATGGTTGTTGGATACCATATACTAACATCACGCACCAAATTTCAACCGAATCGGATGAATTTTGCTCTTCCAAGGGGCACCGGAGGTCAAATCTGGGGATTGGTGTATATGGAGGCTATACGTAAAAGTGGACCGATATGGACCAATTTTTGCATGGTTGTTAGAGACCACATACCAACACCATGTACCAAATTTCAACCGAATCGGATGAATTTTGCTCTTCCAAGGGGCTCCGGAGGTCAAATCTGCTGATCGGTTTATATAGGGGCTATATATAATTATGGACCGATGTGTACCAATTTTTGCACGGTAATTAGAGGCCATATACTAACACCATGTACCAAATTTAAACCGGATCGGATGAAATTTGCTTCTCTTAGAGACTCCGCAAACGGAATCTGGGGATCGGTTTATATGGTGGCTGTATATAATTATAGACCGATTTCGACCAATTTTTGCATGGGTATTTGAGGCCATATATTAACACCACGTACCAAATTTCAACTGAATCAGATGAATTTTGGTCTTTCAAGAGGCTCCGGAGGTCAAATCTGGTGATCGGTTTATATAGAGGCTATATATAATTATGGACCGATGTGGACCAATTTTTGCATGGTTGTTAGAGACCATATACCAACATCATGTACCAAATTTCAGCCGGATCGGATGAAATTTGCTTCTCTTAGAGGCTCCGCAAGCGGAATCTGGGGATCGGTTTATATGGGGGCTATATATAATTATGGACCGATATGGACCAATTCCTGCATGGTTATTAGAGACCATATACTAACACCATGTTCAGCCGGATCGGATGAAATTTACATCTCTCAGAGGATCCTCAAGTCAAATTTAGGGGTCCGTTTATATGGGGGCTATACGTAAAAGTGGACCGATATGGCCCATTTACAATACCATCCGACCTACATCAATAACAACTACTTGTGCCAAGTTTCAAGTTGATAGCTTGTTTCGTTCGGAAGTTAGCGAAGTCCGTCAACAGACGGACGGATGGACAGACATGCTCAGATCGACACAGAATGTCACTACGACCCAGAATATATACTTAGAGCAATATTTCGATGTGTTACAAACGGAATGACAAAGTTAATATACCCCCATCCTATGGTGGAGGGTATAAAAATCATCCCCGCTGGGATTTGAACCTGTGTCGTTTGACTTTCTCACTTCCATGGAAATTCTTTTGAGAAGACTTCGCATGTTCCAATAATTTTTTATTTCTACAAAACTATGTGCAAAAAAAAACGATGTATAAAATAAATAAAAAGAAATTGAAAAATATTTAATAAAAAAATTGCCGCTGGTGAGATTTGAACCAACGTTCTATATTTTTTTTCATTCATAATAATAAAGAACATATCAGTGAGATGCCATGGTGTCATATTAGGTTCATGTCACAAACATTTGAATAGACGTTCTGATGCATCGTGTTCCAAGTAAATTTTTTTTTAATTCCAAAAACATTTTAAACCAAATATGCAATGTCTGCAAAATAAATATTGGCCTATATTTGAAACGTTTTTATCTTACATCTAAATATTCATAATATCATTTAATTTAAAGACGATTTCTTTAAAATAAAAATGCTTTTCGTTACTTTAAGGAAGTGTTTGGTTCTACAAAGTGGTGCTTTTTATACAAAATGTTTTTGAATGAAAAAATTCTATAATTTTTATATTCGAGATTTTTGTTTGTTTTTTTTCCTATTGTTTATTCTCAAGCTTAACAATTTAAACATTTATTTTTTTGTTGTTGTTGTTTTGTTTCACATATACATACATCTCGTCTTTGTTTCTCATATTTTTTTTTCAGTTCTCGACAATGGTTAATGTCTGGTGCTTAGTTTTATTTTCGTATATTTTTACACCTTTAATGCTGATGCAAATTTTATATTTACGTGTTAAAGTTTTCACTTTTTTTCCTGTTATTTAAGAAACGTGACCACCGCTTTGTTTTATAAGAAGCGTCGAAGCGCTGCAGTGCGCTGCGATGATGATGACGATAATACCACCAACCGACGACAGACCATCATTTTCTTCATGTGGTTTTAAATTACCAAGGTCAGGTGAAAGTGGTATAAGATTTCATGGAAATTTTCTTTTGTAGTTTTGTGTGAGTGTGACTTATTTTTTATTTTAAAAGAAAGCAAAAAAAAACATTGTCTACACAAAGAAAAAGGTTTTTAATTGAACTAGAGAAAAAAACAATTCGGACATATATTCGTGTATAACAATAACGTTTTTTCGTGTAACGTTATTCGAAAATAAAACAAAAAAAGAAACTTTTTTTTTACTTGTCTTCATATTTTAACCATGAAATTTATTTTGCAGTTTTCATAATATTTCCGGTCATATGATCTATTGTAGTTTTGTGGGTTATAATCAAAATTGACTACGGGAAATACACACGCACACACTCAAACACTTTTGAAAATTTCGAAATTGAAGAACATAGATTAAAATTTTGACTATGTTTGTGTTGAACTACAAACATAATCAAAAGTCTTATTTCAATAAAAGATAAAATTGTGGTAGCTTTTTTTTTCAATATCTTACAATAAACAAAATTCTTAGAAATTTTAGTAGAATTTTTCTTAGAGGTTATTATGTTTTACATGTTCTTTTGATTGATATGTTTTCAAATGTCCATTTGGTGTATGATCAGTCTTCCGTCGAAGATAAATAATTATGATTTTTTTTGTGGGTTAAATACTCTAATGTACACTGAAAAAAGTATTATCGTGAAGCTAAAGATTTTGTGTCCTTAAAATGCGATGCTTAGCATAAAAGATGCATTTCTCTGAAAAAAAGTCGTTTTCCTTGATCAAAGTGATTCTTCTTAAAAATGGGTATCTTTACATGAAAGAAAATTTTGTTTGAATAAGATCAACTTTGCTTTAATGCTTCAGAAAATTTCATCAAAATTTATTTTTTTTAATTTTTTGTATCTTTACTACAAAGTAAAACAGAGTTAAAAAATACACTGAAAAAAATTTACGTAATATTTAAAATTACGCAACCTAAATTTTAGGATGCGCAATTGACACAATATTAAGGTAAAATTTCTTTAAAATAATGAAATATTAATTAAAATAATGTTTATAATCTTTCTTTAAAAAAAAAAAATTTTTTATTAAATTTAGGACAGACATTTTGGAAATTTTTGTCCCTCCGTTAAAGACGCATGTCTTTGGCCTAAAACAAAATGTCCTTAAAGTAAAGAAATAAATTTTTTATTTTAGGGAATTGTTCGATTTCGATAAAATATTGAATCTTTAGATTTAAGATAAAAACGCTTCAAATATAGGCTTAGACTTATTTGGAGGAATTAGCATGTTTGGTTTATTTTCTTTTTTGGATTGAGTATATTTTTATACCCTCCACCATAGGATGGGGGTATATTAACTTTGTCATTCCGTTTGTAACACATCGAAATATTGCTCTAAGACCCCATAAAGCATATATATTCTGGGTCGTGGTGAAATTCTGAGTCGATCTGAGCATGTCTGTCTGTCCGTCCGTCCGTCTGTTGAAATCACGCTAACTTCCGAACGAAAAAAGCTATCGACTTGAAACTTCGTACAAGTAGTTGTTATTGATGTAGGTGGGATGGTATTGCAAATGGGCCATATCGGTCCAGTTTTACGTATAGCCCCCATATAAACGGACCCCAAATTTTGATTGCACACCCCAGCAAAAAAATTTGGAAGTTCTTCCAAAGGCACAACTTTAAAAGCACTTCCAAAAGATGCACTCCCAACGATGTTTTTTATTTTAACTACCCAGGAAGTTCTTTTAATTCAATTTTTATAACTTGGTTATTTCATACTTTTAATGGATAATTTTTACTTTGTCTGTTTCAAATAGGTTAAAAACAGAGTAAGAATTCATAAAATGGTACAAATCATTTAAATGTCGACAAAAATGCTAAATCCAATCTGAAAAAATTTTGAATTTTTGAAAATAGTTGAGGTCAAACATTTCCGACAAGTGTTAGAATCCATTAAAAATTATAAAAAATTATAAAAAATATTTATTTGACAAAATATCACAAAATTTTTTAATTTACATCCAAAACATTGAATTCGGATCACACCTAAAGAAGTGATGCAAATTCAGTGCAACGGCTGTTGAAATGGAGGACTTCCGTCCTATGACAAGCCCATGTTAAATTCATCGCTTCTGCGTCAATTTTGCACCACTTCTGGATCCAAAAAGAACATTTTCATTACTTTTTTGACGACGCTTTTTTTGCTGGGACCCTCTAAGAGAAGCAAATTTCATCCGATCCGGTTGAAATTTGATACATGGTTAAGTATATGGTCTCTCACAACCATGCGAAAATTGGTCCACGTCGGTCTATAATTATATAAAGCCCCCATATAAACCGATCCCCAGATTTGGCTTGCGGAGTCTCTAAGAGAAGCAAATTTCATCGGATCCGGCTGAAATTTGGTACATGGTGTTAGTATATGATCTCTAAAGAATCATGCAAAAATTGGCTCACATCGTTCCATAATTATATATAGCGCCCATATAAACCGATCCCCAGATTTGACCTCCGGAACCCCTTGGAAAAGCAAAATTCACCCGATCCGGCTGAAATTTGGTAAAATTTGGTAAAATTTAATATATGGTCTCTAATAACCATGCAGAAATTGGTCCACATCGGTCCATAATTATATGTAGCCCCCATATAAACCTATCCCGAATTCATACAAATTGGAAAACAAATGTTCTTTAATAGCCCAATTCTCAATAACAACTCCCTGGGAATTTTTTCCCTATTCCCTGTTCCCCTATTCTAAACAAAATCTCCCCGGGGAATTTTCCTCTTTTCCCTTTTCCCTTATTCTAAATCAACTTCGAAAATGGGAAATTTTTCCCTTCGGGAAAAATTGGTATTACAAATGACAATAAAAAGGGAAAAACGATGACATTTTTTGGGAATAATTCTCCCAAAAAAATCAAGGGAGTTGTAACCAAAATGCATCATTTCTCTGTAATTTCCGGTCAAAAACCTTAAAATTGATGATGGGATGCATCCAACTACCGAATGCTCATCTCATGGTCACTGATCTGTACATATTTTAAAAATTCTTTTATATAGAAAATACAGGTTTTACATTTAAACTATAATATCCCTTCCGGTTTTCATGTACACCGAAAGAATACTCTTCGTTAATTTTACGAAGAATTCTTCATTAACTATTCTTCCTGAATTCTTCATTAAAATAACGAAATTTTCATTCATTTTCGTAAATTTTACGAAGAACATTTTACGAATATACGAAACTTCTACGAAACATTCTACATTAACTTTTCTTCGTAAAAAGTTCGTACTTTTAACGAAACTTTCTTCACATTTCATGAATTTTGTGAAGAAGTTTTTACGAATATTTTACGAAACATTCTGCGTTAAAATTTCTTCATAAAAAGTGCGAAACATTTTCTTTGAAATAACGAAGAAGTTTCATTGAAGTTGTAAAATTTCCGTTCGCGGCATTAAATTGTCTTTTATAATGTGCTTGAGTGTATTCCTTTCTTCTATTTTATTATGCAAGTCTATGCTACTTCTCATTTGGGTGATAGCGTGCTATGAATGAAAGTGAAGCAATAAAACTAAAAATTATTCAAAAACTTAAGATGTAAAGAAGTGATGTCATTTTTCACACTTGCAACTACATCCAAATGCACTTTCGACTATAATTTTTTTTTAAAGTTCGGACCTTTTTCAGAAAAAAGTACGAAACATTTTCATAAAAAAACGAAATTGTTTCATAAAAAGTACGAAGATTTTTCATAAAAAGTACGAAGATTCTTCATAAAAAGTACGAATTTTTTTCTTACAAACTACGAAATTTTTGGAAGAACTTTTCTTCGTAAAAAGTACGAAATATTTCGTACTTTTAATGAAAAGTTTCTTTGGTTGTAAAACAATGACAAATTTCGTACTTTTAACGAAATTTTTCGTTCTTTTTACGAAGAAAATTCTTTCGGTGTAGGTGCTTGTTTCTTAAATGAGCAATAATGCGAACATGTGTCCCGCGTGGCGGAAAAAGCTGAAGAAATTTACTAGTTTTCTTCTTCCGTTTTGATGAAATATATCCAATTCGGGCATAGGTGTTCTTTAAATATATTTATGACTTCTTTATGAACTTTGTTCAGGCTACTCTGGGCCACAGATATGTCTCGATCTTTTCCTACGCCCTTTTTGGTAGCCACTTTCGACAAAGAAGCGTAGCACCTAATCTTACTAGTGGAGATAATCCAAAAGACTTGCGTTGAGGTGGCATGTGGGCTGCTAATACATCCAACAGGTATTTGAAGGCTGGATTATTTACCCTATAATATTGTATCACAATGGACTGAACGGTGTAAGTGAGTCCGAATTATATCGGGCTGCCACTTTAACCCTATAAATCCCATGAACTAAGTAACAACCTTTTCATGTACAAGTATGTAGTTACAACGTTTCAGGCAACTCAAGTGGGTTAATGGCATCGCGTAGCTTTCTCCTTTCTATCCTTTAGAGCTTGTTACGCCTCTCCTCAGCTACTACCATAAACACGGCACTAAACATTTTTGACGTTTTTCGCGTTTAACTCAACTTTTACATCAATTTAATACAATTTCAATTGAAAATTTTAATATTAAAAATTTATTAAAATAAAACAGTTGAAGTAAAACAGCTGACTTCGAATACTCTGAATTATTTCTCCCATGTTATTCCCTTCCCCTACACAGAAAAAAATTTCACGAAAATTTTTCCAATTAAAATCTTAATTGAGTTTTGAAAAATATTCAATTAAAAATTTAATTGAATCAACAAATTTTTTAATTGAAATAAAAATCAATCACAGAAATTAATAGTATCAATTAATTTTTTAATTGGATCAATTAATTTTTTAATTGACTGTCAATTAATTTTTTAATTGATACTATCATTTCGGTGATTGAAGACATTTCAATTAAAAAATTAATTGGATCAATTAATTTCGTGATTGAATCAGAAAAATATTTTTTTGTGTGTATTGTTTAGAATAGGAGGATTTTATTCCCGGGGAAAATGAATTCCCAGGGAACACATTCCCTAGGGAATATTCAGAATTGGGCTATAAATTATTTTTAATTATTAGTCCAATTCTGAATATTCCCTAGGGAATGTGTTCCCTGGGAATTCATTTTCCCCGGGAATAAAATCCTCCTATTCTAAACAGTAGGGGAAGGGAATAACATGGGAGAAATAATTCAGAGTATTCGAAATCAGCTGTTTTACTTCACATAATAGCTCATTATTTCTTCAAATTTGTAAATTTTACTACAAATGCGTCCATCATGAACTTCGTATGTCACTAAAGACATTCTTGCAATATTGAACTCCAATTTTTTCCTTTAAGATGGGTATTAAGTTCGAGTTTAGCCGCTAAAAAACATCATGTTTTCACGATTACTTTTCTTTAATAATCCATTTTAAGGAATACAAACTTTGTGAAAATTTGCTTTGGGCTTTTCCCCATCAAGTTATAATGAAATTTGCAACAAATATGTATAATTTCATGCATTTTTCTTACTGATTTAGTTTTCACTTTAGCGATTTTAGCGGCTAAACTCGAACTTAATACTCACCTTTAAACTTCAAAATTATCTTTATCTTGTGAACAAATTATTTATGTCTAATAAATTTTCTTGAATTTGTCGAAAAATATTTACTTATTTTTGTGATACCGGCGTGATGTCAGCGTTTGTAATACTGTTTAAACTACAACCCTTTACCCTTTAAACTACAAAATTATCTTTATCTCGTGAAAAAAATTATTTATGTCTAATAAATTTTCTTGAATTTGTCGAAAAATATTTACTTATTTTTGTGATACCGGCGTGATCTCAGCGTTTGTAATACTGTTTAATTAAAATTTTTTAAAAAATTTCTAAAATTAACCAAATGTTGTCTTGCTAGTGGTGGGTTCACTGTGTTTTCAGTGTGTGGTTTAAAATTTGATTCAATAAATTTTGCGATACATATCTTTTGAATTTCCATATTTTTATTAGAGAAAACTATATTTCATTTTAAAAGTCAAACTTCGTATTATTTTTGATCGACGAACGCCAGCCGTATTTGTTGTGTGTGATAATTTTTCTCTACAATAGGTAATTTACTTACTTTTCGATTTTGTTATAAAAAGTAATCCACATAATAAAATTGCTGCCGATGGCAAGCAAATCAGCATTATTGATAGGTAATCCATGTTTTGAATATAATCCAGTAGTGTATCCATTTTGAAGGGAATATCTGGTTGAGAGTTGTTATCTGTTGTTAAATTGAACGCGTTTTGACTTAAGCACTTAACTTGTAGTTAATCAAATTTATTTCTTACAAAAACAATGTTGTTTTTTTTTTATATATTTGTAATATTGTAATTTATTTTTTTTTATTTAGCAAAAATGCTTATCTTTTTTTGTATTTCCTCACGTGCCAAAACGTAACGTTTACAATGAAATATCCTTTGAAACTGTTAACACTAGGGTGAGAATACGTGGGCTTTATTCCTTTGTTGTTAAGCGAACACACTAACCGGGTATTCCACACTATTATACAAAAACACACAAACACTCATACACTCGCATATACACCACTCATTTATCTACGAGGAGTTTCGTTACGTTGCTTTTACTTCGTATATACTCTCCTTGGCTGGTGAATATGAGAAACACACGAGGACTGTTTATGATTATGAGTGAATAGCAAGATGATACAGTTGCTGCTGGTGTTGTTATTGTTGTTGTTTTTTTTTTTTGCTTGGTAAATGGAGATATTAGCTGCCTTCTTTTGTTTGTTGTTTTGTAGTCTTACTTAAGGACTTTGCTGCTGGTAATATTGAGTACTCGCTTTTAACTTTCTTCATACAACAACAAAAACTCGTAAGTTGTTGTTTATAGCTTGGATGTAGTTGAAGTGGTGAGTTTTACTGGAGCAGTATATGTTGAAAGGAGTAAGAGATAGATTTTGAGTTTTTTTTTCGTCTTCAGATAAAAATAAAACAAACAAATACAGTTCAATATCCCTTTTTAATGTTGAAACTGCTTATTACGCGTAATCCTTGGTTGCTTTGAATGGTGTTCTGCGGTCTTTATTTCTTTCTCTATCGTAACAATGTTTGTTGGCTGTTTAATAAATTCTTTGTTATTCCCTTGTTGTTATCTTTGGATTTTCCCTTAAATACTCCTTGGGTTAGGCTGTTTTGTTGTAGTCCTTGATATTGAAGCTGATGTATGGCACGTTTTAAAATTCTCATATTTCGAGGATGTAAACAACAGTTTTTTCGCAGTAAAAATAAAGCCATATTCTTGTTAAAAGAAATATCAATGAAAAATTATTTAGTAAAATAATTTTGCTATAGAGATTTCTCACTAACACTAATGGTTGTTGAATTTTAAGTGGTTTCTGAATTACTTTTTTTTTGTATTTTGTTATTTAATTGAAATATTATTTTGATCGGCTATCGATGTTGATCGGTCAACTTTGCAGAGGCATCATTCTGACAAGATTGTTTTCGATTTTCAGCTTGTTTTTTTTTTTTTTTTTTTTTTGTTTAATAATTGACGTTGTTTTTGAGATGATATTTGCTTGGTATTTTGAAAACTTGGTATTTTGTTCTTGAGCTCTTCAAAATGTTATTGCGTTCAATTTTCATTAAAAATAAATTTGCGCGGTTTTTTTAATATATTTTGCTGTTGTTGTTTTTTCGACGGTATTTGTGTTTTTACTGCTGTTTTTTGTGTATTCTCGCCTCTTAGAGAGTTGTCAAAATTTATTATTTATATTGTCACAAATGTTGAGCCAAAAAAAACAAAAACAAAACTTTTCTCCGAAAGTGAAAATATAATATACACATATGTATATCTATCAATATATTTTTTGTCAAATATATTCCTCCAAATCTATGGTATATAAGATTTAAAATATGCTCTCTCACTTTTTTTTGCAATATAGCAAGAACAATGTTGTTTATATTTTTTTCTTATGTTATTGTTGATATATGAAAAAAAACAACAAATTCTGGTATTGTATAAAATTTGTATTCTGTTTTGTTCCAATTGATTGTTTGTATTATGCACAAATTTTTCCAAATGTCAAAACACTTTTGATTTCAACTCAGTTTTGTTTTTATATAGGTTAATTTAATAAATAAACCCGGTTTTATTCTAAGAAATCGCTGTATGATTTTTCAATAAAACTTTTCTTTGCATGATACAACGTTACTCGATTTATTTCCATTAAATTTTATTTTGCAACATTTCCTTTAAGACTCGTTTTGTTATTGCAAAATTTCTTTTCGATTTATTTTTATCCCATAAACATTAACAATGATTTTCTTTTCATTCATTATTTATTTTTTCATTTTGTTTTACAAACAAAAATTTCATAAGAAGTGATTTTTCTTTTTATCCCAACAAAAAAAAATTATATCTGTACACAGTTTTAGATAGATCTTATTTGTATTTTATCCCTGCGAAAGCTCATACACGCGAAACGTACAAAATTCAACTGATTTGGAAATTATTTTACCAGCAAATGTATATCTCGCTAAATAATCATATAAAAATCTCTCTACCATTTGGCTTATTCACCAAATCTCCCTCTCTTTCTCGCTCTCTTATAACACACATGGGGGCCACATAAAATCCAACAGCCATGCTTGATTTGATATGCTCATTTTTTTTGTGAGTGTTAGTATAGCAAATGTATTTCCACTCTCCATCGCTCTCTCTCTTAAGCTTATGCTCACCACAGTATTGAGCTCCAAAGCTGGAGAGCACATAAATACCCACATTACACCACCATACCTATCCCAACAATATAGAATACAAACATTTTAATCAAATTGTGCACGTTGTTCGAAAAATCTTTCTGCCGCCCCCCACCAATTTTAGTTTCGAACATAACATATGGGACGTTCCATAAGCGAAAGAATAGTCATATTAATGCAAAACAAACAAAATATTTGTAAACTTAGTTTATACACCCGAAAAATTGACTTAATGCTTGTTTAAAATAAAGAATTTTTAAGCAAGGGTTGCGATTATAAGTCTAGGATTGTTATACTTAAAATTATGATAATTTTGTTTTTGTACTTAAAACTGTGGTAGGGATGCCACTCATCGAATTTTCCACTTCCTTTCTGGGTTATATTAGGTTAGGTTATAGGGATATTCCGTTAGTTTTTCAGCTCATTTATGCTATTTAGTCCATTATCGTACCACACACTGAAAGGAGGCTGCTCGTTTCCAAAGATTTTGTCATTAAACTAATGATTTTGGTATTGATTCCGAGCCAAAGAAGCGGGGTATTGGAGTTCTAAGACACATTTGTCATATAATTGTAAGATTTTCGTATTTGATTCTAGGAATTTTATTATATTTGTTTTTGTTTTTTGTTTGTTGTTTTCTTTGTGATTTTTTGCAGAATTATTAAAGCCAAGTTGATCTTAATCAAACAAAATATTCTTTCAAGTAAAGGTACCCAGTTTAAGTCAAACTACTTAACTATTACAACAAACGACAAGGAATACAATTTTATATCAGAGAAATGGGTGTTCAATGCTAAGCAAAATTCGCAAAGGATTTACTACTAATATGTATATCACATTGCCCATGTTTGGAAAAAAATATGAGCGGCGTACTTGTGACAAAGTTAATCTGCGTAATTTGTACATAGAGAAACAGAAAAGCTGTTTATGGGAAAACTTTTTGGGAAACTACACACAAAAAAATATCAATTAATTTGATTGTCAATACAATTAAAATTATGTTTAAATTTGAGCTAACAACGTAATTTGTAAATACAATTACGATTTTAGTCACTTTAGCAACCAATTTTGTTAAATCAACAAACATTGTGTTATATCAACAACAATTTTGTTGAACTTAAAAATTTTCTGTAACAACAATTTAGTGTTAGCTCAAAAATTATAATATTATTTTCTGTGTACATCTTCTCAAAATGTGAAGTAAGAGTAAAGAACAAAATGAATTTACAGTGTAGTAGTTCATTCTTACTATTTTTGGGATTCATGCGAATCAATTTCTTTTGCACCTTATTTTCGCGATTACATTCCTTAAACAATCAAAATTATAAATGAAAACAAAAATATTTCTGTAAGGTCATATCGAAATCTAGAGGAACAAGATACTGCGCATCAATTAGTTTAATTGAATCTGCTTTATATTGTACTGTTTTAATAAAGTAACCGCGAAAATCGAACATAGTACTGACCTTTAGTTTATATTGAATTTATTTGTACTGTCATTTTATACCCAGGATTCGTTTATAAAATATTTGATAAATAATTGAGATAGGGAAAATTGCAATGGGCTTTGAAATATTTTCAGCACATAATGAACTTAAACTCAAGTCCAATATATTTTTTTGCAATATAAATAACTTCAATTTAGCATCACAATTGCTCACAATTGTCAACGGTGAACTAGACAAAGAACATAAAACCAATTTTGTTTAGAATCAATCAAAAAACACATTTTTATTACTCGTTTTTGGCACACGCAGAGTAGGAATATGATCACCCCAACCATGTTCCAAGAGCAAAATGTTACTTTTTCACGGAAAACATGGAGCATGTTTGTCGAAACCATTCACTTTTCTCGGAAATTATATATCTGATTTTGGAAAGCATGTTATGCTTGAAGAGAAAATAATATTTTTGCGACAAAAATGCTACATGGTCGCTGTGAAAAAGTAAGTAACATGATGCTCTTGAAACATGTTTGAGGTGATCATATTCCTTCTCTGGGTGCATGGAATGTCCCATAAAAAAACTCCCCACCCCCCACGCCATGTAAAAATAACATATCATTGTTTATGCCAATGTTATTATAGCTCTTCCTCAAAATGAAGAATTTCTCTTGGCTCTCTGATGTGCTCTCAATGGCTCTTTGTTTCTCTTTTAGTTTTCAATAACATTCGCGCACTATGTACGGCTGTATTAGCATGTGAGATTGATGTGCTGTTTGTCATGCTTTTATTATTTCTGTTTTTATTTTGTTATGTAAAGTTGTTGTATTTTCAACGAGGTTTCTTCTTCTTCTGGTTTTGCGCCATATCCCTTACAGTGCTAACAAAACAGCAGCATATACAGCACACTGCTTAGTTATTAAATAACGCTTTTGTTTTTTTTTTTTCTTTTAACAAAAAAACAAAACGCCAAAAGCTATTTAAGTTTACGTTTTCATCGATGGCACATGTTCATGTTTCGAAGAATATCAATGAAATTAATTTTTATTACAATAATTTATAATTTGACTGATCAAATGGAAATTTGATCATATGGAAATTTTCCCAAATAATCCTTAATTTATTACATGATTTAATTTCTTTTTGAAAATCATCATAAAAAAAGAGTCAATACTTAAGCAATGTAGCAAAAGATACATATAGGCTGTATAGACCCCGATTTGTTCAATAGTTTTTCACTATAAACAATTTAATGAATTTTCTAAGATGCATCATTTAAAGGGTGGTTAAATTGTAAGGGCCGATGTTGAATGTGAACCACACCTAAACGCCAAATTTTTTTTCGAATTTTATTTGACATTTCTATATTTCAAACTTACTAATTTGAACCATGGAGAGATACACAATCCAACAACGTGTTAAATGGTTCCAAGAAATGGCAACAGTGGATGATCAATTTTCAAAGAAAATAATCTTCAGTGATGAGGCACATTTTCACCTCAGTGGATTCGTCAATAAACAGAATTGCCGCATTTGGGCGAATGAGAATCCTAGAATGATTGTCGAAAAACCAATGCACCCACAAAGAGTGACTGTTTGGTGCGGTTTATGGGCTGGCGGCATTATCGGGCCGTATTTTTTCCAAAATAAGGCCGGTCAGGCAGTTACTGTGAATGGTGTTCGCTATCGTGAGATGATAACGAGCTTTTTATGGCCCGAATGGGAAGATATGGATGTGGACGATATGTGGTTTCATCAGGACGGTGCCACTTGCCACACAGCTAACGAAACAATGGCTCTTTTGCGCAACAAATGCAATGACCGTGTTATCTCACGTAATGGCGATGTCAATTGGCCGCCAAGATCATGTGATTTGACACCGTTGGACTTTTTTCTTTGGGGTTATTTGAAAGAAAAGGTGTACGTCGATAAGCCAGCAACAATTCAAGAGCTAAAGGATGAGATAATTCGGCACATTAACGGCATTATGCCTCAGCGTCATCGAAAATTTGGACCATCGGATGAAGGTGTGCCACCGAGGTCGCGGCGCCCATTTGGCCGATATTTTGTTCCATACATAATTGAGTAATAACGATATATCATAATAAAAAAAAATACAATAATTTCCTAAATAGTTTGTGTTTTATTCAAAATCAACATCGGCCCTTGAAATTGTAACCACCCTTTATTTCAATCAACAGGGTGAATGGATCACTACCATGCATCAGTCTGTTCAAATTTGTTCTGTTGTAGAAATTCTTCTTTAATGATTCTTCGAACGATTGTCAGATATATTGTACAATTAAAATTATTGCAAATCTTTCCATTTCATAGCAGAATGAGCCGATTAAAAATTTGACAACGAAATGAAAGGTACATTTTTTTTTATTTAATTCGCAATGTTGCTTAAGTAAAAATTTCGTGCTAGCTACAAACTTTAACTGGGGGTCGCAATTTGCGCCTTTATTTTTGGAATAAATATTGAAGGTATATATCTTCAAATCTTTAAATCTAAAGGAAAGTATCCACACTATTCAAGGGTCAAAACGAATATACTTACAAAATTATTTCTGGTCAAAATAATAATAACAACTTACCTAAAAAAGAGGAAGAAAAATTTAATGATTACTAAAATGTAAAAAAATGCGAATATACATATATAAAACATGTAGTTGATATACAAATAAATTTCAATTTTTAAAAAAATATATCTACACTCTCAAAAAATTTCCTTGATATTTTGTGTCATTTCCTCTTCCATCTCCATATTAAAACCCCATTGATAAATGTCACCAGTGTTGGTGTTAAAACAAAATCTGAATATTTCAGAATTCATTACGTGTACACTATTCCCTTAGCTCTGTCATGAATTTCGGATATGGTAATGGTTAATTTCCAGCTATAAAGGAAATTCGCCAGACAGTCTCTGTTGTCTATGATTAGCATTAATTTGCCTCTTTAACATGTGATGAATACTGTAAGATATATTTGTATATAAGTATATGTGAGTGAGTATTACGCCACTACCCAGCGGCGTAAATCGAGAGCACTTTCGATTTAAAGCATTCACGGAACCCTTATTTTAGAGGCAATACTCATACGATTAGGTCTTATAAAATAATCCCTTTTGTAAGCCCTCTTCCTTCTTTACAAAAAAAAGTTGATACTCATTCATCATTCACTGCAAAAAACAGGCCTTAAAAAGGACTTTATTTACTAAGATCGCTATCCCTTTTCTCATAGCATACTTGTCGAGGCCTTTTGAAATGGCTTATCTGGGACATGTGTTTAAAGACACATTTTAAAGAACTCCTAATAGGCCTTGTTTGGTATTGTGAATTACAATGTTTTCTTGCAACGAGGCAAAATAAAACAATTTTTAAAAAACAACTCATATTCTCATAGCAAGCTCTTATAATTTACGAGACCTTTGAAAAGCCCTTATGCCGTAAGCCAATTTATAAGTTTTTCGACAACGAGTCACAAACAATATAGCGGCTTTAGAAAAAAACAAGTCATGTTCTCATATGCGCACTTCTTTAATCTAAGAGACCTTTGATAAGCCCTTATACCGTAAGTTTATAAGTAACCGAAAGTTAAGAATAAAAATAATTTTGCACAATTTAAAGCAACACGTGTTTCTTCATTCGGGTTTGTGAGTTCGTTGGAGCAAGTCGCTGTGTTTTTTGGTTTTTGTTTAAGTAGCTGAAGTGTCAAATATGCGGTAAGTATATACTTTTTGATGAATATTATACTATATTGAATTACATTATAATAATAATTTTATAATAATTTTACGTATTTATTTAGCGGCAACTTCTGCCATGAAAGCCAATGTTCTGTTCAATATGTGGAAATCCGACGTCCAATACGAAATCAGTTCCTATGAAGAAGTTGATTTATTTTTTATAGTACAATTTTATATAGTACAAAATAAAGTAAAAAGAATTCTGCACAAATTTTGGATTTCTTATGTTTATATGAAATTTGGAGTAGGTCCTATATAAGGTATGTAAACAAGGCCTTTTAAACATCCTTCATAAAAAGGCATTAAATTGGCATTATTTTAAACTCCTATTAAGAGGCCTCTATTTATATATGCTTCATAAAGCCTTTTGATGTATACATTATAAAAGGCCTTATTTTATCACACATTATAAAGAACTTATTTGAGGCAATTCCTAAAAGGCCTTAAAATAATGACCTAATTTTAGCCCTTAAACTGTAAGTTGAAGTCGGAGCCCTTGGTCGGCTATGACACCCTGTGTAAAAAATCAATGAATATGTAATGGGAAGTCAATGCCTTGTGTCTGCAAATAAATGCCTTTTAAAAGGCCTTACGAAGAGCGATTTCCGCCGCTGGGTATATCTCATGTAGTGTCATAATTGTGGGTGCGTGGGTTGGTGCCAGCCTGCCTGACTGACTGCCCATTTATTTGCTTTGTTTGGTATGCATTTTTCTAATACTGCAGAGAGAGAGAGAGAGAGCGCGCGAGAGTGGGAGGGCAAGGTGTGTGTGTGTGTAAATCATAAACCACAGATGTTTGCTAAGATGCGAGGGTGCGTTTATAATATTTCTATGTATTAGTGACGAGAAGATGACGTCTGTGTTATAAAAACAATCACATCATTAGTGGAAATGATACGATTTTATCAATAGTGGGATTTAATGCCGTTTGTCTGTCGAAATTATTAATGTGATTATTAGTGGGTATGTATATGCAAATTAGCACATTCTGTCATGTGTTTTTTCTATATGAGCACATAGAATTTCATTCAATAAAATTTGTAGTAAATTATTTCAGGTCAAGTCTACAATGTTTCTATGACGTCAATATTTTATTGCAAAGCATTTCATATCACACTAACTTTGCACGATGAATTGATATCCATATAATCAATATATTATGTTATACATATTATATATATAAAATGTGTGTTTGGATGAAATTGATTTCCTGAGCACAAATAACCATTTTTTTTTTTTTGGAAAATTCGGTTTATCCGAAAATCCCAATTTTTTAAAACCCGGTTTTCGGGTTTTTATTTTGCTCAAAACCGGTTAAAACCAAAAATATAAAAATTAGTGAAAATGACTTTTAAACGCTCTTTTAATTCAAAAAGAGCAAAGAATTAAAAATTCCTTGTAATAAATATAACATTTAAAGAAAAACTAATGATTTATTCATGCTGTAATTCCAGTGTGATAGAAAAATTGAATATCGTTAAGTTTCTCTCGTTGCAATCAATAATTTCGTTTAGTTTTTATGAAACATGACAATGAAAATAATGGTTTGCTGATGGTAGGTTTTTTTTGCTCTCATATAAAGGAATTTAAAACAAAGCGGAATTTCATTTGACTAAAAGTTCGTTTCGTCGAGCGGTTTAGCCAAACATTATTTATGATACTTACCCCCATTTTAATGAAGCTCCGTTAGTGCTACGTTAGCTAACGAACTTTTAAACCGTGATATCTACATATCTGTCATTTTGCGCATATATTCCAAATGCTAGTTAGAAACTTAACTGCTGAAAATTTTTCAATTAAAGTTAACCGGAGAAAAGATATTTCCATTTTTTTTCTGTTAACTGGCAGTTAAAGCCTAACGGAGCTACATGAAAATGGCCGTTAGTGAAAAGGTAAAGAGAAAGAAAAAGTCTTCTGTATCAAAAAATTCGACTTTCGGAAGAAACTTATGACGAAGTAGATAGAAATTTCATTGAGATACAGAAAACCGGTTAAGCGATGGCCAAATCCGGTTTTCGCGGTTAACCGAAAATGCCAATTTTTTCTATATCCGATTTCGTCGGTTTGCGTAATTGAATCCGATTAACCGGTGTCGGTTTTGGACACCCTACTTGGGACGAATGAATTTCGAACGAAATTTTGTCTTTGGCTTTGTTTGATAAAAAGCCAGTTAGTCGAAGAGTCGATTTTTTTTTGCATATTATAGCGCTTTCGCTGACCTTGGACACAATAATAAGGCTCAAAACTAAATTACAGCGTAAGTGATATGTAATGCAACGAAGTAAATCAATATTTTTTATTTTTTATATCGGACAGTGCTGCCGATATTTTTCTGGCTCTTGTCCCCAAATTGTTATGCTGCCGTCCCCAAAAATCCCCAATTTAAATTAAAATTCCTCACAAAAATCTCCAATAAAGTATTTGACAAGATTTTATGAAAATAAAATTATTCCTCACAAAAATTTCCAATAAATTATTTGACAAGATTTTATGAAAATAAAATTATGAAGGATTTCGTGTCTTTGTAATTCGAATGCGAATTGTGCTTACCATAGAAGACGGTTTTCTGATATCAAGGTTTTTTCCTTGGCCATAGTTAAGTGACTTAACTTAAACTTGGATCTCTCTACTCCTCTACTTGGCTTTAATAATGCAGAAAAAATTTTCAAAATTAATGAAATCATCTTTAAATATGTTGGAATTTTTGTTATCATTTAACAAAATAAAATTTAATTTAAATTAAAATTGGTTTTATGTTTATTTAATTTAATTTCGTAACTTTTCTTCTCACATATATATACATATGTATATTATAAGTGAATGCCCTGCCAACATTTGGGTGATAGTTTTATCGTCTTTCGCTAAGATGTCACTATTTCGGATGGCCAGGAAGTTTTCTGGTAGTAAAATCTCAAGCACAGCCATAATAAAAACAACTATCGCGTGGGGTGTTGCCGTTTCGAAACAAATTCGACTCTAACAGCGAACAAAAATCTAAATATAGACTCCATACATCGACATAGCTGATTTTTCAATATCACCTTTCTGAGAGTACATGTGTGTAAAAAGCCACTATCAACCAACGAGCTTGTATGGCACAGAGGGAGAACCTCTGACATGAAAACAAAAGGTTCCGAGTTCAATGCTCGGTGCATCCGATAATCATTATTATTTTTTAAAAAATAACTATCGCTTTTATAACTACTTTTAGTCACTGGTTCGATTCCCCGAGAACACTATCGCGTAGTGGGACATTTGTTCCCGAACGGGGACCCTAATTCGATAGGAAGGTGATATCGCCTGCGAAAGCTTTATCTTCCGCGGCGAAACTACTTCGATACACTTTCGATAGAAAATGTTTGCAGGGTGCATTCACTTACTCTCTTCATAAAATACATCCATATTTAAACTCCATATCTTCGATAAATTCCAAATTACTCGATTTCATTATAAAGGTTCATTAAAATTTCGATGATCTCCCCATAAATAATCAGACAGTAATACTCAAATCAATCAATAACAGTTTCGTTGTTGTCAGGATATTGTGAATGCATTTGTTGTCAAGTCAACAAATTACCACCATCGACTACTTAAATATTGCACAGTGATAGATAACCAACTCATAACAATATCGCAATCATTCACAAGTGGTACGTACGTACCATTGCCCTACCACAATAAACGACGCAATCACGACGTATACCCAGAGTTATTAAGAATGCAAAATGACCAAAGGCCAAAATATACACAATGATTGAGCTTCTTTCCCTCCTCCTACAATTTGACATACAAAAACAATTTGTAATGAGATGAGGTGCTTGTACTGCTATATAACTAACAGCTGCTACATATTAACATACACATGATTAGGCCATAGTGAAAGAGAATGACTGTATTGAAATTTCTCCACTAGTACTCTCCCCAACAAAACCGTGCTCTGTAATCGGAATTGGTTATCTCAAGTGTGTGTTGAAGATCATCATTATGATCTTCATGCATGGTGAGGCTACCTTGATGTAGAGAGAACTTTGAAAGCTTAAAATTGTTAATGTAGTATGGCAACACTTTGGGTATAGTCTTTAAATAAAGAGAGAAAATGCAAAACCCAATGTCAAATAAAGAGAAAAGCTTTAAAGTTAACCAATAATGCCAGAAAAAACTACTACAACAAAGGTATAATATGGGAATTATGAAAAATTTAGTGGAATAATAGATTGAAAATAAAATTCAAGATATTAAAAATAAAATTCAATCTTGCGATATTCGAAATCGCATGAGTTATTTTTCTTCTAACGAAAAATATCGAGATTCTCCAGAATTTGAAACCAATGAAAACTATATTACAAAAATTGAAGTTTATATAGTATAGGGTTAAGAAAATATGTATAGCCAAAACGAAAATTTATTATATTTGTTTGTTTGGTCCGTTAATTACTTTCTAAATTTTCCCATAGGATTAAGCTATCAGACCTAAGATTATTTTTCGCAAATAAAATTTGTGATTCCGAACATGGAGAATTATACAAATAATAATATATTACTAAAGAAATCTCGAAAAAATGTTTTTACATATACGCATCGCAAAATTGTTTTCTCTTAAATTTTGTCAATATTGTTATGATGTTCAAGATTATACGATTTTTACATAAAAAATTATAAATTATCTTCTTATCTTGATTTTATTTTACATATGATTTAATTGTAATTTCTTTAATATGTAGATTTGTTAAATAAAGGAAATTAAAAAAAAATATTTATTTATGATTTTTATCTGTAATCAAACCATTGTTTGTATAGTCGTTTAATTGAAAATATAATCAACCCCAGACGATATCAAGAACATTTACTTTGCAATACATCAAACCACCTGTAAATACAATAGAATTGCATTGTTATCTCAGGCGTTAAACAAAGGTTTAATGGATTTTTTGGTTTTCCCTACATAATTAAACAACAAAAAAAGTATGAAAAATAATAAATTGTCATAATACAAAAGTTTATTGTTCTTTAATATTACCCTTAAGAAGGCATTGCACTTTTTTTTGTCAATAATGGAAAAAATTAATTATTAATTAAATATGTATCTGACAATCTTTTATTCGGCAACACCTTTTTCCATGCTTTGTTGACTTAATTTATTCATATTTGCACGGGTCACAAACTTCATATATCTGGGGGTATTATTAAAAGAAAAATGTGATTCTTCGAAGGAAATTAAATGGCGTATAGAGATGACCAGAGATGCCTTTTCCAAATATAAAAAGGTTTTTATAAATCATGACATAAACCTCGCTACAAAAGTCAGATTTGTAAAATGTTATATTTGGTCGATACTACTCTACGCAGTTGAGACGTGGACTATCAAAAATATTGAAGAGAAGAGAATTGAATCCTTTGAAACGGGTGTATCGAGGAATTTTGAAAATTTCTTGGATAGATCGTGTAACAACCCAGGAAGTTTTAAGAAGAATGTGTTTGGAAATGTTAAATTTCGGAAAATTGCGTACTTAGGTTAGGTTAGGTGGCAGCCCGATGTGTCAGGCTCACTTAGACTATTCAGACCATTGTAATACCACATTGGTGAATTTCTCTCTTATCACTGAGTGCTGCCCAATTCCATGTTAAGCTCAATAACAAGGGACCTCCTTTTTATAGCCGAGCCCGAATGGCGTTCAACATTGCAGTGAAACCACTTAGAGAAGCTTTGAAACCCTCAGAAATGTCACCAGCATTACTGAGTTGGGATAATCCACCGTTGAAAAACTTTTTTGGTGTTCGATCGAAGCAGGAATCGAACCCACGGCCTTGTGTATGCAAGGCGGGCATGCTAACCATTGCACCACGGTGGATCCCAAAATTGCGTACGTTGGGACACCTCATGAGAAATAACAAATACAGATTTCTGCAAACCATTATAAAGAGAAAAATAGAAGGGCAACAAGAAAGAGGCAGGAGAGAAGTAAACTGGCTGAAAAACATCCAAGAATGTAATATGATATCAGCTGCAAGAAATCGAGAGCTGTTTATGAAATGCTATTATTAACATATTTTTTAACGTATTGTATGATCGCTTATATCCGGATAACAGATTTCTAAATAAAAAAGAAGAAGATCCGTAAGTGTTTATATAAGCACGAAGCCTCACCGACAGATGCTAAAGTATCGCAAGAACAATTGGCTATTGTGCAAAATATACACGAAATCGCTTAATTTTGTAAGAAAATCTGACTTTCGATCGTATGAGACACATAAAACTGTCTCTAAAACGTCTACCCTGGAAGAGAAAATGGCAAAAATATACGATCTCGTATCGCACCAGATAGCTGAGCCGGTTGGGATTTCAAAGATCACCTGGATCATGAAATATTGAGAACATTTTCGTCAAAATAGCTGCCATGAAACTATTACAGATCAGTTACAGGTTACCAGGGAATCGATGGAACCGATGGACCGTATCTAACGAACATGTTTCGTTTCACAACGTGTATTCCTGGAACTTAAAGTCCCGTAAAGATAACCTAATAACTGTAGTCGTTTTCATGCTTGAAATGTTGACAATAAAAAAGCAGGCACATTGGCTGAGAAGTAATGTTCTAACAAATGTTGACATAAATATATACTCTAATGGTCGACGTGCAATAAAATTCATAGACTCAGTGTTTCTTAACACGAAAACTATAATAGACTGTCGCAAATCTCTCAATGAGATAGCTGAACAGAAACATACCCGAAGTGGATGAATTAGCACACTAAAAAAAGTAAACTGTTTTATAGGAAGAATGAAGTACCTCGTGCGAAAATTGAATATAGTTCAATTCTCCACATTTGAAGAATTTCACAAAGTGTTATTACAACCAGGCAAATTTAATCCCTGATGTATGTTTTAACTGGACTTTACGAAATTACACCCTCTCATGGAAGAAAAAATTATTGGCGCCAAATCAGGACAATAACAGTGGTTCATTCTTACTATCGTACGCAGAAAAAAGTTTCAAGAAAAGTTTTCCAATTAAAGTCCCAGCAAAAGAAATTTGCTTTCGGCGATCACCTCTTCATTGCAGCCAAATTTTTTCCCCTGGGAGCATCCTTTTGAGGTCTGAGAACAAGAAAAAGTCGTTGGGGCCAGATCTGGAGAATACGGTGGGTGGGGAAGCAATTCGAAGCCCAATTCATGAATTTTTGCCATCGTTCTCAATGACTTGTGGCAGGGTGCGTTGTCTTGGTGGAACAACACTTTTTTCTTCTTCATATGGGGCCGTTTTGCCGCGATTTCGACCTTCAAACGCTCCAATAACGCCATATAATAGTCACTGTTGATGGTTTTTCCCTTCTCAAGATAATCGATAAAAATTATTCCATACGCATCCCAAAAAAACAGAGGCCATTACTTTGCCAGCGGACTTTTGAGTCTTTCCACGCTTCGGAGACGGTTCACCGGTCGCTGTCCACTCAGCCGACTGTCGATTGGAATCAGGAGTGTAGTGATGGAGCCATGTTTCATCCATTGTCACATATCGACGGAAAAACTCGGGTTTATTACGAGTTAACAGCTGCAAACACCGCTCAGAATCATCAACACGTTGTTGTTTTTGGTCAAATGTGAGCTCGCGCGGCACCCATTTCGCACAGACCTTCCGCATATCCAAATATTGATGAATGATATGACCAACACGTTCCTTTCATATCTTTAAGGCCTCTGCTATCTCGATCAACTTCATTTTAGGGTCATTCAAAATCATTTTGTGGATTTTTTTTGATGTTGTCGTCGGTAACCACCTCTTTCGGGCGTCCACTGCCTTCACCGTCCTCCGTGCTCATTTCACCACGCTTGAATGTTGCATACCAATCAATTATTGTTGATTTCCCTGGGGCAGAGTCCGGAAACTCATTATCAAGCCAAGTTTTTGCTTCCACCGTATTTTTTCCCTTCAGAAAACAGTATTTTATCAAAACACGAAATTCATTTTTTTCCCATTTTTCACAATAACAAAAGTTGCTTCACAAAAGACGCTCTATCTCACAAACTAATTGACTTACAGACGTCAAATTTTGACACGAATCATTTGAAGGTCGGTATTATATAAAAAGAATATGCATTTAATACTAGCGATGCCATCTATGTGTCATACCGTGGACTTATCAGCCAACCTGTTAGCAAAATATCAAACGATTTCTTTCAATTCCCCTACTTATTATATTTCCCTATACAAACATGATTTTAGCAACATCTGGCATCATCCTATGTGAATGCGGAATGTAAACAAAGAAAAGTTTTTGCCGTATCTCAATGAGTGAAAGTTCAATAAGAAAATTTTCACTCTCCCTCTCTCTCTCTCTCTCTATACCGATATCTCCAAATACGGTTTCTCTTAAATACAAACCATCGAGGTCTCTTTAGAATTCAAACACTTACGTTTGAAAATAAATTTAAAAAAACGTAGTTCTTTGAAACAATTACAAATTTTTTCGAGCACAATTTCTAAAAAAAAAAAGTCATAAATTTCATTTGAAATTTATGGATTATAAAATGAAAATGAGAATGAGAAAAAAATGAATTGCAAACTTGCGTGACCTCTAAGATTTCAATATAGAAGGGGAGGTTCTATTACTCATTCACATCAATTGACCCTATTCACATAAAGGCTTTGTTTGTAGCACTAGATTAGCCCACTGGTCTATTGTGTTTTTTTTTTGTATGATTGAAATCCAAGTAAAACCGAATTGTTCAACAATTCGGAAGTAAAGATACCGCTAACCGTTAGGCAAAAAAGAAAGTTTTTCATTTTCCGCCCAGTTATTGTAAACTAAACAATTTTCAAATTTGAAAAAATATTAACCGGATATGATTGTCATTTTGTCAGAGATTGGCTTAACACCAGTTTTGTTGTTTTATATTTTTGGGATTTTCATTTGGAGAAATTGACCTAAATGTTTAATGACCATCACACCAGGGACCGTTAAAAAAATGAATGTTTTTTTTTTATTTTTTTTTCTTATTTATTTCATCAATGTGTACGGTAATGAACCAGTCCAGTCAATGAGTACAAGAGTCAACTAACCCAATCAGAGTCGTAAAAATGTTAATTATTTTTCTTTATTTTGTTTTTTTTTCCTCCTACTTTTTCTGCATTTTGAAGACGCTTAAACAAATTTTTATTACCCAAATGTTGTGGATCAACGGCTGGGCCCTAGCCAATAACCTTGACCCACTTATGAGATCTCATATTGAAGCTGAAGCTGTATTGGCGATATTTTGTACAGTGTTTGAAGCTTGAAACCATTAACCAGACAGAAACAAAAACAAACAACAACGATAACAAATCAATAAAAAAATTATGAATTTAAAAAAAAATGTGGTGGTGGGAGTTTTGCAGTGACATTAAAATTGTAAACATAAATTTCAATTTAACAACCATAGCAGACAGATGTGGCTTATGAAGTTTGTCTGTTAACAGCCAATACCTAAAAAAATGAAATTCATTAAATTTTAGTAGAGTTTTTTCTTTAATTTAAAATTGAAACTACTTTCAAAACTGTTTTGTTACTTTACTACGATTTAGATCTTTAAATAAATATATGCCTCTCCAGCTACGAGATACTTCATAAATAGAAATAACATTTTGACAATATTTTCTGCAGAAATACCATTTTGACAAAATTTTCTATAGAAATAAAATTTTGACAAAATTTTCTATGGACATAAACTTTTGCAAAAATTTTTCTACAGAAATAAAATGTTAAAAGAAAATTTCGATAGAAATGAAATTTTGACAAAACTGTCTATAGAAATAAAATTTTGACAAAATTTTCTATGGAAATAAAATGTTGGCAAAATGTTCGATATAAATAAAATTTTGACAAAATTTTTTATAGAAAGAAAAAAAATAAAATACAAAAAAATAAATACTTCATAAATAGAAATAACATATTGACAATGTTTTCTGTAGAAATACCATTTTGACAAAATTTTCTACGGAAATAAAATTTTTATAAAATTTTCTATGGACATAAACTTTTGCAAAAATTTTCTATAGAAATAAAATTTTGAAAGAAAATTTCGATAGAAATGAAATTATGACAAAACTGTCTATAGAAATAAAATTTTGACAAAATTTTCTATACAAATAAAATATTGACAAAATTGTATATACAAATAAAATTTTGACAAAATTTTTTATAGAAATACAATTTTGAAAAAAAAAATCGCTTGAAATAAAATTTTCTATAGAAATAAAATTTTTGCAAAATTTTCTGTAGAAATAAAATTTTGACAAAACTTTCTATCGAAATAAAATGTTGACAAAATTTTCTATAGAAATAAAATTTTGCAAAACTTTTCTATATAAATAAAACCTTGAGAATTTTTTCGATAGAAATAAAATTTTGACAAAATTCTCTATAGAAATAAAATTTTGACAAAATTTTCTATAAAAATAAAACATTGACATCATTTTCGATAGAAATAACATTTTTACAAAAATTTCTATAGAAATAAAATTTTAAGAAAATTTTCTATAGAAATAAAATTTTGCAAAACGTTCCTATATAAATAAAACTTTGAAAAAAATTTAGATAGAAATAAAATTTTGACAAAATTTTCTATAGAAATAAAATTTTAACAAAATTTTCTTTAGAAATAAAATTTTGACAAAATTTTCTATAGAAATAAAATTTTGCAAAACGTTCCTATATAAATAAAACTTTGAAAAATTTTTCGATAGAAATAAAATTTTGGCAAAATTTTCTATAGAAATAAAATTTTAACAAAATTTTCTTTAGAAATAAAATTTTGACAAAATTCTCTATAGAAATAAAATTTTGACAAAATTTTCTATAGAAATAAAATTTTGACAACATTTTCGATAGAAATAACATTTTTACAAAAAATTCTAAAGAAATAAAATTTTGAAAAAAATTTCGATAGAAATAAAATTTTGACAAAATTTTCTATAGAAATAAAATTTTGAAAAAAGAATAACTACGAGATACTTCATAAATAGAAATAACATTTTGACAAAATTTTCTATAGAAATAAAATTAAAAAAAAAACGCTAGACATAAAATTTTGATAAAATTGTCTATAGAAATAAAATTTTGACAAAATTTTCTATACAAATAAAATATTGACAAATTTTTTTATAGAAATAAATGTTGACAAAATTTTCTATAGAAATACAATTTAAAAAAAAAAATCGCTAGAAATAAAATTTTGATAAAATTGTCTATAGAAATAAATTTTTGACAAAATTTTCTGTAGAAATAAAATTTTGACAAAATTCTCTATAGAAATAAAATTTTGACAAAATTTTATATAGAAAAAAAAACTTTGACAACATTTTCAATAGAAATAACATTTTTACAAAAATTTCTGTAGAAATAAGATTTTGAGAAAATTTTCTATAGAAATAACATTTTGACAACATTTTCGATAGAAATAAAATTTTTACAAAAATTTCTATAGAAATAAAATTTTGAGAAAATTTTCTATAGAAATAAAATTTTGCAAAACGTTCCTATATAAATAAAACTTTGAAAAAAATTTCGATAGAAATAAAATTTTGACAAAATTTTCTATATAAATAAAACTTTGAAAAATTTTTCGATAGAAATAAAATTTTGACAAAATTTTCTATAGAAATAAAATTTTAACAAAATTTTCTTTAGAAATAAAATTTTGACAAAATTCTCTATAGAAATAAAATTTTGACAAAATTTTCTATAGAAATAAAATTTTGACAACATTTTCGATAGAAATAACATTTTTACAAAAATTTCTATAGAAATAAAATTTTGACAAAATTTTCTATAGAAATAAAATTTTGAAAAAAAAATTCGATAGAAATAAAATTTTGACAAAATTTTCTATAGAAATAAAATTTTGACAAAACTTTCCGTAGAAATAAAATTTTGAAAAAATAGATTTTTTTGTTTAGTAGTCTTTTGGTAAAATTGTCTCCACGTTTTGGTAGACTATTTTTGAGCTCGAGTGGCAACCGTGGTGGTAAATCAGTATGGAGGTAAACCATCTTCATCGTTTCTATAGTTATGGGATATATTGCCCAAATTAGTGACGAACACCGATTAGGGGGCAACATTTATGCCCGAGTTATCATGAACTGATTTTTCAATTGCAGAAAAATGTCTTAGATACACTCAAAATAAAAGTTTAATTAGATTCAAAGATGTTGACCTTCCTGTAAGATTTTGGTATTGATTCCGAGCCAACGATGCGGCTTCTTTAAAAAAGACAATTTTTTTTGGGGGAGCCACCGTGGTGCAATGGTTAGCATGCCCACCTTGCATACACAAGATTGTGGGTTCGATTCCTGCTTCGACCGAACGCAAAAAGTTTTTCAGCGGTGGATTATGCCACCTCAGTAATGCTGGTGACATTTCTGAGGGTTTCAAAGCTTCTCTAAGTGGTTTCACTGCAATGTGGAACGCCGTTCGGACTCGGCTATAAAAAGGAGATCCCTTGTCATTGAGCTTAACATGGAATCGGGCAGAACTCAGTGATAAGAGAGAAGTTCACCAATGTGGTATCACAATGGACTGAATAGTCTAATTGAGCCTGATACATCGGGCTGCCACCTAACCTAAGACAATTTTTAGCGACCTATCTGGCCTTAAATCTAGGATCAAAAAAATTAAAATTAGGATATAGATCTGATTTATCGAATTTTGAACTCAAAGTAAAAAAAAGTTATCTTAAATAAAAAAATAAAATAAACAAAAATAAGTCTTTATTTGAAACGTTTTTATCTTAAATCTAAAAACTCAATATTTCAGTTAAATTAAGGATGATTTCTTAAAATCAAAACTGTGTTTCTTTACTTTAAGGAAAATATGCCTTGGTTCAAACATATACTTTAATGGAGGGACGCAAATTTGCAAAATTTGTGTCCTAAATATAATAAAAAAATATTTTAAAGCAAAGATTATAAACTTTATTTTAATTAAAATTATTTTGAATAAATTTTTCCTTAATATTTTGTAAATTGTACATTCTAAAATTTAGATTGCGTAATCTTTAATATCACGTAAATATATATTTTTTCAGTGTAAGCTGACTAAGATTATAAATTAGAGCTTGGACCCCAAAATATTATCCTGTAGCCGTTCTAGTCAAAATGGTCAATTTGCACCCTTTTGTATGACGTAGAAATTTTCTTTTTTAACATACAATTCGCTGTGCTTCGTTGTTTAGTAATGTGGAAATTTTGTATTAATTTAAAAGAAACCCCAAAAAATGCATAAATTTATGGAGTTTTTCCAATTCAGAAATTTCATCCCCATTTACTCAAAAATATCACCAATTTGGGGGAAAATCCCCAATACTGGCAACACTGTTTTGAACTATCCAAAAATTTGCTTTCATGATTCCTTTGATGTCTACCTTATGGACCACGGTTGTATGAGTTATAATAATTATTCATAAAGGAAAGTTCATGGTTGCGTATAAGTTTTAAATAAACAATAATGACCATACGGGACTGTGTCCTAGATATTTAACTATAATGGTCAATTTTTATCTTCATTTTGCACAATGGTACAATATTTCATGTATATCCTTTCCGAAATGTGTAATTTAATACCATCTAATTAAAAAAAAGCGTATTATTATTTTATAGCACTCACCAGTTTATATTATTTGATATGGGTATATTATTTATAAAATATTTGGGAAATTTTAAAGTTTTATTTAAAACTGTTTTACTTAATTTTTGTTTAGGTATTTTCATTTGGAGAGTAAAAATGGTTTTAATTTTTTCACTTCTCACAAACATTATCTATGGAGAGCAGCACTCGATGTTTTTTGTTTTATTAATTTCAATGAATTTCCTTAAGAAAAACTATTGAATATCGTTCTTTAATCAAGTTTGCACTTATATGAGCTGATAAGTAATTTTTTTTATATATTTAAATAAATTCCAAATAATCTACTGTAGAGCTGCAAAGCAAGCTGATGACTAAATTGAATTTCAATATCGATACAATATTTTCGAGAATTTAATTTCAGGCATTCATACAATTAAGAAGAGACAAAACAGATCTTTTGGAGGTCTTTAACAAAAAAACGATGTATATATAATATAGGTCTTCTTTGTTATCTTCTAGAACCTCATTGCAATTCCCAAAAACAAAATTCAATCTATTGATATTTCTATTTTGTATTGTTAATAGCACATCACAATCATTTAAATAAAAATGCATTTATTCCTAATTATGTAAATAAATATTTGCCAATGAAATTGGATCTAATAAACAATGCGCATAATTTTTTCCCCCAAACTTATCCCACCATTCCCAGATTTGAAGACAGAAAAAAACACAAACAAAATTGTATATTGGTTTATTGGCCCATATATGATGAGTGTGTTGTGGATTTTATATAAGCAATCTCAATGCAATGCACACTCATAAGCTCTAGCAGGTTTAATGTTCGATTCTACACAAAAAAAAAAAAAACACAAATACAACAAAAAGTAATGCCATTGAAATTTAGGTATCTCGCCGTACTCACTAAGGCATTTGACTTTCGAAAGGTTACTGAACTGTTTATTTTGTTTTGCCTGAAGTTCATTTAAAACACGCTCTCAAATATTTACTAAGACAGCGAGTGTTACCACCCCCAAAAAAGCCTTTTATCACACGAAGTAAGAGTTTAATGTAATCAAAAAAAGTAAATACCTATGAAAGTATATAGCTCTTGTTATAGACTAATAACCTATTTATAATTTTATAATTTAAATTAGATATTTTTTTCTTAATTTTAAGATAAAGTTGAATTTATTAATTTAAGTATTGCTATATCACTGCTAACATAGACCAAGAAAGATATAGACTTGTCAAATGAGATTAACAGTGCTGTTGTCTCCTTACAGTGCGCCTACATGACACTCACACGCATATGATTCACTCAATTTCTCTTTTGCTGGACAAATCAAATAAATTGCATTATAATTTAAATTTAAATTGTAATTTTATTTTATTTTCCTTATTTTTTCTTCTTTTTTTTTAATTAGGATCAAGTTGACTTTATTCATTTAATTATTGCTATATCATTGATAACCTATACCAAGAAAGGAGTAGACTTCTCACAAGAAGGTTAACAGTGTTGTTGTTTCTCTACAGTGCGCTAATATGAAACTCAATTACGTATACGATTCATTCGCTTTCTCTTTGGAGAACGAGAGTTGTACAAATCATGGGTTTAATTTAATAGGCCTGAAAAACAGCAAATTTTTGCATGTTTTTTCTTCCAAAAAAAGCAATAAATGGAAATCTATAAATTATAGACAGTTTAATCTTTAACTTAAGGGGTGAAAATATTTACAATATTCCATCAAATGGTAATTGTAATATCCCATCAAATGGTAATTGTAATTGTAATTATTATTACTAACCTTTATATTATATTACGGTTTAATGTTGACACAAGTAAAGGGTGGTTAAATTGTAAGGGCCGATGTTGAATGTGAACCACACCTAAACGCCAAGTTTTTTCCGAATTTTATTTGACATTTCTCTATTTCAGACTTACTCAATTTGAACAATGGAGAGATACACAATCCAACAACGTGTTAAATGGTTCCAAGAAATGACAACAGTGGATGATCAGTTTTCGAAGAAAATCATCTTCAGTGATGAGGCACATTTTCACCTCAGTGGATTCGTCAATAAACAGAATTGCCACATTTGGGCGAATGAGAATCCAAGAGTGATTGTCGAAAAACCAATGCACCCACAAAGAGTGACTTTTTGGTGCTGTTTATGGGCTGGCGGCATCATCGGGCCGTATTTTTTCCAAAACGAGGCCAGTCATGCAGTTACTGTGAATGGTGTTCGCTATCGTGAGATGATAACGAACTTTTTATGGCCCGAATTGGAAGATATAGATATGGACGATACGTGGTTTCAGCAGGACGGTGCCACTTGCCACACAGCTAACGAAACAATGGCTCTTTTGCGCAACAAATTCAATGGCGGTGTTATCTCACGTAATGGCGATGTCAATTGGCCGCCAAAATCATGTGATTTGACACCGTTGGACTTTTTTCTTTGGGGTTATTTGAAAGAAAAGGTGTACGTCGATAATCCAGCAACAATTCAAGAGGTAAAGGATGAGATAATTCGGCACATTAACGGCATAGAACATCCATTATGCCTCAGCGTCATCGAAAATTTGGACCATCGGATGAAGGTGTGCAACCGAGGTCGCGGCGCCCATTTGGCCGATATTTTGATCCATGCATAATTGAGTAATACTATTGGTATCATAATAAAATAAAATTACAATAATTTCCTAAATAGTTTGTGTTTTATTCAAAATCAACATCGGTCCTTGAAATTTTAACCACCCTTTAAGTTTGTATGCCTTTTTAAAACAATATATGGCCAAATAAATAAAAAAAAAAACATTTGGTTTTCTTAAAAATGTTTGATTTTATGTAAATACCATTTTAAGACGTACTAAAAAACAACTGTGGAAGTTACAAAAGAAAATAGCATCCACAGAAAAATATCATCAAAATATTTCCAACTCGGAAGACTAAATCAGTAAAAAAAAAATATTATTGAATTTTTTAATTTTTAATAAAAAAAATTAAATGATACCATCAATTTTTTAATAACAAAAACACAAAGTCAATAAAGAAAGTGATTGAAAATGGTAACATCTTTAATTAAAAAGAAATTGATACAATAATTTTTTAGTTTATTAAAAATTAGTGAAAATTGTCGCGATTTTTATTAAACAATTAATTGTTCTAATTCACAATTAAACTATCGATGTCAATTGCAAAACTCAATTTATTGTTTAACTGATTTAATTAAAAAGTTTAACTAATATTTAATTGCATCTATTAATAAAAACTGATCGAGTTTTCCAATCGACATAAATTAAAATTTTGATTGAATCAATTAAAAAAATTAATTGCAATTTTCAAATCAAATCAATTAATTTTTTAATCAAATATTTGTATGCCCAATTAAAAATGAGATTGATACTATCATTTGTGTGTCATATACGGTGAGAAAATAAATAAAAGAATTTTTAATTCACTTGGGACCAGCGTTACCAATTTGCCCGCTATATATTAATGTCTTTTAGCGGGAAAACACCATCTCATGGCCTTTTCAGCGGTCTTTAGCCTTTGTTTATTTTAGACATGTTTTTGGTGAAACAATTCTGGCAACGCTGCTTGGGGTGTCTTAGATTATGGGGTAACTAAAATCATAATCAATGACAACATTAATTACACTAGTTTACAATTTTTTTTTTTCATGTACATTTGATGATATGTGACTTTCCTTATGTATTTTAATCTGCTTAATTCGAAAAAAATTATGGAACGGTTTTTGATATATTTTTAGTTTCTCGCAATTGAGTGAACAAATCCGATGTCAAATCTTGCAACTACCAGCCATTCATCCACACAAAAATGCCACTCGGCCACACAAAAATGCATTTTTGTCATTTTTCGGTAGTTGTTCTTCTAGTTGGTCTTATTACTCACGTTAGAGTATCATCTATACGGCTATGATGAGAAACAAATTTTTGTTTCAACGGTTTGTACTTTTCCGTCGGAAAAGAGTCACTGTAAAACATGATTTTTTTTTTCAAAATATGCCTTTTATGCGTCGATATTTTTTGAACCTCTTAACTTATTACAGATCCAATTATACATGTTTGTTCATCATCTTAATACCTTGCATTTAAGTATCAACAACGATATAATCGGACATTTCTAACATTTTCAGTGTAAACTAGTGTAATTATTATGTTGTACATTTCATGTTAAGATTTCCATTAAATGTTATTATGTACTTATGTTATTTCTAATAAAAACATTAGTAAAGATGATCAATCTATATGTTACTATCACTGTTCTCAATGTTGAAATGATTATCTCACAAACACAATGATAACGTTGCATATCTCATTGAGATATATCTCATGTTATTTGCATGTAATAACTGTTCAACTTAACATAAAGTTATAAAAAAAAGAGTCATAAGAAGATTTGTGCCTATTGAGGGCCTACTTTCTGAAGCGTAATAATGGCTTGGAAATAAAATTGAAATAAGAAAATTTTATAAAAATAATGAGATTTATCATCTATAATATTAAGGATTATCCCCTTGCGCAGCATAACTAAATACTTTCTTTGAGTATTTGAATTTCCTTATTACAACAAACTTTTCCTTTACCTTTATACACACCATTCTAATAAAATAATTATATTGAAGTGCAATAACGTATTCGATTAATAACCCCCTCTAACATAACATAGCCTTTGGTAACTATGTGATGACGTATTTGACTAATAAATCACACTAACATAGCCTTTGGTAACTATGTGAATACTGTTGTTGATAAATCCCCTATTTAAGTGAATTACTTTCGAACTTAGTACTCATAATTAATATTATTAATAGTAAAATGTATACATTTACGTACGTATCTGCTGATCTATAAAGAAAGATACACTTTTTCTATTTCCCATATGAATGGTATCATTTACTGTATTCTAGTTCTATAGCTATATGGAGGCATACTGGGTAGTGAAAGGTACACGTGGCTCATGTAAACACATTAGCATTTACATATCCTTCTAGGCCACGTCATAAAGTAAATTCAAAGCGAAGCAATCAATAACCGATGACATGCCAACATCGAGGAAGGATACATACAAGGAATACAATGACATAAAAATAATAAATGACAATGACATAGAAATAATAAATGACAATGACATAAAAAAACATTAAAAAATATATACCAATAAACTAACTGCAGCAATCGAGAACATGTAAAACTATCTTTAAAAAGGATTTTTTATTTTATTAAAATTATCGGTATGGTTTAGCTTAAATTTTTAAATGTCTTACTTGGAATGCTAACATGTCCCACAGTGTAAATGTCATTAAACTCTATTAATGGAAGTGTTTGATAGATAGGAAATTATTAATGTTTGGTTAGTAATGACGTAAATTGCCACTGCCTTTATAAAGGTCATGAACAAAGTTCAATTATCTGAAGAAGCAAATAATAGGTTTTTACACTAATGGAGGAAGGAGTACTTTGTATTCTAAGAAAATGTCAAATGAAATTAATGAAATTTAATAATTATAGAAAGTTTCTACCACAATTCATTACAGTATGAATGGTAAAAAAAAGAAAACAAAAAAATTAAAAATATATTGTTATAAAAACTAAAGACAAATTTGTCAAAATTTTATTTCTATAGAAAAGTTTCTCAAAATCTTCTATTGAAATTAACTCTATAAAAAAGTCTGTCAAAATTTTATTTCTATAGACAATGTCTTAATTTTCCCTTCTATAGAAAATTTTTGCAAAATTTTATTTTAATAGAAAATATATAAAAATTTTGCCACAAGTTTATTTTCATAGAAAATGTTCTCAAATTTTTATTTCTGTAGAAAAGTTTGTAAAAATTTTATTTCTATAGAAAATTTTGTCAAAATTTTATTTCTTCAGAAAATTTTGTCAAAATTTTAATTCTTTAGAAAATTTTGTCAAAATTTTATTTTTTTAGAAAATTTTGTCAAAATTTTATTTCTGTAGAAAAGTTTGTCAAAATTTTATTTCTATAGAAAATCTTGTCAAAATTTTATTTCTATAGAAAATTTTGTCAAAATTTTATTTCTTTCGAAAATTTTGTCAAAATTTTATTTTTTTAGAAAATATTGTCAAAATTTTATTTCTATAAAAAAATTTAAGAATTATTTTTCATAGTTTCGGCTATAGGTCGATTAAAAAACATAGATATGATGTTTTTCTTTTATTTCTATTTCCAATATTTCGGTTGACTTCGTCAAAACCGTTTTCAAGGATTTGTTCTGGTGTGGACAGCTTCACACTCTGTTTTATTCGCCAAATTTTATTTCTATAGAAAATTTTATCAAAATTTTATTTCTATAGTCAAAAATTTTTTTGATAGAAAATTTTTGTCAAAATTTTATTTCTATAGAAAATTATGTCAAAATTTTATTTCTATAGGAAATTTTGTCAAATTTTTGTTTCTATAGAAAATGTAGTCAAAAATTTATTTCTATAGAAAATTTTGTCAAAATTTTATTTCTATAGAAAATTTTGTTCAAATTTATTTCTATAGAAATTTTTGTCAAAATTTTATTTCTATAGAAAATTTTGTTAAAATTTTATTTCTATAGTAAATTTTTTCAAATATTTATTTCTATAGAAAATTTTGTCAAAATTTTATTTCTATAGAAAATCTAGTCAAAATTTTATGTCCAAGGAAATTTTATCAAATTTGTATTTCTATAGTCCAAAAAACTTTATTTCTTTAGAAGGTTTTCTAAAAATTTTATTTGTAGCGAAAATTTTCTGAAAATTTAATTTCTATACACATTTTCTTAAATTCTTTTCTAAAGAAAATGTTTCAAAATATTATTGCAACAGAAAATTTTCTCACAATTTTATATCTAATTTTCTCACACTTTTATTTCTATAGCAATTTTTTTTTTTCAAAGTTTTACTTCTAAAGATTTTTTTTTTAATTTTTGTTCTATTTTTGTTCTATATAAAATTTTACATCTACAAACAAAGTACTTAAAATTTTATATCTATAGAAACTTTCTTGAAATTTTCTTGGATAGAAAATTTTCTCAAAATTATTTCTATAAAATTTCTCAAAATTTTATTTCTATAAAAACTTTTCTCAGAAGTTTGTTCTATAAGAAATTATCTCAATTGTTTATTCTCAAGTTTTCTTGCACTGTTACTTTTCTGTTACATTTACAAAATAATTATTTCGAATTGTTGCTTTTGATCATTCTCCTTCAACTTACTATAAAATTTGCCATAAAAGTTTAGTACAAAAATTAGAAATTAAAACTCACCAACGATCTAATGAAAATACTTCAAACTTACCTGCAAAAAACAACAAAAAGAGAAGCATAAGTGATTAGTAATTCTAATTGCTGAATTTTATATATTCATTCAGTGTATACATTTATTTTAAGGAGAAAAGGTTTAGATTTTATTTTCACTCAAAAAACACAATAACCCTATATTTCACTAAACCCGATTTAGTCTCTTTTAGTTCATGTTTCCATGACTTTAATAATTTTTTGCTTACATTAGTTAAATTAACTAAAACAGAGGAAAAAAATTATAGTTCAAAATTTCCACAAACTAGTTCAAAATTTCTTAATGTTTTTATATTTCACTAATAATGCGCTCAGCTTGAACTTTGTGTGGCACTATTAACATTTGGCCAATTTTGACCTCCGATTTTTTCCTTCAAATTATGGAATTTTCTTTAAAAAGAGAAAAATAAAAATTTGGTCTAATAAAATTTCTTGACGTAGTCGAAATTTTTGTGAAATCGGCGTGATATCTGCGTTTCTAATACAGTTTATATACATTTTTCTAAAATTAACCTAAATTTTCGTAAATTAGCCAAAATTGTCCTTCCTAGTGGGCTCACTGTTTTTTGAGTGTTCAAAGTCTTCAAAATAATCGTTTTCAATTTTATTATATTTTACATTTTTTTATATCGAAACACCCTAATGTTTATTAATGCATTTTAAATTATTTACACTATTATTATTACCGAACAACAATGCTACAATAAATTATATATTCTTTTGTTCCACAAAAAATTGCAATAATCTTATGGAAAATGTTAACCAGTATACACTAAAATGAAGAAGAAGAAGAAATCTCGTAAACAAAAGATCTGGCGTTAATTGATTTGCTTTGTTTTCGATGGGGAAAAGTATTGAGAAAATGGTGGCTATTCCATCAACAGCACCACTTGCAAAGGCGTTGTTCAACCGCCATTTATAAAACGGCATTGCATCAGCCCCAATGCCGATGCACTTGACTTTCAGTGAGTCTGTTAAACTTTTTAGTTCCCGTCTACGACAGTTGATGGAAGACTATGGTAATGGTAGAGAGATAGACGGCCGTCTGGTTAGCTGGTCGATCAGTCAATCGAACAAATGGTCGATCAGTCAATCGAACAAAATCATTATTTAATCTGGATAACATTGAAAATGTTTTTAGTTCCTTGTAATATAGCAATTTTATTATTATTATTTTATTTTCTATTGCTGAAAAATCTAATATTTATTTTATTTTTATTGACATCAGTACGAGAAAAATTTTATAAATCTTTTTTTCTATAAAAATAAAATTTTGACAAAATTTTCTAAAGAAATAAATTTAAACAAACCATTATATAGAAATAAAACTGTGAAGACATTTTCTAAAATTTTGACAAAATATTCCATAGAAATAATTTTTTTACAAATAAGTTTTCTATAGAAATAAAATTTTGTCAACATTTTCTATAGAAATACAATTTCGACAAAATTTTCTATATAAATAAGATCTTGATAAAATTTTCTGGAGAAATTTTTTAGAAAAATAAAATTTTGAGAAATTTTTATATAGAAAAAAAAAACACAAAAAATTCTAGAGAAATAAAATTTTGAAAAAAATACAGAATAAAATTTTGACAAAATTTTCTATAGACGTAAAATGTTGACAAAATTTTTCTATAGAAATAAAATTTGGACAAAATTTTCTATAGAAATAAAACTTTGACAAATTTTTCTATAGAAATAAAATTTGGACAAAATTTTCTATAGAAGTAAAATTTTGAAAAAAAATTTCTATAAAAATAAAATTTTGACAAAATTTTCTATAAAAATAAAATTTTTAAAAAAAATTTCTATAGAAATAAAATTTTTAAAAAAATTTTCTATAGAAATAAAATTTTTAAAAAAATTTTCTATAGAATTAAAATGTTGACAAAATTTTCTATAGACATAAAATTTTGACAAAATTTTCTATAGAAATAAAATTTTGACAAAATTTTCTATAGAAATAAAATTTTGACAAAATTTTCTATACAAATAAAATTTTGACAAAATTTTCTATAGAAATAAAATTTTGACAAAATTTTCTATAGAATTAAAATGTTGACAAAATTTTCTATAGAAATAAAATTTTGACAAAATATTCTATAAAAATAAAATTTTAAAAAAAATTTCTACACAAATAAAATTTTGACAAATTTTTATATAGAACTAAAATTTTGACAAAATTTTCTATAGAAATAAAATTTTGACAAAATTTTCTATAGAAATAAAATTTTGACAAAATTTTCTATAAAAATAAAATTTAAAAAAAATTTTTCTACAAAAATAAAATTTTGACAAATTTTTATATAGAAATAAAATTTTGACAAAATTTTCTATAGAAATAAAATTTTGACAAAATGTTCTATAGAAATAAAATTTTGCCAAAATTTTCTATAGAAATAAAATTTTGCCAAAATTTTCTATAGAAATAAAATTTTGACAAAATTTACTATAGAAATAAAATTTTGACAAAATTTTCTATAGAAATAAAATTTTGACAAAATTTGCTATAGAAATAAAATTTTGACAAAATTTTCTATAGAAATAAAATTTTGACAAAATTTTCTATAGAAATAAAATTTTGATAAAATTTTTTATAGAAATAAAATTTTGACAAAATTTTATATAGAAATAAAATTTTGAAAAAAAATTTCTATAGAAATAAAGTTTTGACAAAATTTTCTATAGAAATAAAATTTTGACAAAATTTTCTATAGAAGTAAAATTTTGCAAACATTTTCTTTTGTATTAAAATGTCTATATAAATAAAATAGGTCATCTTAAAATTTACCCATTTTTTTTGTATTTGTGTATATGTTTAAATCTCGTCGGTCGTAAATAAGATTTAGTGGTCATAACAATAAAGCAAAACAATCAAAACGTAACAAGATTGGTGTAGGTCGCAGAACATAATAGCAAATGCAAAGTTGCAGACAAAGCACAAAAAAGCACGTATGAACGCAAAATGGGAGATAAGAAACGGGCACTACTGTGATACCGCATCCCACATATAAGGATTATTGACCTTAAACATGATCTCCTTCTGGGCCATTGTTCACAGATACTCGTATTCAATGAGATGAATACAATGGCTTTGTTTGCATACCAGATATGATGTCACTGGGTTCAAAGTCAGATGTATCAGAGATCCATTACGTTTATGTGGAGACAAATAAGGGGATATTCCTTAAAGAAAATAAAATTTTATGAATAATTTATATTTATACAAATGGAAAATATGTTTTTAAATTTTGACATTAAACATTTAAACATTTTTTTAAAGTTATTGCCAATTTGTGTTGACATTTGATTTCTTTGTGCAAAACAAAGCAAATATAGACAACAGCTAGACAACGAAATTTGATATTTCTATCTGATTGTTCCGAGTGAGTCAATGTTAATTTGGATTTTCGTTAGCTATTTAACCACAATCTAACCATGAACTTGATGAGTTTGTGGTCGAATAGAAAAAGAAATAAATTATTTCCAACTCAAACCCGTCGAAATTAATAAAAGTATTCATTAAATTATCACAGAGAAAGTTTATGCCGAGACATATATAATTCGGAAAAAATTGATGCATACCTTTAGGCGCTAAACTTATATGAACCAATATTAAAAGTAAATCAAGATACAATTAAATTATTAATAATTAAAGAATATAACGTTAAATTACAAAATTGTATTTATTTGTCAAAATTTTAATTCTATGGAAAATTTTGTCAAAATTTTATTTCTATAGAAAAATTATGTCAAAATATTATTTTTATAAACAATTTTGGAAAAATTTTGTTAAAATTTTATATCTATAGAAAAATTATGTCAAAATATTATTTTATAGAAAATGTTCGCATAATTTTATTTTCATCAACAATTTTGCCAAAATTCTATTTTTTATAGAAAATTTTGTGAGAATTTAATTTTTATAGAAAATAGTGTCAAAATTTTATTTTTACAGAAAATTTTTTCAAAATTTTATTTTTATAGAAATTTTTTTCAAAATTTTATTTTTATAGTAAATTTTGTCAAAATTTTTATTTTTATAGAAAATTTTGTCAAAAATGTATTTTTATAGAAAATTTTGTCAAAATTTTATTTTTATCGAAATTTTTGTCAATATTTTACTTTTGTACAAAATTGTGTCAAAATTTTATTTTTGTGGAAAATTGTGTCAAAATTTTATTTTTGTAGAAAATTTTGTCAAAATTTTATTTTTATAGAAAATTTTGTCAATATTTTATTTCTATAGAAGATTTTGTCAAAATTTTTATTTTTATAGAAAATTTTGTCAAAATTTTATTTTTATAGAAAATTTTGTCAAAATTTTATTTTTATAGAAAATTTTGTCAACATTTTATTTTTATAGAAAATTTTGTAAAATTTTTATTTTTATAGAAAATTTTGTCAAAATTTGGTTTTTATAGAAAATTTTTTAAACATTTTATTTTTATAGAAAATTTTGTCAAAATTTTATTTCTATAGAAGATTTTGTCAAAATTTTATTTTTGTAGAAAATTTTGTAAAATTTTTATTTTTATAGAAATTTTTGTCCATGTTTTATTTTTATAGAAATTTTGTCAAAATTTATTTTTATAGAAAAAGTTGTCAAAATTTTATTTTTATAGAAAATTTTGTCAAAGTTTTATTTCTATCGAAATTTTGTCAAAATTTTATTTTTATAGAAAATGTTGTCAAGACTTTATTTTTATAGAAATTTTCTCAAAAGATTTTGTCAACATTTTTCTTTTTATAGAAAATTTTGTCAAAATTTCGTTTTTATAGAAAATTTTGTCAAAATTTTATTTTTATAAAAATTTTTGCGAAAATTTTATTTCTATAGAAGATTTTGTCAAAATTTTTATTTTTATATAAAATTTTGTCAAAATTTTATTTTTGTAGAAAATTTTGTCAAAATTTTATTTCTATAGAAGATTTTCTCAAAATTTTATTTCTATAGAAGATTTTCTCAAAATTTTATTTTTATACAAAATTTTGTCAATTTTTTATTTAGAAGATTTTGTCAAAATTTGATTTTTATATAAAGTTTTGTGAAAATTTTATATTTATAGTAAATTTTGTCAAAATCTATTCCTTTAGAAAATTGTTGGAAAACTTCAAAATTAAATCAATATACTCGTAAAATTATTTAAATAATTAAAAATTAAAAAAAAAAACAATTTTATTTAATAGAAAATTTTGCAAAAATTTTATTTCTGTGGAAAATTTTGTCAAAATTTCCTTTCATAGACATTTTTTTAAGATATTTCTGTGCAAAATTTTATAAAGATTTTATTTCTATTGAAAAATTAAATTTTAATAAAAAATGTTAATTCTATTAATAGAATATATCAGGTGTAATAATAGAAATTCTCAACTCTCGTTGTGGAAATCCGATAGAGATCCGCTATATGGTGTTAGGATGATTAAATTTTTTACTAAAAAATCAGTTTTGCGATTGGATTTTATGATTTTATCTTGTTAGATTGGGGAATCTCCCCCAAAATTAGGGACTTGTTTGCATGTTTTAACCAATTTTTAGAGGGTTAACATATCTTACACCTAGAAATGAAGCGAAGAACCTCCATTTTAAATCATTCTATGTTCATCATGCTGAGTCCTCTTTCAATGTACATGCATAGTTTTTCTAATAATATTTGGAATTTAATTTGAACCCACAGTCGATAAGAGTGTTCTGGTAGCCAATCGAATCGAATAACTTTTATTCTGAATGTAATAAATCTAAATGCTTTGGTAAGCCTGTGAGCAATAAAATGAACTGCCACTGGATTAAATTTGTCAACTGTCTTACGACCAGTTTAGAAATTAGTGCAACACCCAGCAATAAAAGCGGTGTCAAAAACGTTGTAAAGGTTTCTGGATCCGGAAGTGATGCAAAACTGTCGCAGGAGCGATGAATTTAACGGATGGATACCATTTCAACAGCAGCTGCACTGAATTTGCATCACTTTTTAATGAGTGATCCGCATTCAGTGTTTTGGATGCGAATTAAAAAATTTTGGGATATTTTGTCAAATAAATAATTTTTATAGTTGCATGCTAACGCTTCGCAATATTCCTAAAATGGATTTACCATTATTTTTTGGGCAACACTTAAATAATATTTACCATTTTATTAATTCTTTTTCTGTTTTTAACCTATTTCAAACAAAACAATTTAAAAATAAATAAAAATTAATTAAAAATAAAATATGAAAAAAAAAGCGAGTTATACAAAAATGAATTAAAAGAACTTCCTGTGTAGCTAAAATAAAGAACTACTTTGGGGGACATTTTTGTAAGAGCTCTATAAACTTCAAAACTTCCACATTTTTTTGCTGGCAATGGATTTTTATTCAAACACTCTTAAAATTACGAAAAATTTTATTTCTCTAGTAATTTCTCTCAAAATTTTATTTGTATTTGAAATTTTGTAGAATCCTTTCATCGGGCGTTTATGGTCAAGCGCAATTCTCCATTTCCTTTGCCTAACTTATCAATATTCCTTGTTTTGTTTTTTTTTTTAATCAATTTGCGGAACTCACATTTACAAATTGAGAATTAGCACTCAAACTTCTTTGTCCGAAAATAGCCCAAAACCCATTCCAATGGTTCTTTGAACCTCCACCATATGAAACGATAATAATAACAAAAGCAGCAAACAAACCAAAAAAATAATATTTTGAAATTAATATTTAATGCTCACCTTATACCTTCTGCCTTTTCTTTTGCAAAACACAAAAAGTTCATGCACCTCTACGTGTGTTTCAAACATTTTGTCAAAGAGACAATAAAAAAGCCAAAGCACTTTTGCCAAAATAACAACAAATGACTCTCTAAGGTAATACGCTATACAACAAATATATTGCTGATTGTTATTTAAAAAACAAAATATTTAATAAATTTAATTAAAAAGAAAAATTAAATTTAATACATTAAATTTAAAATTAAGCAAAATGTGTTGTATTGTTATTGTTGGCTTTCCTCAATAGAGGGAAAATATTAACATAAATTCTCTTATTATTGCTGCGCTATAAAAACTCTGTTCCCTAGTGTTGCTGTTAACTTCCTCTCAATTTTTGCTCAGATTCATGTTTGTGTTTCTCTTTTATGGTGTCTCGGCAAATGTTAATCTGTTATCTGATAAATTACAATGTACTTTAATACGTTAGTTTGCTTCATAATTAATTTTTCGTGGCAAGTTATTACTAGTGAGTTAGCTATAAAGGCATTTTGTTTTTTTTTTTTCATGTTAAAACAAATTTTTATCATCTTCAGTAAAGTCATTAAACTATGGGATAGGCGACGCAAAAATCAACTGGCTACAATACGTCTACGACTACTGGTTGTACTTGCAAGTTTATCTCCATTTTTCCCCCTTTGTAATTTTTAGTGCAAACCCTCTCCCGACATTGGCCAGGCATAAATTATGAGCTTGCAAAACCTTGGCCCTTGAGATCTGGGGATTTTGGCTTTGCGATTTAATTCAGTAGCCTTTTTTAATTGTTTTTTTTTTTATTTTTTTTATTACTATTACGATGATGTTAAGATATTCACCTCCATCTATCTTCTTCCACTCCATTGTTGAGTACATTTCCACGCTAATTGTTAAATAATTAAACATGATCATGGTTACAAAATATAATTATAGTTTATATTTCATTGAATTTTACGTACTTTAGGCGTTGTACGTGGTTGCATTATTTTTTTATTATTGTATGGCTTTGCCAAAAAATTTATGACAAAGATATATTAATTATACATTAATATAATACCACATGGTGATAGTAAAATTAATTGTATTTTTTAAATAACTTAAATTAGTGTTATTTAATTCAAAAAAAAATTGTTCAATTTTCATTTCATATCGCTTCATTTGACTTATTTAATTATTATTAATTATTTAATACTTTCAATTGCATTTTATATGTATTTAATTTTTTTATTCTAATTTATTTTAATTAAATTAATTTGAATTTAATTGGAATATAATTTGAATTTCATGTGAATTTAATTTGATTTTAGTTTGAATTTAATTTGACTTCAGTTTAAATTTGTCATATCTACAATCACTGAGTATTTCATTACAATTTTGTCATATTTTTATGTCCATGAGTTATATACACGGTTGCCATTTTGTATCTATAGAAAATTTTGTCAAAATTTTATTTTTATACAAAATTTTCTCAAAACTTTACTTCTATAGAAAATATTCTTAAAAATTTAGTTTCTATAGAAGATCTTGTTAAAATGTTCTTTTTATAGAACATTTTGCCAAAATATTATTTCTATAGAAAATTTTGTTTCTATAATTTTATTCTATAGAAAATTTTATTCTATAGAAAATTGTATAACAATTTTATTCTATAGAAAATTTTCTCAAAATTTTATTTCTATAGATAAATTTTCTTAAAATCTTATTTCTATAGAAAATTTTGTCAAACTTTTATTTCTATAGAAACTTTCATTCAATTAAAAAAAAAATTAAAAATTTTTTCTCAAAATGATATTTCTATAGAAAATTATCTCAAAATGTTATTTCTATAGACAATTTTCTCAAAATGTTATTTCTATAGAAAAATTTCTCGAAATTTTATTTCTATAGAAAATTTTCTGAAAATCTTATTTCTGTAGTTATTTTGTCAAACTTTTATTTCTATAGAAAATTTTGTTAAAATTTTATTTCTATACAAAATTTTCTCAAAACTTTATTTCTATTAAAAATTTTGTTTCTATAGAAAATTTTCTTAAAAATTTTGTTTCTATAGAAAATTTTGTTAAAATGTTCTTTTTATAGAACATTTTGCCAAAATTTTATTTCTGTCGAAAATTTTGCCAAACTATTATTTCTATAGAAAATTTTGTAAAAATTTTATTTCTATAGAAAATTTTCTAACAATTTTATTCTATAGAAAATTTTCTCAAAATTTTATTTTTATAGATAAATTTTCTTAAAATCTTATTTCTATAGAAAATTTTGTCAAACTTTTATTTCTATAGAAACTTTCTTTCATTAAAAAAAATTAAAAATTTTTTCTCAAAATGTTATTTCTATAGAACATTTTTTCCAAATGTTATTTCTATAGACAATTTTCTCAAAATGTTATTTCTATAGAAAAAATTCTCGAAATTTTATTTCTATAGAAAATTTTCTAGTACTTTTATTTCTATAGAGAATTTTCTCAATATCTTATTTCTATAGTTGTTTTGTCAAACTTTTATTTCTATAAAATTTTGTTGAAATTTTATTTTTATACAATATTTTTTCAAAACTTTACTTCTATAGAATATTTTCTATAGAAAATTTTGTTAAAATGTTCTTTTTATAGAACATTTTACCTACATTTTATTTCTGTAGAAAATTTTGCCAAAATTTTATTTCTATAGAAAATTTTGTAAAAATTTTATTTCTATAGAAAATTTTCTAAAAATGTTATTCTATAGAAAATTTTCTCAAAATATTTTTTCTATAGAACATTTTGTCAAACGTTTATTCATGTAGAAAATTTCATTCAATTAAAAAAAAAAAATTAAAAAAGTGTTCTCAAAATTTTATTTCTATAGAAATTTTTCTTAAAATGTTATTTCTATAGACAATTTTCTTAACATTTTATTTCTACAGGAAATCTTCCCGATATTTTATTTTTATAGAAAATGTTGTCAGTCTTTTATTTCTATAGAAAATTTCATTCAATTAAAAAAAAATTCTCACATTTTTTTGTTAGAATTTTTTTTCAAAATGTTATTTCTATAGAAATTTTTCTCAGAATGTTATTCCTATAGAAAATTTTCTCAAAATTTTATACCTATAGAAAATTTTCTCAAAATTTTATTTCTATAGAAAATTTTCTCAAAATTTTATTTCTATAGAAAATTTTCTCAAAAATTTTGTTTCTATAGAAAATTTTGTTAAAATGTTCTTTTTATAGAACATTTTGCCAAAAATTTTATTTCTGTCGAAAATTTTGCCAAACTATTATTTCTATAGAAAATTTTCCAAACTATTATTTCTATAGAAAAATTTCTAACAATTTTATTCTATAGAAATTTTTTTCAAAATTTTATTTCTATAGATAAATTTTCTTAAAATCTTATTTCTATAGAAAATTTTGTCAAACTTTTATTTCTATAGAAAATTTTCTTAAAAATTTTGTTTCTATAGAAAATTTTCTTAAAAATTTGTTTCTATAGAAAATTTTGTTTCTATAATTTTATTCTATAGAAAATTGTCTAACAATTTTATTCTATAGAAAATTTTCTCAAAATTTTATTTCTATAGATAAATTTTCTTAAAATCTTATTTCTATAGAAAATTTTGTCAAACTTTTATTTCTATAGAAACTTTCTTTCAATTAAAAAAAAATTAATTTTTTCTCAAAATGTTATTTCTATAGATAATTTTTTCAAAATGTTATTTCTATAAAAAATTTCTCGAAATTTTATTTCTATAGAAAATTTTCTATTAATTTTATATCTATAGAAAATTTTCTCAAAATCTTATTTCTATAGTTATTTTGTCAAAATTTTATTTTTATACAAAATTTTTTTCAAAACTTTACTTCCATAGTAAATTTTCTTAAAGATGTTGTTTCTATAGAATATTTGGTTAAAATGTTATTTCTATTGAAAATGTTGTAAAAATTTTATTTCTATAGAAAATTTTCTAAAAATGTTATTCTATAGAAAATTTTCTCAAAATGTTATTTCTATAGAACATTTTGTCAAACGTTTATTCATATAGAAAATTTCATTCAATTAAAAAAAAATTAAAAAAGTGTTCTCAAAATTTTATTTCTATAGAAATTTTTCTTAAAATGTTATTTCTATAGACAATTTTCTTAAAATTTTATTTCTACAGGAAATCTTCCCGATATTTTATTTCTATAGAAAATTTTGTCAGTCTTTTATTTCTATAGAAAATTTCATTCAATTAAAAAAAAATTTCTCACAATTTTTTTTAGAATTTTTTTTTAAATGTTATTTCTGTAGAAATTTTCCTCAGAATGTTATTCCTATAGAAAATTTTCTCAAAATTTTATACCTATAGAAAATTTTCTCAAAATTTTATTTCTATAGAAAATTTTCTCAAAATTTTATTTCTATAGATATTTTGTCAAACTTTTATTTCTATAGAAAATCTCATTCAATTGAAAAAAATTAAAAAAATTTTTCTCAAAAAAAAATTTGTTTTTCTACCTAGAGAAAATTTTCTGGAAATTTGATTTCTTTAGAACATTTTGTCAAAAATTTATTTGTATAGAAATTTTTCTCAAAATTTTAGTCCTATAGAAAATTTTGTCTAAATTTTATTTTATAGAAAGTTTTCTCATTTTATTTTATTTCTACTTTTAAAAAATATTCTCAAAATCTTACTTCTATAGATATTTTGCCAAACTTTTATTTCTATAGAAAATCTCATTCAATTGAAAAAAATTAAAAAAATTGTTCTCCAAATTTTATTTCTATAGACAATTTTCTCAAAATTTTATTTCTATAGACAATTTTCTCAATATTTTATTTCTTTATAACATTTTGTCAAAAATTTATTTGTATAGAAATTTTTCTCAAAATTCTATTCCCATAGTAAATTTTCTCGAAATAGAAAATTTTCTCAAAAAAAAAAAATTATAGAAAATTTTCTCGAAATTTTGCTGCAAGTAGAGAATGCTGATGAGAAGTGTGGTAATTCCGAAACGTGCGTCTATCCAACCATATTGCAGTCTATAGGGCTTTGCCCAAATAAGTTTGACTAACATTATTTTCCTCTGTTCGTTAAGCTACACTTGTAGTTTAATCAATGCATGGTTTTAAGCTGAAATCAAAAACAACAATAATGATTGAAGAATAAACCAACAATAACAAAACGAAATTTTATTTCTGTAAAAAATTTTCTCAAAATTTTGTGTCTATAGAAAATTTTGTCAGTTTTATTTCTATGGAAAATTTTCTCAAAATTTTATTTTTATAGAAAATTTTGTCAAAAAAATTTTTTTCTATAGAAAATGTTGTCAAAATTTTATTTCTATAGAAAATTTTCTCAGATTTTTTTCTATAGACAATTTTGTCAAAATTGTAGTTCCATAAAAAATTTTCTTGAAATTTGATTTCTAGAGAAAATTTTGCCAAAATTTTATTTTCTATTATATGTTAGCCAATGTTAAGTTTTTTGCTTTGTTCCCTTCATAAACAATAATGGCTCACGTAACTTCAAAGCTAATATTGTTTCTCTTAATGAAATAAAAATGTCTTCTCTTCATCAATTCATCAATCTTGTATGATTTTTTTATTTATTTCTTTTTTTAGAATTTCATTAAAAAAATAGCATGATAATATTTTCATTTATTTCTTTTCGGAGGTTTTCTGGTTTATTGAACTTTTTGTTTATATTCAGTTTTATTGTGCTTGCTCTAAAACCGGGTACTTGGTGTATCCTCACTTCCCTCTTATAGAGTAATAAATAGAGACTATAAAAGGTTGTTATTCTCCTTTTGAGCTTTCTCTCACTCTCTGTTGCAAATGGTGATTTCTCTATGGCGTCGGGTCATGGTCATTTAAAGTTTAATGCTCTCTGTTTATGTTGTCCTATACACTTTTTTGTTGGCAAGTAACGCCAATACATTAGAACATTTTCAGAGACAGTGAGATTGTTTTTTTTTTATTTTCATTGTTGTTATAATATTTTATTCTTTTGCTCTCTGCTTTGAGATAAACAAATAGAAATTGCAAATATCTACGAAAGAAACTGTCGTGCCTTATCAGTTTTTGCAGTGGGAAGGGTAAGTAGTAGTATGCACGCTATGACGTTAAATAGCAGTCACATCTATAATTAATACCAAACAAAGAGGGTTCACATTATACAGATATGTAGTATATATTTCAATATGAATGATAACAAATATATAAATTATGAAAGTTAAATTGGAACGATATTTTTACGATGACATTTATTTCCATGCATACAGTACCCTGCCACAGTTTTCCCTTGCTCACCATTTGCCCAATGTGAACCCACCTTTATATCTCATTGTCAGTTGCAATGCTCTTCTCTGAATTGTATTTTGATATCAGTGAGAGTGGAAGTGAATTTGTGAGATATGCAAATATTTTGTTTTTGTATCTTTTTAGATTTTCAAGTTCATTGTCGTGCTTTAACCTCATTCAGGGTCATACAAAATGAATTGTTTTGTTTATGTTTAATTGAAATTAATTCAATTTTCTCTTTACGATTTAGATTTTTTAGAGGATGTGTTTTGCATGCTGTTTTTCGTAATATTGCGCGTTAAAGATTTCTTTTAGGAGAACAAAAAAAATAATAATAATAACAGGAGGATTTTAATGAGAGGGTGTCATTGGTGGAAGAGATGAAAGCTTTCAATGACTTGTCAATTTTTTTTTATTTTTACGTCTTTGAGAACATCTGTTCCATTTCGATTTATTTATTATAAGCAATGGATGATAAGGTTATGTGTGATAAGATGGAAAATGTTCATAAGATCTGTCAATTACGGAACTTAATGAATTTTGTAGATGTATACTGGAGATCAGAGTTGCAATCTTATAGATGACAAACATTTTTCAAAGCATGTTGAGTCTGGACATATAAAAAGCGTCTGTCGGCAAGAGACGTTTCTTTTAGCATATAACGTCTACGAATAAACGCTGAGCTATGCAATGAAGGAATTCACCAATTAGGTGAATTCAGCATTAGCTTTTACAAATAGATTTCGTTTTATTGCATTGCTGCAGTAAAAAAAACGGAATAAATATCAGATTAAGGCATTTGGGGTTATATGAAGAGATAATGCACAGTGGGATTAAAGATAATTCGATTTAAAGTGGAATAATTCCTATGTTTTCTCTATTAAGAGTTAGCAAAAAGGACCCAAATTGAGTTATCTATCTAAAGACTGTGGAAAAGTTCATTCGCCCGAACGGAAACATGTACAGTCAGCACAGTTGTTAGACACAGATTTTGCTGAACATTTCTCTCCAACAAGGGGTAGTTCAATTTTTTGAAGAGAAATGCAGTTCAAAATCCATTTATATATAAAATTGAACTACCTCTTAGTTGGAGAGAAATTTTGAAAACAATTTCTATAGAAATAAAATTTTCAGAAATTTTTTTGTAGAAATAAAACTTTGACAAAATTTCGTTATTAGAAATAAAATTATAATTAGAAATAAAATTTTTACAAAATTTTCTATAAGAATAACATTTTGAGAAAATTCTTTATGGGAATGAAATATTTAGAAAATTTTCTATAGAAATAAAATGTTGATAATATTTTCTAAGGAAATAAAATGTTGACAAAATTTTCTATGGAAATTAAATTTTGTGAAAAGTTTCTATAGAAAATTATGAACATGATGAAATGACAACATTTTCTATAGAGATACAATTTTGACAAAATTTTCTGTAGTAATCAAATGTTGACAAAATTTGCTATAGAAGTAAAATGTTGACAAAATTATTTATATAAATAAAATTTTGACAAAGTTTTCTATAGAAATAAAATTTTAACACAATAGGATGGGGGTATATATGTTTTATAGAAATAAAATTTTGACAAAATGTTCTCTAGAAACTAAATTTTGACAAAATTGTCTATAGAAATAAAATCTGGAAAAAATTTGATATAGAAATAAAATTTTGACAAAATTTTCTATAAGACTAAAATTTTTACAAAATTTTCTATAGAAATAAAATGTTGACAAAATTTTCTGTAGAAATAAAATTTTGACAAAATAGAATAGAAATAGAGTTTTGACAAAATTTGCTATACAAATAAAATTTTGACAAAATTTTCTATAAAAATAAAAATTTGAGAAATTTTTTTATAGAAATAAAATTTTGAGAAAATTTTCAATAGAAATAAAATATTGAGAAAATTTTCTATAGAATTAAAATTTTGACCAAATAAAATTTTGACAAATTTTTTTATAGAAATGAAATTTTTAAAACAATTTTTATGGAAATAAAATTTTGACAAAATGTTCTCTAGAAACTAAATTTTGACAAAATTGTCTATAGAAATAAAATTTTGACAAAATTTTCTATAAGAATAAAATTTTGACAAAATTTTGCTATAAGAATAAAATTTTGATAAAATTTTCTATAGAAATAAAATGTTGACAAAATTTTCTGTAGAAATAAAATTTTGACAAAATAGAATAGAAATAGAGTTTTGACAAAATTTGCTATACAAATAAAATTTTGACAAAATTTTCTATAAAAATAAAAATTTGAGAAAATTTTTTATAGAAATAAAATTTTGAGAAAATTTTCAATAGAAATAAAATATTGAGAAAATTTTCTATAGAATTAAAATTTTGACCAAATTTTCTATAGAAATAAAATGTTGACAAATTTTTTTATAGAAATGAAATTTTGAAAAAAAAAATTTTATGGAAATTAAATTTTGAGAAAATTTTCTATAGACATAAAATTTTAAGAAAATTTTCTATAGAAATGAAGGTTTTAGAAAACTTTTTATTGATATGAAGTTTTGAGAAAATTTTCAAAAGAAAGAAAATATTACGAAAATTTTCTATGGAAATAAAAATTGTGATCAAATTTGGGGTAGTTCAATTTTTTAAAGAGAAATGTAGTTCAAAATCCATTTATATATAAAATTGAACTACCTCTTAGTTGGAGAGAAAATTTGAGAACATTTTCTATAGAAATAACATTTTCAGAAATTTTTTTGTAGAAATAAAACTTTGACAAAATATCTTTAGAAATAAAATTTTTACAAAATTTTCTATAAGAATAAAATTTTGAGAAAATTTTCTATGTTATAAAATTTTGAGAAAATTCTTTATGGGAATGAAATATTTAGAAAATTTTCTATAGAAATAAAATGTTGATAATATTTTCTATAGAAATAAAATTTTGACAAAATTTTATTTAGAAATGAAATTTTGAGAAAAGTTTCTATAAAAAATGATGAACATATATAGAAATAAAATCTGGAAAAAATTTGATATAGAAATAAAATTTTGACAAAATTTTCTATAAGACTAAAATTTTTACAAAATTTTCTATAGAAATAAAATGTTGACAAAATTTTCTGTAGAAATAAAATTTTGACAAAATAGAATAGAAATAGAGTTTTGACAAAATTTGCTATACAAATAAAATTTTGACAAAATTTTCTATAAAAATAAAAATTTGAGAAATTTTTTTATAGAAATAAAATTTTGAGAAAATTTTCAATAGAAATAAAATATTGAGAAAATTTTCTATAGAATTAAAATTTTGACCAAATAAAATTTTGACAAATTTTTTTATAGAAATGAAATTTTTAAAACAATTTTTATGGAAATAAAATTTTGACAAAATGTTCTCTAGAAACTAAATTTTGACAAAATTGTCTATAGAAATAAAATTTTGACAAAATTTTCTATAAGAATAAAATTTTGACAAAATTTTGCTATAAGAATAAAATTTTGATAAAATTTTCTATAGAAATAAAATGTTGACAAAATTTTCTGTAGAAATAAAATTTTGACAAAATAGAATAGAAATAGAGTTTTGACAAAATTTGCTATACAAATAAAATTTTGACAAAATTTTCTATAAAAATAAAAATTTGAGAAAATTTTTTATAGAAATAAAATTTTGAGAAAATTTTCAATAGAAATAAAATATTGAGAAAATTTTCTATAGAATTAAAATTTTGACCAAATTTTCTATAGAAATAAAATGTTGACAAATTTTTTTATAGAAATGAAATTTTGAAAAAAAAAATTTTATGGAAATTAAATTTTGAGAAAATTTTCTATAGACATAAAATTTTAAGAAAATTTTCTATAGAAATGAAGGTTTTAGAAAACTTTTTATTGATATGAAGTTTTGAGAAAATTTTCAAAAGAAAGAAAATATTACGAAAATTTTCTATGGAAATAAAAATTGTGATCAAATTTGGGGTAGTTCAATTTTTTAAAGAGAAATGTAGTTCAAAATCCATTTATATATAAAATTGAACTACCTCTTAGTTGGAGAGAAAATTTGAGAACATTTTCTATAGAAATAACATTTTCAGAAATTTTTTTGTAGAAATAAAACTTTGACAAAATATCTTTAGAAATAAAATTTTTACAAAATTTTCTATAAGAATAAAATTTTGAGAAAATTTTCTATGTTATAAAATTTTGAGAAAATTCTTTATGGGAATGAAATATTTAGAAAATTTTCTATAGAAATAAAATGTTGATAATATTTTCTATAGAAATAAAATTTTGACAAAATTTTATTTAGAAATGAAATTTTGAGAAAAGTTTCTATAAAAAATGATGAACATAATAAAATGACAACATTTTCTATAGAGATACAATTTTGACAAAATTATTTATATAAATAAAATTTTTACAAAGTTTTCTACAGAAATAAAATTTTCACAAATTTTTTATAGCAATAAAATTTTGACAAAATTTTCTATAGAAATAAGATTTTGACAAAATTTTCTATAGAAAGAAAATTTTAACAAAATTTTCTATAGAAAGAAAATTTTAACAAAATTTTCTATAGAAAGAAAATTTTGACAAAATGTTCTCTAGAAACAAAATTTGGAAAAAATTTGCTATAGAAATAAAATTTGGAAAACATTTGCTATAGAAATAAAAGTTTGACAAAATTTTCTATAAGAATAAAATTTTGACAAAATTTTCTATAAGAATAACATTTTGACAAAATTTTCTATAGAAATAAAATGTTGACAAAATTTTCTATAGAAATAAAATTTTGACAACATTGTCTATAGAAATAAAATTTTGACAAAATTTTCTATAGAAATAGAGTTTTGACAAAATTTGCTGCTATAGAAATCAAATTTTGGCAAAATTTTCCATTAAAATAAAAATTTGAGAACATTTTTTATAGAAATAAAATTTGGAGAAAATTTTCTACAGAAATAACATTTTTCTATGCAAAAATTTTCTATAGAAATAAAATTTTGACAAAATTTTCTATAGAAATAAGATTTTGAGAGAATTTTATATAGAAATAAGATTTTGCCAAAATTTTCTATAGAAATAAAATTTTGACATAATTTTCTATACAAATAAAAATTCAACAAAAATTTTCTATAGGCATAAAATTTTGAAAAAATCTTATATAGAAATAAGATTTTGACAAAATTTTTTATAGATATAAAATTTTGACAAAATTTTCTATAGAAATAAGATTTTCAGAAAATTTTCAATAGACATAAAATATAGAGAAAATTTTTATAGAATTAAAATTTTGACCAAATTTTCTATAGAATTGAAATTTTGACCAAATTTTCTATAGAAATGAAATTTTTAAAACAATTTTTATGGAAATTAAATTTTGAGAAAATTTTCTATAGACATAAAATTTTAAGAAAATTTTCTATAGAAATGAAAGTTTCAGAAAATTTTTTTATTGATATGAAGTTTTGAGAAAATTTTCAAAAGAAAGAAAAAATTACGAAAATTTTCTATGGAAATAAAAATTGTTATAAAATTTGCTATGGAAATAAAAATTGTGATCAAATTTTCTACGGAAATTAAAATTGTGATCAAATTTTCTATGGAAATAAAATTTTGACCAAATTTTCTATAGAAATAGAATTTTGACAAAATGTTCTGCATATATAAAATGTTGAGAAAATTTTTTATAGAAATGAAATTTTGAAAAAAATTCTATGGAAATTAAATTTTGAAAAAATTTTTGATAGACATGAGAAAATTTTTTATAGATATGAAGTTTTGAGAAAATTTTCTATAAAAATGAAATTTTGAGAATTTTTTCAAAAGAAATAAAATATAACGAAAATTTTCTATGGAGAGTAAAATTGTGATCAAATTTTCGATAGAAAAAAATTTTGAGAAATTTTCAATAGAAATAAAATTTTGAGAAAATTTTCTATATAAATAAAATTTTGATAAAATTATCTATAGAAATTAAATTATATATATATATAAAAATTTGACACATTTACAATTCAAGGATATTTATATACCCAAAAAAAAACTATCGCATTCATTCATTCGAAGAAACAACCATTTTTTGTTTTCATACTAACCACAAAGAGTTGATCAAAAACTTCAAAATATGTTTATTTTAAATTTGTTGGAGTGTGGTACAATTTTCTTCAAATTTTGTTAGATTATTTTTGGCACGAGTGGCAACCGTGACAGTCAGGTTATAGCGTTTTCTTCTCAGTGACTCAATTGATCGAGTTCTTTAATCTTATTTGTCCATATACCTCGAATAATAATTAATTATAAATTAAATCATGCATTTGGACGTTGATCGCTGGTTTCGGTATCAGGCTAATATGAAAAGAATTAAGTTGAATTTTAAAATTTAATTTTATTTAATTTGACTTAAGTTTTTTTTTAACTCAATAATTTAGTTTCATATATATAACTCCATCGAAAGTGAGCTCTTAAATTTCGCCACTTTTTATATATCAATTTTAGTCTGCATACATAACTGAATTGACCAAAATTTTAAATGTTTAATATAGACACCAAAGCACGTGCCGGGTTAGATTTCTGCTTTACTTAATTGGCGCCCAACAGAAGTAAGCAGAAGTAAAATACAAGCTTTTAAATATTGTCACGTTTTAACAAATGTCATAGGGCCAATGCTCATTTATTTCTATACCTTTTCGGTTATTGACCCCATAGGTGTATAATATTGAAATATTGGCAATATTTTGCTAAATGGTGTATACGTGAAAGCCCACACGTTTCTTTTAATTGTAATAAAACGGGTAAAGTAATGTAAAATCCGAATTCAGCTAAACTATGGACCTGAACTCAGAGAGAACTAGACTCAGAGACAATACCATGCTGCTTTCAATTTTTGGGAATTCTCCACTGACATGGCATAAAATCTCTTGGTAAGCACCTTCACTCAACTACTTACCCAGTTTTTGCTGGGTGGACTCGTTAGTATTTCGTGTAATAATACCATTTTACTGCCAGTTAAAATTTTGAACGTACTACGAATTCGTTCTGCGCTGAGACTTCAGTTGGACCAAGAGATTGTCCACTGAGATCTTCGGGTTTACATTTCTGCTCTAATATTATTAGCCCTAAAGTATCACTACCGAGATCTTCGGGCCCAGTATTACACTGCTGAGACCTTGAGGCCTACAGCTCCACTATTGAAACCTATGGCCATATAGTTCTTCCAACTTCCAACCTATGACCCTATAGTTCTGCCACTAAGATTACTAGGCCTACAGTTCCACTACTGAGATCTTCGAGTCCACTATTACACTCTTGGTAAGCACCTTAACTCAACTACTTCCCCAGTTTTTGCTGGGTGGACTCGGTAGTATTACGTGTAATAATACCATTTTACAGCCAGTTAAAATTTTGAACGTACTACGAATTCCTTCTGCACTGAGACTTCAGTCGGACCAACAGTTTGTCCACTGAGTTCTTCGGATTTACAGTTCTGCACTAATATTATTAGCCCTAAAGTATCACTACCGAGATCTTCGGCTCCATTAATACACTGCTGAGACCTTGGGGCCTACAGCTCCACTATTGAAACCTATGGCCCTATAGTTCTTCCAACATCCAACTTACGACCCTATAGTTCTGCCACTAAGATTACTAGGCCTACAGTTCCACTACTGAGATCTTCGGGTCCACTATTACACTGCTGAGACGTTGGGGCCTACAGCAACCTCCGGCTCTATAGTTTTTCCACCACCAAGACAGCCCCTCAACTGAAGCCTTCAGTTCTACAGTTCTGCCATGGAGACATTCGTGACTACAACCAATACATTCTAGCCAACAGCTTCACCATTTATACCTTCGGGGGCCAATAGTTCCATCTATAAAATCTAAGGGATTACATTTACCATCGTAAGATCTTCGCCATTACATTTAACAGGTTGGCTGATAAGTCCACGGTCTGACACATAAATCGCGTCGCTAGTATTAAATGCATATTGTTTTTATATAGTACCAACCTTCAGATGATTCGTGTCAAAATTTGACGTCTGTAAGTCAATTAATTTGTGAGATAGGGCGTCTTTTGTGAAGCAACTTTTGTTATTGTGAAAAAAAATGGAAAAAGGAAATTCGTGTTTTGATAAAATACTGTTTTCTGAAGGGAAAAAATACGGTGGAAGCAAAAACTTGGCTTGATAATGAGTTTCCGAACTCTGCCCCAGGGAAATCAACAATAATTGATTGGTATGCAAAATTCAAGCGTGGTGAAATGAGCACGGAGGACGGTGAACGCAGTAGACGCCCGAAAGAGGTGGTTACCGACGAAAACATCAAAAAAATTCACAAAATGATTTTGAATGACCGTAAAATGAAGTTGATCGAGATAGCAGAGGCCTTAAAGATATCAAAGGAACGTGTTGGTCATATCTTTCATCAATATTTGGATATGCGGAAGCTCTGTGCAAAATGGGTGCCGCGCGAGCTCACATTTGACCAAAAACACCAACGTGTTGATGATTCTGAGCGGTGTTTGCAGCTGTTAACTCGTAATACACCCTAGTTTTTCCGTCGATATGTGACAATGAACGAAACATGGCTCCATCACTACACTCCTGAGTCCAATCGACAGTCGGCTGAGTGGACAGCGACAGGTGAACCGTCTCCGAAGCGTGGAAAGACTCAAAAGTCCGCTGGCAAAGTAATGGCCTCTGTTTTTTGGGATGCGCATGGAATAATTTTTATCGATTATCTTGAGAAGGGAAAAACCATCAACAGTGACTATTATATGGCGTTATTGGAGCGTTTGAAGATCGAAATCGCCGCAAAACGGCCCCATAAGAAGAAGAAAGTGTTGTTCCAACAAGATAACGCAGCGTGCCACAAGTCATTGAGAACGATGGCAAAAATTCATGAATTGGGCTTCGAATTGCTTCCCCACCCACCGTATTCTCCAGATCTGGCCCCCAGCGACTTTTTCTTGTTCTCAGACTTCAAAAGGATGCTCGCAGGGAAAAAATTTGGCTGCAATGAAGAGGTAATCGCCGAAACTGAGGCCTGTTTTGAGGCAAAACCGAAGGAGTACCACCAAAATGGTATCAAAAAATTTGGAAGGTCGTTATAATCGTTGTATCGCTCTTGAAGGGAACTATGTTGAATAATAAAAACGAATTTTGACAAAAAAAAAATGTGTTTTTCTTTGTTAGACCGGGGACTTATCAGCCAACCTGTTACCCTCCTAAGACCTGCTTTAAAGTAATAGCTGTGGCACTCTAAGTTTTTCGCTGAGGCTATAACTGGCCGGATGTGGATTGGGTTCCACAATTATAGTTGAAGGAGAATTTATAAATATGATAAGGGACGGACATTCTACAGTCAAGTATCTACGAAATATTCTGTATTTTCAGGTTGGTGATCCTTTGGTCTCCCTCCTACAATATGGGAATGAAGTGGTCATCCTAACGAGATGTCATTGGGCCTATAATCGTATGTGAAGCAACTCCCAAAAACCTACACATTTCTCCTTGTCACTTCGAGTTTTTGTCCAACCATTGGCCAACAGGCCCCTCCCCAACGAGTTCTTCGGCCCTTCATTTCCAACCCTAAGATTTCAGGCCTAAATGTCCCTAGTTATTGAAATTGTTGCATATTACACAAGTAGATTGTAAACTAGTTCCCATTGAGTTCCGGAGACCACTGAAGATCATGAGGAAACCACGTGACATAAATCGGTTATTGTAAGATGAAGAGCCTTCTGCGTCCGAATGCTAAGAAGTAAAAATTGTTTTTTTTTTTTTTTTTTTTTTTAACTTAAGAATATTTAAAATTTATCTGATCCATTACGTTGATGAAGAACAAGTGGACAAAGTTGGGGTGGCCTTCCCAGTTTAGATTATTATTCCTGTAGTTTTACTACCGAGATCTCCAGACCCTCCATTGCTCTGGTGTGAACTTCGGGCCAACAATTCCACCATTGCAAGCTTTGGTCCGGCAGTTCTGCTCCCATGAAGGCCTTCGCTCCCCAGCTAAGGCCTTCAGTACTACAGATCTGCCACGAAGAATTTCTCGTCTACAGTTCCATAGCTAAGACATTCGGACCTACAGTTCCCCCCTTAATATCTTCGGTCCTACAGTCCTATCAATAAGATCTAAGAGATTACAGTTTCCCTCCTAAGATCTTCGCTTCTGTTGTTGAGTCAATGAGACTTTCGAGCCTCTAGTCCAACCACTAGAACTTTCGAGCCAACGGGTTTCTACCCACCGAGTTCTTCGACCCTACATTTCCAACCCCGGAAATCTTCAGGCCTTCATGACTCCAGTAGGTGAAATTGCCAAGTGGATTGTAAATTAGTTCCCATCAATAAAACCATCTTTATTCATAATTCACTCGAGAGAGATAAAAACATGTGTTGCAGTTCTGAAAGCTATGGTGAGTTCTGGAGACAACTGAAGATCATGATCAAATCACGTTAGGTATAGTGGCAGCGCGATATTTCAGGCTCACTTAGACTATTCAGTCCATTGTGGTGAACTTCTCTTACCATTGAGTGCTGCCCGGTGAAACCACTTAGAGAAGCTTTGAAACACTCAGAAATGTCACCAGCATTACTGAGAGGGGATATTCCATCGCTGAAAAACGTTTTGGTGTTCGGTCGAAAATGGGGTTGAACTCACGAGCATATGAATGCAAGGCGGGCATGCTAACCATTGCACCATAGGTTAGGTTAGGCCCGATGTATCAGGCTCACTTAGACTATTCAGTCCATTGTGATACCACATTGGTGAATTTCTCTCTTATCACTGAGTGCTGCCCGATTCCATGTTAAGCTCAATGACAAGGGACCTCATATTTATAGCCGAGTCCATAGTGACTTTTTTCCCTGCCTTCGCGCCTGTAGTTAAACCATAGAGACCTTCCAACCTCTGTACCAACCACTGAAACTTTCGGGCGAATCGCCATCACCACAGCGACGCTTTTTCCGGCCCTACATTTCCGAAACAGAGATCTTCGTGGCGGAATGTCCTCAGTTAGTGCAACTGCCAAATGTTATACAAGTAGATTGTAAATTAGTTCCCACTGAGAAAGATAAACACATGGGATCTGGTTCTGAAAGCTATGGTGAGTTCGGCCCCCTTCCAAGTCGACATCTAAATATTCCACCTTCTCCTAAAATATTCAGCAATTTAATATAGTCTGAGTATATCGTTAACAGTCGAATAAGAAATCGAAAGCGAGATTATAACAATCTTACCAACAGAAACGTTTTGGAATTGAAACATAAGAAATAAATGTTAACACTAATTTGAGATGCCCCCCAAAACATTTCTAAATCTTGGAATTATTGTTATTATCACATTAAATATTGTACTCACTTTTCTTATTCTGATGATCTCTCGTTTTGATATCCTTTTTAACCAATTTAACACAAGTGGAAGTGGATGTGGATGTGACTGCTTTGGTTGCTGCCAATGCTGCTGCTGATGATGACGCATCGGTCGTTACTGCTGCTGCTACTGTCGCTACAGCTACTAAAGTCGTTGATGTTTTCATAGACGATTTCGAATCGGAACGTTTCATTTTCGAATGTTTCGTCAACTGTTTATTTAAAACTTTATCGAATTTTTCAGATTTCTTTTGTGAATTACCAGTGGCAACTTTTGTTGCTAATGCTGGTGATGGTTTGGTTTGCTTATTATTATCGTTGTGTTCCCCATTTGAAGGTGCATTGGAAGAAGAATCTCCCTTTTTGATGACTTCCCCAGATCCAGGGGGATCATTGCAAGTTTTATTATTAATTGCTGTGGACTTTTGATTGGGTGAATATCCTTGACCAGATTTCATTAGAGAAGGCCATATGCCATTGTTTGAGGAATTAGAATTCATTGTTGGGCCACCTCCTACGGGTATAGGAGGTCTGGGATTCATCATTGAGGGATTAAAGAAATGTCTTGGGCCCTGATGATAATAGGAAAATCCTGAACGTTGAGGTGGTGATTGTGGGTGGAAAAAACGCTGCTGATGGTGGTGGTGATAGTTGGCCATTTGACGCATATGATACATGGCCTGTGAAGCATTAGGCGATCCATGATGCTGAAGCTGGTGAGGATTGTGATGATGATGCTGAGGCGAAAGAGGTGGAGAATTTCCCATAAAATGACCTCCGTTCGTTGGTATCATCATGTTGGCATTGGTATTGGTATTTGGTCCGGTAGCTGTTGATGGATTAACAAACATAATATTGTTCAAATTCATATTTTTGGGGTGTTTCAATTCAACTATGTTTCACCAGATTTCGTTAGAGGATTTTTCGCCTAGTATCGAGGCTTTAGTGAATTGAATATTTAGTATTTGGTTTTTAGCTCACCCTAGAATTTATAAATGATTTCAATTCCACTATGTTTCACCAGATTCCGTTAGAGGATTTTTCGTCTAGTATCGAGGCTTTAGTGAATTGAATATTTAGTATTTGGTTTTTAGCTCACCCTGGAATTTATAAATGATTTCAATTCAACTTTGTTCCTATGGTTTTTAACCGTTTTAATTTCTTTGGGCCAATATACCGTTATTACTCTTCTACTCTGACTGTACGGAGAGATGACTGGATGTCTAACTGACCTATTGCTAGTTTGTCGTCTTCGTCGTCTTTACTCCTCCTCCACTTCTTCCTTCTCTTCACAAGTCTATGCTACTTGTGAGTATGTGTAGGCTATGTGTAATCAATCCACAAGTTGGAAATTATTAAATCAATGGCACGTACCACAACTGAGCGTGCTATTGGCTTAAATGAGAATTGCAATAAGAGCCAATTGTTGTTGGTGGATAGGTGAGTAGTTTGTTGCTTGCTATGAATTTGACGACAATGAGGTTGGAGCAATGGTGATGGAGTTCGGTTGGTGGTATAGGACTGCAACGTCAATGAAGGAGGTGGGGGTCTGGGTTGTTCGAGATTTTGCTTCTCTTTCGCCGTTAATATTTGCGGTTGTTCTGTTTGTCGATGTTGTTGTTGTTGTTGTGGATCAATAACTACAAAATGAAAATGTTTTGGTTGTTGTTGCTGTTGTAGTTGCCCTGTGCACATATTATGAAGCGTTTTGCGATTTTCTCAACGAATCCACCCGATAAAAAACAAAACAAAGATTAGGGAAGTTTTTTTTTCTTGGAGAAAAAAAATTGATATATTAAAAACTCTGGTAACTCTGTTTGTTGCTTGGCTCTCTCTCTTACCTCTTTGCCCAATCTCTATTTGTTAGACTCTCTCTAAAGAGTAAAGCATATATACCGTTATGTCTCCAATGTCGTTCTCTAACACTGCTGTGGTTGTTGGATCTGTCAGATGATTGTTGTTGTTTTTGTAGATAGGGTTGCCAACTAAAATAATTCGGATTCTGCATTCGTTGTATTCACCCAAATCAATGTTGGTTTGTTTGTTTATTAAATTTTCATAATATGTTTATGTATATTTCGTTTAGAAAAATTTTCTTGATTTTCACTGTTTTTTTGTTTTGTGATTACTTTTCGCAATTAATTCCCGATTAGGTTCTTGCAATTTTGTGGTTCTTTGTTCAATTGAGGAAATTATTATTCTTGTTGTTGTTTTTGTTATTCTGTAAAAAGAAAAATAAAGTTGTTGTTGTTGCTCTGTTGGGTCTGAAATGAATTTGGCCTGGTTGGCTGGCTCATTCATTGGCTAAGTGGTTGGCGTGTGCTCTGAATTGTTCTTTGTTTTGTGATGGGGAATGGCATCGGTGACGTAAAAGTTTATTTTTACAAATTTACAGAAAAGAAAAACTAAATTTTGAGAAATTATGGTGTTTTTGTTTGTTTGGCACAATGCTTTTTTTTCCTTAAATTTACACATTAATTCACTTCCTCTTCTTTATTTGAAAAATCATATTGCATTTTAGGAGAAAAAAAATAATACTAAACTAACATACAAAGAGGCAAATGGACAGACAACATTAATGATCTGCATGGAAATTGGCAAATTGCAGTGAAACCTCCGAATGGTACAGACCCAGGGTCCCCCAAATTTTGTCCACATTTGTGTTAGCAATCGTCCCCAGGCAACTGTCCACATTTGGGAGGTTTCCGGTTTTCAGAGTGTCCGAGAGAGGTTTCACAGTAATTACAAGTAATGTTTTGTTTTGAAATTCAGGAAGAGCTACATATACAAATAATGTTTACTGGCTAATAATCAGATTTTTCTTCTAGGTGAGGGCAGAAAAACATACTCAACAAAAGTCCATTTAAAACCAAAGATTTTGACATTCGCTTAAGGGTTTTTCGTATTGATTCCAAGCCAAAGATACGGCTTAAAATATAGAAAATTTGGGGAACCTATCTAGGCGCCAAAATACGAAAATTAGGATACGGATCTCTTTGAAAATCACTTCCTGAAATTCACAGTTCGCGTGAGTAATCCGGTTTACCTCCAACTGAAAATTGTCTTTGCATACACTTTCAGACGATACACATTTGCACTCGTAAAGACTATTGCACCACGGGAGTCACCGTGGTGCAAAGGTTAGCATGCCCGCCTTGCATACACAAGGTCGTGGGTTCCATTCCTGCTTCGACCGAATTTTTTCAGCGGTGGATTATCCCACCTCAGTAATGCTGGTGACATTTCTGAGAGTTTTAACGCTTTACTAAGTGGTTTCACTGCAATGTGGAACGCCGTTCAGACTCGGCTATAAAAAAGATGTCCCTTGTCATTGAGCTTAACATGGAATCGAGCAGTACTCAGTGATAAGAGAGAAGTTCACCAATGTGGTATCACTGAATAGTCTAAGTGAGCCTGATACCTCGGGTAGCCACCTAACCTATGATATGAGATAGGAAACAAACCCAAAAATAAAACCTCGGATGCTTAAACTCGGTTAGTTGTCTACGACAACATTTATGATCTTAATAGGAATTGTTATTAAAACTTGCGAAACAAATTGGACCAAAAATTAAGAATTGATAAAAAAGTGGCACAAAATGAGAAAAAGATGGCAACAAATTTTAAAAAGTATGGCATTTGGTGGTACAACAAAAATGTCATTACGGCCCAGAGTGTAACCGGGATTGGAAGAACCGCCACCACAAAGAGAGGCAGTTGGTGGGCTTTAATTGGGCCTGACTCTAATCGTGGAACACTCGATATGTGAGAGCGTAATAAGGCTAAACCTTAGACAGGCAACTGAACTGGAGCTACAGCCAGATGGACACTGTGCAGAAGAGTGGTGGGCTCTAAATGTGGCCTGAATTTAAAAGTAACGCACTGGATATATGAGAGCGTAATAAGGATAATCCTGAAGACCCCGTCAACCAAAGCCTTGGAAACGATACTGGACTTAAGACCTATAGAGGTTCAGACCATCCATGGAGTAGCCACCATGAGATTGAAGAGGAGGATGCCGTCACAATCCATGATCGTATACCTAGGGTGGCCATAGCTGCAGAGTGTGGCACAGTCTGATGTCCTGGGAGAATGGGACCCCAGAAGAGATACCAGAGAGAAATATCTGCTACCCCGATGAATCGAAGATTGGTGAGAGGACGAGAGACCTAGACACCTGGAGGACCCAGACACCTATTTCCAATTCCCATTACTAGACCACAGATCAGGTAAAATTATGTGCCATAACGAAACGTATTAAATGGCTCGGAATAATACGAGGCCAATGAAAGCAATAACATACAGAGGGATGTCAATGAAGGCAATAACAGACATGACGAACCATTAAAGGATAACGGTGTGGGGACTTTGGGTGCAATGGTGGATGCCGTCACAATCCATGATTGTACATAGAAGGTGGCTATAGCTGCCGAGTGTGACGCAGTCTGATGCCAGTAACATGGTCCTGGGTGAATGGGACCCCAGAGCAGATACCAGAGAGAAATATCTGCTACCCCGATGAATCGAAGACTGGAGAGAAGACGAGAGTGGGCGTATATGTGGAAGACCCAGACACCGATATTCTATTCCGATTACTGGACCACAGCACAATTCTGCAGGTAAAAGTTCGGAAATAACACGAGTACACAAACCGCGAAAATTTTCACAGATTGCCGCAGACCAATGAAGGCAAAAGCAGACTAGCAGCAATACAAGAGCGTGATCATTTGGAAACCGGGATATCGTAGGATCTGCATCATATGGGTGCCGAGGTAAGAGGAAACATAAAGGCCAAAGAACTGGCGACACATCCACTATGTGAACTTAGAGAACTCAAAGCCAATAAAGGCAACGTGGGCCGAGATGGCTAACCCGAATTGTGCTGTAATTATTTTCACTTTATCAGTGATCAACACGAGAAGATTTAGTGACGCTCTAATGTGTGTGACCATATGGTCACGCTAGTACAGCCCGGGTTAATGGGCACGGAAGGCACACAGAAAGCGATGTGGAGCAAGGAGAAAATGGCGACAGTCCGGAGGACCATGGGAATAATGACAGGGTACCTAGAATTGAGAGCATATTTGACCCGACTAAGAACACCAGAGGATGGTGCACGCAGCTAGTGTGTTGAGGATGATTAGACCTTGGAACACTACCATTTTCACTGTCCTGCCTTTACTAGGCAAAGAGTTAACAATATTGGTGAATATGTGATTCGGAACCTGGCCCAGCTTGGAATCAGTGAATGGATATAAATTAGGAAATTCGTTAGAGATACAGAATTCCTGGAATAAAAGAAGGCCACGTTGGAAATGAAGAAGCTAGAGTGCACAACAAACCGAATACTGGATTAGGAGTATGTCAGTCGATGTCAGCGAGACCTGAATCGTCTTTTCAACCCAATCTAACCTAAGGACAGATCTCCTTTTAAAGGATAAATTGGTTTTATTTTATTTATTCATATACGGTAATACAAATGCCTTATAAGACCAAAACAATACGGCTTTACAACAACACTCTTTGTCCTGACGAAAATAACCGTTTATTCGGTTCTAAGGTGTAAGTATATAATCGTTTATAAAACATCACCAGAAATGCTATGAAGGGCCCTTTTAAACGATCTATGAATCTAATCCGATATATTGGTTCTGGACATACGTAACGTATATAGCATTTTTTGGAACCGGGTTTTCTTACAAGATATCTTAAAACGCAAAAACTACTAACTGCTAACACTACTATGCCATCCGTCAAAGTTAAATATAGACTGATATCTCAACCAGAACCGGAGATATTAACCGGTTTATATTCATATCCGGTTTATAAAGAAAAATGAAAAAAAATAGCGAATGACGTTTTTCACATATAAATTCTTCTTCCAACCGAAAATATTAAACAATTTAAATCCATACTCGGTTAAAAATGTATCTTCCAGGGTACTTTTCGCATCGAAATTCTTCTTAGAACCGGAGATATTAACCGGTTAGATAATATAGCTTTATTCGGTTTAAAAAGAAACTTTACTATTTTTTTTTTTAAATTCGCGTTTTTTTATGTGATGGTAATTGGTTCACTACTACAAGGTTCCCAGAACCGGTTCTTTTTTATTCCACCCGAAAAACAACTTTCAAATACAAAAATTAATATAACAGTTTACCATGCAAATTTCCACTTTTCACGTATACAATTAAATTCATCAGCGCATATCTCCAGTTCTAGCAAAGATATCTGTCTGAATTTAACTATCATGTTGGCTACAATTTACAACCGGTTAATTGTTACTTTTACATGGAAAATTTTTTGATGTACTCCCGGTTTTGACAGAAAACTCGGTTTAAAAATACACATTTGTTGACAATAGAGACTAAACCGATAGCCCGACAAGCTCGTGCCATACCCCATTTTAGTGATTTAGATGTAAAAGAAATCGGTTCACAACAAACAAAAAGTTGCTTTTGATTCAATCATGAAATTAATTGACCCAATTAATTTTTTAATTGAAATGTTTTCAATCACAGAACAAAAATTATTTGAAAGTCAATTAAAAATTTAATTGATCCATTTTAAAAAATATTGATACTATTAATTTTTTTATTGATTGTTGTTTCAATAAAACAATGTGTTGTATCAATTAAATCTTTAAAACTCTATTAAGACTTTAATTGGAATAATTTTCGTGAACATTTTTTTTTTCTGTGCAGAACCGATAAACGACTATTTACCAACAATTTAGACTCGAATAACCGGTTATATATTTCGGTTAACTAACATATTTCGAAATAAAATTTATTACTCTATCGACTCAAGAAATTTTATTTTTTTTTGTTTGTGGTATACCTAACTTACTAGCGTTGCTCCATTCCACCCTAATGTATATCACAATTTTTATGCCATGCAAAAATGAAAACATTTAGGGAATGGCCTCAAAAACTGACCTCAGTGTAAACACACACAATCACAATACAAAAAGAGACAAAGCAAATTGTCTTTTCGCCCATAATTGTTGTGATGGAGGACAAGAGGAACAATGTGAAATTGAAATAGCATTGAACAATGACTTAACTTGTTGCGCATACTTCCAGATGATATGAGAAGAAGAAAGTCTAAAGAACATAATAGAGATACAAGCATTGAGTACTGAAACATTAAGAAATGGAACATTTTTGATGGATTTTTTGCGTGTCTCATTAAGGCTTTCAACATGAAATTATGCCAATTTTACAGGAAGAGTAAATTATATGTGGATACTTTTGTTTTACACTTATCCAAACCCCATTAAAAACAAACAAAAACACGCAATATTAATGCCTTCCAGTAAACATAATTAATTTTTTCACACTTTACATTTGTTCGTGTTATCATTTTCATTTTCCCTTGGAAATATTACCTTCAATTATTAATTTACAATAATGATATTGCAAGTATATGCAGTTGTAGTATTTGTAAATAGTTGTAGGCACTTGTGTATGTTTGTGTGTGTTTGAATATAAAATATAAACATTATTTTCCGTTGTTAGTTGTTGCTGTTTGTTTTTTTTTTTCAATTTATTATTTACAAACTTTGCAAAACAATATCCTCATTATTTAAGGTTATTTGGTTTTGTGCAATTTTTGCTGCCTCAACGATAACTAATGATGGCATTTATTTACATACATTCACGGTTTGTTTATTTAATGTTGAATGTTTATTTTTTTATTTCTTGTCGATTTCATTTACAAATTCATATCACTTTTGGGGTCTTTGTTTCAAAATCAGCTGATTTCACTTTCTCACTTAATCAATCAATTAATGGTCTCATATGGTGACTATGGCTTGAGTTTAGTATTTGCATGTATGTATGTATGAGAGTGTGTAAGCAGAGTTTTAAGTTTATCTCATTTCTCTTACACACTCTTGTGTTTGCCCGTTAAAACCTAACAGCTGTTTATAGTGGGTGTTTTAAGTGTCCACTAAAGACGATGTAGGCGTGGGTGTGTGTGTGTACGTGGGGAGTTGTTTAAAACAAAAAACAATCGACTGTTTTGTTTGTGTATTTATTTCTTTAATAGGTGTTTGAGGAATTTTAATTTTATTTTAAAGGGAAGACACATTATTTCACCACAACCACACAGTATTAAGCAAAAATATACATCTTCACATATATAATAAAAATGTATTGCATTAACTCTCTTTACAGAGATTTCATTTTTGTTTCACAAAAACCAAAGACCAATATGAATGTGTTAAAAATAATCTTAAGATTTACCGATAACGCATTCGCCTTATTTTATAAACTGTGGGATTCTTTTGTAATGTAGATGCATATATAGAAACACAAACACAACTAACATTTATACAAATTTCTATTGAAAATATTGTCGTTTTTTTCTTCTTGTTGTTGTTTTTTTATATATAAATGACGCTAATATTTCTTTCTTAGAATTTTTAATTCTCTGCTACTTTATTATTATTTTTTTTTAATAAAGACAAAAATTGTTTAAGTTTAATACGCGTCTTGCACTTTGGGGAACTACAAACGTTTTGATTATAAACCGAATAAACAACAAATAAGATTTGTTTTCGAGCGCTTCTCATAGACACACTGAGAAGCCCAAAGGCAGACAAACCATTGTGTTGTGCTTTTTTTCTCATTTGGTTTCATTCATTGAAGAACTAAACACACTCATATGATCTCTCTTCGAATAAGAAACTCTCTCTCTCTCATTTTCTCTCCGTAAAAAAACACTTGCACTTGTTTTATGTCTGTCCTTACATGCGATCATTGTTCCGCGTTTTGTTATATATTTTTTTGTTTCTATAAACATGTATGTACGTTAATGTGTTACAAAACAAGAGACGAAGAAGAAATTAAAAAAAAATATACGAAAATATAGAGAAGAGGCAACACCAACAATTGCATTTTGATAACTATATCAATTTAATATAAAAGTATTGTCAATAACGCCAACAGAAAACATTGAAATGCCTGCATACATTTACACTCTTCCATATACAGAGCAACGGTAAATAATGCATATAAACGTTATGGAAATGAAACATAATAAAAAGTTCATTACAAACACATTTACGCTGCCATGGATTTCTTTTGTGAGAGTAAAAGCGCAACCAACCTAAAATAATCATATGCCAGAGATGGGATTTCGATGAATTCGAATTAATAAAAACAATACAGGAAACTGATGAGGGTGTGGAGAACCAAAACAGTTGTTTGGGCGACATTTTTATATTTTCGATAACACTATAAAAATCAATAATCCTAAGCCTGTTTATAAGATGTACAAAGGAAAGTTCCCGTATGCATTTTTGAACACGCATGGTAGATAAAATAAACTATAGTCATAAAAAATGTTGGAATTTTTGAAGAGTTTCTAGCGCACTTAGTACATGAGACTTTTGTTTTGAGTTTTTGAAAAATTTCCACCAGTTGAATAGTTTCTAGCAAAATTAAATTAAATTGGACGTATGTAAAATCTTATGGTACTCAGTTTTGAACAATTTATCATTAATTTATTATTTATATAATTTTAAGCGACTTTTGAGGGCCAATCCGTCAAGTTTTGCTATCGTTTTCGATGAAGCAATGCCCTTTTTTCAAACACGACCGTGTTTGGACGATTTCGTCCTTCAAAAAGCCCAATGATATAATGCTGTAGGTACAGCCATTGATATATTGATTAAATGAGAAGAACTGTGTTTTAGTGGTTTCAGATTCAATGTCAATGCGAGCAAACCATATTGATATGGGACGACAAGAGTAGTAAGAACTCTGGATTGCAAAGAGGATTTGAGACCGTTAATAGGCATCAAAACAGGGAAAACCAAACTTGGAAAACACATGGGAACGATTGTCTTAATGATTCATGATATTTGTAGATGATGTCAGGAACCAGAGGTTACTCCTACCGTTTTCTATGCCAGTGGCTATCGTTTAGAGGAAACAATATACTGGCTTCATTTTGGACCAATATGGTCTAAGTTGGAAACCTTATTGATTGAAACTTTTGCATTTATACTCAGCAAAAAAATTTGGAAGTTCTTCCAAAGGCACAACTTTAAAAGCACTTCCAGAAGATGCACTCCCAATGATGTTCTTTATTTTAACTACCCAGGAAGTTATTTTCATTAAATTTTTATAACATGCTTTTTTCATACTTTTAATGGGTATTTTAACTTTTTTGTTTCAAATAGGTTAAAAACAGAGTAAGAATTCATAAAATGGTACAAATCATTTAAATTTTGTCGAAAAAAAATGCTAAATTCAATATGAAAAAATTGTGAATTTTTGAAAATATTTGAGGTCAAACGTTTCCGACAAGCGTTAGAATCCATTAGAATCCATTAAATTATAAAAATTATTTATTTGACCAAATATCACAGAATATTTTAATTTACATTCAAGACATTGAATTCGGATCACATCTAAAGAAATGATGCAAATTCAGAGCAACGGCTGTTGAAATGGAGGACTTCCGTCCTATGACAAGCCCATGTTAAATTCATCGATTCTGCGTCAATTTTGCACCACTTCCGGATCCAAAAACAACATTTTCATTACTTTTTTGGCGACGCTTTTTTTGCTGGGTAGAAAATTTTGTCAAAATTTTATTTCTATAGAACATTTTGTCAAAATTTTATTTTTATAGAAAATATTGACACAATTTTATTTCTTTAGAAAATTTTGTCAAAATTTTATTTCTATAGAAAATGTTGTAAAAATTTTATTTCTATAGAAAATGTTGTCAAAATTTTATTTCTATAGAAAATTTTGTCAACATTTTATTTCTATAGAAAATTTTGTCAAGATTTTATTACTATAGAAAATTTTGTCAAGATTTTATTACTATAGAAAATAATGTCAACATTTTCTTTCTATATAAAATTTTGTCAAAATATTGCCAAAACTTTATTTCTATAGAAAATTTTGTCAAAATTTTATTTCTATAGAAAATGTTGTCAAAATTTTATTTCTATAGAAAATGTTGTCAAAATTTTATTTCTATAGAAAATTTTGTCAAAATATTGCCAAAACTTTATTTCTATAGAAAATTTTGTCAAAATTTTATTTCTATAGAAAATTTTGTCAAAATTTTATTTTTATAGAAAATATTGGCACAATTTTATTTCTATATAAAATTTTTCAAAATATTGTCAAAACTTTATTTCTATAGATAATTTTATTTCTATAAAAAATGTTGTCAAAATTTTATTTCTATAGAAAATTTTGTCAAAATTTTATTTCTATGGAAAATTTTGTCAAAATTTTATTTCTATAGAAAATTTTGTAAAAATTTTATTTCTATAGAAAATTTTGATAATATTTTATTTATTAATTTATTTATTATTATTATTAACGTTGTCAAAATTTTCTATAGAAATAAAATTTCTATCGAAAATTTTGTCAAAAGTTTCTTTTTGTAGAAAAAATTGTGAAAATTTTATTTCTATAGAAAATTTTGCCAACATTTTATTTCTATAGAAAAATTTTTGAAAATGTTATTTCTATAGAAAATATTGTCGAAATTTTATTTCTATAGAATATTTTGACAACATTTTATTTCTATTGAAAATTTTGTCAAAATTTTATTTTTATCGAAAATTTTATCACGATTGTATTTCTATCGAAAATTTTGTCAAAATTTCATTTCTATAGAAAATTTTGTGAAATTTTTATTTCTATAGGAAATTTTATTAAAATTTTATTTCTATAGAATATTTTGTCAAATTTTTATTTCTATAGAATATTATGTCAAAATTTGATTTCTTTAGAAAATTTTGTCAAAATGTCATTTCAATAGAAAATTTGGTCAAAATTTTATTTCTTTAGAAAATTTTGTCAAAATTTCATTTTAATACAAAATTTTGTCAAAATATTCCATACAAATAATATTTATTTATTTATTTACTTAAGTCTACCAATTTTAAAAATAAATTAAATCTAAAGTATTAATAAATTTATTTAGAGAAACTGAAAAATCCAAATTAAAGTTATTATTCAATTTGATAAAGTCTTTTAAAGCTCTCAAAATGGGATCGCAAGAAGCATAATTACTCCTATGAAAAGGAATATAAAAAATATAGTCATGACGTCTAAGATTCCGTACTGGTACATTAAAATTTTGTCAAAATTTTATTTATATGTATAATTTGTCAAAATTTTATTTATGTGTAAAATTTTGTCAAAATATTATTTATATGTAAAATTTTGACAACAGTTTATTTCTAGAAGATTTTGTCAAATGTTTATTTTATAGAGAAGTTTATCAATTTTTTTTAAGAAAATTTTGAAATGAAAAATTTTTGCTATAAAAAACATTGTAAAAATTTTATATTTATAGAAAATTTTTATCAAAATTATAGTTTTATAGAAAATTGAAATGTCTCTCAGTTGGAAAGGAATTTTTTTGCAAAATCTACCAATACATCAAGAACTCTACCAAACAGTAAAAAATCTACCATTTTTGGTAGAATTCTACCAACTGTTGCAACCGTGATAACAACGCTTTGGAGCGACCGTTTTTGATTTTGTCCTTCAAAAGGATCAATAATGTATGTTGCTGATCCATCAAGGAAAGTTATTCCTCATTATTATCATCATTGTTGCTCATTCGAAAATGCAGACGCTATGATTTTTCCAAACAAATGTTGTGTTTACTACCAACGGGTTCATCGCAAAATGATGGAATCGTGTTTCTTCCTTGTCACATATAGAACGCTTGATAATCTGAAAACTTTACTCCGAATCATCAACACTTCCCATCCCTGGACAATGCTCATCGTTTACAAACGAATGATGAATATTATGGACTTTGAATGAGAATATACCCCTATATATGTGTGTGTGTCTGTGTATGGATCATTTTCGTGTGAGAATAATAGATTTCCTCACAAGTCGTTGTTCTTTCGAATTGCAAATCATCAGATACTCACACAACCCATTCTTTATTGTTGCCCCACACCACACATACTTACTCTCCCATTCTATTTGTAAGTGTGTCAAATATTGAGGTCTTTTAACTTTTTTCTATATACCGTTCAGTTCGTTCATATATAGAATAGAATAAAAATATGTAGTACATATTTTTATTCTATTTTGTTTTGATATTCGAAAGCAACAGCTAAAGATAAACATAAACTTAAACAAAAACATTCGTCGGCATAGTCTCCCATGGAGAGAGTGAGCGAGAGACATAGAGGAGATGAAAGAAATTTACCATGAGCTTTTATTGCCAAGTTTGAGAATTTTATTTTCTCTTGCCCCACATGTGTGTACTTTGAGATGATGGCGGCGACTGAAAAAAGTTCAAACAAAGAAAAACTGATGACTATTACGGTACTTTGTTTAGAATAGGTCGCCGCCTCATGCATATACGTCTCTTTCTCTGCCTGCCTAACCGCTATTGCAATCTCTATCATAAAAACAAAAAACAAACAATTCATATAACTAAGCAGAGAACTGCAAACACTTGTGTTTTGATTTCATTTGTTTATCTTTGAAGTTTGTTTGCTTTAGCGGGGTTTTCTTCTTCTTCGATGTAGAATGTTTTCTTTATGGATTGGCCATTTGACAGTATTGGAGAAATAAAATCCTTCTGCTATTCTGTTGGTAGAGGGCATATCATTTTACAAGACAATTTTGAGATATGAGATGTTGTTAATGGCAATTTTGTTTACTTGTGATTTAGAGAGGAAGATGAAGAGGCTAACATGCAACGGTTAAATGTTGAAATATTAAACACATACATTCATAATATACAGTGATTATTGGGTTGCAGATAAAATTGAAAGTCAATTTGTAGATTTACATTCATCTTATCCTGAACCTTGAGATCAGTTTTCCAAATTTTGAAATTTTCTTAGCTAACCACTGACCTTATGTACACAACTTGACTTCAAGTGTGGAGGCTAATAGCACTGAGACTATTACGATTTATTTTAGTTTGTGACTCATTTCGTTTGTCTAAATCAGTAATCAAATGAGAACAGAAAAAGCCGGCAGTAGCTGTAGAATGGCCCCCACCAAAGAAGAAATACAAGCTGTCTGTACGGCATGTGATTGACTCGTTTCAGCGACATGATGACGAATGATTTTTCTTAAATTTTTTAGTTTCTTCCTTTTCTTTGTTGATTATTTCACTTGCTTTGCCATTCTGAACTTTGTGACGGACAGACAGACAAACACTTCCATTGGTACATTTTTCATTTAATATTTATAAATACACCTGTAAATGAATTGAGTATGAAATTCTAGGAAAATACACATTATCAATTATCAGTCAATATGTAAAATTTTTTGAAAAGTCAATCAAGGGGATTTTCCATTATTGTCAATGAATTACAAATACATATATACACATTTCTAATGTAAAATTTCTACGAATTTGAGATTTTCTTTAAAGATTTTGAATTAATACTCGCCATAGTATTCCTAATGTGGGGACATTACTTTTTATACCGGTGTTGCCAGGTTGGGTGTTTTCCCCCCAAATTTAGGGGTTTTTACACGTTTAGGGGGATTTTTAGGGGTAACATTTATTTGGGGGTAAAAAATTATTTTAGACCCTATAAAGTGGAGCAATTCTCAACAAAATTTGGAACAATTCTGGCATGAATTTTGAAAAAAAAAAAATGAGGGAAGTCAACCCATGTTCTTAAATACAAGCAAGTAAGCAATGACATTCTGTTTTAAACGCATCTGTTGAAGGGGCATTTTTAGTATTTGATACAATTAAAAACAAATTAAGAAATGGTATTGTAACATTAAATTATTGGTCTCATAAGTTCACACCTACAATTTTGGCGAATAATATATATATATTTACTGAACTTTAATTGTTGTTTATTTTTTATTTCTATTATTTATACTTTATAAGACGTTGTTTTAATTAATTTGATTTGAAAGATTTATAGATTGAATTAAATTGTTTTGTCTGCTCTTTATATTGATATACATTTTGTATTATTATACCCATAGAAAAATTAATCTCCTCAGGAACGAAATTTTAGACAAATAAACCCGAATTTGTGAAAAGTGGTATAATGATATTATCTACTGATTTTTATTTACTTCAAAAGAAATTTTGTTCTTCAGAAAAAAAATGTCAGTATATATATTTGTGTTAAATCTAATTTAATTTAAAGTGTATCACTGCAGGATTTTTAACGAAATTTGGGACACCTTTTTGACTTATTAACATTCTTAAATTTTTTTGGGGGTTTTTGAAAAAAGTCTAGACCAATTTAGGGTTTTTTTGTAAGATTTGGGGGGGAAGAATCAAAAATCACCTGGCAACACTGTTTTATACCCACCATCGTACACTGAAAAAAAGCTTAGCTTGATCCAACGATTCGTAGCCCATGATAAATGAGCATTTAAAACCAAGTATCTTTGAAATTGGAAAAAATAAAATTTACGGACGAATTTAAACGGGTTGCATTTTACTCTAATGTTGCATTCTGTCAACTGACAGATCTTCCGTAAAGCTTGACATTTTGGAGGCACTCAGAACCTCCACTGATATAAATGTGGTTTACACTTTGAGAATGAGAAAAGAGAAAATGTAAATCCCATAACTGTTATTAAACAAGGTTCGATGTTAATCCGTAGGAAATTCTAACGCCTAATGTAAAATTAACAGTGCTGTTATTTTTCTACAGTGCTCATTAGATAGGACCGCGAAAAAAAGTTGATGCGGTCACCCCCCAGTTTTGTAGCATATTCGAAGACAATTTCAGAACACCAAAACTTTTTTTTTCGTGCACCCTACGACCTCCGAAATACAATTTATTGTGCTGTGTCGTCATTTGAAGTCCGATTGAAAAGAAACGCATATCGTTGTTCGTGGTTGATCAGGGGCTATATTTCGTGCATTGGTCGTTTTTGACTCCGACGTCAAATTTGATTTTTAATTTTTTTATTTCGCTTCGTATACCCCTAGTGCCCATACGATTCACGCAATTTCTCTACATTTTTTCTACAGTGCTCATACGACTCACTCAGTTTCCCTCGATTTTACGGTATATCTACTGATAGAAATTTGGTTTAAAGTTTGAGAGAGAGAGAAAAAAGAGAGAATGTAAATCCCATAACTGTTATTGAACAAGGTTCGATGTCAATCCGTAGGAGATTCTTAAGGTAGAATGGTAGACCAAGAAAGGTTTAGACGGCTAATGTAAAATTAACAGTGCTGTTATTTTTCTACAGTGCTCATACGATTCACGCAATTTCTCTTTGGACAACGAGAATTGCCGTTCAAATCACACCATTGAAAGCAATATCATATGATATTTGGCACTTCTATTAGCATTTTCCAACACTACTACGAAGGGAGGGGAATTAGCAGCCTATTTAATGAATATTCTCGTTTCATTAGAGAAATAATTTCGTTATTTTATTTATGTGACTTAATTTTCTGAAATTTTCGACAAGCAGCCTACATAATTAGAACATTATGATTGGCTTTAGGAAATCTAGGTGATTAATGACTTTTCTTTCTAAGTGGTAATTCACAATTTCATATACGGTCATTTTTATGTAGCTTCGTTAGGCTTTTACTACCGCCAGTTAACAGAAAGTAAGTTAGAAACAATTTCTCTACGGTTAACTTTAAATGCAGTTTTGCTGTTAAGTTCCTAAGTGGTATATGGAATATAAAGGTAAAATGGTAGATATGTTTATAGTTCGTTAGCTAACGTAGCTCTAACGGAGATTCATGAAAATGGGGGTTACAGTTTGAGAGACAGACAAAAAAGATATAATGCAAATTACACCAAGAAACATATAGAGAACTAATGTTAAATTAACAGTGATATTGTAGTTATACAGTGCTCTCTAAAGGAGATTCATTAAAATTAGGGTTACAGTTTGAGAGACAGAGAAAACACGAGATAATATTAATTAGTCCAAGAAAAATATAGAAGTCTAATGTAAAATTAACGGTGCTGTTGTAGTTCTACAGTGCGTATACATTACATTCATTAGTGCATACGCTTCGCTAAATTTCTTTTTGGGCAACGAGAATCTCCAATCAAATCAGTTAAATTGCATTAAAAAATGACAAATATTTTATATTATTTTAATCAATTTATTTTTGTTTTTTAAATAGTAAAGCCAAATTAAATATTATGTATTATTTTACTAAAGTAAGGGCATTTTTGAAATTTTCGTTACATTTATGAAATAATTTCGTTGTACTTAAAAAAAATTTCGTTGGCGAAAATTTAATTAAGTTTTCATTGTGGGTCCATATTTTTTGCTTCAATTTTTTACCTGTCTTAATTTTCTGAAATTTTTGACAAGTATTGTCCCACTGTGCTTTAGGAAATCTAGGTGATTATTGAATTTTCTTTCCAAGTGGTAATTCTCTCACTGTGTCACTAATTCCCTATAACACCTAAACATTAGCATATTTCATAATTATAAATATTCTCACATTAAAAAAAATCACTTGAACATTTGGCTTAGTGGTAATGGACACATTTCTATTCCATTCGCTCGGTGAAAAATGTTTTTTGAAAGGTTAGTCACCTCATATGTCTTAATCACCTGACAACCATAATCAATAAAAAAACACACACACACAAACACACAGATTGGCATAGATAATAAAATGTACATATTTATGATGCACATTTTTTTCTATTTTTTTTTTTAGATTAAAATTTATAATCCAATGTTGAGTTAATTAAGCAAAATGTCTTTGATGTTTGTTTCAATTCCATTTGGTTTCGTTGAGTATTTACCTCATTTCCTGTTGCAATTATGATCATCAAATCATCTCAACTTTTTAACTTTTATTTTTTTTTAAATACAAATTTCAATTTTGCCTTGAACTAAATGAAATAACATTTTTTTTTAAATTTTTATATATATTTTTTCTATACATAAACCTTTTTTATTTTCAAAATTTTGCTTTTTCAAAATGCATTCCCCCATTTTTTTGTGGTTATCCATAATTTAAGAGATATCCACCACAATTCACCAACCCAAATTCAAATCGACCACAACAACAATTTATATGGCCCAACATCATATGGCATTTTTTTTTTTTGGTTCAATTCATAGTGCTTGTTTGCAGTGAAATAGATAAGGTAAATTTTGAAATTCACTTGACAGTCTAATATGACTCTGCGTTCATATGCCTGTCTATCCATGCTTTGCATATTTCTGTTATGTTTTTTATTTTGATTATTTTTAAACATTATTAATCACCTATTTCTTTCTATTTTTTCTCTCGTTTGGCCGACTTATTCATGCACTTGTAAATTTGGTTTTCGTTGCCCGATTTATTTCAATATTTCATTTTGTGGTTTTTATTTCTGTGGGATTTTTTTTAGAAATAGGGAAATTTTTCTTGTGGCTTTTTCCTAGTAATTATGTTTTTTTTCTCGCTCATTCTAGGAAATTTTCAATTATTGTGAAATCACTATAATTCGGGCAGAAAATTTCACAATTTCCTATAAAATTCACTTTTCACTTGGAAATATTTTCTCGTTGACCGTTTCGTTTTGTTACTGTGGGCCTTAAGGGATTTGGTTCTTGTGATGAATTTCGTATGCGGTATTTCCAAATGCGTCTTCTAAACAAACAAAAACCCAACCAACCAACATTCAGCTCGCGTGTTCCATTCGAAACTAAAATAAACTCTTCATTCATCATAACCATGAGAGACGAGCGCAGCGCAGCAGCCCGTATAGTTATTGTACGAGTGGACGACTGTATAAATTCAACACTTGTTGTAGATGTGGCACGCTACAGTAGGCTAATGGGAAAATTTTGTGTATAGGAACGAAATGGAAATTCTACACAGCATTTTGCAATGATCAATGATAGTATTTGGAAGAAATATTTCGTGAAATTGAATTAATGGCATTTTCAAATCGTGTATTTGTTCTGTATGATTTTATAAAGCTTCAGAAAAAAAATTACCAGATAACTCTAAATGATATGTATCAACTAGTTTCTGTTATCCTCTTTCTCTGGTTGTATGCCGTAAGTCTATCCATATGATCGGCTCTCTTCTAACATAACAATATGTAGCGGATTATATTTACCACACTATTCAATAAATCGCCTTCTTCATAAACTCAACATTTGTAACAGCATACCGTTACTTTAATGTATATCAGTACCATATACAATTTGATTTACAGTGTGAGAGAGAGGGAGAGAAATAAAGAAGAGAATGTAAATTCCATCACTGTTATTGAAAAATGTTGGATGCTATTCCATAGGAGATGATAGACCAATAAAGGGTTTGCCGTCTCATGTAAACAAGTAAAAATGCAGTATTGTTCTCTACAGTGTTCCTACGATACACGCAGTTTCTCTTTGGACAACGAGAATTGCCGTTCAAATCACTCAATTCGCATTTAAAAAGGGGTATAATTATATTTTTTTTAGAAAATTTACTGTATTTTTCGAAAGACAAAGTACAGAAAGACCAATTCAGTTGTCTTGTGACGTCCATATCTTTCTTGGTTTATTATGGAATTACATCCCATGCCTTAAACCTTCCCACAAGGATAGTTTTTTTTTTTGCTATGCGAGACACACTAACCAAATTACTCTTGTAAAGAGAAAAATCAAGTCTTCAATCATCAGGCAAATTAATGCATGGTATGTAATTCCGCCAATAATTTTATTTATTTTATTTTATTTTATTTTTATTTATTTATTTATTTATTTATTTATTTGTATATTTCTACACAGCAAGACAATGTTTTATAATTATAGTGCAGATTTCAATAGTTGAAATAATGTCCATCTTAACTAGGATTACAATAATTCATATAATGGGAAATTTTATACAAAATTGAGGAAAAACATTTTTTTTAAATAGTAATAATTTATATAATTAATGATTTTTGAAAAGTAATATGTTATTAGTATTTATAATAATATCGTAGAAAATTTAACATTTAAATGCAAAGACATGATAGTATGTAAAAAAGAAGTTTATGAAGGACAAGATAAATGTAAATTAATTCCGATACAATTGAAGCATTCGCTTCTTAAAAATAAAGGGATTGCTGATGCTTTGTATGTTGCTTGGTAATGTGTTCCAAAGACGTATTGTACTGATAAAGAAATGCCATTCGGAAACAAGACATCGACGCCTAAATGGTATTATTTTTCTTCCTCTGCTTGATCTTGTGAATCTCAATTTGCAATACAAGTTATCCGGTGTCCGTTTTACTATAAGTTTCTGCAAAAATATCAAAGCCTTTGAATTGAGGAGAGTCTGAAAACTAAATCCATACAGAGAATTCGGTAGATGCACAGAAAAAAATATCACCAAAATATTTCCAATTAAAAAGTTAATTGAAGTTGAAAATTTTTTCAATTAATAAATTAATTGATACAATTAACTTTTTAATCATGATAGAAACATTAAGTTAATTAAGTCAATGATTGAAATTTTTAAAATGTTTAATTAAAAAATTAATTGATACAATTAACTTTTTAATCAAATTCGGAAGACTAATTCAGTTAAAAAAAGTGCTGATTTTTTTTTTACTTTATTAATTAAAAATGTATTTCAAACAATCGTTTGTTAATCCAAATAAAAACTCTAAGCCAATCTAACTAAGTAATTAAAAATAGTTACCTTTTTTAATTAATAAATTAATTGCGTTTTGCAATCAACATCAATTAAATTTTTAATTGAACCAATTAAAAAATTAATTGAATTTTGCTGAAAAAATCAATTAATTTTTTAATCAAGAATTTTTTCTATGCCCAATTAAAACTGTGATTGATACTATCATTTTCGTGATTGAAGACATTTCAATTAAAAAATTAATTGGATCAATTAATTTGGTGATTGAATCAGAGAAAAAATTTTTTGTGTGTGGGTGACACGTTGTCGCCTATTCAGTCTATACACATAACGGATGATGCTATTGAAGGCAACATTTAACCTCCGTATTAATATAATTGAAAATGAATTTTTTATGATTGTTGTTTTGGTTTAATAAACAATTAAATTTTTAATTTAATTTTTTTTAATTCTATTAATATTTTATTGGAAAATTGTTGGTGATATTGTTTTCTGTGATAAATTAAGTTAATTTGAACAAATTAAATCAACTTAAATAAAAATAAATTGTATTAAATCATATAAAAATAATTTATATTAAATAAATTTAATCAAAACTAATTTAATTACTATAAGTTTCATTTTACTTAATTTACTAAATTGTAGTAAATTAATTTAATTAATATAAGAAATAAGGGTTTACTGTATGAAGACAACAATGTCCCATTATTATGGGCGTATGATTAATAATTTCTATATTTTCATAATATACACCATACGCCACGTGTACCCATCCATAAATCTCTAGAGGCGTTGGAGAGCGTATGATAAACGACACAATGGTCGATTGCGATCGGTGTAGGGATTACAATTAAAACGTCCACATTTCTACTTTTTTACAATTGAAAATTTTCGAGTGCGTTGTAAAAATTGTAAAAGATGACTTTTGGTTTGTGAAAATTTGTGGGTTGTAAATTTTTGTACGATTTTTCTCCTTGATTTAGCTATGCTCTCTTACTTTCTTCAGCTTCTAGGCTTCTCTATTCTCGCTTGCTCACATCATGAAAAACTTTATGTAGATAAGATCAACATAGCAAATACCTGAGATTAAAGCAAGGGATCAAATGATTCGTACTTTTAGATTTTATGCCAAATAAAACAAATGTTTCATTCAAAATAGCATTTTCTTGTATCATAAGGATGGACTGTTACATTCAGTGTAAAATAATTTCTTCTACAATTGAATATCAAATGATAAAACGAAGCTCTGTTATCTCTGTTAACATGGGAATAAAGTTACGAATTGCCATAAGTTCCTCTCTTTCAAATACTTGTAAGTGATTGTAATGTCGTTGACAGTCAATGATTATTTTTACAGTACATTTTTTTGCAATGTTTGTTGTCATACTTTTAGCCCTCATGTGCATTTTCATACACTAACAGAGAGATATATGTACACAAACCCCTATGCAACGACTGTTAATAGTAAATAATAGAGAATTGTTGTTGTCACTGCTCTAGGTTTGTGTTTTTTTTTTTTTTGTCTCGATTGCTTGTTGGTGGTGTAAAGCTGATGATGCTTCTCATAGTTATTTCTCTCTCTCTCTGCCACCATTTATAGCTATTGTGATACCATGGGTGTATGTTTACTTGTTAGATTTTATGTTATTGTTATTGTTGTTGTTATTGTTGTTGTTATTGTTTTTTTTTCGAGTTATGCCTTTACGTCATCAGTGTCTACAAGGTAAGGCAACAAGTACCAACGTCAATGTTTTACTACAATTTGGTGATGATGTTGTAAGTCTCTGAGATGTCTGTCTATGTTAAAATGTTTATGTTTTTCAATGCAAACAATTGTGTAGAAGGAAATTTGTACTGGTTGTTTTTTTTTCATTCATCTTCTTTCAACTGTGAAATAGTAGGAGGTTTTTTTGTCTATGCTTATTAGACTACCCGTTTTATATGCCTATCCATCTATGCCTGCCTTAATAATAATGACCATTTTAATGGCAATCTATCCTTATTATTGACAGTTTAAACAAATGGATGAGTGGGTGGACGTATGGTTGAATGGTTACTTTGACGAACTATGTGCTGAATGATGACTTACAGATGGACGCGCGAGGTAAACGAATAAATTTTACATGTCTATGAATAGCTTTTGTCTAAATTTTGCAACATGTAACAAATCATTACAATCAGCACACAATCGGGGGAAAACTTAACGTATAAAAGGGCCTTTGGATATTGGAAAATTACATACAAGCATATTTCTTATTTAGATTCTACACAGAAAAAATATCACCAAAATATTTCCAATTAAAAAGTTGATTGAAGTTGAAAATTTTTTCAAACAATAAATTAATTGATACAATTTATTTGGTATTCAAAATAGAAACATTAAGTTAATTAAGTTTCTACATTTTTAATTAAAAAATTAATTGATACAATTAATTTTTTAGTCAAATTCGAAGACTAAGTCAGTTAAAACAAATATATACAGCAGTAAGTTTGGCCGGGCCGAATCTTAAATAGCCACCTACACGAATCAAATATAATAGTTTCATTTGAAAATTTCAGGGGGGTTTGATGACAGATATTTTCCCAAGCGGATCAGTTCAACCAGTACGCTTCCCGAAGATAAATGTAAAGATTTTACCTATGAAGACTAGATGAGATTCTGGATTTTTGAGAACCATGTTTTGTTAAAGTTTTAGAGGAATCATTAACTTCTCTTGTAAATGTGCAAGAAAATGATGAAATAACGCTTTGATTTTAAATCTAAAATCTTTTTACCCCAATTATTTAAATGCTTACTAGAAGTAAAATCTGAAAATTTTACATTCAGCTTCAAGCTATTTTCATGATCAGTGCACCTTCTGTACCCTCAATATCTGAAATCAGTCTATATGGAGGCCTTATCAAATGGACCGATAAAAACTAAATCATATACACTTTTTTTGTGGCTCTAAAATGCCAGTATATTTTCACTTTGCGGCAAATTTGATAAAAACTAAAAATTCTAGACACCCTAGGAGTTAAATCGGGAGATCGGTATAATGGGGGCTATGCTAAAACATGACGAATACACACAGTATTCAGCACATCTAATTGTAGTTCTAGAATCTAGACGCCAAATCGGTGGGCCGGTTTATAAGGGGGTAATATCAAAAACTGTACCGATACACAATATATTCGGTACACCTTTTTATGGTCCTAGAATACCTCTAGATTTCCAATTTCAGGCAAATTGGGTAAAAACTACGGATTCTAGAAGCCCAAGAAGTAAAATCGGGAGATCGGTCTATATGGGGGTGTTTGAATTTCTCAAACATCATTGATCGTAAGCAAACACATAGTGCAATATGTACTGTAAACCAGATGTGTCTATAGCAGGTAGAATTGTAGATATTGGCTGAATAGCTCAAACCATCTTTATTGATTTTCCATATGTATATTATCTTTTGCGTATACATTACGATAATTAATGCTACCTACAGTTTAATGTATAGGATTTCCAGGATATATGTTCTCATGTTAGCTTTATGGCATGATAAGAGAAAGTAGTGTGGAACTAGGTTAAGAAATAGTTTGTAAGATCGCAAGTAAGAAAGAAAAATTAAAAATAAAAAGAGTGTATTCATCAACCTCGACCGAAGCGGATGCATTTTTATTCAGGGGGCTATATCAAAATATGGACCGATAATCACCATTTTCGGCACATCTATTTATGGTCCTAGAATACCTCGAGATTTCAAATTTCAGGCAAATTGGATAAAAACTACAGATTCTAGAAGCCCTAAAACTAAAATCGGGATATCGGACTATATTGGGTCTACATCAAAATATGGACCGATACTCACCATTTTCGGCACACCTTTTTATGGCTCTAGAATACCTCTAAATATCCAATTTCAGGCAAAGTGGATAAAAACTACGGATTCAGAAGCCTAAGAAGTAAAATCGGGAGAACGGCCAATATGGGGGCTATATTAAAATATCGACCAATACTCACCATTTGCGGCACATCTATTTATGGTCCTTGCATACCTCTAGATATCAATTTTGAGGCAAATTGGATACAACCTACGGATTCTAGAATCCCAACAAGTAAAGTCGTGAGATCGGTCTATATGAGGGATATATCAAAATATGGTACGATAATAACCTCTTTTGGACACCTCTTTATGGTCCTAGAATACCTCTAGATTTTCAATTTTAAGCAAATTGGATAAAAACTACGGTTTCTATAAGCCCAAGACCCCAAATCTGGGGATCGGTTTATATGGGAGTTATATCAAAACCTGGACCGATATAGGCCATGTTCGAAGTTGGCCTACGTGCAGACAAAAGACGATTCTGTGCCTAATTTCAGGACGATAGCTCCTTTATTGAAGACTGTAGCGTGATTATAACAGACAGACAGACGGACATGCATATATCGTCTTAGAATTTCTTCCTGATCAAGAATGTATATACTTTATATAATCGGAAATCGATATTTCGATGTGTTACAAACGGAATGACTATATATAAAGGTTTGTCCCAAATACATACATTTAAATATCACTCGATCTGGACAGAATTTGATAGACTTCTAACATACAAAATCTATAGACTCAAAATTTAAGTCGGCTAATGCACTAGGGTGGAACACAATGTTAGTAAAAAAAATATGGGAAACATTTAAATCTGAAGCAATTTTAAGGAAACTTCGCAATATGATTTATCGCTAGATATATATGTATTAGAAGTTTAGGAAAATTAGATTTTTACAACTTTACGACTAAACAGTTTTACAAGAAAACGATTTAAAACGATTTTACAAGGAAAATTTTGGTATTTTGACCATTTTTGTCGAAATCACAAAAAAAAACATATATGTGGGAGCTATATCTAAATCTGAACCGATTTCAACTAAATTTGGCGCGCATAGCTACAATGCTAATTCTACTCCCTGTGCAAAATTTCAACTAAATCGGAGTTAAAAATTGGCCTCTGTGGTCATATGAGTGTAAATCGGGCGAAAGCTATATATGGGAGATATATCTAAATCTGAACCGATTTCAACAAGCTATCGACTTGAAACTTGGCAAAAGTAGTTGTTATTGATGTAGGTCGGATGGTATTGCAAATGGGCCATATCGGTCCACTTTTACGTATAGCCCCCATATAAACGGACCCCCAAATTTGGCTTGCGAATCCTCTAAGAGAAGCAAATTTCATCCGATCCCGCTGAAATTTAGTACATGGTGTTAGTATATGGTCTCTAACAACCATGCACAAATTGGTCCACATCGGTCCATAATTATATATAGCCCCCATATAAACCGATCCCCCGATTTGGCTTGCTGAGCCTTTAAGAGAAGCAAATTTTATCCGATCCGGCTGAAATTTGGTACATGGTGTAAGTATATGGTCTCTAATGACCATGCAAAAATTGGTCAACATCGGTCCATAATTATATATAGCCGCCATATAGACCGATCACCAGATTTGACTTCCGGAGACTCTTGGAAGACCAAAATTCATCTGATTCAGTTGAAATTTGGTACGTGATGTTAATATATGGCATCAAACACCCATGCAAAAATTGGTCGAAATCGGTCCATAATTATATATAGGCCCCATATAAACCGATCCCCAGATTTGACCTCCGGAGCCCCTTGGAAGAGCAAAATTGATCCGATTCAGTTGAAATTTGGTACGTGATGTTAGTATATTGTATCCAACAACCATGCAGGAATTGGTTTATATCAGTCCATAAATATATATATCTCCCATATAAACCGATCCCCAGATTTGACCTCCGGTGCCTTATGGAGAAGCAAAATTCATCCGATCTGGTTGAAATTTGGTACGTGGTGGTAGAATATGATATCTAACAACCATGCCAAAAGTGGTCCATATCAGTCCATAATCATATATAGCCCCCATATAAACCGATCCCGAGATTTGGTTTTGGAGCCTCTTGGAGGAGCAAATTTCATCCGAGTCAGTTGAAATTTGGTACATTGTGCTAGTATATGGCCATTAACAACTATGCCTAACTAGGTCCATATAGGTCTATAGTTATATATAGCCCTCAGATAAATCGATCCCCAATCACAAAAAATTGGTCCATATCAAGTTCATAATTGTATATAGCCCCCACATAAGCGACCCCCATATTTAAATTCTGGCTCTCTACGTATCGTGCAAAAAGTCCATATCGATTCATAATTATTTGTAGACTTATATACCACGTATGGACTAACTTTTGTCTAATATATACCACGTATGGACTAACTCACAATTTAGAAAACGATGTTAAGAAGTTTTAAGATACCACACGGACGAAAAAGACTGTTTTTCATATGTTTGGGTGTAAAAATTATATGTTTGGAACTCAAATTTTTAAACACAATATTTTTAAGTGCAAGCATATAATGTTCATAAACTAGCATAACATGTTTGGGACATATATATTAATATGTTAGAACATATTATGTTTGGGGCATAAAATGTTTGTAAATATAATATGCTTGGATATAAACATATATTAATTTAGAAATAGACTACAAACATATATGTATTTAGAAAGAGAGACATAAAGTGTACACAAAGAAAATTTCATTAAAGATTTGAAAAATACTATGTGTGGATATAAACAAGTATAAATTTACAAATTTGGAGTAAACATATATATATGTTGTGATATAAGACTTCGCCAAAAATTGTATATGCAAGAGAAAAGACATTTGAAAAAAGAGCATGAGTTTTGTTTATCATTTTCGCTTTGCGGGCACAATTTTTTTTGTTTCGTCAAAACAAATCGGAACGTAGGACGAGTAAGTCAAAATATTCAAACAAAGGTAATTAAAGGGATCTTCATAAAAACTAACGAAAGGGCACTAGACACTTAAAAAAAGCATGCCCGGTTCCAAAGATTGTGTTTCTACTTTAACAATTTTGGTATTGATTCCGAGCCAATGAAGCGGAGAATTCAAGTAAGGATACTTTTAAGACACAATTCTCTTTTAAATGTGGGTTTTGTGTATTTGACTCTATGAAGCAAATTTTAATTTTTCGCTTTTCCAGCTGTTTTCATATGCTATAAAAAGTCCGTTAAAAAAAGACTTCCTTTCTACTGGAAGTGTTGTTTCAAGTAAAAACGTCTTTAAAATAAAGTGTTGAAAAACATGTAGCGGCAAAACTCGAAGCCAGAATAACATTATAACTTTTTTCGGTAAATTGTATAATAACATGGTGGGGAATGATCCAAAGCAACAATTGAATAAGTTTATTTTCTTTAAAATAAATTATTAAAGAAAAGTGAAAGGGTAAACATGGCCATTTTAACGCGATAATGCCAACTTTATACCGGCCTTAAGAATTAAATTAAGTACAAAATTATTCGTTAATACAAATTCATATTTATTTGCATTTCTAAATTAATGGTGCTACATGCCAGCAAACAATTGTTCACACCAAAATAAATGTATGCTGGTTGTAAAATTACTGTTTAGAATATAAATATAATGTGCTTTTGAATGGTTATCGTTAACCTTAGGATTCGATGAAAAATATATACTCGACTTCACGTTCTTCTTTTGTAAGAGTTTTTGAATTTCTTCGACAATTTCAAACTTGTATACAAAAACTTTTTTTGTTCCAAAATTTTTATTTTTGCAATAAAAAAACCAGTAAGGAAAGTCTAAAGTCGGGCGGGGCCGACTATATTATACCCTGCACCACTAATAAATTTTCGATACCATATCACATCTGTCAAATATGTTGGGGGCTATATATATATGTTTGTCCCAAATACATACATTTAAATATCAATCGATCTGGAAGAATTTGATAGACTTCTACAAAATCTATAGACTCAAACCTTAAGTCGGCTAATGCACTAGGGAGGAACACAATGTTAGTAAAAAAAAGTCTAAAGTCGGGCGTGGCCGACTATATTATACCCTGCACCACTTTGTAGATCTAAATTTTCGATACCATATCACATCCGTCAAATGTGTCGGGTGCTATATATAAAGGTTTGTCCCAAATACATACATTTAAATATCACTCGATTTGGACAGAATTTGATAGACTTCTACAAAATCTATAGACTCAAAATTTAAGTCGGCTAATGCACTAGGGTGGAACACAATGTTAGTAAAAAATAAATATGGGAAACGTTTAAATCTGAAGCAATTTTAAGGAAACTTCGAAAAAGTTTATTTATGATTTATCGCTCGATATATATGTATTAGAAGTTTAGGAAAATTATATTCATTTGTACAACTTTTCGACTAAGCAGTGGCGATTTTACAAGGAAAATGTTGGTATTTTGACCATTTTTGTCGAAATCAGAAAAACATATATATGGGAGCTATATCTAAATCTGAACCGATTTCAACCAAATTTGGCACGCATAGTTACAATGCAAATTCTACTCCCTGTGCAAAATTTCAACTAAATCGGAGTTAAAAATTGGCCTCTGTGGTCATATGAGTGTAAATCGGGCGGAAGCTTTATATGGGAGATATATCCAAATCTGAACCGATTTCAAGCAAATTTGGCACGCATAGTTACAACGCTAATTCTACTCCCTGTGCAAAATTTCAACTAAATCGGAGCAATAAATTGGCCTCTGTGGGCAAATGAGTGTAAATCGGGCGAAAGCTATATATGGGAGCTATATCTAAATCTGAACCGATTTGGCTGATATTTTGCAAGTTTTTCGAGACTCATAAAATTTTCGGATGTACGGAATTTGAGGAAGATCGGTTGATATACACGCCAATTATGACCAGATTGGTGAAAAATATATATGGCAGCTATATCTAAATCTGAACCGATTTTTTCCAAAATCAATAGGGATCGTCTTTGAGCCGAAACAGGACCCTATACCAAATTTTAGGACAATCGGACTAAAACTGCGAGCTGTACTTTGCACACAAAAATACATCAACAGACAGACAGACAGGCAGACAGACGGACAGACAGACGGACAGACAGACAGACGGACATCGCTAAATCGACTCAGAATTTAATTCTAAGCCGATCCGTATACTAAAAGGTTGGTCTATGATTACTCCTTCTTGGCGTTACATACAAATGCACAAACTTATTATACCCTGTACCACAGTAGTGGTGAAGGGTATAATAATATATGATTTGAACTCAGTCCATTTCGTTTATATGAAACACTGTTCTTTTCTGACTTTAAGTCTTTTTTAAGACACACTTTACAGTTTCGTAGTAAAAATTTAATATTATAGTATGTAATGTTGAACACCTTTTCGGGATATTCCGAACGTATCTGGAATATATGTAAAAAAAAAATAAAAAAAAAATTGGTGTCGGTCGAAGCAGGGATCGAACCCAGGACCCTTGGCATGCAAGGCGGACGTACCAACCACTGATCCACGTCGCCAACAAATGTATGTTTAACAATGTTATGTTTGCATCGGCTCGTGGGCGCCGCAAGCTATGCTATATAAATATAACTTATAACGATGATTATCTCTTGATGACCATAACAGCCACATAGCCCAGTGGATAGTGTGCTGGCTTACAAACTGTGTGGTTCGCTGTTCGAATCCCCGTCCGGCAAAGGTAAAATTTAAACAAAATTATAAAATTGAATAATTTCTTCTACAATGTTTCTATTACAGAAAAAGGTGCTAAGAACTAAAAAACTCGTGGAAGTGAGAAAAATGTGAGGGAATATACAATTAGGCAGAAAAAATTTTTTGAGCACAATTTTTTTGGGAGAAAATTCGTCTACGCATATAATATTATATTGTTTAGACCAATATGCTTTCAAACATATTATATATTGGAAGAAATCAAATATATAAATGTTTGGGCAATACCCAAAAATTTATATGCTAGAAGCAAAATGTGTTTGGGAGTATATGTTGCAGAAGCGATTTTTTTGAGGGTGCACAACCCAAGTAATTCGTTTGTGGATGACCTTTCGTAGAAGTTTCTACGCAATCCATGGTGGAGGGTACATACGATTCGGCCTGGCCGAACTTATGATTGAATCCATTTCAATTCAAAAATTAATTGGTTCAGAAAATATTTTTTTTCTATTTCATTCATAATCTCAGTGGTAAGGATTAAATTTAATATAGACGATTGAAACAAATTAATAAAACTTAATATATCTTATATAGAGATTTTTATTTAAGTTTATTAATTTGATTTGATTTATTGGGGAAATAAATTTATTCAAAATTTAACTATTTATGAAATTAAATTTTCAAAGACCGGTATTATGTTCGAATTTCATATTGAAAAAAGTTTGACCTAATATTAAAGATTATGCAGTCTAAATATTAGGTCGTTCATAATATGTGCTTTAAAAATTGTTTCCATTAAATTTAGGACACGAGTCTTTGAAATTTGTGCTCCTCCGTTAAAGTCGTGTGTGTTTGAAGAATACCTTTGATGATACATTGAACGTCATAATAAAGTGTACATACAAATTTGCTTCAAAATATTTTTTTTTATTTCAGTCTTAATATCTACGATTTTATTAAAAATTGTTTGGTTGACCTACTGCAATTTAAAAACCTAATTAAACAAGTAAGTAAAGTCTGAAGTCGGGCGGGGCCGACGATATTATACCCTTCACCACTTTTTAGATCTAAATTTTCGACACCATATCACATCCGTCAAATGTGTTGGGTGCTATATATAAAGGTTTGTCCCAAATACATACATTTAAATTAGAGGTCTGCACAATTCCATTTGTAAATGCAGAGTACACGTGTACTTGCTACATGAGTACATCTATTTGAGAGATTCGCAAAACAATTGGTACACATTTTGATGAACACCAAAAGCCACGAGTAATTTCTTGTTGCTACTCTGATGACTTCACTACCAACAAACACATATTCCTCTTTCTCTCTTATTGAAGTGTACTCAGAGTGATCACGTCGAGTATGTTGCGAGAACAAAACTTCATAGAGTACTACATGTACCACATGCAGTTTCAGAAATACAAAAAAACAGTTAGTCTCCATAATATATGTTTTGGTTTGTTATAAAGAGGGGCAAACGTTAAGGTAAGTGTGTGACATACATAAATATATGAAATATGTGATATACATACATATCTATGATTAATAATAATGGAAAGTTTTGCTTCGCACATACTGAGAAATACTTGTGGTACCACGTGAAGTGAAGAGAATCCATGTTGTACTTTTTCTCAAGTACTTACATTTTTATTGTTCCTGTTTTTCGGAACACATATTGTTTCGGATAAGTACTTGGTGGTATTTGACAAGCAAGTGTTCTCTTCACTTCACTACTTGCGCTCTGAGAGAAAGACAGAGTATGTACTATATTCGACAGCGAATTGCATACATGCAGTGAAAAGTTATTCGATGCAGACCTCTAATTTAAATATCACTCGATCTGGACAGAATTTGATAGACTTATACAAAATCTATAGACTCAAAATTTAAGTCGGCTAATGCACTAGGGTGGAACACAATGTTAGTAAAAAAATATGGGAAACATTTAAATTTGAAGCAATTTTAAGGAAACTTCGCAAAAGTTTATTTAAGATTTATAGCTCGATATATATGTATTAGAAGTTTAGGAAAATTAGAGTCATTTTTACAACTTTTCGAGTAAGCAGTGACGATTTTATAAGGAAAATGTTGGTATTTTGACCATTTTTGAAGAAATCAGAAAAATCTGAACCGATTTCAACCAAATTTGGCACGCATAGCAACAATGGGAGTAGAATTAACTCCCTGTGCAAAATTTCAACTAAATCGGAGTTAAAAATTGGACTCTGTGGTCATATGAGTATAAATCGGGCGAAAGCTATATATGGGAGATATATCTAAATCTGAACCGATTTCAACCAAATTAGGCACGCATAGCTACAATGCTAATTCTACTCCCTGTGCAAAATTGCAACTAAATCGGAGCAAAAAATTGGCCTCTGTGGTCATATGAGTGTAAATCAGGCAAAAGCTATATATGGGAGCTATATCTAAATCTGAACCGATTTCAACCAAATTTGGCACGCATAGCTACAATGCTAATTCTACTCCCTGTGCAAAATTGCAACTAAATCGGAGCAAAAAATTGGCCTCTGTGGTCATATGAGTGTAAATCAGGCAAAAGCTATATATGGGAGCTATATCTAAATCTGAACCGATTTCAACCAAATTTGGCACGCATAGCTACAATGCTAATTCTACTCCCTGTGCAAAATTTCATCCAAATTGGGGTAAAACTCTGGCTTCTGGAACCGTATTAGACCATATCGGGCGATAGATATATATGGGAGCTATATCTAAATCTGAACCGATTTCAATAAAATTTGACTATAGTACTAATTGTTCTTCTTGTGCAAAATTTAAAGCAAATTAGGGTAAAACTCTGGCTTCTGGGGCCATATAAGTCCATATAGGGCGAAATATATATATGGGAGCTATATCTAAATCTGAACCGATTTCTACCAAAATCAATAGGGATCTATTCTGAGCCAAAACACATACTTGTGCCAAATTTGAAGTCGATTGGACTAAAACTGCGACCTAGACTTTGATTACAAAAATGTGTTCACGGACAGACGGACATGGCTATATCGACTCAGGAGCCCATCCTGAGCATTTTTGCCAAAGACACCATGTGTCTATCTCGTCTCCTTCTGGGTGTTGCAAACATATGCACTAACTTATAATAACAGTGTGGTGCAGGGTATAAAAATTCAACACTGCAACACTTTTATATTATTATTTATTAAAGAAGCAGGATCTTTGGCTCGGAATTAATACCAAAATTTTTAAGGAAACATCAAAATCTTTGAGTTGAAGTGATTTTTTTTTTTGAGAGCATAGGTGAGCTACAAAAATATTCAAGTTTACATTTTTTACTGCAATATTTTATAGGAATTTGTTTGAATTTTGTGTCTTTAAAGGAACCCCGTAAATTTATTCCTATTTTGCACTTTTAGTTTTGTTTTTTTACATGTGAACTGGCCTTAATGCGAAAAAATCGAATGAAATTATCTACGAATATTAAAGGCCCCCTTTAAGGTGTATTTATTGAGACATTACTGACAATTGTCATTGTGATAATATGACACTTGTGGCACTCATTCAGCGTTCTCACTGCCAGTATGGCCTTCTTTCTAAATACCTTTATGTTGGATGGATGAATAAGAGATTCTATTTTTTGAATACTAAAAAACATAGGTACTAAAATGTACTATATTAGATATACATATCTACTGGAAACGTGGAATAAATAGGATGTATATGTTGTCCATTATGACTTTCTTATTTATAAATTCATTTCTTATTTGTAATTTATGAAATAAGAAGATATTTATATTTAGAATATTTTGGGATTGTTGTTATGAGTTGAGTAGCCCCTGGTTAAATTATGACCTTTGCAAAATTGACATTTTATTATATTAAAATTTTTAATTTTATTATTAATTTTAATTCATTTCCATCTATTTATAAAATAAGTAAATATTTATTTTTAGAATTTTTTTCGTGATTGTTTACATGATTTGAGGTCACCATATTATCTAATGGTACTATAAAGGTACAGCAATAAAGGAACAATAAAGGTACACAACTGAGAATCTTATTCTGCTTTCTTAGTACTTTTCTTTGTCTTCAAATGGATTTAGAATAATCCGTATTGCATGTGGTTACCTTTATTGTAATTAAATACTCGATTCTTATGAAATTTGTTTGCGTGGGTTTTTGCTACTAAATATCCATAAATTATTTGGTATATATTTTTATTATTTTTTTTCTTGTCTTGGTTTTTTTACATTTTCTGTTGTCTTGGCTTGGCTTTGTTTTGCTCCGCTTGTCATTCGAAACCTTGTATCGTTTTTTAGTTTCTTTGTCATATTCCGTCTTTGGTGGATGTTTGTTAACCAGACACCATAATTAAAAGTGGATTTGAATTGAATGCTGAGTTTTAAATTTGTGTCGATATTTTATTATACAAATTTTCAAGGACCTCCACGAATCGTTCATTCATTCATAACTAACTCTTAGTGTTTGGAAGAAATTAATTTCTAGAATGGGCAGGTCTTTGAAACTTTTAGTTTTTAATGGGCTTAGCCATAAGGTCGCTTAAAACGCCACTTATAAATGTAAATAAAATAAGATGAGAATTATTCTATTATTTGTTTCCAAATGTTTCTTCTAACCTACTCAGGGATACTTTTTTAAGAGCTATAGGAAAATTAAAAAAAAAACACACACACACACCAAAAGATTCAGAAAATACATAAAATCTTTATCTGAATCGATAGTACGGCCTAAATAATTTAAAATTTTAAGATTGTTTAATGCAAATGTTGACCGCGTCTGCGCTTCAAATGATTCATTCGCTTAGTCCAATTTTGGCATACTCTTTTTGGCAATATTTCGGCCGGTATCTCACGACAAAATACTTCAATGTTGTCTTCCAATGAGTTAATTGAAGCGGGCTTATCTGTATGGACATGAGCTTTAACATAGCCCCACAAAAAATAGTCTAAAGGCGTTACACCGCACATTCTAGTCGGCCGATCGTCAAATAAATTGTTCACCGAACTTGCCTCTCATTAACTCCTTTGTTACACGTGTTGTGTGCAAGGCTGTAACAATTTGTAGAATTCTACCAAAAATGGTAGATTTTTTACTGTGTGGTACATAGAACTCTTTATGTTTTGGTAGATCTTGCAAAACATTCCAACATAGAAACATAATTTTGACCAAATTTTCTATAGAAATAAATTTTTGACAAAATTTTATATAGATATGAAATTTTGACAAAATTTTATATAGAAATAAAATTTTGACAAAATTTTCTATAGAAATAAAATGTTGACAAAATTTTCTATAGAAATAAAATTTTAACACAATTTTTTATAGAAATAAAATATTGACAAAATTTTCTATAAAAATAAAATTTTGAGAATATTTTCTATAGAAATAGAATATTGACAAAGTTTTCTATAGAAATAAAATTCTTACAAAACTTTCTATTGCAATAATTTTTTTTACAAAATTTTCTATAGAAAGAAAATTTTTACATAATTTTAAATAGAAATAAAATTTTGCCAAATTTTCTGTAGATAAAAAATTTTGAGAAAATATTGACAACATTTTCTATAGAACTAAAGTTTATACAAAACTTTCTATAGAAATAAAATATTGACAAAATTTTCTATAGAAATAAAATGTTGACAAAATTTTCTATAGAAATAAAATTTTGACAAAATTTCCATTGAAATTAAATTTTGACAAATTTTTCTATTGAGCAAAAATTTTTACAAAACTTTCTATGGAAATAAAATTTTTACATTATTTAACATAGAAATAAAATTTTGAGAAAATTTTATGTAGACATAAAATTTTGACAAAATTTTCTATAGAAATTTTTGTTTTTTTTGTTTCTGATTCCAGCTTAAAACCATGCATTGACTAAACTACAAGTGTAGCTTATTCTGATAATTGGTTGATAGTTTTGCTGCAAGTAGAGGATGTTGATAAGGAATGTGGTAATTCCGAAACGTGCGTCCATCCAACCATCTTGCAGTCTATAGGGCTTTGCCCAAATAAATTTGGCAAACATGTTGGTTAAGCTACACTTGTAGTTGAGTCAATGCATGGTTTTAAGCTGAAATCAAAAACAACTAAGTGATTCAAGAATGAACCAACAATAACAAAACACAAATAAAAAAAAAATTTTGACAAAATTTTCTATAGAAATAAAATTTTGACAAAATTTTGTATACAAATAAAATTTTTACAAAACTTTCTATTGAAATAATATTAAAAAAAAACTTTCTATAGAAAGACAAATTTGACTAAATTTTCCATAGCAATAAAATTTTGACAAAATTTTTAACAAAAGTTTTGTATAGAAATAAAATTTTGACAAAATTGTCTGTAGGTATAAAATTTTGACAAAATTTTTTATAGAAATAAAATGTTCTATTGAAATAAAATTTTTACATAATTTTACATAGAAATAAAATTTTGATAAAATTTTATCTAGATATAAGATTTTGACAAAAATTTTCTATAGAAATAAAATTTTGACAAAATTTTCTATATAAATAAAATTTTGACAAAATTTTCTATAGAAATAAAATTTTGACAAAATTTTCTATAGAAATAAAATTTTGACAAAATTGTCTATAGAAATAAAATTTGACAAAATTTTCTCTACATTTAAATTTTTGACAAAATTTTCTATTGAAATAAAATTTTTACAAAACTTTCAATATAAATAAAATGTTTACATAATTTTACATAGAAATAAAATTTTGACAAAATTTTATGTAGAAATAAAATTTTGACAAAATGTTCTATAGAAATAATAAAATGTTGACCAATGTTTATTTGTGGTAAAATTTTATTTAAATTTTGATAGATTATATTTGGCACGAGTGGCAAGGTTAGGTTAGGTGGCAGCCCGATGTATTAGGCTCACTTAGACTATTCAGTCCATTGTGATACCACATTGGTGAACTTCTCTCTTATCACTGAGTGCTGCCCGATTCCATGTTAAGCTCAATGACAAGGGACCTCCTTTTTATAGCCGAGTCCGAACGGCGTTCCACATTGCAGTGAAACCACTTAGAGAAGCTTTGAAACCCTCAGAAATGTCACCAGCATTACTGAGGTGGGATAATCCACCGCTGAAAAACTTTTTGGTGTTTGGTCGAAGCAGGAATCGAACCCACGACCTTGTGTATGCAAGGCGGGCATGCTAACCATTGCACCACGAGTGGCAACTGTGTGGCATGTGGCAACGTCGCACAGAGGGTTGAAATCCATCAAAAGTGGCGATTAATTCAAAAGATGAACTTTAACTTTAATAACCGTATTTGGTACCGGGTGAAAGAAGATAAAATTCTACATCACTACATGCCAAAATAAAAGTTCTTAGTTGTTTACTTTATTTGCAGTGTGTCTTCAAAGTTCAATAATTATTATTATTTTTGCGCGCATTGGTTAAAAGTGAAAATTTGCATATTTCCAGTGATAATTTTTTTAATTAAGACTTCTAAAAGTGAAAATTTTATAATGGAGCCGTCTACTTCAGGTATTTGAGCATATGATAAATATTTGTTTGTTTAGATAAATGTTTTGGAAATATTGAAAAAAAAAAATATAAGGAAATTGCTCCAAAAATTGGGTATTTTTGATGTTTGTATTGGATTTCAACTGAATTATGGGTGAAACTTGGTAAAACTGCTTATATTTTCTTAAAATATGAAGTTTCAGCTTATAAATTCCAAAACATCTTTTTGCCTTTTTGTTGCATTTTTTTACTTATTAAAGAATTTGTAAAATAACTCCAGTCGCTAAAAATATATATGAAAAAATAAAACAAACAAAAAATCACTTTGACCTTATTAGCTTTTGTCTTTATATTCCGTTTAGTATTTGTTATTGTAGCTACTGAGTGTACAGTTTATTATTGGCAAAGCTAAAAAATAAATCACACGCACTCACGAAAAAAAAATTAATTAATTAATTCCAAATTACTTACAAAGCTTCGTAAGCTAACTGAAGAATCTCAGGAAGCCAGAAATAAGGACTTCAAAAGGTATAGGGAGCACTTTTCCCGTAAATTCAGTCGAGAAAATACAATAGAAGACGTCTTTAATAGATTTCTTCAGTTCAGATCCATTTATTTCGAGCAAGAGGAAGAGTTGCAAAATGAAAATGCAGCAAATGCCTCAGACCGCATTGGAGTTACTTATTCTTACCCAAAATGAAAATGATAATGGTGACGAAGATGAGGAAGATAATGAAGATGAAGATTATGTTAACGAATTGTATGATGATTAAGAAGAACATTATTATTATTAAGTAAATTAATTTTATAATGGTTGTGAAGTAAATGATGATTATGAATACTTTTAAAATTAATGAAATGAAGTAAATAAAAAAACCGTACAATTATATTTTTTAAATTATTTTTTTCCTTTAATGGTTGTTTGTTTTATTTTTATACTATGTTTTTTTATGAATATTGATCAATAAGATATAATAATATTTTCTAATGTAATTTTTTTTAAATATGTGGAATTACGGAATTTGAAGAAAAAAAAATCGGATTTTAATTTAAAATTTTGGGTATATAAATACAGATTAAATATTTTTTAACTATTATTTTTAAAGAACATTTTTTTTTTCTAAAAGCACATTAAGTATGCTCTAATTTTCAATTGCATTTCCTAATTTATCGTTTTTCTTTGAAAAATTACAGCGAAAATTGTGATATAAGACCACTTTTTCCAAAATACAAAAAAGGCCATAAAAGATTAAAACAACAATTTTTTAAATTTTTTTTGTTGTTTCTAGTTATGCCTTTTTATGTATTTATGACTATCCATCAATAAAAAATAACAATATTTTAAAATTACGGCTTTCCTGAATTAATCGCCACTTTAGGTTAGGTTAGGTTAGGTTATGTGGCAGCCCGATGTATCAGGCTCACTTAGACTATTCAGTCCATTGTGATACCACAGTGGTGAACTTCTCTCTTATCACTGAGTGCTGCCCGATTCCATGTTAAGCTCAATGACAAGGGACCTCCTTTTTATAGCCGAGTCCGAACGGCGTTACACATTGCAGTGAAACCACTTAGAGAAGCTTTGTAACCCTCAGAAATGTCACCAGCATTACTGAGGTGGGATAATCCACCGCTGAAAAACTTTTTGGTGTTCGGTCGTAGCAGGAATCGAACCCACGACCTTGTGTATGCAAGGCGGGCATGCTAACCATTGCACCACGGTGGCTCCCTAATCGCCACTTTGCCTACCGCTCAACCCACTGTGCGTCGTGTTAAAACCATATGCCATGGAAGTCAATCTCTTGTATTTTGGCCAAACAAAAGTTTTGTGGATGCATTGGTAGCTTTTGCAATGCTTCTGGAAGATCTTTATTCCAAAATCGATAAAACTGCTTATTTGCGTACCTATTGAGCCAAAATTGTGCTTCGCCGCTGAATGGAGGAAGTGCGCAATGAACTTTCTTAACAAAATTGAGCTTCGTCGCTGAATGGAAGAAGTGCGCAATGAACCAACAATAACAAAACAAAAATAGAAAAAAAAAAAAAAAAAAATTGACAAAATTTTCTATAAAAATAACATTTTGACAAAAATTTTCTATAGAAATAAAATGTTTACAAAACTTTCAATTGAAATTAAATTTTTTAAGAAAACTTTCACGCATTTTGATAATAAAATTAAACAATTTGTAAGCGTTATTGGTTTCATATTGAAATTATTGACAAAACATAAGATGTTTGACAGTGAAACAAAGCCTAAAAGATAATAGCTAAATTTGTACTTCTTTTAATATGACAAATTATTTCAATTTATAAACTTTAGTTAGTAATCGTATCACCCTTTAATGAAATAATTGCTTTCTTTTGTCATCCATTATTGGTACTTCATTTTGTTATACAAAAGAAATGATAGATAATACACGTAACACTAGGCTCAATAAATACTTTCCCTTCCTTAATGTTTACGCAATTTGTATCAGATATGAAGATAAACAATTTAGTATCTCTATCCAACAATTGTAGGCAATGTAATAGTTTATTGTTGTTAATATAATTCCATGAAGTGTTGCCCATTTACCCAACCACCGAACCGAAAAAAAATACAAACTTAACACTTTTTTATTAGCTTCCGTAGAAGCATAATAATGAAATTAAAACCCCCACTAGACAAATATCGCATGTAACTAAAACATAAACAAACTCAATGGCCTGGGTTTATGATCAATTGCACCCATCTCTCAAACGTTTACAGAGTGCTCGCTCTTGAAATGTGATCGATCACATACGAGTTGGGTGGTCGGTTGTCAAATAATAGGTCGATTAGTTGGAGAGACAACAATGTTGTTGACTCATATCCTAGCAATGCTATGCAATTTTACACTGCTTTGAAATCTATATGCACACACACATGGTAAGTATTCCCAAGATTTCTTTTCTCCATCTACTACTATTGCACTTTATAGTGTCAGTGAAATAGTGGAAGGGGGTCATAAGTAATTCAACTAAGCCTATCAATAATCAAAATACCTAAACAAAATCATAATGTATATAGGTGAGCGAGAGTGAAATAGAGAGTGATAGTTTTGTATGCATTACGAGAAATGACTAGTATTGCCATGTTTACCGTAAAACACACCTCAAGACAACAAAAATGAATAAAATGAAAAGAAAACCTGTTCAACACACAAACAATTATTTTTCTGATTCAATCACCAAATTAATTGATCCAATTAATTTTTTAATTGAAATGTCTTCAATCACGAAAATGATAGTATCAATCACAGTTTTAATTGGGCATAGAAAAAATTCTTGACTAAAAAATTAATTGATTTTTTCAGCAAATTTCAATTAATTTTTTAATTGATTCAATTAAAAATTTAATTGATGTTGATTGCAAAACTCAATTAATTTATTAATTAAAAAAGGTAACTATTTTTAATTACTTTCTGAATTGGCTTAGAGTTTTTGTTTGGATTAACAAATGATTGTTTGAAATACATTTTTAATTAAAAATTAAAAAAAAAAATCAACACTTTTTTTAACTGAATTACTCTTCCGAAATTGATTAAAAAGTTAATTGTATCAATTAATTTTTTAATTAAAAATTTGAAAATTTTCAATCATTGACATAATTAACTTAATGCTTCTATCATGATTAAAAAGTTAATTGTATCAATTAATTTATTAATTAAAAAAATTTTCAACTTCAATTAACTTTTTAATTGGAAATATTTTGGTGATATTTTTTTCTGTGAACATATACTGAATTTTACCGTATACATTTTTCTTGATTATTTTTCTTGCTTTTGTGTCGTTAACATTGAATATGTAATCAGCTTACAAAAAAATTGGGGCATTAGAAGGTTAATTTTAAACAAGTACAGAAAGTCTAAAGTCGGGCGGGGACGACTATTTATATCCTGCACCACTTTGTAGTTTCACATTTTCGATAGCATATCAAATCCGTGGGAGCCACCGTGGTGCAATGGTTAGCATGCCCGCCTTGCATACACAAGGTCGTGGGTTCGATTCCTGCTTCGACCGAACACCAAAAAAAGTTTTTCAGCGGTGTATTATCCCACCTCAGTAATGCTTGTAACATTTCTGAGGGTTTCAAAGCTTCCCTAAGTGGTTTCACTGCAATGTGGAACGCCGTTCGGACACGGCTATAAAAAGGAGGCCCCTTGTCATTGAGCTTAACATGGAATCGGGCAGCACTCAGTGATAAGAGAGAAGTTCACCAATGTAGTATCACAATGGACTGAATAGTCTAAGTGAGCCTGATACAGGGCTGCTAACTTATCAAATCCGTCCAATGTGTTGGTGCTATTTTTAAATCTGACCCGATCTGGACAAAATTTGTTAGAGTTCTACAAAATTTGTAGACTTTAGATTTATGTCGGCTAATGCCCTGTGGTGGAACACAATGCTAGTAACAAAAAAGTAAGGAAAGTCTAAAGTCGGGCCGGGCCGACTATATTATACCCTGCACCACTTTGTAGATCTAAATTTTCGATACCATATCACATCCGTCAAATGTGTTGGGTGCTGAATATATAGAGGTTTCTCCCAAATACATACATTTAGATATCACTCGATCTGGACAGAATTTGATGGACTTCTACAAATTCTATAGACTCAAAATTTAAGTCGGCTAATGCACTAGAGTGAAACACAATGATAGTAAACAAATATGGGAAATATTTAAATATGAAGCAATTTCAAGGAAACTTCACAAACTTTTATTTATGATTTATCGCTCGATATATATGTATTAGAAGTAGAGGAAAATTAGAGTAATTTTTACAACATTTCGACTAAGCAGAGGCGATTTTAAAAGGGAAATGTTCGTATTTTGACCATTTTTGTCGAAATCAGAAAAACATATATATGGGAGCTATACCTAAATCTGAACCGATATCAACCAAATTTGGCACGCATAGAAACAATGCTTATTTTACTCCCTGTGCAAAATTTCAACTAAATCGCAGTAAAAAATTGGTCTCTGTGGTCATATGAGTGTAAATCGGGCGAAAGCTATATATGGGAGCTATATTTGAATCTGAACCGATTTCAATCAAATTTTGCACACTTGACTACACTACTAGTTGTACTCCTAGTGCAAAATTTCAATCAAATTGGGCCAAACCTCTGGCTTCTAGGACCATATTAGTCCATATCGGGCGAAAGATATATATAGGAGCTATATCTAAATCTGAACCGATTTCAACCAAATTTGGCACACATGACTACACTGCTAATTGTACTTCAAGTTCAAAATTTCAACCACATTGGGCCAAAACTCTGGCTTCTAGGACCATATTAGTCAATATCGGGCGAAAGATATATATGTGAGCTATATCTAAATCTGAACCGATTTCAATAAAATTTAGCATACTTGATTACACTACTAATTGTACTCCATGTGCAAAATTTCAACCAAATTGGGCCTAAACTCTGGCTTCTGGGGCCATATAAGTCCATATCGGGCAAAATATATATATTGGAGCTATATCTAAATCTGAACCGATTTCAATCAAATTTTGCACACTCGACTATACTACCAATTGTACTCCTCGTGCAAAATTTCAAGCAAATCGGGATAAAACTCTGGCTTCTGGATCCATATAACTGCATATCGGGCGAAAGATATATATGGGAGCTATATCTAAATCTGAACCGATTTCTTCCAAAATCAAAAGGGTTCTATTCTGACCCAAAACAGGAACATGTGCCAAATTTGAAGTCGATTGGACTTAAACTGCGACCTAGACTCTGATCACAAAAATGTGTTCACAGACAGACGGACGGACGGACAGACGGACATCACTATATCGACTCAAGAGTCCACCCCGAGCATTATTGCCAAAGACACCATGTGTCTATCTCGTCTCCTTCTGGGTGTTACAAACAATAATACCCTGTTCCATAGTGTGGCACAGGGTATAAATATGGGAAACATTTAAATCTGGACCAATTTTGAGTCAACTTTGCAAAAGTGTATTTATGATTTATCGACAGATAGAAATGTATTAGAAGTATAGGCAAATTAGAGTCGTTTTTACAAGTTGTCGACTTAGCAGTGGTGATTTTATAAGAAAAATGTGGGTATTTTGGCCATTTTTGCCCAAATCGGAAAAACATATATATGGAAGCTATATCTAAATCTGAACCGATTTCAACGAAATTTGACATGCATAGCTACTATAATAGTTCTACTTCATGTGCAAAATTTCACGTAAATCGGATTACAACATTGACCTTTGTGGTCATATGATGGCAAATCAGGCGGAAGATATATATGAGAGCTACATATAAATCTGAACCGATTTCAACCAAAATTGGCATGCATATCCAGAACTTTAATTCTACTCCTTGTGCAAAGTTTCAAGTAAATCAGAGTACAACTTTGATCTCTGTGGTCATATTAGTGTAAATCGAGCGAGAGATATATATAGGAGCTGTATCTATATATGAACCGATTTAATCCAAATTTAGCAAGCATAGTTAATTTCACTCCCTGTGCAAAATTTAAAGCAAATTAGGGCAAAATTTTGGTTTCTGGGGCAATAGGAGTTCATATGGGGGAAAGATATATATGGAAGCTATGTATAAATCTGAACTGATTTCAACCAAATTTGGCACACATATCTACAATATTAACACTACTTCCTGCGCAAGATCTACAGTAAATTAGGGCAAAACTCTGGCTTCTGGGGCCACATAAGTGTATATCGGGCGAAATATATATATGGGAGCTATATCTAAATCTGACCCGATTTCAACCAAAATCAATAGGGTTCTATTCTGACCCAAGACAGAAACTTGTGCCAAATTTGAAGTCGATTGGACTAAAACTGCGACCAGGACTTTGATCATAAAAATGTATTCAAAGACCGACGGACAGACATGGCTGTATCGACCAGCGTTACCACAATGAATTTTTATTTTGGACCAACGTTTTTCCAAAATTGGACCAAATTTCGTACCAGCGGACCATTTTTCCAAATTAAATTAATATCATTTAAAAGTTTAAATTTTTACAAATTTTTATTTCTATGGAAAATTTTGTCAATATTTTATTTCTATAGAAAACTTGTCTTTTATTTCTATAGAAAGTTATCGCAAAAATTTATTTCTATATAAATTTTTTTACAAAATTGTCTTCCTATACAAAATGTTTTTAACGTATATTTCTGTATAAAATATTGGCAAAATTTTATTTCTATAGAAAATATTGTCAAAATTTAATTCTAATTAATTCTCGTCTACTTCTTGGTGTTGCAAAAATACGCACTAACGTATAATACCATGTTCCACAGTGTGGCGCGAGGTATAAAAATCGTCTTCATTATTTCGCTGGTTGCTTTTTGATTTCGCAATAAATTTTATCATTCACTCGATTCGCCTTTGGAATGAAATTGCAGGACAATATTACCACTTTAAGGTGAGTATTAAGTTCAAGTTTAGCCGCTAAAATCGTCATTTTTTCACGATTACTTCTCTTTAATAATCCATTTTAAGAAATACAAACTTTGTGACAATTTGCTTTGGGATATTCCCCATCAAGTTATAATGAAATCTGCAACAAATATGTATAATTTTATGACTTTTTTACTGCTTTAGTTTTCACTTTAGTGAAAATTAGCGACTAAACTCAAACTTAATACTTACCTTTATTGAAAAAAATATATATTTTAGAATATTTTATATATTGATTAAAATAGTTTTTCCCTTATTTAGTTTTAAGTAAAATAAATAGCATTGTTATTCAAATGATTCGTATTTTATTAAAATGGCAACACTGATATAACGCAGGGAGAGAGTGGTCACAATTAAACGTAAACATACTTTGATTAAAGCCCTCTCTTCACCACCACCGCCACCACTAAACCACTAACATAATTCATGTCATTAATTTGGCTTATTTGAGGAAGAAAGAAACCAACAACTTCATAAATCTTTTCAAACAGTGATTTAAACACCGGCGACGAGCACTTTGTCACGTCTACTCCCCACAAACAGAAGAAAGGCAAACTGCAATTTCATTATGGCTATTCGTGATCAGTAAGTGTTTGTGGTTATTTTCTCTTGAGTTTTCGGTGTTTGTTTACACATTTTGCAGTTAGGTAGCGTTATCATTGGTTTGTATTTGAATGAAATTACACAGTTTAAGGGACAAACATATTCGTATTTGCTTTCCCTTGTTAACGGTACCTACTTATCTAACTGCATTTGTTCAGAATTAAAAACAAGAACAACACAGGCCTAGAAGAGATAACGATGAGAACTTAGCGACTATAATAATGTGTTTGTAGGGTAGGTCAACGTTGATATATTTACACTACGACAATTATGTGTTTTTGAAGCAAATAAGAAAGAATTGATTACATTTAATTAGTTCAGTATTCTATAGAGACTATGAGGATTTTAACCCACTTTCCAATGTACACATCGCCTATTTTAGTAACACCAGAGAAGTAAATTTAAAGACATTTTTGGTCTTGGAATGTTCGGACCCTACTTTGAACAAAAATTGTCATAAGCCAAAAGAGTTCATACATATAAAATGCCAATTCTATTCTAGCGAACTCCCCTTAAAATCTACAATACAATATACAGTGAAACCTCTGAAAGGTGGACACCCACGGTCTCATAAATTTTGTCCACATTTGGGAGATGTCCACACTGAAAAAAAAGCATACCCGGTTCCAAAGATTTTGTCTTTACTTTAAAAAATCTGGTATTGATTCCGAGCCAAAGAAGCGGAGAATACAAGTAAGGATACTTTTAAGACACAATTCTCTTTTAAAATCGAGTTTTGTGTACTTGCTTCTAGGAAGCAAATTTTAATTTTTCCCTTTTTCAGCTTTTTTTCTTCATATGCTATCAAAGTCCTTTAAAAACAACTTAACGACGACTTTATTTTCCAAATTAAGACTCGACTTCTAGTAGAAATTATGCTGTGTTTCAAGTAAAAAACGTCTTTAAAATAAAGTGTTGAAAAACATGTCCTATATTTGAACGATTTTTTGCTTTGTAGTCAAGATGCAAAAAGACAACAAATTTAAAGACAATTTCATTAAATTTAAAGATTTTTTCTAAATTATTAAAGTCAAGTTGACCTTAGCCCAAACATTTTTTCTTTCATGTTATGATATCCATTTTTAAATCAAATCACTTAATTATAAGGACAATACGACTTCATTGAAAAGTTTATCGACCTTTGGTCAAGGAAAAAAACTTTATACTAGAGAAATGCGTCTTCTATGCTAAGCAAAATTTGCATTCGTATTTTAAAGACATGAAATCCTTGACCTCACGACAATATTTTTTTTCAGTGGCAGCTTTGAGAGGTTAACTTTAATGTGTTAACATAGCAAACGTCCCCAGACAACTGTCCACATTTGGAAGGTGTCCGGTTTTCAGAGTGTTCACATTTGAGAGGTTTCACTGTGAATATATTTTCTCCCCTTAAAATCCACAATACAATATACAGTAAAACCTCTGAAAGGTGGACACCCACGGTCGCTTAAATTTTGTCCACATTTGGGAGATGTCCAGCTTTGGGAGGTTAACTTTAATGTGTTAACATAGCAAACGTCCCCAGACAACTGTCCGCATTTGGAAGGTTTGAGAGGTTTCACTGTGAATATATTTTCTAGTGAAATGAACAGTAAAGGCTTCCGCATAAAAACTGCCAAATTCGAAACGATGATAATAAGCAGAGACAGGCATAAATGTAGGACAAACACCAGTGAAGCAAGTGGAACAATTTCGTTACGCTGGAAAATGGTACAGATATCTAAATACGAGAATAGCGGCCACTGCCAAACTATATCGTCTACTGAATAAGGAATTCATAAATAAACGAGAAGTATCAACGAAGACGAATTTGAATTTTAAACAAGTCGCTGCCAGGAAATATGGCTTAAATGGTATATTTTTACTATTACCGTTGTTTTATTTCAGCACGGTTGGAAACATAAACTAATGGAGGGATTGTCCTGGATATAAATAATGGATGACCCATGACTCAGGCGGCATCCTCTGGTCTATGAGGTGAACATGTCGGGTCAGTATTATGTTATAAAATTGCTGTCATGAAGTTTGGCTTATATTAGGGAGCCAACGTGGTGCAATGGTTAGCATGCCCGCCTTGCATACACAAGGTCTTGGGTTCTATTCCTGCTTCGACCGAACACCAAAAAGTTTTTCAGCGGTGGATTATCCCACCTCAGTAATGCTGGTGACATTTCTGAGGGTTTCAAAGCTTCTCTAAGTGGTTTCATTGCAATGTGGAACGCCGTTCGGACTTGGCTATAAAAAGGAGGTCCCTTGTCATTGAGCTTAACATGAAATCGGGCAGCACTCAGTGATAAGAGAGAAGTTTTCCAATGTGGTATCACAATGGACTGAATAGTCTAAGTGAACCTGATACATCGGACTGCCACCTAACCTAACCTTGGCTTATTTTATTGATAATTATTGATTTTTGCAGTTTACCGCATCGCAGCTAATCATCATAAAAACTCAGTGATGAAAATGAAGAGGCCACACTAATAGAAAAAAATACATTCGAAAATCGTGAACGGACGGTAACAAAATGAAACGGAAACGGTCACAAAAAATCAAAATGTAATGATCACGGTTTTGTCTGCGGGATCAGACAATCCAAGTTCAAGTCACGGTCATGGTTACCGCAAATGGTAGAATTCTACCAAAAATTGGAAGCTTTTTTACTGTTTGGTAGCTTGGTAGAATTCTTGATGTTTTGGTGGATTTTGCAAAGCATTTCTCTCCAACTAAGAAGTACTTCAATTTTCTATATAATAAATAGAAATAAAATTTTTCTGTAGAAATTAAATTTTGAGAAAATTTTATACAAAAATAAAATTTTTAGAAAAACTTCTGTAAAAATAAAATTTTGACAAAATTTTCTATAGAAATTAAATTTTTGAATCACTCAAATCGATGATTTGACAGTGGCATAGGAAAAGAGATATATTTGTTTCGAATTTATTTCCGCATAAGCCGGCTATCATACAAAACCTTTTTTCGGAGGGTTCAAGTGTGGTTCTTTGTTGGGTTTAATGAACTGCCTGAATTTATTCTGATAATTGGTTGATAGTTTTGCTGCAAGTAGAGGATGCTGATGAGGAATGTGGTAATTCCGAAACTTGCGTCCATCCAACCATCTTGCAGTCTATAGGGCTTTGCCCAAATAAATTTGACAAACATTCTTTTCCTCTGTTGGTTAAGCTACACTTGTAGTTTAGTCAATGCCTGGTTTTAAGCTGAAATCAATAAACAACAACAATGCTTAAAGAACAAAACCAACAATAACAAAACGAAATAAAATTTTGGCAAATTTTTTTATAAAATATAAAATTTTGAAAAAATTTCAATAGATATAAATCTTCGACAAAATTTTATATAAAAATAAAATTTTTACAAAATTTTCTATAGAAATTAATTTTTTTTAAAAAAATTCTATAGAAAAAAACTTTCAGAAAATTTTCTATAGAAGTAAAATTTTGAAAAAAAAAACATATAAATAAAATTTTGAGAAAATATTCTATAGAAATATTTTTTTAGAACATTTTCTATAGAACTAAAATTTTGATAAACATTTCTCTAGAAATACAATTTGACCAAAAAATAAAGTTTTGGCCAAAATGTTCTATAAAAATAAAATTTTTACCAAATATTTCTAAAGAAATAAAATTTTGACAAAGTTTTCTATAGATATACAATTTTGGCAAAATTTTCTATGGATATGAAATTTTGAAAAAAATATCAAAGGATATAAAACTTTGACAAAATTTTCTATAGAAATAAAATTTTGATTAAAATTTTCAACAGAACTACGCTTTTGACAAAAAGTTTCTATATATTCAATACAAAATATTTCTCTCAAATAAAAAAAATTATACTAACTACAAAAATTTGATCCACAACTTCAAAATAAGATAGTTTTTAATTTGTTCACAGACAGACGGACGGACATGGCTAAATCGACTTAGGGGCCACCCTGAGCAGTATTGCCAAAGATACTATGTGTCTCGACTACTTCTGGGTGTTGCAAATATATCCACTAACTTATAATACCCTGTTCCACAGTTTGCCGCAGGGTATAAAAATAATCCCCAACCCTAGCTTCCGAAAAAGATAGATCTATAATCTGGTGACAAACTTCCCCATTTGTCACTTAACCAAGTGTTAACCCGTTCAAAATTTACATTAAGATTTCCCCATGACTAAACTATGTCACCCTTAGTTGTTTGTAGCAAATTAGCTTTTTTGATGCAAACAATTGATGGCAACGTTGAATGATATTGACCCTTTGCCGCCCCTAGACAATGAACTGAATTGTTTGTTTAGTAATAAAAATATTCCAAATTTAATTAAGTGTGAAACTAAAAGCAAATTTTCATAAACAATGCATGGATGGATGCGAGGGATATTGCAGGTGTTGTAGTTGCTTGTTTCGCTTTGAGGACGATCATATGGACAATGAACAAACAAAATTGAATTAGGTAGACTTTGTATTATGTATTCGAATCTGCATGTAATTGTATATATTTTTAATATTTAATTAACTATTTACAACAAGAATACAATGAAAAACATTGACACTTAATTGCAAATTAGGGTGGTATGTTTATTTTACGAAAGGGGTGAGATTCACCATATGGAACACAAAATAAATTTTCTATAAAAGGTTATCAGAGTTGATATCTTTTTAGTATCATCGAGAATTTGCTATGATGTCCCAAATCGTATAACTAGAAACTTTGTATTCTTAAAAACAAAATTTTGTAGACATAACTATAAATTAGAAACTAGAACTATAATTCGGAACTAGGATTTAGAAACTATAATTCGGTGTATACATTGATGTATTTAACTGAATCGATTCCTGCCATTAAGGAATCTATTCTTAATTTTAACAATGGGGTTTCTGCGCCAAGATTTTTTGCCTTCTAAAGTTCCACATGTGTTGTTATAAGTTTGATCCTGCTCTATTCATCCGATTGCTGTTTCTATGATCCTGTTTTCTGCGCTCTCACTGCCTCAGATGTGTGCAATTTTTAACCCTTGTCTGGTTCGATGTGGTCCCTACAGGCCCATCTGACTCTGTAGCCTTGACTGACTCTCTGTGGCCTTGTCCTGACCTATAGGGTCCCTTCTGGCCAAGGGTGACCTTTCTGGCCCATTCGAAGTGTAAAATTATACTTGATTGAATAACTCAAAGTTATATTTTGTAAAGTCCCGGCTGCTATTAGTCGTGTAAATAAATAAATAAAAAGATTCGACTGATGTCGAGTAATGTATAACAGGTCCTATTAATAAAAAAAATTAAAATAATAAAAAAAAAACAATCGAAAACACAAAGTATTTTTACTATAAAAGATGATCAGAGATGAGATCTTCTTAGCAAAATTCGACAGATATCTTGGTTATGTCTAACATGCCCTTTTAGGTTAGGTTAGGTGTAGTGGCAGCCCGATGTATCAGGCTCACTTAAACTATTCAGTCCATTGTGATACCACAGTGGTGAACTTCTCTCTTATCACTGAGTGCTGCCCGATCCCATGTTAAGCTCAATGACAAGGAACCTCCTTTTTACAGCCGAGTCCGAACGGCGTTGCAGTGAAACCACTCAGAGAAGCAGTGAACCCGCTCAGAGAAGCTTTCAAACACTCAGCAATGTCACCGGAATTACTGAGGTGGGATAATCCACCGCTGAGAGACTTTTTTTGGTGTTCGGTCGAAGCTGGAATCGAACCCACGACCTTGTGTATGCAAGGCGGGCATGATAACCATTGCACCACGGTGGCCCTTTTAATACAACAATTGCAGATGCGATTAATGCTGTATTCCATCTATTGCTTTTATGCATTTTGGGCAGGTAGTTTGAAGAAGAACCAGAATACGATCACATTTCAATTAATATTTCCCAGAACAAGTAACAGGTTGGCCGATAAGTCCCCGGTCTACCAAAGAAAACACATTTTTTTGTCAAAATTAGTTTTTATTATTCAACATAGTTCCCTTCAAGAGCGATATAACGATTATAACGACCTTCCAATTTTTTGATACCATTTTGGTAGTACTCCTTCGGTTTTGCCTCAAAATAGGCCTCAGATTCGGCGATCACCTCTTCATTGCAGCCAAAATTTTTCCCTGCGAGCATCCTTTTGAGGTCTGAGAACAAGAAAAAGTTGCTGGAGGCCAGATATGGAGAATACGGTGGGTGGGGAAGCAAATCGAAGCCCAATTCATGAATTTTGAATTGAATTTCGCTCTCAATGACTTGTGTCACGGTGCGTTGTCTTGGTGGAACAACACATATTTCTTCTTCATATGGGGCCGTTTTGCCGCGATTTTCGTTTCTTGTTAAAGTTGTCTCCCTAAAGACTGCACCTTAGAATAGCTTAATTAATGTGCTATAGTCCCCCTCTCGAGGGAAAATGTCTAGCAACCCTAATTCTCAAATCATAGTTAAATAGAACAGTGCAATGAAGCCGTATTTAAATATCCCTTATCAGAGCCATCTATAGGAGGCTATATGGGATAACCAAAACCATGTCGTGAAACGATAATGTGTAAATACTACATGGACAAAAGAGACTGTTTTCATATGTTTGGGTGTAAAACTTATATGTTTGGAACTCAAATCTTTTAACACAATATTTTTAAGTGCAAGCATATAATTTTCATAAACGAGCATAACATGTTTGGGACATATATGTTAATATGTTAGAACATATTATGTTTCGGACATAAAATGTTGGTAAATATAATATGCTTAGATGCAAACATATATTAATTTAGAAATAGCCTATAGAAAGAGAGACCTAGAGAGTATGCTGCAAGGAAAATAATGGAAATAACCAATTGGCGCCTTAAAAATATATCCACACAAAGAAAATTTCATTAACATTTTTTGCTACCAGTCTATGCCCTAAGGTGAAGCATAATATGTTTGAACAATACAAACAATATTTTGTTTGGACCAATTCCTGAATTACAGAAGCGATTTTTTTTTTGAGGGTGTAGGGCTGTCACCCGGGATTTTTTATTTTGACTCCCGAGATTTTACGGGATCCCGAAAAACTAATTCCAATTTATTAATTTTGTGGCTTTTTAGCATTATTTATTAATATTCATATTCAGTGCAAACGGCCATTAGATTTCATACCCGACAAATTGAGTTAGTAAACTTTTATGGTACACCTTGAATAAGAATTTATTATAAATGAGGTATACAACAAAAATCGAAGTATACGATAATGTCCTCCTTTCGGAATCCCGATAAAAATCACTATCACATATATCATGCACGAGCAGGCATGAGTAAACATTTTCTCTCGTAAATGAGCATGAGTAACATTTCCAAACTTCCTAAAACGCCAATTTTTCAATATTTATTTATGCGAAAGATTAAGACCCTACCCAACAAACACATGGATGAGCATTTTTCGTAGGTAACGCTATATCAATTTGATAGTGAATCTCATCTTCAACATTAGTTCAAATGGCCTTGCATATTGCTTGCCTTCAACAAATTTTCAAATGGGTTTGGGTTGAGAAATTGTTGTTAACGTGTTGAATTCTACTGTTGAGGGTAATGCCTGTTTTTTGTTGAGAACGCGATTTTCTCAACAATTTCTCTAATTGAATTCTAAGCTAATTCTTTGAACAAATGTTTGAAAGCGTATTGAATATAAGCATTTTTCCAATGCTTGTGTTTATTGGGTAGCAGTTAAAGCTTACAATTATATTTATAATAAATGGGACATATATGTTAATATGTTAGAACATATTATGTTTGGGACATAAAATGTTTGTAAATATAATATGCTTGGATGCAAACATATATTAATTTAGAAATAGCCTATAAACATATATGTGTTTAGTAGCTTGGAGCGCTATTTAACAGGGAGCGATATTGAATTAAGTTGGTGGTTGTTGCTTGTTATTACAAAATTAACATTTTATTTTTCCTTGTGCAATTGATCAGCTACTTCTTTGATCCTTACAAACTGTGTGGTCCGCTGTTCGAATCCCCGTCCGGCAAAAGGTAAAATTAAAATAAAAAAAAATCATACAATTGAATAATTTCTTCTACAATGTTTGTATTACAGAAAAAGGTGCTAAGAACTAAAAAATGTCGTGGAAGTGAGAAAGATGTGGGGGAATATACAATTAGGCAGAAACAAAATTTTGAGCATTCAGGTCGAAAACCTATGTTGTTAGCACCTATATTACCTGTTTATTTTCATAATTCATTATGATTGTAAATATATAAATAAATAAATAAAATTTTGAGCACAATATTGTTTGGGAGAATTTTTTTAAGCATATAATATTTTTGGGTGCAAAATGCTTCCAAACATATTATATGTTCACAAAATAACATATTGTTTTTTGGAAGACAACATTATTGAATTTGGATGCAAAAATACAAAATGTTTGGAACTTAGACTACCCAAACATATATTGTTTAGACCAATATGCTTTCAAACATATTATATATTGGAAGAGATCAAACATATAAATGTTTGGGCAATACCCAAAAATGTATATGCTTGAAGCAAAATATGTTTGGGAGTATATGTTACAGAAGCGATTTTTTATGAGAGTGTAGTTACTTACATGCAAATAATATTTGTTTATGACGACCTTGGGATTTTGCATAGCCTTGCGTTTTTTTGACTGTACTAGATGACATGGTAGATGACGACGCCATTTCTTGATAAGTTTCTTTTGTTTATTTTACACACTCTAACACATTACCCCAATTTATTGTTTTCTATTTTTTTTTTCACAACTCAGCTTTAATTTCATCACTTTATTATTTATTTACATATATGTATTTCGATTTTTATTTCAATTTTGATAGCTTGTATTACTTTTGAATGGTTCTTTTTGTAATAAAATTCACAAGTTAAATTCACCCATTTTCATGCTATATGTAAGCAATTAATTCATCAAAATTATACGAATTAACCGTTATGCTGAAATTCACACTTCAATTCATCGAACTTATTGCGTTACTCGGATGGCGTTTGTTATTTTATGGAGTATTTTAGCAAAACAATGACCGAACAGCAACAGGCGCCGTGTCCACTTCGTTTACAAATTCATCTGACAATACGAAACATAATATTTCATCATATGTACCAAAAATTTACACACACGCACACTCACTCTCATACGTTTGTAATGGAGATGAATCTGGCAACCAAAAATTCTCTCAAGTTAAATTACAGGGCAATGAGAGCAACAGTAGAGATGACATTAACTGAGCTCTTAATAGCATGGTGAAATGCAGGAAACTCAACAGGAGTTGAAGAGGAGAATCCAACAAGTTGTCATTTATTTACATGAGTGTGCGTATGTGTTCGCCGTATGTACTTAATTTATAACCTATAAACGGAAATAGGAGCGACCGATAAAAATATTCATATTATCATTTTTGCCTGGATGACTGCTGTCTATCTGCCTGTCAACTATAAATGGAAATCAATTACTACATGTCGTGTCGCTTCAGGAGTTGAAATCATAATAAAAACAACAAATAACGCCCGCGCGCGAATAGGTAACACTACAAAAACACATGCATTACTATGCATTTGTTGCTGCACAGTGGTTAGGAAGCGAACTAGGTTTGACAAACTATGAAAGCAAACAACAATGGAGTGAATTGGCTAAAATTAACTGAATTTAATTTTCAAATTTATATTAATAGATAAGAAGCGTATATACAGCACGAAAGCATTACTTAAAAATAATAAATAATAAATTGGTGTTATATATAATTTAAGTTAAATATAATATAATTTCGTCTATTTAAACATAATTATTTTAAGTATTATACTATAGTTAATTTAATAGTATTTGTTGTTATAATTTACATAATACTAAAAGGAAGTCCCTTATTATTGAAACACAGAATAGGGCAGCATTTCATTCACTTCACAATATACCAAGTGAGCCACTAGCTGTCACTATGTCCAATATTGCCGGTTTTTCCTCAAAAGGGGAAATTTTTTAGTGGAAATGTTATCCCCATTTTTGAGTTGAAGACTTCGGAATTAGGTGCAGAATTTGCATTTTTTCGAAATCAGTTTAGTATAATAAATCTGGTTGAAATTCTTTTTATTTCTAAATTAACAGGTTGGCTGATAAGTCCCCGGTCTGACACATAGATGGCGTCGCTAGTATTAAATGCATATTATTTTTATATAGTACCAACCTTCAAATGATTCGTGTCAAAATTTGACGTCTGTAAGTCAATTAGTTTGTAAGAGCGTCTTTTGTGAAACAACTTTTGTTATTGTGAAAAAATGGAAAAAAAAGGAATTTCGTGTTTTGATAAAATACTGTTTTCTGAAGGGAAAAAATACGGTGGAAGCAAAAACTTGGCTTGATAATGAGTTTCCGGACTCTGCCCCAGGGAAATCAACAATAATTGATTGGTATGCAAAATTCAAGCGTGGTGAAATGAACACGGAGGACGGTGTACGCAGTGGACGCCCGAAAGAGGTGGTTACCGACGAAAACATCAAAAAAATCCACAAAATGATTTTGAATGACCGTAAAATTGATCGAGATAGCAGAGGCCTTAAAGATATCAAAGGAACATGTTGGACATATCATTCATCAATATTTGGATATGCGGAAGATCTGTGCAAAATGGGTGCCGCGCGAGCTCACATTTGACCAAAAACAACAACGTGTTGATGATTCTGAGCGGTGTTTACAGCTGTTAACTCATAATACACCCGAGTTTTTCCGTCGATATGTGACAATGGATGAAACATGGCTCCATCACTACACTCCTGAGTCCAATCGACAGTCGTCTGAGTGGACAGCGACCGGTGAACCGTCTCCGAAGCTTGGAAAGACTCAAAAGTCCGCTGGCAAAGTAATGGCCTCTGTTGTTTGGGATGCGCATGGAATAATTTTTATCGATTATCTTGAGAAGAAAAAAACCAGTGACTACAGTGACTATTATATCGCGTTATTGGAGCATTTGAAGGTCGAAATCCCGGCAAAACGGCCCCATATGAAGAAGAAAATAGTGTTGTGCCACCAAGACAACGCACCGTTCCACAAGTCATTGAGAACGATGGCAAAAATTCATGAATTGGGCTTCGAATTGCTTCCCCACCCCCCGTATTCTCCAGATCTGGCCCCAACGACTTTTTCTTGTTCTCAGACCTCAAAAGGATGCTCCCAGGGGAAAAATTTGGCTGCAATGAAGAGGTGATCGCCGAAACTGAGGCCTATTTTGAGGCAAAGCCGAAGGAGTACTACAAAAATGGTATCAAAATATTGGAAGGTCGCTATAATCGTTGTATTGCTCTTGAAGGGAACTATGTTGAATAATAAAAACGAAATTTGACAAAAAAAATGTGTTTTTCTTTGTTACATCGGGGACTTATCAGCCAACCTGTTATTGAAAACTGAAAACACAGCGAATCGTCAAATTTAAAAAAAGGAAACTTTGCTTCTCTTTATTCCACGTTGTACGATATGGTCCAAATGAAGCATAAGGACTAGAAACGGTTTTTATTTTTGGGTACCAAGCGCTAATTACTAATTATACTCCGCTTGGCTAAGACATTTTTATACAATTGTGAAATCATTTCGTAAGAATACGAACCTAAATATTACCCCGTCAAGATGGTCCGCTTTCATATTGATGTACCACCACGGTTTCCACATTTGGCAGATTTCTACCAAAAATTGTAGAAATTGTTGTAATAAAATTTTTGGAAAAATTTTCTACAGAAATAAAATTTTGACAAAATTTGCTATGCAACTAAAATTTTGGCAAAATTTTCTATAGAAATAATTTTTTTACAAAATTTTCTGTAAACATAAAATTTTGACAAAATTTTTTATAGGAATAAAATTTTGACAAAATTTTCTATAGAAATAAAATTTTGACAAAATTTTCTATAGAAATAAAATTTTGGCAAAATTTTCATGATGGTTCAAATGCCTCAAAATTAACAAAAATTTTGCTTATCAAACTATAATCCGTTATATAAATACGGGTAGAGTTGCCAAAAGCAATGAGCGTATGTTATATGAAGTTTTAGATTACATATTTCCATTCGTTATGGTCATATGAATGATCTCATACAAATATCCTTTTTTTGTGTTGTCATTTTTATAGTTTCAGTAGATACTACCGCTCCTACACACAGAAAAAAAGTGTCTCGTAAATTTAAGAAGATTTTTACAATAATTTATTACAAGAATTTTCCAGAATTTTAGTTCATTTTTCGTATCTTCAACGAAAATTAACTACTCGAAAGGAAATTTTACAAATTCTAAGTAGCAATCGTTTAGTTCATGGCCTACAAAATACGATGGAAATTTCCTTAAAAAATTTCTTAACTGGTAGTTAAAAATTCATGCTATAAAACTACTTGTGCAATGTAAAGTATTTTCTAAATAATAAGTGCAATTTACCATAAGATTTTTTCGTATGAGAAAATATTTTTTTACGAAAAATGAACTTGAAAGTGGATAGCAATTTCTTACTGACAATTCCTATAGTTAATAATTGTTGGTAAAAAATTTCCCAATGAAATATTTTTAGTTCACATGTAATTAAATTTATATACATTTTCGTCAAAAATGGGTAGATATCATTTCATGAAGTTTTTGCTAATTTTAAGTTAAACGTTTCATCGTTCTTATACTGATATTCATTTAAGAGTATTGTTTTTAGAGTAAATTGTGGACAGATGCGATGAACTAATGCATATTACAGAGATCTTTCTCGTCAAAGTGGAATATGTTTAATGTAAAGATGATGTTACTTGAAATTTTTTTGAGAGTGAGAGCATGCAATGCAATAATGAGAAATGGCAGCGAGTGATGGGGATGTTGTGTATATCTGAGCGTGGGGTTGTTTTTGTTCTTTCAGTGGTTTGTGTGTGTTTATTATTCGCGAATGGTTTATTTGTCTGGATGAGGTGTTGTTTTCAATGAAGGCACATGTGTTTTTGTTGTTGTAGGAATGTTTTTGTTTTGCTTGGTTTTGTTTGGCATGCTTCAGTTGTATAGTTGGCGTTGGCTGTTGCATCTTTTTAGCAAGTATATACTTGCTAAAAAGATGCAACAGCCAACGTAACAAAGGAATATAAAGGTATGGAATATTTTGGTTTTTTTAGACATATATTGGTGTTTGTTTATTAAAACTTTGAAATGAATGTTATTAATATTTTAGCGATGAGATGTACGATGGCGAAGTGATGATCGGTAGCTTAGAAAAAAGTTATTAAGAATGTTCAATATTTAGGAAAAAATGCTGAAAAGGAAGGTATATTGACATTGTTTTATCTAATTTAATTTTTATTATTCAATGTAAAAAATAAATATTAAATTTCAGAGTAACACCAGATGAATTTGGAAAATTGTTTGTTACACCTCAGCGTATAGTTTAATGATAAATAGGTAAGACTTCTTTTTCAATGTGGTTTTCTTTTAAAAAATAATATTCTTTAAGTATATTATTATTTGCTAATTATTATTATTTTTTTTAGCAAGTTTCATGTTTTTCTTTGTTGTAAAAAAATATCTAAGTTAAGAGCAACCCCAGATGGATTCGGGCAAATTTAATAAATTATAGTTCTCCTCAGCGTATAATTTAATAGAGAAGTGGTAAGTTTTCTTTTAAAAATTGGCTTTCTTCTCACTAGAATATTTACGTTTTACTGACATTTTTATTGTTAAAATAGTAAGTACAGTATTACTTTTATCAAATATTTTTGGAAAATTTTTGTTACACCTCAGCATATAGTTTAATCATAAATTGGTAAGTATTCTTTTTAAAATAGGGTTTTCTTTTAAAAAGGATATTTTTTATTTATATCATTATTTGCTAATTATTATTTTTATTATTTTTTTTTTGAAACTAGTTTAATGTTTTTCTTTGTTGTAAAAAAATATTTAATTTCAGAGCAACCCCAAGATGGATTCGGGCCTATTTTTATATTTCTCGTCAGCGTATAATTTAATAGAGAAGTGGTAAGTTTTCTTTTAAAAATTGGCTTTCTTTTCACTAGAACATTTACGTTTTTATGACCTTTTTATTATCAAAATTACAGGTTTTTAATACCTTATTTTAGTATTACTTTAATCAAATATTTTTGGAAACCAATTTAATATTTTTAATATAAAAAACAAATATTTAATTTCAGAATAACAATTTGGAAACAGTTTTATGAATTGGTAAGCTTTCTTTAACATTCTTTTAACCAGAATATTTACTGTTTTTATGCATATTATTTCTTTAATTAGATTTTTTGAAAACCAATTTAATGTTTTTATTTAATGTAAAAAATAAATATTTAATTTCAGAGTAACCCCAAATGAATTTCGATAACTTTTTAACCTCAGCGTACAATGTAATAGAGAATTGGTAAGTTTTATAATAAAACTTTGGCTTTCTTTTGACAAGAATATTTATTGTATTATGTCCTTCACATCGATAACAACACAATTTTATGAGTTAATATATTACTTAATTCATTATTTCTCTAATTATTTCAGGTACAAACTTTATGAGGTACGTTTATCTAAGAAAAGTTGCATTCCTTACACCATTTAATAAAAATGCCCCCAAATATGGTAAGTTACAAGCTAATTTAAAGAGATTAAAAATTATATTTTATTACATGTTAATTTTTAACAATTTTCATTATTCCTTCCATTTTTTCAGCAAGATATGTGAATATACTAACGATGAATAAAAAACTAAGGAAAAGTCAAAATGTCCAAATAGCGAGTTAAAATAAACTACTTTCTTGTTCCACGTGGCCATAATTTTTATTCACAAAAACATTGTAAATATTAAGAACTCTCATCATAAGTTTTTATAATAAAGTACTTTTGCTTAAAGAAAGTTGAATTTTAATGTATGAAAATTTTCATAATAGTAAAACGGGTTGTTGTTCCTTTAATTATTTAATTTCTCTGTACTGTGGAATGATTGATTTAAAAATAGTTTAGTTGTCGACATTTTAAAGAGACTGTTAACCAATTTTTATAATCGGGTTTCCTACAAAATAAGCAAGTAAACCAAAATAGTATCGACTTTTTAACTTGGTAGGGGTATATAAATCTTATGGTGTTGTAAAAATGAACTAAAATACAATGTTATAGATGAACTAAAATTTAAGAGAATTATAAACTAGACAAGTTGAAAAAAATCTTAAGGGCTAAATCATGGTCAATATTACTACAGTTTAGTTCATTTTATTAAGAACTCTCATCATAAGTTTTTATAATAAAGTACTTTTGCTTAAAGAAAGTTGAATTTTAATGTATGAAAATTTTCATAATAGTAAAACGGGTTGTTGTTCCTTTAATTATTTAATTTCTCTGTACTGTGGAATGATTGATTTAAAAATAGTTTAGTTGTCGACATTTTAAAGAGACTGTTAACCAATTTTTATTATCGGGTTTCCTACAAAATAAGCAAGTAAACCAAAATAGTATCGACTTTTTAACTTGGTAGGGGTATATAAATCTTATGGTGTTGTAAAAATGAACTAAAATACAATGTTATAGATGAACTAAAATTTAAGAGAATTATAAACTAGACAATTTGAAAAAAATCTTAAGGGCTAAATCATGGTCAATATTACTACAGTTTAGTTCATTTTGCAATGGAAAAGGGTTCACTGTTTTTTCAGTGCACGCAGTAAAAACAAACAAAAATCGAATACGAATTGCTCCCACTAACTTATAAAATTTTATATCTGGCATATGCCAACCAAGCATTAGAAAAATGCTGAAAAAAAAACATGTTTCTGACCACTTCCAAAATCTTCTAAATTTAGCCGTAACTTATTTCTTAACTTTCGTACTAGGATATAATTCTATTGAATAAATAGACGAATTTGTTTCAAAAACGACCCTAATCCCCATAGTATGCTTTTGAAAATATCACTGTATTACATTTGCATTTTGTATTTTAAATTTCTTTCTACCTAATTAAATTCCATTTACTCTGTTCTAAAACACTGTGCTATTCTCTCTCTCGCTCTCATTTAGTGGGTGTGGGGAAAATGTAGCCTTCATCAATACCATACATTTAAATGAGTTATAGCGATTGGTTTTGTTAGTGTATATGGGCGTGTGTGTGTGTCCAACTGTTTGTTTACTGTTATTTTCTCCCTTTTCAATTCTCAATTACAACAGGTAGGTTCTATCCAGTCAATGGCCGTAATTTTTAGATTTTTTGTTTTTTGGGAAAACAAAACACAAACGAAGGATTAATGAAGGTAATACAAAAACTTGGATCAATAGTCGCTATTGGAGTACATTACCATTGCAGTAGAGATAGTGACAGAGGGCAAAACGAATGAGTTCATTTGAGTTGAGAGTTGAAGGCCCTAAAGTGAGGTAGATAATTTATTGAATGGTTTAATGATCCCTTTGTTTATTTTTATATGGGCTAATTTTGTAATGTATAAGGGAGAAAAAAAGTATATGATTGTAAAGTAGAGGGATCTATAATCAAAACTGTATGGAAAAATATTTTTATTTTCAATCACGAAATTAATTGATCCAATTAATTCACAATTGAAATATCTTCACTTCATTCACCAAAGATAATTAAAAAATATGCATCAATCCAATTTAAAACATTAACCCCCATTTGAATGAACCATACTATGGACATTTCTGTCACCTTGCCTATATATTTCATCTGTCAGTTAGGAACTTAACTGCTGAAATTTTTTCTGTTAAATTTATCAGGAGATAAGATATTTGCAATTTGTTAACAGACAATTAAAACCTAACGGAGCTACATGAAAATGGCCGTAAATGATAAAATTAAAATTATTTGATTCAAACAAATTTGAATTGAATATTTTTTAAAACTTCTATTAAAATTTTAATTTAAATTTAGATATTTTCAACGAGTTTTTTCAACTTAATGGTGGAACCCAAACCTGTCCCCAAACAACAAAGGTCAGGCCATTTACAAAAATTTGCTAAAAAACACGATAGCAAATTGGTCTTGCAATCAATTTAGAATTCTACCAAAACTGGTAGTTTTTTCCTATTTGGTAGATTGGAAGAATACTTGATGGTTTGGTAGATTTTGCAAAATATACCTCTCCAACTAGAAGGTGCTTTAATTTCCTTTAGAAATACAGTTTCGATCAACTTTTCTATAAAAATAAAATTTTGATCAACATTTCTATAGATATAAAATTTTGACAAAATTATCTATAGAAAAAAATTTGAGAAAATTGTCTATAGAAATAAAATTTTGAGAAACTTTTCTATAGAAATAAAATTTTAACAAAATATTCTATAGAAATAAAATTTTGACAACATTTTTCTATAGAAAAAAAAAATTTGACCAAATTTTGTATAGAAATAAAATTTTGATAAAATTTTCTATAGAAATAAAATTTTGACAAAATTTTCTATAGAAAAATAAAGTTTTGACGAAATTTTCAATAGAAATAAAATTTTGAAAAAAATTTGTATAGAAATAAAATTTTGACAAAATTTTCTGTAGAACAAAATGACAAAATTTTCTATAGACATGAAATCTTGACAAAATTTTCTATAGAAATAAATTTTTGACAACGTTTTTCTATAGAAAAAATTTGACAAAATTTTCTACAGAAATAAAATTTGGAGAAAAAGTAAAGAAATCAAATGTTGACACAATTTTCTATAGAAATAAAATTTTAACAAAATTTTCTATAGAAATAAAATTTTGACACAATTTTCTATAGAAATAAAATTTTGACAAAATTTTCTATAGAAATAAAATTTTGACAAAATTTTCTATAGAAATAAAATTGTGATGAAATTTTGTATAGAAATAAAATTTTGACACAATTTTGTATAGAAATAAAATTTTGACAAAATTTTGTATAGAAATAAAATTTTGCAAAAATTTTGTATAGAAATAAAATTTTGAGAAAATTTTCTATAGAAATAAAATTTTGCAAAAATTTTCTATAGAAATAAAATTTTGCAAAAATTTTCTGTAGAAATCAAATTTTGCAAAAAATTTCTATAGAAATAACATTTTGAGAAAATTGTCTATAGAAATAAAATTTTGACAAAAAATTTTATCGTTATTATTGTTTTTTGATCTCAGCTTAAAGCCATGCATTGACTAAACTACAAGTGTAGCTTAACCAACAGAGGAAAAGTAAATCCTTTTTCGGGAGGTTCAAGTGTAGTTCACTTTTGGTTGAGTGAATTACTCGAATTTATTCTGATAATTGGTTGACAGTTTTGCTGCAAGTAGAGGATGCTGATGAGGAATGTGGTAATTCCGAAACAGCTGTACATCCAACCATCTTGCAGTCTATAGGGCTTTGCCCAAATAAATTTGACAAGCATACTTTTCCTCTGTTGGTTAAGGTACACTTGTAGTTTAGTCAATGCATGGCTTTAAGCTGAGATCAAAAAACAACAATAACGATTGAAGAGAAGCCAACAATAACAAACAAAACGAATGGAAAAAATTGTTATAGAAATAAAATTTTAACAAAATTTTCTATAGAAATAAAATTTTGACAAAATTTTCTATAGAAATACAATTTTGACAAAATTTTCTATAAAAATAAAATTTTGACAAAATGTTCTATAGAAATAAAATTTTGACAAAATGTTCTATAGAAATAAAATTTTGACAAAATTTTCTACAGAAGTAAAAATTTTACAAAATTTTCTATAAAAAATAAAATTTTGACAAAATGTTCTATAGAAATAAAATGTTGACAAAATGTTCTATAGAAATACAATTTTGACAAAATTTTCTATAGAAATAAAATTTTGACAAAATTTCCTGTAGAAATAAAAGTTTGACAAAATATTCTATAGAAATACAATTTTTGACAAAATTTTCTATAGAAATAAAATTTTGATAAAATTTTCTATAGAAATAAAATTTTGACAAAATTTTCTATAGAAATAAAATTTTGACAAAGTTTTCTATAGAAATAAAATTTTAACAAAATTTTCTATAGAAATAAAATTTTGACAAAATTTTCTATAGAAATACAATTTTGACAAAATTTTCTAGAGAAATAAAATTTTGACAAAATTTTCTATAGAAATAAAATTTTGACAAAAATTTTTATAGAAATAAAATTTTGACAAAATTTTCTATAGAAGTAAAATTTTTGACAAAATTTTTTAAAATTTTGTTAGATTATTTTTGGGGCAAGTGGCACCCGTGCTTGCAATGTCCTTGTATTAGGCTGCGAGACGAAGAACTTATCGGACTACTTTCGTTCAATATCAATTCATTTTTTCATCTTTATTTAGTTTCTAATCTCTTCAAAAGACACATCGATCATTATATCAGAATAATATCTACGAAAATATAAAAAAAAAACACACATTAGGTACCAATCCTTAGACCCCCTTTATGAGTCGAATATACCCAAATTATCAAATCTTTTTAAAGAATATTTCAAAGTTTCAACAGTGCGTGGGTTGGAGGTCAACATAATTTTCACTTTTCTACGGGCAAATTCTTTATCGGCTAGTGTCTCTAGATTTGTATCGGCAGAATCCTCTTTTGTCATAGCGACCATGGGCAGGAAAGAATAGGCAGAAAAGAATCCATATAATTCACGTGATGTTATCTCCTCCTTAATAGACTGTAGTGATGGTATCTGGGAATACTCCATTGATTTCAAAGATTCACAGAAGGTGTGGTAATACCTATCGATGAGAAATTCTCGTCGATTGATGAGAACATCCAATTGAACACTGCTATTGAGGAAAAAATTAATATCACAGCCAGGACTACCGAAGAAGCTATTTTGAAAATCCACCTGAAAGCAAATTAAGAGAAAATTAATCAATGTTTTAATTTGAACTTCATAAAATCTTACAAATATGGCATCTAAGGGCTTTTGATTATCTCCTTCGTCATATTTGAACATGAAATTATTTACCCACAAATCCCCATGATTGAGGACAGTAATTTCACCCTCTTTTGGTTTCCCTGTTTTTACTAAATTCTCTGTTAAGTTATCACAATGTTTGTAAAGTTTCTTGGCGATTTCTTGGTAACCTTTCCATGTCTCCACTAATTCAGCCAATGTTCTCAGTTGAAGACTCATAAAATTGACAAAGCGATCATTGGTTCTAATGTAGGTTTCGTCCAACATTCCCGATTGGAAATGTTCCTTGAGCGATGGATCCTGGCGAATGAAATAATTTTTTTAATTGTAGATTTTTCTACATATAAGCAACTGTTTCTACCTTTTCCAATAGAACCATAGATGCAGCATGGAATTTAGCCAATTTTTGTAATATAACCACACAGTGTTCTTCATTGAGGCCCTTTTGCCGGCTAGCCAATTTAAAACCATATTGAGTTAAATCATCGAATACGATAGTTTGCATAGGCTCTCGGGTTGTATAGAAACATCTGGAATTATATCAATAAAGATAAACTTTAAGTAAATATTGATAACACGTCGGAATATCATTCCGTAGATAAAATAATTGCCAACGCCAAGCGGCGACTTAAAAAAATGAGAATCGTTGGCAACACTATGGCATTTATATCCAACGAATCCCACGCCGGCGGGTTCTTTGTATCGGATTGGCCCGATGGGTCCTACTCAACGGTTACCGGCTGCCACATTAGTGTACGCGCTGTTTCGCTCGTCTTTCTGTGTTGAAGGAGGGAAGCCACCACTGTTAGAGGAAAACCCTGGATCATGGTACTGTTCGCTCTACCGAAACAATTTAACTACCATTCTGTGAAGTGTAACCGGTTCCTGCAACGGGTGCACTTTCGGAACTGCTATAGCTTAACAGATCTACGAGAGTATGGTTATATTAACTACGTGGCAGGATGCTGTTCCAACGACAACAGCAGTGGGTTATCAGACTCCTTGATCCCCACGGCATCTCCCGCACAACAATATTCTCCGCCGCAGCATCTGACGCCCAATATTGTTGTATCTGTTCCGGAAAGTGCAACGTTTTTGCAATTTAATTGCAACGGGCTCCGACGTGGGATTAGTGAGGTTTAAGACTTTATGTAGCGGCAGAGAATCAGGGTCGCAGCGATTCAAGAGAAGAAGCTGAATACCAGCTGTATGGATACAAGTGTATGGATAGAAAGTGCTACGTACGGATCGCACAAGAAGTGAAGGCGGTGTCCTGGCGTTCATATTGCACCGTTCCGTGCATTATAGACCTATCTCGCCAGTGTCAGACACGCCTACATGGAATGTATGGGTATATCAGTCAGGTCTGTCGAGATATAGATTTACAATACCAGGTTATAGTCCACACATTGAGTGACTGTTGTGTGGCTATAACCGTTTGGTGATAGGAGCCTTCAATGTCACCATCAACTTTGGCATTCTCTGCTAGGTAAAGACCAGGGTAGAGCAGATAAATGACTCCACATTTGCCACATTTCGCCAGAAATTTTCTGAGCTTCGCCCGGCCTGATAAATGACGTGTCCTGGCAACCCGTCATTTCAAGGGATCAGACCAACTCCCCATGGTAAGAATTATGGGGAGATGGTCTGACCAACCCCCGATTTCATAACCTCTGAAAGCTGCACATTTACCAACCAAAAGTAGGCTAACTGGAGCGGCTTCCGAGAAGGCACAGATAGCCGCTGCCCCTCTATTCATGTTGCCCGGAAGATGTTCCGGGGAATCATCAACGCAACGCCCATATGAACTTCCGATAAGAAGCGGCGGAAATCACAGACGAGCGTCGTGCTAACTCTGCTGAATCCGGGAAATGAGTCTAGAGATTGGTAAGATAGTCGACGAGCAAAAGCGTAACGAATGGTTAAATCACCTGAAGCATTGTAACTTACTTAAGCACCGGCAAGGTAAGCTATGGTCAACAGTAAGTGCCCTCTCGAATCCTGCTACAATGAATGATGGGATCTCAGTAATCTTTCGCGACGTGGCGGTGATTGGTCCCAATAAATGCGCTAGATTTTTCAACCTACAATGTATCCAGCACCCCGTGAGTGATACAGCGAAAAGGGAAACCATTCATCGCATTCGTGGTCTCCGAACCAGCGATACATCACAATTTACAACAGCCGAAGTTACCAATGGCATCAAAAGAGCGAAACCATTAAAGACGCTATGCCCCGACGAGATTTCTATGCCAATGCTGAAGTATCTGGGAATACTGTGAGTTGAGTACTTGACCAGTCTCCTCAATTTGTTTTTGGGATCACTCATTATACCCGATGTCTGGAAAATGGGTAAGGTGATCCACTACTGAAGCCAGACAAAGATTCGAACAAAAGTGAATCATACAGAACGATTTCCGTTCTCTCGCCAGTAGCCCAGAAACTTGAGGCATATCCACTCCCCAGCCTTGGGTAGAATTTTCCAGCTGCCAACTATCAACATAGATTCCTTAAAGTACATAACACGGTGACAGATTTGTATACCATTTCAGTATATATAAATAGGGGACTTAACCAGACCATGTCAGTGGACGGGCCTCGTGCGTTTGACCTATGGAAGGCATTCGATACGGTCAACCATGCCAGACTCGAGGTTTCGAAAATACGTCCATACCGACAAGAACAAAATATTCTTAATTATCTGTGTCGACGCCAGTCGTATGTGGAATTTAGCGATAGAAAGTCGAGACCCCGCAGAGTAAAACAGGGAGTTCCTTTACGTGGTATGATACCTGCGGCACTGACCAACATCTACTTGTCTTCCATTCCGCCCCCTCCTGACAAGATTATATGCGGATGAATGTACAATTATGTCATTGACAAGGGACCTCCTTTTTATAGACGAGTTCGAACGTCGTTTCATATTGCGATGAAAACATTTGGGGAAGTTGTAAAACTCTCAGAAATGTCACCAACATTACCCATTGCTGAAAAAGTTTTTGATGTTCGGTAGAAACTGGGATTGAATCCAGGGCCCTTTGTATGTAAGTTGGACATGTTAACCAATTGCACCACGATGGCAACACCAGAAATGATCCGAAAAGTGAAGGCCATATTTGATCGAAATCACCATCAAAATGGAATTCGAACTAAATGAAAAACTGACAAGAAATAGAAGGAAGAAGGAAAGGAACTGACCAAAGTTGCCTTTCTTAAGATGGAAAATAGAAGAGCCGGCGGGGAAGGAATGATACCAGAAAAGTAACTGAGGCTAAGGCAACGGAAGAGAAGGTATTCCAATCACATGAAAAACCCAGGGCCCTTCGTATGTAAGTTGGACATGTTAACCAATTGCACCACGATGGCAACACCAGAAATGATCCGAAAAGTGAAGGCCAAATTTGATCGAAATCACCATCAAAATGGACTGAATAGTCTAAGTGAGCCTGAAACAAATCGGGCTGCCACTTAAACTATCCAACGATTGCCAAACAGAACTTAAACGCCACCGATGGTAATAGCATTCGCAGCTGTAGCGGCCGATGATCCGACACCACACGTATTCATTGACCGTGGGTTCAGAGTAAATGCCGCATATTATAGGGAAAATATCCTAAAATCCCTGAACAAACAAACATCTGGGCCGCAGACCATGGATTCCAACAGGACTCAGCAACATCGCACTCAGCACGAGTCTACCCAAGAATGGATTTTAAAGGAGGTCTCTTAATTCAATCCTACCGCACAATGGCCACCAAAATCTCTGGATCTCAATTCGTTTGACGTTTGCGCTTGGGACATTTTATAGAGTAAGGTTGACTCAAAGTGTCTTTCATCTCAATATGGGGCTTCGCCAGGAATGCTAAAATACAACAGAGCCTCCTTTTTGCTGCGTGGCTTTGTCGGTCATAATTCGTGTCAAGAGTAACCAATTCGAGTATATCTAAATTGATTCTAAAATTTATATCACAGCTCCCCCCGCCACCTGTATAACTCTACTTACTTAGCTCCAAATTTAGTCCCATCTCCGATTAACATCTCAAGTTGATCCAAAACTTCAAAATAGAAAATTTTCTCACGCAAATATACAGCAAGGTCTTCGAGAAATTTCGTAGCTGGTGTAATGGCTATACTTTTAACAATCAAAGCCAACTCCTCATCCAATTGATGTTTACTGCAACGATATAAGGCCTTGGCACGATAAATTTTACTGCAATAATTTTCTCCATCACCACTGGATTCGGCAAATTCGATTTTCTTAATGTCAATACATTGGTCCCGTAGACCAACTTCTAAGGCTGCCTTGAAAAAGTCCTCATTTAAATATGAAGGATGTTCAGTGTTATTAACCAGGACCATTATGATGATGAAACAATTCGAAAAGGATTAATTGTCAAAGTATTCGAATGTCCTTTTAAATTGTATTTTAAGTCTTAAGTTTTATTTAACAGAGAGAGTTATACTTTTTATTTTGAATCCTTAATTTTTTTAACAAATATCTTTTCATTTAATTCAAAATTAATTTTTGTACTTTTTTCAGTTTTGTTAAAATTTTATATTTTTCCCTTTAAGTTTCCGTTTGTTTTAAGTCTGCACCAGTAACAATTTCAATAGAAACATTTTTTGATATTCACTTCGTTTTTATATTGACCATTAGTACCTCCAATCCTGATATCTTCTAGAAACTATGAAGTACATAAGATAGTGAAACCTCAATACAATAAAATCGTTATACTTCCCACTGACCATAATATTTTTTGTAATTTGTTTTCTTTTTTTCATTTTTGTTTGCCTTCCAGTTGCTTGATTAGAATTTCCGTAGATAATTCCGAGGATGATATTGAAGGAGAGGCATATTTTCCGCATACCACTTGACCGCTAGAAATTGCAACACTGATATCTCAGGTAAACCTCTAGGTCTATCAAATACTTGTAGGCCTTATTGAAATTTATGAGGTTGGCGTCTATATTTACTTTCGATTTAAACATTTTTTTATTACAAAACAAATCCTTACTTTTGTTGGCATTTTGTTTTTATATAGACAAGTCTCCGTCTGGTCTCTGATAACAATTCCATTCAGTATTGCCAACCGAAGGGAATAGGAGTATTTCCGTGGCTACGAATAAAGGACAAGGCGGGGAGAAATGCTAGGTCTTTAACAGAAAAGAGGAAATAGATGGAATACTTCTTGTATTGGTCCTGGACCCGGCTCCCTTGTATAGCCTAATGGAAAGCCAATCCAGCATGACTTTCCTCATGGCAAGTGCTGAATTTTTAATATTGGGAATATGCGGTAAAATTCCCGAAAAGTCAACCAAGAAAAGCATCGAAGCGAAATCGGAAGGTAAGGAATAGGAGTGAAAGGAAAAACATAAAGAAAGAGAAATCAACGAATCTTAGGAAGCTATCCTAGGGAAGAAACTGTGATCCAAATTATCGAGTTCAACATCAATAGCAGGATAGCGGCTTTGGTGAAAGAGAACTGTGAAGAAATCAATAGCAAGCTATCCTAAAAGATCCAGCGTTGGCCATATGCCTTTCTTCAACCTCACAACAATTAATGGCAGGGCTTTCTTCTAGAGCAAATCTGCCTTCCTTAAGATGGCAAATAGAAGGGTCAGTGAGGTAGGTTATGTAAGGTTAGGTTATGTGACAGCCCGATGTATCAGGCTCACTTAGACTATTCAATCCATTGTGATACCACAGTGGTGAACTTCTCTCTTATCACTGAGTGCTGCCCGATTCCATGTTAAGCTCAATGACAAGGGACCTCCTTTTTATAGCCGAGTCCGAACGGCGTTCCACATTGCAGTGAAACCACTTAGAGAACCTTTGAAACCCTCAGAAATGTCACCAGCATTACTGAGGTGGGATAATCCACCGCTGAAAAACTTTTTGGTGTTCGGTCGTTACAGGAATCGAACCCACGACCTTGTGTATGCAAGGCGGGCATGCTAACCATTGCACCACGGTGGCTCCCGTCAGTGAGGTAGGAATCAAACAGGAAAGGAACTGAGACTAAGGCTAAGGAGGGATGGAATTCGAACCAAATGAAAAACTGACAAGAAATAGAAGGAAGAAGGAAAGGAACTAACCAAAGTTGCCTTTCTTAAGATAGAAAATAGAAGGGCCGGTGGGGAAGGAATGAGACCAGAAAAGGAGCTGAGGCTAAGGCAACGGAAGAGAAGGAATTCGAATCACATGAAAAACTGATAGAAAACAGAAATGTTAGTGAAAAACTGATGACAAATAGAAAGGTCAACGAGCAGCCCCAAAGGAATCGGCTTTGGACAAAAAGAATGGCGAGGGAATCTCTTCATGACTAGAGCAATTCTTCTTAAGATGGGAACTAGAAGGACCAGCAAGTAGGAATCAACCAGACAAAGGGTAAGTAAGGGATGGAATTCGAACCAAATGAGAAACTGATAAGAAATAGAAGGAGGAAGGAACCAAAGCAGCTTTTCTTAATATGGGAAATAGAAATGTCAACGTGGAAGGAATGAGACCAGGAAAGAAGCTGAGGCTAAGGCTATGCAAGGAATTCGAATCACATGAAAAACTGATGGGAAATATAAGGGCCAGCGAGAAACCCCAACCGGAATCGTCTTTGGAAAAGGAGAATGGCGAGGGAATCTCTTCGTGAACAAAGCAATTCTGCTTAAAATGGGAAATAGAAAAATAAGAGGGTCTGCGAGGAAGAAATCAACCAGGAAAGGAAACGAGTCTAAGGGGTGGAATTCGAACCAAAGAAAAACTGATAAGAAATAGAAGGAGGAAGGAAAGGAGCTGCCAAAGAAATAGAAGGAGGAAGGAAAAGAGCTGCCCAAAAGCAGTCTTTCTTAAGATGGGAAACAGAAGGGCCAGCGAAAAAGGAACGAGACCAGGAAAGGATCTGAATTTACGGAAGGGAAGGAATTCGAACCAAATGAGAAACTCATGAGAAATAGAAGGAGGAAGGAACCAAAGCTGCTTTTCTTAATGTGGGAAATAGAAACGTGGAAGGAATGAGAACAGGAAAGAAACTGAGGGTAAGGCTATGGAAGGAATTCGGATCACTTGAAAAACTGATGGGAAATAGAAGGGCCAGCGAGAAGCCCCAACCGGATTCGGCTTTGGACAAATAGAATGGCGAGGAAATCTCTGTGTGACCAAAGCAAAGAGCACAGCTGTCTTCCTTAAAATGGGGACTAGAAGGGACATCAAAAAAGGAACGATACCAGGAAAGGTGATTAAGATACGGAAGGGAAGGAATTTTAATTAACTGGAGAACTGATGGGAAATGGGAGGGTCAGAGAGAAGCCCCCAAGGAGTCGGCTTTGGTCAAAGAGTAAATATCTTCGTGACCAAAGAAAACCTTCTTAAGATGGAAAATAGAAAGTTCAGCGAGGAAGGAATCGACCAGGAAACTTCATAGTAGGATTTCAACCTCCATAATTCGTAGTAAGTTATCCTTAAAGGTCCAGACCTAGATCAACTTCCACCGCAGAGAAACACTGAAGGAGGACGGGAAATGTGAAGTATTTTATACAAAGCGGGGGTTAGATCTGATGTTGAGTGTGGACGATGTGCTCTTGACCACCCTGACCAAAATCAATGCTTAAGATGGGAAATAGAAGAGTCAGCTAGGAAGGAATCAACCAGAACTGATACTTAGGCTATGGGAGGGAACGAATTCGAACCCAATGAAAAACTGATGAAAAAGAGAAGGGTCAGCAAACACCCCACAAGGAATCGATCAGGAAAGGAGCTGACAAAATCTTCTTTCTTTAAGATGGGAAATAGAAGGGCTGCCGAGAAAGGAAACGACCAGGAAAGGAGGTGAGGCTAAGGAAGGTTAGGGACTGGAATTAAAAGAAAAAACTGATTTTGTTAATATGGCAAATAGAAAGGTCTACGTGGAAGGAATGAGACCAGGAAAGAAACTGAGGCTAAGGCTATGGAAGGAATTCGGATCACTTGAAAAACTTATGGGAAATAGAAGGGCTAGCGAGAAACCCCAACCGGAATCGGCTTTGGACAAATAGAATGGCGAGGGAATCTCTGCGTGACCAAAGCAAGCTGCCAAAGAAATAGAAGGAGAAAGGAAAATAGCTGCCCACAGCTGTCTTCCTTAAAATGGCAAGTAGAAGGACAGCAAAGAAGGCACGATACCAGGATAGGAGATTAAGATACGAAAGGGAAGGAATTTGAATTAGCTGGAGAACTGGAAATCAGGGACTGGAATTAAAAGAAAAACTGATGGAAATAGAAGCGTCAGCGAGAAGCCGCCAAGTAATCGGCTTTGGACAAAGAGAATGCCGAAGAAATTATCTTCATACCATGTGCCCTTGACCACCCTGACCAAAATCAAAAACCAGGGATTTCTTCGTGACCAAAGCAGCCTTTCTTAAGACGGGAAATAGAATAGTGCAAGGGAGAAACAGACCAGCAAAGAAACTGAGGCTAAGGAGGGATGGATTTCGAATAAAATATAAAATTGAGAAGTGAAATAATTACAACAAGTGTAAAGTGTGATGCAATTTATAAAGATCAACCTCCAAATCAGCCAATCCTGTACCAAGAACAACCTTCACCGGAAAGAGACAGTGACAAGCGCTTCATACAATGGAATAACAAACGGTAAGAGACACATAACATAGACCCGTGGAGATTCCACATTCCCTAGGGCCTCCACATTCCCTAGGGAGCCAACGTGGTGCAATGGTTAGCATGCCCGCCTTGCATACACAAGGTCGTGGGTTCGATTCCTGCTACGACCGAACACCAAAAAGTTTTTCAGCGGTGGATTATCCTACCTCAGTAATGCTGGTGACATTTCTGAGGGTTTCAAAGGTTCTCTAAGTGGTTTCACTGGAATGTGGAACGCCGTTCGAACTCGGCTATAAAAAGGAGGTCCCTTGTCATTGAGCTTAACATGGAATCGGGCAGCACTCAGTGATAAGAGAGAAGTTCACCACTGTGATATCACAATGGACTGAATAGTCTAAGTGAGCCTGATACATCGGGCTGCCACATAACCTAACCTAACCTAACCTAGGGCCTCCATAATATGACCCAAAAACGTACGCTTTCTTTTGCCTCGAGTGTTGCCAACAGACAATGCTAACACACGGTTTTTTGTAACTGGCGTCCGTTTACTCGGCAATGTCGAAGCGGATGGGGCTGTTTCAAGAAGAGTCGTCCAATCTTAGAGGAGAGTGACGTTGGTAAAGAGGTCCTAAGACTTTACTATAAGCCACACCATAATATGAACGTAGGATCCTGAAATGTTCACTACAGAAGGGCGAGAGAAAGCAACAAGAGTAGAACGACGGCAAAATATAATTCTGGAAGGTATTTTGCGAAATGTTAGATGGCGTGAACGAGGTTTTGAAAATGATGCAATTAATCTGTACCAGCAGGGAATAAATAGAGGATGGGATAAAACTCTACGTCTTTACACCCTCACAAAAAATCGCTTCTGTAACATATACTCCCAAACATATTTTGCTTCAAGCATATACATTTTTGGGTATTGCCCAAACATTTATATCTTTGATCTCTTCCAATATATAATATGTTTGAAAGCATATTGGTCTAAACAATATATGTTTGGGTAGTCTAAGTTCCAAACATTTTGTATTTTTGCATCCAAATTCAATAATGTTGTCTTCCAAAAAACAATATGTTATTATGTGAACATATAATATGTTTGGAAGCATTTTGCACCCAAAAATATTATATGCTTAAAAAAAAATCTCCCAAACAATATTGTGCTCAAAATTTTATTTATTTATTTATATATTTACAATCATAATGAATTATGAAAATAAACAGGTAATATAGGTGCTAACAACATAGGTTTTCGACCTGAATGCTCAAAATTTTGTTTCTGCCTAATTGTATATTCCCCCACATCTTTCTCACTTCCACGAGTTTTTTTAGTTCTTAGCACCTTTTTCTGTAATACAAACATTGTAGAAGAAATTATTCAATTTTATGATTTTTTTTATTTTAATTTTACCTTTTGCCGGACGGGGATCCGAACAGCGGACCACACAGTTTGTAAGGATCAAAGAAGTAGCTGATCAATTGCCCAAGGAAAAATAAAATGTTAATTTTGTAATAACAAGCAACAACCACCAACTTAATTCAATATCGCTCCCTGTTAAATAGCGCTCCAAGCTACTAAACACATATATGTTTATAGGCTATTTCTAAATTAATATATGTTTGCATCCAAGCATATTATATTTACAAACATTTTATGTCCCAAACATAATATGTTCTAACATATTAACATATATGTCCCAAACATGTTATGCTAGTTTATGAACATTATATGCTTGCACTCAAAAATATTGTGTTTAAAAATTTGTGTTCCAAACATATAATGTTTATAGCCAAACATATGAAAAACAGTCTTTTTCATCCGTGTAGGAACTCCACTAATAACCTCACACAGACACCTCTAATAATGGGTCTGATAAACAATAGCAAATCCTCCCTTACTCAGGTGGCTTTGCAGGACAGATCAAGTCCTAAAGATAACAAATGAGTAGACAACACCTATGGGCCCGTAAGTGAATCTGAAAAAGACTGAATAATGCCTATACAACAGGAAGAGAAAGATAGCATACTGTAACGAATTGAATTTCTGGATCTTACCTGGATTCTCTTTTGAACCTAACTTTACTAAAGTTGCAAAACCACGTTGAGTTTCAGACAAAACTATATTTGGGATTATCTATGTGTTATACATCAGGTGGCAACACTGCTATTTTAAGTACCATATTTGATATGGACAGCATATAACTGTGTCATATATCGAACTGATTAGATTATATATATGGATACGTCTAGAGTATGTCTAGAATGTTCCATAGAACGTTCGATAGGACAAAATCAAACCAAATATTCTTATCAAGATGTTTGATGAGATCTTTTTGTGATAGACTTTTTATTGCTGTTAATTTCACCGATAAATTTGAAGGCGTAATCGGAATCTCAGTATAACCATATCAATTTCGTTGATTTCTCCTTGATGATCTTCCCAAATGTATTAATTTATCCTTTGAGGATATCTTCCAACAATCCTCCACCGAAATGGTGTTATTAGGCAAACCATATCTCAGAGCTGTGTAGTACTCTTGACGATAAAGATCTTCCAGGGTTCTTTTCTCTGTACCCTTTCATTGGATTGGGCACCGCCGCCAAGGGGTAAAGGGCGAAATATTTAAAATCTTAAAACATATCTGGTGTGAAAACCGCAGACTATAAAAAATGTTTACGATTTTCCTAAATTCTGTCCCACTGTTCAGATGTTAATTTAATTATCAACACTCGTAGCAAAAAGTTTATGTACAAATAATTCAGAGCTTCAAAGTGAACAATTTTTGCCTGTATCACAATGTTAGTTTGCCATCTAAATAGTAACAATTTTTCGTATAGGCCGTTTTTTCCATGGGTCATTGGCCATTTAAAGAGTGTTTTGGAGGTACCCCGAACTCAGAAGGCCAGATGTGGCAAATTGTGATTTGAGTTAGAATCGAATATGGCTTGCAAGTAAATAAAACAGACAAGTTAACAAACACTATTGTCCGTCCATCCGTCCGCCGACCATAGTAAGTCACATGTAATTATCCACGTACCCCCCATCAAGTCTTCGTAATTGGACATGTAAACGTTTCGATGTAAATTTGTATTTCAAATGAGTATTTGTTCGAATTGTTTATATCTTATTTTGCTGTTATTAAAGCAGGCCGCGTGTAAAAGCGATGTGTTTTGTAAACGCAATGTTAATAGAAAATTTAAACAGCAAATGTCTTTAGAATATTTTATCAGTTCGGTTTTGAAATTTTAATGCTGCCGAAAATTCTGGGCGATATAGAAAAAATTTTCTATAGAAATAAGATTTTGATTTTTGATTGTATATAGAAATAAGATTTGGATTTTGAGAAAATTTTCTATAACAATACGATTTTGAGTAAATTTTCTATAGAAATAAAATTTTTGACAAAATTTTCTATAGAAATAAAATGTTGACAAAATTTTCTATAGAAATAAAATTTTTACAAAATTTTCTATAGAAATAAACTTTTGAAAAAATTTTCTATAGAAATAAAATTTGGGTAAATTTTCTATACAAATAAAATTTTGACAAAATTTTCTATAGAAGTACAATTTTGAGAAAATTTTCTATAGAAATAAAAGTTTGAGAAAGTTCTCTATAGAAACAAAATTTTGACATAATTTTCTATAGAAATAAAATTTTGACAATATTTTCTATAGAAATAAAATTTAGACTATATTTTCTATAGAAATAAAATTTAGACTATATTTTCTATAGAAATCAAATTTCGACAAAATTTTCTATAGAAAAAAATTATGAGAAAATTTTCTATAGAAATAAAAATTTGAGAAATTTTCGAGAACATTTTCGATAGAAATAAAATTTAGACAAAATTTTCTATAGAAATAAAATTTGACAAAATATTCTATAGAAATAAAATTTTGAGAAAATGTTCTATGGATAAGATTTTGACTAACTTTTCTATAGAAATAAAATTTTAACAAAACCTTTTTAAAGAAATAAGATTTTGAGAAAACTTTCTATAGAAAAAAAATTTTGACAGAATTTTCTATACAAATAAAATTTTGACAAAATTTTCAATAGAAATAAAATTTTGACAAAATTTTCAATAGAAATAAAATTTTGACAAAATTTTCTATAGAAATAAGATTTTGAGAAAATTTTATATAGAAATAAGATATTGCCAAAATTTTATATAGAAATAAGATATTGCCAAAATTTTCTATACAAATAAAATTTCGACAACAATTTTCTATAGACATAAAATTTCGACAAAAATTTTCTATAGACATAAATTTTGAGCAAATTTTCTATAGAAATAAAATATTGAGAAAATTTTCTATAGAAATAAGATTTTGAAAAAATTTTCTATAAAAATAAGATTTTGTCAAAATTTTCTATAGAAATAAACTTTTGAAAAAATTTTCTATAGAAATAATATTTCGAGAACAATTTTCTATACAAATAAAATTTTGAAGAAATATTCTATAGAAGTAAAATTTTGAGAAAATTTTCTATAGAAATAAAATTTTGAGAAAGTTCTCTATAGAATCAAAATTTTGATATAATTTTCTATAGAAATAAAATTTCAACAAAATTTTCTATAGAAATAAAATTCTGAGTAAATTTTAGAAAAAAAATTACAAAATTTTCTATAGAAATAAAATTTTGACAAAATTTTCTATAGAAATAAAATTTTGAGAAAATGTTCTATGGATAAGATTTTGACTAAATTTTCTATAGAAACAAAATTTTGACAAAACTTTTTACAAAAATAAAATTTTGCAAACATTTTCTATAGAAATAAAATTTTGACAGAATTTTCTATACAAATAAAAATTCGATAAGAATTTTCGATAGACATAAAATTTTGAGAAAATTTTATATAGAAATAAGATTTTGACAAAATTTTCTATAGAAATAAAATGTTGACAACATTTTCTATAGAAATGAAATTTTGAGAAAATTTTCTATAGAAATAAAATTTTGACAAAATTTTCTATAAAAATAAGATTTTGACTAAATTTTTTATAGAAATAAAATTTTGACAAAATTTTCTATACAAATAAAATTTTGACAAAATTTTCTATAGAAATAAAATTTTGAGAAAATGTTCTATGGATAAGATTTTGACTAAATTTTCTATAGAAACAAAATTTTGACAAAACTTTTTATAAAAATAAAATTTTGCAAACATTTTCTATAGAAATAAAATTTTGACAGAATTTTCTATACAAATAAAAATTCGACAAGAATTTTCGATAGACATAAAATTTTGAGAAAATTTTATATAGAAATAAGAATTTGACAAAATTTTCTATAGAAATAAAATGTTGACAAAATTTTCTATAGAAATGAAATTTTGAGAAAATTTTCTAAAGAAATAAAATTTTTGACAAAATTTTCTACAAAAATAAGATTTTGACTAAATTTTTTATAGAAATAAAATTTTGACAAAATTTTCTATACAAATAAAATTTTGACAAAATTTTCTATACAAATAAAATTTCGACAAAAATTGTCTATAGATATAAAATTTTGACAAAATTTTCTATAGAAGTAAAATTTTGAGAAAATTTTCTATAGAAATAAAATTTTGAAAAATGTTCGATAGAAATAAAATTTGAAGAAAATTTTCTATAGAAATAAAATTTTGAGAAAGGTCTCTATAGAAACAAAATGTTTACATAATTTTCTATAGAAATAAAATTTTGACAATATTTTCTATAGAAATAAAATTTAGACTATATTTTCTATAGAAATCAAATTTCGACAAAATTTTCTATAGAAATAAAATTTTGAGAAAATTTTAGAAAAAAAATTACAAAATTTTCTATGGAAAAAAATTATGAGAAAATTTTCTATAGAAATAAATATTTGAGAAATTTTCGAAAAAATAAAATTTTGACAAAATTTTCTATAGAAATCAAATTTCGACAAAATTTTCTATAGAAATAAAATTTTGAGAAAATTTTCTAAGAAAAAAAATTTACAATATTTTCTATAGAAATAAAATTATGAGAAAATTTTCTATAGAAATAAAAATTTGAGAAATTTTCGAGAACATTTTCTATAGAAATAAGATTATGAGAAAATTTTCTATAGAAATAAGATTTTGAGAAAATTTTCTATAAAAATTAGATTTTGACAAAATTTTCTATAAAAATAAAATTTTGACAAAATTTTCTATAGAAATAAAATTTTGAGAAAATTTTCTATAGAAATAAAATTTTGACAAAGTTTTCTATAGAAATAAGATTTTGAGAAAATTTTCTATAGAAATAACATTTCGAGAAAATTTTCTATAGAAATACAATTTCGAGAACATTTTCTACAGAAATAAGATTTTGAGAAGGTTTTCTATAGAAACAAAATTTTCTATGGAAATAGTATTTTGAGCAAATTTTCTATAGAAATAAAATTTTGACAAAATTTTCTATAGAAATAAAATTTTGAGAAAAATTAATATAGAAATAAAATGTTGAGAAAAATTAATATAGAAATAAAATTTTGACAGAATTTTCTATACAAATAAAATTTCAACAAAAATTTTCTATAGACATAAAATTTTGAGAAAATTTTATATAGAAATAAAATTTTGAGAAAATGTTCTATAAAAATGAGACTTTGAGAAAATATTCTATAGAAATAAGATTTTGAAAAAATTTTCTATAGAAATAAAATTTTGAGAAAGTTTTCGATGGAAACAAAATTTTCTATGGAAATAACATTTTGAGCAAATTTTCTATGGAAATAAAATTTAGACAATATTTTCTATAGAAATAAAATTTTGACAAAATTTTCTATAGAGGTAAAATTTTGAGAAAATTTTCTATAGAAATAAAATTTTGGCAAAATTTTTTATAGAAATAAAATTTTGAGAAAATTTTCTATAGAAATAAAAATTTGTGAACATGTTCGATAGAAATAAAATTTTGACAAAATTTTCTATAGAAATAAAATTTTGAGAAAATTTTCTATAGAAATAAAATTTTGAGAAAGTTTTCGATGGAAACAAAATTTTCTATGGAAATAACATTTTGAGCAAATTTTCTATGGAAATAAAATTAGACAATATTTTCTATAGAAATAAAATTTTGACAAAATTTTCTATAGAGGTAAAATTTTGAGAAAATTTTCTATAGAAATAAAATTTTTAATAGAAATAAAATTTTGAGAAAATTTTCTATAGAAACAAAAATTTGTAAACATTTTCGATAGAAATAAAATTTTGATAAAATTTTCTATAGAAATAAAATTTTGACAAAATTTTCTATAGAAATAAAATTTTGAGAAAATTTTCTACAGAAATAAAATTTTCAGAAGGTTTTCTATGGAAACAAAATTTTCTATGGAAATAACATTTTGAGCAAATTTTCTATAGAAATTAAATTTTGACAAAATTTTGTTTAGAAATAAAATTTTGATAAAATTATTTTATAGCAATAAGATTTTGTGAAAATTTTCTATAGAAATAAAATTTTGTCTAAATTTTCTATACAAATAATTCTACAGAAATAAAATTTTAAGAAGGTTTTCTATAGAAACAACATTTTCTATAGAAATAAAATTTTGACAATATTTTCTATAGAAATAAAAGTTAGACAATATTTTCTACAGAAATAAAATTTAGACATTTTCTATAGAAATACCATTTTGAGCAATTTTTCTATAGAAATAAAATTTTGTTGTTGTTTTTTTGATTTCAGCTTAAAACCATGCATTGAATAAACTACAAGTGTAGCTTAAACAACAGAGGAAAAGAATGTTTGTCAAATTTATTTGCAAGTAGATGATGCTGATGAGGAATGTGGTAATTCCGAAACGTGCGTCCATCCAACCATCTTGCAGTCTATAGGGCTTTGCCCAAATAAATTTGACAAACATTATTTTCCTCTGTTGGTTTAGCTACACTTGTAGTTTAGTCAATGCATGGTTTTAAGCTGAAATCAAAAAAAAACAACAATAATGCTTAAAGAACAAAACGAACAATAACAAAACAAAACGAATGAAATAAAATTTTGAGAAAATTTTCTATAGAAATAAGATTTTTACTAAATTTTTTTGAAAAATATTTTCTATAGAAATAAAATTTTGACAAGACTTCGACTTTTAGTCTAAACGATTTATCGATTTTTGTCATTATCAAGAATCAGTTAATCGATTTTGACTAATTAGTCCAAATGACTAAATTTTCTAAAATTTCAAATATTGATAGTCGAATTTGAAGATTGCAAAAGTGGACTTCGAGCTTTTCGCGTACATGTTCTAAGGAGAGTAGAAATATACCGATATATGCGAGATCGTAAGACCTGAGAAGTTTACTAGAATGGTGAATGAATGAAGGATATCTTAAAAAATTGTATAATGAAATTGGTTGTAAAGAAAACTTTATTTGCATGATTTCCTCAATTTTGAATTTCGTATCTAATTCCAAATCTAAACCACGAGTTCATTAAAATATATTAAAGCTTATCAAATAATTAGCATAAAATTTAAGTGACGTCAGTCAGGAAGTGATGCGATATTTGTCACTTATGTATGATTGTGAATTTGTTAAAAAACAAAATTTGTCGCACGTACGTTTTTTACGTTTCAATAAACAATCATTTAATGTTTATGTTATTGGTGTACACTTTAACCAAACCGAACGTTGAAATCGTGGTTTAGCTTAAATTTATTAAAAGGCCCTTATCATATTTTTTTTTTCGAATATAATTGTGGAAACAACTTCATAGCTCGTGGGGAATACTAATGAGATTTAGTGTCTGTTTGTTACCCAAAACTCCCCCAGTAATACCAAAAGTTCGTAAATTTCGTGAGGTTTGTTGCGTTGACGTTAAATTTATTTTATGTTAATATTGTCTCTAGGGTCATTATTCGTAATTCGATATGAAATAATTATTTTAGTTTGTATTAACTTCCGCTTTAGGAGATTATGTTTAATCAATTTCACATGGATTTTGCTCAGTTTTTAGTGTAATAAATACTCGTAGTATGAATTAAATTAATTTTAATTAAATAAATTTTATATAAAATGAATTAATGTAAATGAAAATGAAAATACAAAGTCCACCGGGATATTTATCAAAGCGAGCTCAGTAAAATGTTAACGGCGAAATGCAATCACGATTGCCACCTTTGTTAAAAATAATATACCATAATTTGGACAAAATTCTACCAAAAAATCTTTTACAGAAAATTTTGCTAAAATTTTATTTCTATTGAAAATTTTGCCAAAATTTAATTTTTATAGAAAACTTTGCCAAAATATTATGTATTTCTAAAATTTTATTTGCCAAAATTTTATTTCAATAGAAATTTTGGAAAAATATTATTCCTAAAGAAAAATTGCACAAATTTTATTTCCATAGAAAATTTCGCCAAAATTTTAGTTCCATAGAAAATTTTCTCAATATTTTATATCTATAGAAAATTGTGCCAAAATATTATTTCTACAGAACATTTTTCTAAAAGTTTATTTCTATAGAAATAATGCCAAAATGTTATTTTTATAGAAAATTTTGTGAAAAATTTTATTTCCATAGAAATTTTGGCAAAATGTTATTTCTATAGAAAATTTTACCAACATTTTATTTCTATAGAAAATTTTACCAAAATTTTATTTCCATAGAAAATTTTGCCAAAATTTTATTTCCATAGAAAATTTTGCCAAAATTTTATTTCCACAGAAAATTTTGCCAAAATTTTAGTTCCATAGAAAATTTTGTCACAATTTTACTTCTATAGAAAATTTTGTCAAAATTTTATTTCTATAGAAAATTTTCTCAATATTTTATTTCTATAGAAAATTTTGCCAAAATTTTATTTTATAGAAAACTAGCGTAACCCGGCCCGCTACGCTGCGCCTTCCGAAGCGTATTTGGAGGAACATTTTGCATTAACTTAGTCAACTGTATCCTTCGTGCTGAAAACAAATTCGAATTCGAAGATTTCAATACTTTTAAATAAATCGGACTACTTGATTTTTCGTTTATAGGTACAAATACGGAGAGAGAGGGTGTACCCTTTCCTCCAAATTTTTTTAATAATGTTCTGTATTCAAGTAGTTGGACAATCTTCTATATTTCTTGTGAATTTTAAGTGGGGTTTGTCAAGGAAAGGTATCCTTCTCCTCAACATATCTGAAAATTAAGCACTATATTATAATAACATACAAAGAATCACTGTTTCCCATCCAATAAATCGGAAAAAGCAAAAGTAGTAAAAAAATCTACTATTAATTTAATCACCTCCTGCCACGTCCCTGTAAATTTCAAGTAGATCGGAGATGTTTAAATTTTGCTCTATTGTTTTAAAGGGACGTCACTTTCCCCGATACAATATCGACACCCCTAACCTTCCCTGAAAATTCTTGAAACTTTCCTTCAAGTGTGGGGCACTGCTTTTGTAAATTTCAAGAAAACTTAAATTTTTTTGTAGTTTTAGAGGAGGACCTCCTCCCCGCCCAAATGTCGAAAAGCGTATCTTTTGTAAACGTCCCAGAAAATGTCAAGCAAATTATAAGCCTAAAGGGGCGGCCTCTCTTCCGTCCAAATATCACAAAATCAGGTATCAACTATTACGGTTGACGGAGGTTACGATCTCTCCCCAGTCCTCTGTAAATTTCAAGTAACTCGGTAAAGTTTAATTGTTTCTCTGTATGTACTTAAGAGAAGCGGATGTCTCCCTATGCCCTTTTATTTTTATTAAAAAATCAGGAACCTGATATAAATTTCGTAACCCATTTTTTCTGTAAAATTTCAGTCAGGGGAGTTTAGTTTTGTTTGAACTTTCAAAAAAAAATTTGGGCAAAGGGGTGGTCCCCCTCCCCGACCAAATATCGAAAAATAATGTAGCGGATTTTTGTCTACATGCCAACCCCAACATTCAATGAAAATTTCAAGCAAATCGCATAATTTTGTTCCAAGTTTCAAAAATTAGGGCAAGGGGGAGGTCCCCCTCCCCATCCACATATGAAATCATTGGGTACCCCATATTAATTCCATAACCTCACCACATGTTCTCTGTAAATCTCAGATAATTTAGAGAATTTAATTTTTTTCACTGTACTTTAAAAAAAGTCGAACAAAGGAGAGGCCCCCTCCGCCACCAAATATCGAAATAAAAAGTAGCGGATCTTTGTCTAGATGCGAACCCCAATCTTCAACGAAAATTTCAACCAAATCGGTCAACTTTGGTCCAATTTTCAAAAAGTCCGACAAAGGGGAGGTCCCCTCCGCGACGAGGTGTCAAAAAATGAGGTACCCTATTTTCACCACATGAACGCCCCCTACGATCTCTGAAAGTTTCAAGTAAATCGGTTCAGCCGTTTCGGAGCCAACTCGGTACATACAAACAAACAAACAAACAAACAAATAAACAAACATAGATTGAATTTTATATATATAGATTTTGCCAAAATTTTATTTCCATAGAAATTTTGGCAAAATGTTATTTCTAAAGAAAAATTGCACAAAATTTTATTTCCATAGAAAATTTTGTCAAAAGTTTAATTCAATAGAAAATTTTGTCAAAATTTTATTTTTATAGAAAATTTTGCCAAAATTTTATTTTTATACAAAATTTTGTCACAATTTTATTTCTATAGAAATTTTTGTTAAAATGTTATTTCTATAGAAAATTTTCTCAATATTTTATTTCTATAGAAAATTTTGCAAAATTTTATTTTTATAGAAAATTTTGCCAAAATTTTATTTTTATAGAAAATTTTGCCAAAATTTTATTTTTATAAAAAGTTTTGCCAAAATATTATTTCTACAGAAAATTTTTCTAAAAGTTTGTTTCTATAGAAAATGTTGCCAAAAATTTATTTTTATAGAAAATTTTGCCAAAATTTTATTTCCATAGAAATTCTGGCAAAATGTTATTTCTAAAGAAAAATTGCACAAAATTTTATTTCCATAGAAAATTTTGCCAACCTTTTAGTTCCATATAAAATTTTGTTAAAATTTTATTTCTATAGAAAATTTATTCGAAATTTTATTTCTATAGAAAATTTTGTCAATATTTGATTTCTATAGAAAATTTTGCAAAAATTTTGTAAAAATTCTATTACTATAGAAAGTTTTGTCAAAATTTTATTTCTGTAGAAAATTTTATCAAAATTATATTTCTATAGAAAATGTTGTCAAAATTTTATTTCTATAGAAAATTTTGTAAAATTTTTTTTTCTATAGAAGATTTTGTCAACATTTTCGTTTAGAAAATTATGTCAAACTTTTATTTCTATAGAAAATTCTGTCAAAATTTTATTTCTACAGAAAATTTTGCCAAAATTTTATTTCCATAGAAAAGTTTGCCAAAATTTTAGTTCCATTTTGTTAAAATTTTATTTCTATAGAAACTTTATTCAATTTTTTTTTTTCTTTAGAAAACATATTGTCAAAAATTTATTTCTATAGAAAATTTCGTCAAAATTTTATTTCTATAAAAAATTGTGTCATATATTTATTTCTATTCTACCAATCTACCAAAAGTAAAAAATTTACCATTTTTGGTAGAATTATACCAACTGTGGTAACCTTGAATGCAATTACTGGTAGTTATACTACACACAGCTAAATGGCGTTACCGAGATGTCCTGGTTGACGATATGTACCTTTCTAAAACCAATACCAACACTGGGACTAAGGTAGACTCTTATGGGGAACATAATGGAATAATATCGTCAAGGTATGTTTCACCTGCCTGCCTATCTATATGTCTAACATTTTATTCCGAAGGGAAATATTTTGGGTGCAATTTTATATTTGCATATAAAATTGTGGGCGGCTTGTGTTTGAATTCTGGTTTATTAAATTGGAATGTGGATGTAATTCACATTCCAATTCACATTCCAATCATACCATCACCCATACCTTAAAAAAAAATATTTGTAGTAGAATTTGCCCACAAAAATTCCAGCAGTTAACCGTCAGGCCTTAGATTTTAAACTCCAAAGAGATTTTACGATTAGGAATCCGAAAAACATAGCTCCTTAGAGGCGGGCAATGTCCATTCAATACAAATTAAATGTGTTTCTTTACAACACATGCGGGCATGTCAAAAAAGTAATATACGAGGAAAGATACTAAAATTTGGGAAATTTACGCCACAACAAAATCTAATACAATGTAACAAAGGCTCAACCGTGGGGTAAACATAAATGCTGAATACTATTAGAATAATGTCCTAAAGACAATATTAAAGCCCTGGGCAGATAAAATTTTCGGCTGCAGATCATGTCCAAGAGTGTCTTAAAAAGGGACTTCCTCACCTCTTTTCTACTGCACAATTGCCACAAAATTTTCCGGATTTCAATCGCGGTTGCCACAATTGAAATAAAATTGTGACAAAACCTTCCAACGAAATAAATTTATACAAAATGTTCTATAAAAATAAAATTTTGACAAAATTTTCTGTAGAAATAAACTTTTTCCAAAATTTTCTATAGCAATAAAATTTTGACAAAATTTTCTGTAGAAGTAAAATTTTGACAAAATTTTTTATAAAAATAAAATTTTGAGAAAATTTTTTATCAAAATAAAATTTTTAAAAAGTTTTCTATAAAAATAAAATTTTTACAAAATTTTCTATAAAAATAACACTTTGAAAAAATTTTCTGTAGAATTAAACTTTTGTCAATATTTTCTAACGAAATATAATTTTTACAAAATTTTCTATAGAAATAATATGTTGACAAAATTTTCGATGCAAATAAAAATTTGACAACATATAACATACAGAAATAAAATTTTGACAAAATTTGCTATAGAAATATAATTTTGACAATATTTTCTACACTGTTAGAAAAATATGTTTTTCATATGTTCCGATATAAACAAAATGTGTTTCGGGCACGATTTTAAACCACAATATATTTAAGTGCGAACATGTAATTTTCCTAAACTAACACTAAATGTTTGGGACATCTATGTTAATATGTTAGAATATATTATGTTTGGGGCATGAATGTTTCATAAAAATCATATGTGTGAATACAAACATATATAAATTTACAAATTTCAACTAAACATACATATGTTGTGATATTTTATTCAAAGCGACAGAGAGAGTATAGAGAGAAATAGAGATGGAAACCGGGAGAGTTGACGAAATATATCAATATAACACAGCAAAAGAGTCAAAAGAGAACAATTTCTGTGAAACCGCTTGTATGTTGTTTCGGAAAACTGTTTTATGATAAGGCCAAAAATTTGATATGCTTAAGTCTAAATATTATTTAATTTGAATAAAGAGAATAGACATTCGGAACCAAGAGAATAGACATTTGAAAAACAAACAGCATATGTTTTCGCCTTGAGAGCAGCATTTTATGTATGTGTGAACATGTGTTTTGTTTATCATTTTGGCATTATGGGCACAATTTTTTTCTTGGTTCGTTAAAAGAAATCAGGGGTCTTCATAAAAATAGCGAAAGGGCACTATACACTTTTTAGAGTTGGGACAGTAAAATGAAATAAGGAGGAAATAGTGAAAAATTACACAGTAAAATGTAAAAAAACAAACTTTAGTTCCTCTTTAGTAGTCCACGAGGAGTTGACGGACACCATCAAATATAAAAGCGGGCATTAAGTTCGAGTTTTACAGCTAAAACAATTTAAAAAGTTTATTTTCTTTAAAATGAATTATTAAAGAAAAATAAAAGGAATTTTAGAGCGATGGTGTTAAATGCTAGTAAAAAACTGTTCACTCCTAAATAAATTTATGTTTATATTATAAAATTATGTATGTATGTTTATACTCGACTCCATGTTCTTCTTTTGTTAGTTTTTGAATTCCTTCCAAATTTTAAAGTTTTGTACAAAAAGAGTTTTTTATTACAAGATTGTTATTTTTGCAATAAAAAATAATATTTTATCCAAAAATCAGTCAATTTCGTTTATATCAAGCACTGTTACTGACTATAAATCTTTAATAACGCACATTTCGAAGTTTCATTTAAAATAAATTAATATAGTATAAATATAAATGTGTAAATTAAAAAAAAAAAAAAAAAAATAACAAAAAAAAATGTTCGGTCGGAGCAGGGATTGAACCCACGACCCTTTGCATGCAAGGCAGACATGCTAACCACTGCTCCACGTGGCAAACAAATGTATCTTTCTGTTAAATAATGTTATGTTTGCATGGGCTCGTGGGCGCTGCAAACTATGCTATATAAATGTAACTTATAACGATAATTATCTAATGGTGACTATAACAGCTACGTAGCCCAGTGGATAGTGTGTTGGCTTACAAACTGTATGGTCCTCGGTTCGATTCTCCGTGCAGGCGAAAGGTAAAATTAAAAAAAAAATAATAAAAGTGAATAATTTCTTCAACATTATTTGTATTACAGAAAAAGGTGCCAAGAACTAATAAATTTCGTGAAAGTGAAAATTACGAGTATGTTAGGGAATGAGCATAATCGTGTTTGGGAAAAATTCTTCCAAGCATATAATATTTTTGGCTCAAAATGCTTCCAAACATATAATATGTTCACATAAAACAAACATATTAATGTTTCGGCAGTATGCAATAATATATGTGCTTCCTGCAAAATATGTTTGGAACATATGTTAAAGAAGCGATTTTTTTTGAGGGTGTAATGAAATAAAATTTTGACAAAATTTCCAATAGATATAAAATGTTGCCAAAATTTTCTATAAAACTAAAATTTTGACAATATTTTGATAAAATGTTTACAGAAAAAAAATTTTGACAAAATTTTCTATAGAAATAAAATGTTGAAAAAATTTTCTATAGAAATAAAATTTTGACAAAATTTTCTACAGAAATAAAATTTTGGTAAAATTTTCTATAGAAATAAAATTTTGGCAACATTTTCTATAGATATAGAATTTTGACAAAATTTTCTATAGAAAGAGAACTTTCCATTACATTTTCCATACAAATAAAATTTTGACGAAATTTTATATAGAACTAAACATTTGACAAAATTTTCTATTAATAAAATGTTTACAGAAATAAAATTTTGGCAAAATTTTCTATAGATATAGAATTTTGACAAAATTTTCTATAGAAATAAAATTTTGGCAAAATTTTCTATAGAAATAAAATTTTGGCAAAATTTTCTATAGAAATAAAATTTTGATAACATTTTCTATAGAAAGAAAATTTTGATAACATTTTCTATAGAAATAAAATTTTCCATTACATTTTCCATGCAAATAAAATTTTGACGAAATTTTATATAGAAATAAAATTTTGACAAAATTTTCTATAGAAATAAAATTTTGACAAAATTTTCTATAGAAATAAAATTTTGCAAAAAAAAAAAAACATTTCTGTAGAAATAACACTTTGACAAATTTTCTATAAGTTCAATATCTTTAAAAAATTAATTTTCGTGTAAGGACATACTATCAAATTCCATACACCACAAAAGTTGTCAATAATAGGAGAGATCATAATATACACTGAAATAAGTAAAACAAAACATTTCTTTCGAAGTAAAAATTATTTTTTTCATAATAGTCACAATATTTTGTTCAATAATTTCGAAATAAGAGTTTTCAAAATTGGTAGATTTTTTCTATTTTTTTTTTTCAAATGTTTGTAGATTATTTTTGGCACGAGTAACAAAAATATCCGTCGGATTTTTGCGTCTTGGTCATTTTGGAGAGTAATGTTAGCACTAAAAACTTCAAGTGTCGATCATCGTCGCGGAAAATGTTTCGCTTACCGCCTATCGCTATGATTTTGTTTACCGACGAATTCATTGGGTGGAAATCAGATAGCGTTGTCACCACCAGGCATTGTTATTGCCTGACCACGTGGACTTTATATTCAAATATAACACTACTTGTATTTATTCAACTCATATGGACGGAGATAAAAAAGTGGAACATTTTGCTACACAGAAAAAAATTTCATGAAAATTTTTCCAATTAAAGTCTTAATTGAGTTTAAAAAAATATTCAATTAAAATTTAATTGATTCAACAAGTTTTTTAATTGAAACCAAAATCATTCACCAAAATTAATAGAACCAATTAATTTTTTTAATTGGATCAATTAATTTTTTTAATTGATACTATCATTTCTGTGATTGAAGACATTTCAATTAAAAAATTAATTGGATCAATTAATTTCGTGATTGAAGACAAAAAATATTTTTTGTGCGCAGCAAGGAAAAATGTTTCACCTATCGTCACTTGACATGATTGTGTTTACACACTACACAGAAAAAAATTCACGAAAAATTAAAGTCTTAAAAATTTAATTGATTCAACAATTTTTAAATTGAAACAAAAATCATTCACAAAAATTAATAGTATCAATTAATTTTTTAATTGGATCAATTAATTTTTTAATTGACTTTTTTTTAATTGATACTATAATTTCTGTGATTGAAGACATTTCAATTAAAAGAGTAATCGGATCAATTAATTTTGTGATTGAATCAGATTTTTTTGTGTAATTAATTTTTTTATTGATACTATCATTTCTGTGATTGAAGACATTTCAATTAAAAGAGTAATCGGATCAATTAATTTCTTGATTGAATCAGAAAAAAATTTCTTGTTTGTACCGTCAATAATTATGGCTTTAATTTGTAAAATTAAATTTCATTAATATTCGGACCTCCTTATCCTGGCCATATTGTTTTGTGTCTTTCCACACAAGTCCCACAAGTATTGTTAATAAATCAAAACATGTTTTGACCGTTGCTTGGAGAATTGAGATTTTCAATTTCCATTCTGCATTTACCAAAATTAAAAAACAAAAACCCAATGCGTCCAAAAATGGTATCGATTCAGTTTTGTGGCGTATATAGCCACACTCTAACCACAGCAAAATTTTACAATAGGCATCTGCATTCCTATCCAAATGGAAACAAATCCAAAAGTGAGTACAATAGAAAACCCACATTTTGTGTTTTATTCTCGTTCTTGTCAACCAGAAAAGGATCGACCAATCGACCACAAATATTTGCCACCTAGTCATTTAGCCTCTCACACTGCCCGGGGGTTTATTCCATCGATGTTTGTCGATGGTGTTTTGTGGCCACATTCTTCTAATTTGACAAACAATGTAAATTAGCCAAAAGTGGAATTTTGAAGTTGTACTCAGAACACCGCCACTGCAGAATATGGGCGAAATAACTTTGTCGAGTTTGTAGCAATTGCTGCTACTGGGCTACTACCATCGTTGTGGTAAACATTGATCGAAGCAAATTTTGTGGTGATCTCAAATTTGTCATTCAACGCCAATTTGAGGGAGGATATTTTGTTTTGCTGTGGCTGGAGACTAAATTCTTTGGAGTTTCTTTGCGGTTGCCGGTCAAAGGAATTCCATAACATGACATGAGAATGTCTTCTGTTATGGATTACGATGGTGTAGAATGGTGTGCCAAGGATTTTTTTTAATTCAGTTGCGAAATTAAAACGTGCACCATGTTAAAAATCTGAAAACTTCGGAATGGTAGTGACACAGCACATGTTTTTAATTTGTAGTTACTTTTGGGACACCATGTTGGGAACACTCGTAGTGGATATCTAGATTTGATCGAAAATGTTATCCAAAGTACCAAAATAATTTTTTTTATATAAGGTGACCAATAAGTAGTGCAAAAAAAGTAAAATGCTATAGATTTTAATTTTATTGTTCATAAGCCAAAAATATCGGAAATAACATCAAATTTTAAGATCAGTTTAGTTTTGCCCTAGGTGCAACAGTCCAACTACAAGGTACTACATATATTTCCTTTAGGAATAAAATATTAGTCACAATTTTCTATAGAAATAAAATGTGGGCAAAATTAAATTATTAAAGAAATAAGATTTTGATAAAATTTTATAAAGAAATAAAATTTTGATAAGATTTTCTAAAGAAATAAAATTTTGACAAAATTTTCTATAGAAATAAAATTTAAGAGAATTTTCTATAAAATAAAGTTTTGACAAAATTTTCTATAGAAATAAAACTTTAACAAAAGTTTCTATAAAAATAAAATTGTGACAAAATTTTCTAAGGAAATAGAATGTTGACAAAGTTTTCTATAGAAATAAAATTTTTTCAAAATTTCTTATAAAAATAAAATTTTGCCAAAATTTTCTGTAGAAATAAATTTTTGACAAAATTTTGTGTAGAAATAAATTTTTGACAAAAATTTTCTATAGAAATAAAATTTTAACAAAATTTCCTATAAAAATAAAATTGTGACAACATTTTATAAAGCAATAAAATTTAATAATAAAATTTTGGCAAAATTTTCTATAGAAACAAAATTTTCAAAAACAAAAAAGTTTTGACAAAATTTTTCATAGAAATGAAATTTTGACAAAATTTCCTATAAAAATAAAATTGTGACAAAATTTTATAAAGAAATAAATTTTGACAAAACTTTCTATAGAAATATTTTTTTTTTCAAAATTTTTTATGAAAATAAAATTTTGACAAAATTTTCTGGAGGAATACATTTTTGACAAAATTTTCTATTGCAATAAAATTTAATAATAAAATTTTGACAAAATTTTCTATAGAAATAAAATTTTTGACAAAATTTTCGAAAAAAAAAGTTTTGACAAAATTTTTAATAGAAATAGAATTTTGACAATATTTTCCACAGAAAAAAAATTTTGAAAAAATTTTCTATAGAAATAAAATTTTGACAAAATGTTCAATATGATTTTATACGTCCAAATATTATACATTGTAAAATTTATAAATTTTTATTGAATTAATAAACATGTAAACAATCGCGTTTTACCTAATCACAAAGATTCTTTTACAACTATCTTAAAATGCACATTGTCTAATAGTTTGAAGGGGCTCTTATTGGATACGTTTTAAATTTATCTGAAAGGAGACCTAATAAATGCACTCATCCGATTCATTTTAAAGAATATTAACTTTATACAAACTTGCGTTGGGCTGTTCCCCATCAAGTTATAATAAATTTTGCATCAAAGAGGTACAAATTTATATTGTTTTTAATGATTTATTTTATTGATACATTGTAAAATTTATAAATTTTTATTGAATTAATAAACATGTAAACAATCGCGTTTTACCTAATCACAAAGATTCTTTTACAACTATCTTAAAATGCACATTGTCTAATAGTTTGAAGGGGCTCTTATTGGATACGTTTTAAATTTATCTGAAAGGAGACCTAATAAATGCACTCATCCGATTCATTTTAAAGAATATTAACTTTATACAAACTTGCGTTGGGCTGTTCCCCATCAAGTTATAATAAATTTTGCATCAAAGAGGTACAAATTTATATTGTTTTTAATGATTTATTTTATTGATTTTAGCGGCTAAACTCGACCTTAGTACTCGAACTTAATACCCACCTTAAACCGTTAAATTATTATAATCAGTGTTGTTTGGTTCACAATCCCTCTTGTATAAAAATACAACACTGTGGTCGTTTGGCCGTTGTTACACTGCAGTTTAACTATAGAGTTGCCTCACTCAAACTGTTCTCTTTAGAAGACGAATGACCAATCTAAAATCTTACCATTCACCATAACCAGAAATCATTAAGACTGCGTTTTGTGATTAATTTGGTGACTTGTTTCGGATAATATTTATACATTACGAAAAATATATAATATTGTCAAAATATTAAAGAAACACGGCAACTCCTTTAAACAATCACCTGCTATAAGCAGTGTTGCCAACTCCCCAAGGCCAAAAAGCACCAAAAAATATTATAAATTGTAACATACCACCTTCCACCACAAAATCGAAAATTAAATGCTCTACTACTAAAAAAAAAAAAAACTTCTGAAGATGTATTATAGAACTTTTGTGAATTGAATTTCAAGAAGTTAAGGTGGGTATTAAGATCGAGTTTAGCCGCTAAAGGTAAGTACTATGTTCGCTTTTCGCGTTGAAATTTTCGCGGTTACTTTATTAAAACAGTTCAATATAAATCAGATAAATTAACTCAATTTATACACAGTTTCTTGTTCCTCTAGATTTCGGCAAGACTTTACAGGAATAAGTTTGTTTTCATTTATAATTTTGATTATTTAAGGAAAAGTAATCGCGAAAATAAAGTGGTTTTCAACTCGAAAAAGGAACATAGTACACACCTTAAAATATAAAATAGCCATTTTTCACAATTACTTTTCTTTAATAAATCATTTTAAGGAATACAAACTTTGTGAAAATTTGCTTTTGGCTATTCCCCATCAAGTTATAATAAAATTTGCAGCAAATATGCATAATTTTATGCCCATTTTTACTGAGACAGTTTTCACTTTAGCGGCAAAACTCAAACTTAGTACTCACCATTATGAACCGCTATTCAAGTATACACCTTGATCAGTTTTAATGCTTTCGCCCAATTCATTTTGATCAGTGATGTTTTTCAACTTTCAAAAATATTAATATATGGAAGGAGTCAATTGCTTATTTCAGTTGTGCGTGCTTTTGTGAATTTAATACAAACGTTTTTAATGACATCTTTACCAAATTCAAAAATTCGACACTCATCGCTCTACCCCTGCCAGCATTTCAAAGTTCCATTTCATCCTCATCGCTACCACAGACTCGTATGTGACACTGCAACAATCGCCAACTGTGATAGTATTTTGCCATCACTATTCGCAAGAAAGTATTTTGCCATCAATATTGTTACAAGAGCCATTTTATATTTTGTGAAACACCAAGCACAACTAGCTTCTTATAATTTATTTAAATAAAAACGATAATGAAGTGCTGAAAACATAGTTATTTCGCTTAAAATTGTGAAAGGTATATTGGTGAACAATTTTTGACTTTCCAAATGGAATAAAGTGATGGTTTTTCAAATATTTTTCCAGGCAGGCTGCCTCCATTGGGAATAAATGCACTGGCTGTAACATGTACAACATGTAACTTGCAACTTGAAACTCAATTAATGCTTTTATTAATGCATAAAAATATGTTAAATGTGATGTGATAGTCCTATAAATGTTATATTTATGAGAATTTATAAATGTTTAATAAAATTAATAATCATCTAAACAATCGTGTTATACTTGACCACAATGATTCTTTTACAACTATCTTAAAATGCACTTTCTCTGATTGTTTGAAGGGGCACTTATTGGCGTCTTTTTAAATGTATCCAGAAGGGCACCTAATAATTGCACTCATGCGATACTTTTTTGTAGTAACTTGGCGTGGTACAACTTTTCAATAGTGACGGCGCTTTTCCGAGGAGTTTTGGATATCGTATACGACTGTTTTCGACGTAGTGGGGATTCTCAAAAGCGCCCCCAAATTCAAAAAATGTTGGCAGGGACTTTCCTACAGAATACCCTAAATAACAATATTAATTAAAAAATAATCAATACCAACTTCATAACAATCAAATTCTATATTTGGCAATAAATTTGAGTTTCTTCGGCTCGTGAAAGTCTAGTCAAAATTTTTGTATCAATTAAACTTAATAATGTTCAAAATAAAAAAAGCACCAAAAGCACTAAATGAAAATGCCAGAAAGCACCAAGTTGGTGCTTTTTTTTTGAAAAAGGCCGGTACTATGTTCATTCTTGCGAAAAATTTTTATGGAAACCATTATTTCGCACAAAGAAAGCGGCGTTTTTTTAGGTAGCTTGGAGCGCTATTTTACAGGGAGCGATATTGGATTAAGTTGGTGGTTGTTGATTGTTTTTACAAAATAACCCTGCCAACATTTTTTGAATTTGGGGACTCTTTTGAGAATCCCCACTACGTCGAAAACAATCATATACGACATCAAAAACTCGTCGGAAAAGCGCCGTCACTATTGAGAAGTTGTACCACGCCAAGTTACTACAAAAATGTTTCGCATGAGTGCAATTATTAGGTGCCTTTATAGATCAATTTAGAACGACGCCAATAAGGGACCCTCCAAACAATCAGAAAAAGTGCATTTTAAGATAGTTGTAAAAGAATCATTGTGGTCGAGTAAAACACGTTTGTTTAGATATTTATTAATTTGATTAAACATTTACAAATTCTTAAAAATATAACATTTATACCACTATCACATTACATTTAACATAATTTTTGGCATTAATGATGATGTTGAGTTACAAGTAGCGAGTTACATGCTGCTGCGTCTATCAACCAGTGTTTTTATTCCATGGAGGCAGCGTGTCTGTAAAATATCTGAAAAACAATCACTTTATTCCATTTGGAAAATCACCAAATTGTTCACCAATATACCTTTCACAATTTTAAGCGTATAATCTATGTTTTCAGAACTTTATTTTCGTTTTTATTTAATTAAAATATAACAAGCTGGTTGCGCTTGGCGTTTCACAAAAAATGGCTTTTTAACAGTAGGGATGGCAAATTACTTGCATGTACTTTTTGATGTACCTTTTCATGATGGTTGAAGTGACATTTACGAGTCTGTGGTAACGATGAGGTTGAAATGGAACTTTGAAATGCTGGCAGGGAACATTTTATTTTTCCTTGGGCAATTGATCTGCTATTCCTTTGATCCTTTGTATAGTTTCGGAACAAAAATATGGTCCGTGTTTGATTATAAACCCGCACAAATAGTTTTTGATAAATAAATTATTTCTTAATTCACATTGCAAATGGCGCCGTGCTATAAACGTCAGTTTTTCAACACGAAAAAACAAAGTATCACAAATGGAAAAAATTTCGCAAATTTTTCGCATTTTTTGGTTTTGTATGGAGTTTCAACGCGAAAACAGAACAGAGTACCGGCCTAAAGGCACTAAAAATGCAATTTGGTGCTTTTTAGAAATCAAAAAGCACTAAATTTGGTGCTAAAAGCATGAAATTGGCAACACTGGCTATAAGATACAGCTGCTTTGGCCGGTTTGTTTTGATTTCATCTGATCATATGGTCATCACGGCCAACGTCAACAATAGTTTTTTTTCTTAAACATTTGTTGCTTTCTTTTCTCTCTTACAAGAAGAAACAAAATTAACAAAATACATATAGATTGTGTATAGAAGCATCCATCACATCTTAGCCGGTAGCAGAGGTGAAAGAACGCGTGTGCCAAAAAAAAAAATATTAGAAAGCATAGATAGCAAGCCAACAAATTTTGTAGTTGCTTGACCGGCTCAAGTAAATTAGATGTGTCAAAATTGAGGAGAGATGGTTATGGCTGCAAACGAGATGAACAACGTTGGTAAGCATAAATGCAAGCAAAAATATTTTCAATCTATATTTTTATGTAATTCCTCTTTTTGTACGGCCACATCACATCGAACGAACATAGGTTTGCTAGGCAAACGGCCTCAGAAGATCATACAAAATCAATTGTTCCGTCGCCAAAGAAGCATAAAACTGAGTGCCAATAAAAGTGGCAGCTGCGATGAGACTGGAGATCATAAGGTAAGTATAGAGGACAAGGACATCGTGTAGTAATAGTAATCCAGTAGAAAATATGAAATTAAAAAACAAGCTGATTGGTTATGAAGGTCAAACCTCATCATAAAAATGTTTTATTATGGAAATGTGTGTACGATAAAAGTGCTTATCAGTGTTAAGTGAAAGATTTTATATATATTTATCTAAAGCGTGAAGGCAGAATAAGAAATATTTAGGAATTCGTTCGAAAGACCACACAAAAAATGTTAAATTGACATCGTACAGCAAATAGAATGCATACAAAATTATTTGCAATTAATTCCTTTATGTTGTGAGTGGAGGAATTGTATGAAATTGTTTGGTTTTCATATTCAAGTCCTATATAAGATAAAATTTTATAAAATCTTGTCTTCTCACATTGGCTCGACTAAAAACTTCGATTTTCATTGTAGCCTATTTTGGATAAGATGTAGACTTATAACGACATAGTCCCATCTTCTTCTTTATTGCTGACATTTCCGATGCAATGTCCGGTTTAAGTAAAAAATAACATGAGTAACGAAATAGTCCAAAACAAATACCTACTCTTTGTTGTTTGTTATTCCTCTCATAATATAAAACGGATCTCAAATATTTTCCAAAGTAACTGATGCAATATCGAACGCCATATTAAGTATTTACAAAATTATCCGTTACGACAAAACCATCTGAGTCATATTGATTGTATTTGGCGAGCAAGATTTATATTTTTAGATCTAAAACCACTTAAGTCTCTGACGAATAATAGCGCATTAGAGGTATGCAAATTCTCAAAACTGTTGCAAAACAATTTTAATATGGAACAATGGCACTGAATACGTCCGGAAAATTAATGGCAACCTTGTTGTACGTGTTTTGACCCACACAAAGTACCTGGAGAAGAGTAAAATGATCACAGGGCCGAATTTTTGTTTCATTCGATGCTGAATTACGAATTCTTTCAGTTTCCAAACACAAAAGTCATCAGTCCCATGAAAAAGTTGTACACGCCTCGCAGCCTTTTTTGCAGACCTCTCGTAATTATTTTATTTGAAAGAAAGCTGAAAAAGTGATAGTCGGTAGGTTCAAAATCTGGAAAAGAACACTCCTGACGACTTGAGCTACATGGGGTCTGTCGTTGATTTGAGCAAGATGACTTGTCCTCGTCTATCAAGTCTTTTCAGCCAAATAACCACATATTCACGGTTCATCTTTGGCAATGTTGAGCTCCTTATTTACAGTGACATTTCGTTCCAGGCATTTTTCAGTGGATCGTGCCATACCAATCCCACCAAATGCAGACCATAGCCTTTTATGGATGAAGATCTTCATTGATTCAGGACTTCGGCATCTCTCTTGCTTTCATACAATCATTTTGTTTGCTTCACATTGACGTACAGACGCCATTTCTAATCACTCGTGTTGAATCGATACGCTTTTTGCAGTCACATGTGTCTCGGAAACGAACGAAAAAAAAACATTTTCCGTTTTTCCAATGTGTTGGCGACAATCTTCTTCCAATAGTGTTAACACCTCAAACGAGCGACAAGCAGTGGAATAACATACAGACCTGCCCTTAAAACTGCAACAGGATGTCTCCGCAGTACACCCCTGGATCACTTTTATGCGGAGACCAAAATCAACCCAGTGCGTGTCACATGTTGTCAATTACATGTTGTACCTCTTGGGTCATCCCAGTGCGTCGACACAATTACATGTTGTACCTCTTGGGTTGCTATCGAAGCTGTCATCCAAATCACCATCTTGTGGATAGAAAACCTCCACCCAGGAATGTAAGGGTTGATTTTCACCATCTAGAGAGCGAGATCCAGCGTTGTAAAATAGAGCCTCTAGATCAGGCAGCATACCAGACAGGTCTGAACAGAATTCATGAGGATACTGTAGCTGAAGCGGTGAGAAGTTATACGATTAATCCTGTTCTCGGAGTCCGACCACCGTCCATAGCAACGGAGAAGAGAGACCTCCACGGCAGATCAGGGTAATTTTGGCCCAACTAAGATCAGACAAGTGCAGCCGCTTCAATTCCTACTTATCAGTAACTGATAGCAGCGTAGCTGACGTGTGTCCCATCTGTAATCAAGGGCCACATCATCACCTTTTCGCTTTCCCAGCTAAACCTACCCGTCTCACCACCAGATCACTCTGGACACACCCCACACTTGTCGCAGAATTCCTTGATCTGGCTACTATTGAACTACCTAAGCATAGAACAAAATCGATGAACCTACATTAAAAACTGTTATAACTACAACAACAATAGTGTCTTCAGTTGGATTTCGTCTAATTCTGCAGGTCGCCATGTGTTCGACTTCTCGGGCCATTTCTGTGAAGTGGAGACGCCTAAGCCACCTAACCTCCGTACACACTGCATACCGAGTGTCTTCTGCTGCATTTTGACTTCCATAGAAACCTAAACTAAGCATATGTCGAAAAGCTTATTTTCTAATCCAATAATTTTGCATAGTTGGAACAGCTTTCCTGATGAGTGTGCTCTTTGACCTCCGTTGTGTACATTGCAGAAAATCGTTTTACTTATCGGGCCAGTCTTCGACAAATATTCTATTTTTCTTGCCATCAGGCAATAGCTCATCGTGATCCTCTATTTGCAATACGATCATTCCATTGCTCAATTTCTTTTTTCTCCTTATTCGCTGCCTCTTAAATTTTAATTTTATTAAATTTTTATCGATTCATTTCAGACTTATGTGGTACTGACATTCGGCGAAAAGGCAAAGCTAAGCCATTGTGAAGATGTTCAGAAAATTATTCGACAATTTAACATAAAAACTACTTTAGAATGGATTAGTAAGGAGGAGAAATATCTTTATCTGACTGCCTCAACGGATACATTGTTACGATTGGCCGATGAAGCAGAACTGACAAAGAGAACAACAACGGGAAGCATGCAAAAATTCAATTATGATTCTATAGCGGATTTTTTACTTCCCGGTATGACTGAAGATGACATTGTGCGTTTCTGCGAAGCACCTGTACTGATAAAGGATGTGGTAAAACCTCAGTTACTATCATATATACGTCAAGGTATTGTGGAAGATCTATTTCCTTTGCATGACATTGTAAGTAAATCTTTGCAATAATGAGGAAGGTCTATAGTTATTACAATTTATTTGTTTTACAGGAATTCCTGGAGGAGTTCTCTTTTAATTGGCGTCGTCGTTCACTACCCATTGAACACATACGCAATTACTTTGGTTCTAGCATTGGTCTTTATTTTGCCTTCATTGAGTTTTATACGAAAGCTTTGATATATCCCACAATTTTTGGTGTTTGCCAATATTTCTGGAGTATCAATTTATCTGTTGTGATAGGCTTTTATGTCCTTTGGTCAACGGTGAGTTAAAAAAAAAAAAAACTATAGAGGATACTTTCCACCATAGCAGTTGGGTTGGATACCTCAACTATAATCGAAATATTGATGTGAGAACTACAATCTTTTGAAAATTATAGGTCAATCTGACCATGCACATCGTAACTAAATTAGTCCGTACTACTATGAATATAATTTAAATTAGTCCGTCCGTCTATTGAACTTCTGGGTCCATCTAGGAATATCTATCGCAACTAAATCCGTAGCTTACGATGTCTGAAATTTAAAATTGTTTTCGTACAGGACACACGTACAGTGAAAAAACGCTATAGCAAAGGTACTAAATACTAAAGCACTTGGAATGTAAGGGGTTACAATAACGGTTGCCACAGTCGGTAGAATTCTACCAATAATGGTACATTTTTTACTTTTATCTATAAAAATAAAATATTGACAAAATTTTCTATAGAAATAAAATTTTGACAAAATTTTCTATAGAAATACAATTTTGACACAATTTTTTATAGAAATAAAATTTTGACCAAATTTTTTGTAGAAATAAAATTTTGACAAAATTTTCTATAAAAATAAAAATTTGACAAAATTTTCTATAGAAATAAAATTTTGACAAAATTTTCTATAGAAATAAAATTTTGACAAAATTTTCTTTAAAAATAAAATTTTGACAAAATTTTCTATAGAAATAAAATTTTAACAAAATTTTCTATAGAAATAAAATTTTGACAAAATTAAAATAAAATTTTATTTATTTTATTTTGACAAAATTTTCTATAGAAATTAAATTTTGACAAAATTTTCTAAAGAAATAAAATTTTTCTATAGAAATAAAATTTTAACAAAATTTTCTATAGAAATAAAATTTTGACAAAATTAAAATAAAATTTTATTTATTTTATTTTGACAAAATTTTCTATAGAAATTAAATTTTGACAAAATTTTCTAAAGAAATAAAATTTTGACAAAATTTTCTATAGAGATAAAAGTTTGACAAAATTCTCTAATTCTCTAAAATTAGTCCGTCCGTCTATTGAACTTCTGGGTCCATCTAGGAATATCTATCGCAGCTAAATCCGTAGCTTACGATGTCTGAAATTTAAAATTGTTTTCGTACAGGACACACGTACAGTGAAAACGCTATAGCGAAGGTACTAAATACTAAAGCACTTGAAATGTAAGGGGTTACAATAACGGTTGCCACAGTCGGTAGAATTCTACCAATAATGGTACATTTTTTACTTTTATCTATAAAAATAAAATTTTGACAAAATTTTCTATAAAAATAAAAATTTGAGAAAATTTTCTATAGAAGTAAAATTTTGACAAAATTTTCTGTAGAAATAAAATTTTAACAAAATTTTCTATAGAAGTAAAATTTTGACAAAATTTTCTATAGAAATAAAATTTTGACAAAATTTTCTATAGAAATAACATTTTGACAAAATTTTCGATAAAAATAAAATTTTGACAAAATTTTCTATAGAAATAAAATTTTGACAAAATTTTCTATAGAAATAAAATTTTGACAAAATTTTCTACAGAAATAAAATTTTGACAAAATTTTCTATAGAAATAAAATTTTGACAAAATTTTGTATAGAAATAAAATTTTGACAAAATTTTATATAAAAATAAAAATTTGAGAAAATTTTCTATAGAAGTAAAATTTTGACAAAATTTTCTGTAGAAATAAAATTTTAACAAAATTTTCTATAGAAGTAAAATTTTGACAAAATTTTCTATAGAAATAAAATTTTGACAAAATTTTCTATAGAAATAAAATTTTGACAAAATTTTCTATAAAAATAAAATTTTGACAAAATTTTCTATAGAAATAAAATTTTAAAAGTCTTCTGTTTTTTCGAGCTTGAGATCGGTATATATTTATGTATTATTTTCTTTCAATATTTCGCAATTTCTTTGAATTGCTTCTTCAGGAAATATGTATATCGTCTACAATAACTAAACACTTATTCTTATTGGAGTCAGCGAAACATCACTGCTCTCGTCAGGTTTCATTATTGCACTTGAGTGAAGAAGCATATCAAAGAAATTGCGAAATATTGAAAGAAAATAATACATAAATATATACCGATCTCAAGCTCCAAAAAACAAGACTTTTATTTGAAAATAAAGATCGAAAAACAACAAAAACATGAAATAAAATTTTGACAAACTTTTCTATAGAAATAAAATTTTGACAAAATTTTCTACAGAAATAAAATTTTGACAAAATTTTCTATAGAAATAAAATTTTGACAAAATTTTTTATAGAAATAAAATTTTGACAAAATTTTCTATAAAAATAAAATTTTGACAAAATTTTCTATAGAAATAAAATTTTGATAAAATTTTATATAGAAATAAAATTTTGACAAAATTTTCTATAGAAATAAAATTTTGACAAAATTTTCTATAGAGATAAAAGTTTGACAAAATTCTCTATAGAAATAAAATTTTGACAAAATTTTCTATGGAAATAAAATTTTGACAAAATTTTCTATAGAAATAAAATTTTGACAATATTTTCTATAGAAATAAAATTTTAACAAAATTTTCTATAGAAGTAAAATTTTGACAAAATTTTCTATAGAAATAAAATTTTGGCAAAATTTTCTATAGAAATAAAATTTTGACAAAAATTTTTATAGAATAAAATTTTGACAATATTTTCTATAGAAATAAAATTTTGGCAAAATTTTCTATAGAGATAAAAGTTTGACAAAATTCTCTATAGAAATAAAATTTTGAAAAAAAAAATTCAATAGAAATAAAATTGACAGCAGTGCTAATAAATGGCGTATCCTTTTTCCATCAGTAACTAAAACACTAGTGAGTTATGGCCTCTAATCCACATTATTAGGGTTAAGTTTGGTCACTTCCGATATCACAACCTCAGTTATATTGCTTCTGCTGCCTTAATTATGGTTCATAAACTTCCTTGTTTTTACAATGTAACGCTCATCACACCACGAGAAAAATCTTTCTTACCAAAGGTTTTTGAAAGAAATTTTCGTATGAAATCTATGGTGGAATGTACTTGAGATTTTTTGTTCCCTTTATTTTCTTTACTAATCTTTTAACAATCAATATTCTTGCAGATATTTCTGGAGTTATGGAAACGTCGTTGTGCTGGTTTAGCTTACCGTTGGGGTACCATTGAGATGTCCAGTTTGGATAAGCCACGTACCAGTTATTATGGCAAAGAGAAAATTGATCCCATCACAGGCAAAATGACTCTGCAATATCCTATGCGTTATACATACCTGCAAATGTATTGCATATCTTATCCTGTGGTATTTTTATGCGTTGTAGCTGCTGCCTATTTTGCTCTCTATCAATTTCAAATAGAGGCCGAGGTTTTGGCTGACTTTGGACCAGATTCATGGCTTCTCTATATACCCGTCATAGTGCAATCCATATTGATAGCCATATTTTCATGGGCCTATGAGAAATTGGCAACATTTTTAACAGAATTGGAAAATCATCGAACACGCTTGCAATATGAGAGACATCGTGTCAATAAGCTGATGATCTTTGAAATTGTTAATAATTTCTTTTCATTATTTTACATAGCCTTCATATTGCAGGATTTGAAACAATTGAATTATCAATTAATGATGCAATTATTGATATTTCAGGTAGGCTTCAGAATTATTTGAAGTGTTATATTTTATGGTTGAATTTTCTTATATTTCCTCAGATTGTTTGTATAGCCCAAGAAGTAGGCATTCCCCTTTTGGCTGTTCTGAAACAAAAATTTGCTAAATTCATGCACAAAGAATTGGATACGGAGAAGTTGTCTTTGGTCAGTGATGTTTCACGTTATGAACAATGTTTCTTTGAAGCCGGTTTGGATCAATACCAATCAACCTATGAGGATTATCTACAAATGTGTATACAATTCGGTTTTATTGTGCTATTTGCGGCTGTGGCTCCATTTGCAGCTTTTGGAGCTCTGGTTAATAATATTTTTGCCATGCACATAGATTTGTTTAAGGTAAATTGTATTACAATCACGGTTGCCACTCGAGTCAAAAATAATCTACCAAAATTTGGAGAAAATTTTGCGAAGGAAACTACCAAAAAAAAATTATTTCTATTACAAATTTTATATCGATAGAAAATTTTGTCGAAATTTTATTTCTATAGAAAATTTTGTCAAAATTTTATTTCTATAGAAAATTTTGTAAACAAACATATTTCTATAGAAAATTTTATTTCTATAGACAATTTTTGCAAAATTTTATTTCTTTAGAAAATTTTTGCAAAATTTTATTTCTGTAGAAAATATTGTCAACATTTTATTTCTTTGGAAAATTTTGTAAAAAATTTTATATCTTTAGAAAATTTTTATTTCTATATAAAATTTTATTTCTATAGAAAATTTTATCAAAATTTTATTTCTATAGAAAATTTTGTCAAAACTTTATTTCTATAGAAAATTTTCTCAAAATTTTATTTTTATAAAAAATTTTCTCAAAATTTTACTTTGAAAATTTTTACAAAATTTTATTTCTATAGAACATTTTGCCAACATTTTATTTCTATAGAAAATTTTTGCAAAATTTTATTTCTATAGAAAAGTTTTGCAAAATGTTTTTCTATAGGAAATTTTTGTCAATATATCTTTATAGGAAATTTTTCCAAAATTTTATTTCTATAGCAAATGTTTGCAAAATTTTATATCTACAGACAATTTTTGTAAAATTTTATTTGTATAGAAAATTTTTGCAAAAAAATTGATTTCTATAAAAAATTTTATCAACATTTTATTTCTATATAAAATTTTGTCAAAATTTTATTTCTATAGAAAATTTTGTCAAAACTTTATTTCTATAGAAAATTTTCTCAAAATTTTATTTTTATAAAAAATTTTGTCAAAATTTTACTTCTTTAGAAAATATTTGCAAAATTTTATTTCTATAGAAAATATTGTCAAAATTTTATTTCTATAGAAAATATTGTCAAAATTTTATTTCTATAGAAAATATTGTCAAAACTTTATTTCTGTAGAAAATTTCTACAACATTATATATCTATAGAAAATTTTTACTGTTGTCAATATTTCATTTCTATAGGAAATTTTGTCAACATTTTATTTCTATATAAAATTTTGTCAAAATTTTATTTCTATAGAAAATTTCTGCAAAATTTTATATCTATAGAAAATTTTTGCAAAATTTTATTTCTATAGGAAATTTTTGTCAAAATATTATTTATATAGAAAATTTTTTCAAAATTTAATTTTAATCTGAAATCAAAAACAACAGTGATTAAAGAAAAAAAACCAAAAATAACAAAACAAAATGGATGACAATTTAATTTCTATAGAAAATTTTGTCAAAATTTTATTTCTATAGAAAATTTTGCCAACATTTTATTTCTATAGAATATTTAGGCAAAATTTTATTTCTATAACAAAATTTTGTCAAAATTTTATTTCTATAGAAAATTTTGCCAACATTTTATTTCTATAAAAAATTTTTGCAAAATTTTATTTCTATTGAAAATTTTTGCAAAATTTTAGATCTATAGAAAATTTTTACAAAATTTTATATCTACCCGTGTAAAAATTGGGGGATCTGATTTGATATGGTTAGATCTGATCCAAGATATGGTCAGATCTGAGCAGATCCGAAAAATGGTTATATCTGGTCAGATCTAAATACTATGAAATTTGATCTGATCAGATCTCAAAAATGAGACACATCTAATCAGATCTAATTTGATATAATTGTATATTATTTGATACAATTGTATCTTTCGAGATCTTTCAACACATAAAAGCCCATAATTTGTATATAAAATGAGATCAATTGTTTTATTTAATAATACAGACAAAAAGTATGTGCATAATAAATATGTTTAATTTAAATTGATCCATCAAAGCTATTTAAGAGTATTGACAGTTGAGTTAGAGTGTTGTCCAAGGGTTTTTTCGTTTGTTTCTTCTGCTTTGAACTTAGACACGCGACTAAAGTATTACAGCGTTAAGGCAATCTGCAATGAAATTAAGTAAAAAAACAATTATTAAACAAATATAGGAATAAACAAATATGGGAATATATTGAACTATGTAAGCAAGTATTAGTATTGTTTTGGATCATTCTTCTTTAAGTTGCAATAAAAATTGCCATATAATTTTATGTTGCTTTTAATACTCACATTTAAAGTGTATTCGCGATTAGGTTAGGTATAGCGATAGGCTGTTATTTTAGGCTCATACATACTATTCAGACCATCATGACATCACAGTGATCAACATCTCACTTATCACTGACTGCTGCTCGATTCAATAATTAGCTCAATAACATGGGACCTCCTTGCTATAATCGAGTCCTATCGGCATTTCACGTTGCGCTGAAACAACTTAGAGAATCTTTGAAGCAGAAATGTCACCAACATTACTGCGAGGAGATAATCCACCGCCGAAATAATTTTTGGTGTTGGTCGGAACTGGGATTTGAACCCGTGACCTTTTGAATGCAAGGCGGGCATGTTAACCAGTACACCACTGAGGTTTCCTTTTTTTCCAAATCTAGAAAATAGTAAAACAATATGAAAATGACTACTAAGGAAATAACAAATACAAGCTACTTACCTACATAATCTCCGCAATAAAGGAAACGATAAAGTGTATATCAAAGGAACACATTTAAAACAATTATATTAAATTTCTTAATTTTCTCAGCTAGTCTGGCGTTAAATTTGTTTAGAAGTGATGCCCCTGACGGCGTTGACATTTGACATAATGGCATTGAGGTTTAGACGTGTATTGCAAAAATTTTTTTAACTTGTTCATGATTTTTTTTTTATATTTTGGACCGTATTTAACCCCATATATAGTCAGATATGATGTTATATCTACCATATCTTATTAGATATAGTGCTATATATGGTCCTATCCAAGCATATATTATTAGATATGCCAGATATAATTAGATATTATACTATATATGATGAGATCTGCACTTATATCTAACCAGATCTAGCACCATATATAGCATATCTGTGCATATCTAATTATGTCTGAACCAATATCTGAACAGATCCAATTAGACCCAATTTGATATTATTAGATAGGATTGGATCCTCCAATTTTTACACGGGTATAGGATTTTTTTGTCAAAATATTATTTATATAGAAAATTTTTGCAAAATTTTATTTCTATTGAAAATTTTTGCAAAATTTTATTTCCATAGAAAACTTTTGCAAAATTTTATTTGTATTGAAAATTTTTGCAAAAAAATTGATTTCTATAGAAAATTTTATCAACATTCTATTTCTATAGAACATTTTTGCAAAAATTTTTATTTCTATGGAAAATTTGTGAATTACCTCTTAGTCGGAAAGGAATATTTTATAAAATCTACCAAAATATAAACAAATCTACCAAACAGTAAAAATTCTACCATTTTTGGTAGTATTCTATCAACCGTGGCAACCGTGATTACAATCCGCTTGTTATTCGGAAATTATTTGATTATATTTTAGCTCTGTAACATCTTTAAACGTCCATTTGCTCGACGCACAAAAAATATTGGAGCCTGGCAATCAGCTTTTGAATTACTCTCCGTCATGGCCATTTTGAGTAATTGTGGCCTCTTGTACCTGTTGCCCAATGTACGGTGAGTTAGAAATGGCTTTGTAATACATTTTCATAAAGTAGATTTCTAATTTTGTATACTAAAGGGTCATTATAACTTCGTTCGCATTTGCACCATCCATGTTGACAAAGCCTATGTGTAGTATGTTTGTTTAAAAATTAAAATTGGGAAACTTCAGCATGATAAATGCAAGCTCAGCTTTTTGGCAGCAGCTATTTAAGGCTCTACTCATATATAGACAACTATCGCCCAGGAATATGTACTCACTCCTATCGCGTTTGGTATAGTATTACAGGAAAGGATCCGTAGATCAAAACGATGAAACCTGGACTTCGCCCATAGCATAGCCCTGCTCTCCCATGATAGATCGGGGTAGTTTTGTCCAATTTAAAAAGGTTTACCGGCAAATCACTGTCAATTTTCGAGTTTTCAAATACACGAACTAGGTTCTTAATGGGCATAATTTGGACGATATCATAGCCTAGAGCTCCGCCACATCTGGATTGATTGATTTGTCATCATGGCTCCTGGAAGCGGAACGTACGGAAGAAGAGTTTTTTTCCGAGCTTTCCAGCTGGAAATGTTTCTGCGTTTTGAAGACATCTTCTTAAAGAGTACATTATGACATTTGGAAAGTCAGAAATACCAGTTGTTTTTAAAAGCTAATTTACCAATACTGAAAAATTGTTATACATATGTAAATCTCAACCCCTTTCCATAAATGTTTCCGGCAAAGGATAATCAAATTAGAGATTATTTGGTCCGTTGTGATTTTTTTAAAAGAAGGTAGCAAATTAAGGGCCTCGTGACGGAAAATTTTTTTCTATAGATATAGATATCCACCCCTTTCCAAAAATTTCTCCGCCAAAATTATGACCAAATTAGACTTTATTTTATCCGTTGAGATTTTATTTTTTGTTTTGAAAAAAATAAGGTAGCGTGACAACAGGACAGATTGTTTTTCAATATTTTTAACTGGATATTTTTCTCCATTTTTGAAGACAACTTCTTCAAACTCATATTATGCCATTTGGAGAATAAAGGCCGGCATCAAGATCTCATTACCGCACTAAACAGTCATTTTTACGGTTAATTTTCGTTAGTAATTAACTTTAAAGGAAATAAAATCTTTCAATTGTTGCTTTGGATCATTAGTTATAATAAAATTTTCAAAAAATTTTGATTTTATTCTGCTTTACGGTTTTTTTTTTTTATTTAACTCATTTTACAACCAAGCCGAAATGGCCATATACGGTTACAGGGATACTCAAATAAAGAATTACATTAAATTTACTTAAAAAAATTTATAAAAATAATTAGGACTACAATCAAGGACTTGACATTATTACACCTTATTACTAAGTATATATCTTACTACGTTACAAAAACCATTTGATATATAAATATAAAAATTTAGGAATTGATTACTACTCTCAAATGCCTACTAACGCAGGTTATTAACCAATAAGTTTAATTATTTGCAACTAAAAATTTAATATTTAAATAATATATATTTTTATGTTAACAATTTTTAATCCTCGAACTTATATATTTGAGTTATTTTATATTTGATTTCTAATTTTTGTTTTTTATTTAATAAAAACTAACAAGGATTGCATAAACTTGACATATAGTTGCACCTTAATACTAAGTATATATCTTATTAAACAGCGTTGGGAACTACAATATGTAGACTACGTTACAAAAACAATTTAACATATGTATATAAAAAAGCAACAAAAAAATTAACTGATAATTAGGAATTGATTACTACTAGCGACTAAACTCGAACTTAATACCCACCTTAAGTAAGAAATATTAATATGTTAGGATTATTGGACGCCACTGAAATTTTTCGGTAGATGTAGATCTTAAAATCTTTCCCAAAATTGCTGCGGCAATAGGATGCCCATACAAGAGATTATTAGGTCCGTTGATATTTTCCCTTCAGTTTTTCATAAAATAAGGCCACAAATTAGGGGCTGTTTCTAATCCCATTAGTGCAAGACTTGCCCAAGTGTCAAACCAACTGAAGTCAGTTTTTTTTTTCAGGAAAACGTTGCAGGTTTATATATTCCTCAGAGCTAAGATGTGGAGTACACATTGCGACAATTTCATATATGGCATTATTGGGAATATTTTTTCGTAGATGGCGGCGAAATTTTGGAGTTGGAGACTTGGGGTTTTAATGGGGAAATTCATATAAATTTGGGAACTATTGTGTTTTTTTTTTCGAAATTGCTTCAAAATAATAAATCAGGTTTACATGAAATTCTTTTTATTTCTCCAAAAGAAACACAGCAAAATTTAAAACAGGAAACTTGCTCCTTTTTACTCCACGGCATACAAAAGAGCGCAAATGGAGAATTTAACTTCGATTAGCGGAGACGATTTTCTACAATTGAGAAGTTCACCACTTTGGTATCACATAGTGGACTGCCACTATACCTAACCTAAGCTACAATTGTGGAATCATTTCGTGAGGAATCGGGCCAAAATGTTGCCACTCCTCAGTGTTTATCACTGATAGGGACCATATTCCTTGCCAAAATTATTGGAATTTAAATTAAATTTGGTTTTTTTGGGGGACAAAATCGTCCCATTTTAATCCTAAAAATTATTTTTCAATAGTATATTTATTTTTTTTTTTAATTTTTATACCCACCACCATAGAATGGTGACGGGGGTATAATAAGTTTGTCATTCCGTTTGTAACATATCGAAATATCGATTTCCGACTATATAAAGTATATATATTCTTAATCAGGGAGAAATTCTAAGACGATATAACGATGCCCGTCTGTCTGTCTGTTGTAATCACGCTACAGCCTTCAATAATGAAGCAATCGTGCTGTAATTTTGCACAAACTCGTCTTTTGTCTGCAGGCTGGTCAAGTTCGAAGATGGGCTATATCGGTCCAGATTTTGATATAGTCCCCATATAAACCGACCTACCGATTTTGGGTCTTGGGCTTATAGAAATCGAAGTTTTTATCCAATTTGCCTGAAATCTAGAGGTATTTTATGACCAAAAAGAGGTGTGCCAAAAATGGTGAGTATCGGTCCATGTTTTGGTATAGCCCCCATATAGACCGATCTCCCGATTTTACTTCTTGGGCTTATAGAAACCGCAGTTTTTATTCAATTTACCTGAAATTAGAAATCTAGAGGTATTGTAGGACCACAAATACATGTGCCAAAAATTGTGAGTATTGGTCCATATTTTGGTATAGCCCCCATATAGACCGATCTCCCGATTTTACTTCTTGGGCTTATAGGAACCGCAGTTTTTATTCAATTTACCTGAAATTGGAAATCTAGAGGTATTGTAGGACCACAAATACGTGTGCCAAAAATTGTGAGTATCGGTCCATGTTTTGGTATGGTCCCCATATAAAACGACCTCCCGATTTGGGGTCTTGGGCTTATAGAAATCGTGGTTTTTTATCCAATTTGTCTGAAATTGGAAATCTAGAGGTATTTTAGAACCATAAAGAGGTGTGCCGAAAATGGTGATTATTGGTCCATATTTTGGTATAGCCCCCATATAGACCGATTTCCCGATTTTACTTCTTGGGCTACTAGAATCCGAAGTTTTTATCCTATTTGCCTGAAATTGAAAATCTAGAGGTATTTTCGGGTCATAAAGAGGTGTGCCGAAAACGGTGAGTATCGGTCCTTATTTTAGTATAGCCCCCATAAGAACGATCTCCCGATTTAACTCCTTGGGTTTCTAGAAACCGTAGTTTTTATCTGATTTGCCTGAAATTGTAAATATTCTGGTATTTTAGGCTCACAAAAACGTGTATCGGATTAAGTTTTTATCGGTCCATTTGGTAATGCCTCCATATAGACCGACTTCACTTCTTGAGGGTGTAGAAGGCGCACTGCTCATGAAAATTGCTTGAAACTCAATGTAAAATTTCCAGATTTTACTTCTACAGATTTAATATTTCAAATCAAGACGTTATTTTATAATTTTCTTGCACACTTACAAGAGATGTTAAGGATTCCTCTAAAACTCAAACAAAAATGGTTCTTATACATCCAGTCCTCATAGGTGAAATCTTTAAATTTATCTTCGGGAAGTGTCCTCAAGTCCTCAAGCCCTCCTGAAATTTCAAAGGAAACCCTAATATTTGGTTCATGGTGGTGGGTATTTAAGATTCGGCCCGCCCGAACTTAGTACTGTATATACTTGTTATATCATTAGTTTTTTCTTTGATTTTTTCTCGACATTTTTATTAGGGGACTACAACAGATTTATATTATAGATATTTATGAAATTTTATTTCTATATATCTCTTGTAGACCCCTGAGAAAGCGAAATATAATAAACCATTTAAATAAAACATTTAAATATTACCTCGAGCTTGAAAAAACATGAATTTATTATTTTTACATCATCTCTTCTTTCCAGAGCTTTTGTAGCCCAACACTTTGTATCCATGCCAAATTTATCCTTTGTGATATTTGAACATTTATTACTGGGCTTGAAATTTGTTATACACAAGGCCATACATGAAAGACCACGATGGGTGCGTATAGCTTTAATGAAGGGCGATTATGAATCTAGTCAAGCTTATAAGAATATCAAGTAAGTATACATATTTTCCCATATACAAGGGGATGCAAAGGAAAAGAGTCAAACATTATCATGATATTTTTATTTACAGAAAATATAAGGCCAATATAAAAGTCGACTAAATCGAAGCCTTGGCAGAAGCTGTACACAAAAAAAATCTCTACAGAATCTTTTCAAAATTTGTGAATAAAAATTATCCAGGATTACCAATGAATTGAGTAATATCTTCTTCCAAATCTCGAAAATTAGTATAATTGCTTGGAGGCAGAGACTGCAAAAATAAAAATCTCAGAGTCTTAACTAAAGGTGTGAATGCCAATTATACCGGATTACTATTATTTCTAGTTCTATTTTTTCTCCAATCCTTAGAAGAAATTAGTATTTTTTGTGTTCATGGATTTTATATACCTCGATTTTATATGTATGACATATGTATATTGATTAGATTTAATACTAACCAGTGGCCTTAGATTGCACTAAAATACACAAAAAAATGATTATTTATATATACATGTGTGTATAAATATTTCCTTAAGTTTAACTTATTAAACTAATAAACATATGCTTGTATTTATTTGTATATTATACAAAAATCTTCCTTTCTTTACTTAAACAATAAATTCTCTTTTGATCTTAAAAATGTAGCTTAGATTACTTCTATATTCTTAGATTACTTCTTCGTAGTTTCTCTATCACCATCTACTTTAATTTCTTAAACTTAACGATAGCCTTTGTAATGTTTAAAAGCTAAATAGGCATCGATACCATGTAATATTCCAGCGGCATATCCCATATACTGCAAATAAAAGAAAATTCACTCTTTTTATTGAAAATTGATTTTTTTTTTGGAAAATGTTTTACTTACATAGGCTGCTGTCATTGCTGGATATGCCCAAAATCCTGGCTTAATTAGAAATTGTGGATGTAACCAAACGACACAAGCAAAACCCATATAGCTTGACGAACTAAAGTACATAGCACAAGCAATAGCATTGAATAGAGTTTCCTGAAAACAAAACGAAATGAAATATCGAGAAAATTTAGATGAGAAATTAGATAACTTGAGATAAAAGGATCATATGTTCATAGAAGGTAAGCACAAATTTTTCTTCACTGGAAATTTCGGGGATTTTTCCATATTTGCACTCCCGCTTTCCCGATAATTAAGTGTGGGAACTTTTCTTGCAATATATTGATATTGGTATGAATACTAGAAAAAATATTTGTAGTATTATTGGATTGTTGTTGTAGTTGTAGTTGTAACAGTTTTTAATGTAGTTTCATCCATTTTGTTCTATGCTTGTGTAGTTCAACTAGTAGCCAGATCAAGGAACTCTGCGACAAGGATGGGGTGTGTCCAGAGTGATCTGGTGGTGAGATGGGTTGGCTTAGCTGGACAAGCGAAAAGGTGACGAGTGTTATGTGGCCCTTGATTACAGATGGGACACAAGTCAGCTACGCTGCTATCAATCACTGATTAGTAGGAATTGAGGCGGCTGCACTTGCCTGATCTTTGTTAGGCCAAAACTACCCTGGTCTGCCGTGGGAGGTCTCTCTCCTCCGGTGCTATGGGCGGCGGTCGGACTCCTAGAACAGGATTAACCTTGTAGCTTCTCACCGCTTCAGCTACAGTATCCTCTTGAATCCTGTTCAGACCTATCTGGTATGCTGCCTAATCTAGAGGCTCTCTTTTATAACGCTGGATCTCGGGCTCTAGAAGGTGAAGATCAACCCTTACATTCCTGGGAGGAGGTTGTCTATCCACAAGATGGTGATTTGAATGACTACGATAGCAACCAAAGAGGTACTGCTTTGACAACATGTAATTGTGTCGACGCACTGGGATGATATTGATCTCCGCATAAAGGTGATCCAGGGGAGTACTGCGGAGACATCCTGTTGCAATTCTAAGGGCAGCGTTTTGACAGGTCTGCATGTTATTCCACTGCGTATCGCTATTATTGGGTAAATTTAGTCTGAGGAGAAAATCATATACTTGTTTTTTTATATAATTTTTTGACTTATGTAAGAGGTTCAAAAACACATTGTTAGGTTTCCTTAGAACTCTAACCTCAATTTGTTAAAATTTTTTTTGAGCGGGATCCCGGGAAATGCGAAAAAATCCCCCTTTCCCCGGAATGAAAAAGGTCTTTGTAAAAAACTCTAGTAAGCAGTGACAAAGTGAAATAAAAAAAATCTGTAAAAGATTTGAAAAAAAAAAACAAGTAAGAAAAGTCTAAAGTCGGGCGGGCCGACTATATTATACCCTGCACCACTTTGTAGATCTAAATTTTCGATACCATATCACATCCGTCAAATGTGTTGGGGGTTATATATAAAGGTTTGTCCTAAATACATAGATTTAAATATCACTCGATCTGGACAGAATTTTATAGACTTCTACAAAATCTATAGACTCAAATTTAAGTCGGCTAATGCACTAGGGTGGAACACAATGTTAATAAAAAAAAATGGGAAACATTTAAAGAAACTTCGGGAAAGTTTATTTATCGCTCGATATATATGTATTAGACGTTTAGGAAAATTAGAGTCATTTTTACAATTTTTTGACTAAGCAGTGGCGATTTTACAAGGTATTTTGACCATTTTTGTCGAAATCAGAAAAACATATATGGGAGCTATATCTAAATTTGAACCGATTTCAACCAAATTTGGCACGCATAGCTATAATGCTATAATGCAAAATTTCAACTAAATCGGAGTTAAAAATTGGCCTCTGTGGTCATATGAGTGTAAATCGGCCGAAAGCTATATATGGGAGATATATCTAAATCTGAACCGATTTCAATAAAATTTGGCACACTTGACTACACTACTAATTGTACTCCTAGTGCAAAATTCAGAAATCAGAAAAACATATATGGGAGCTATATCTAAATTTGAACCGATTTCAACCAAATTTGGCACGCATAGCTACAATGCTAATTTCACTCCCTGTGCAAAATTTCAACTAAATCGGAGTTAAAAATTGGCCTCTGTGGTCATATGAGTGTAAATCGGCCGAAAGCTATATATGGGATATATATCTAAATCTGAACCGATTTCAATAAAATTTGGCACACTTGACTACACTACTAATTGTACTCCTAGTGCAAAATTCAGAAATCAGAAAAACATATATGGGAGCTATATCTAAATTTGAACCGATTTCAACCAAATTTGGCACGCATAGCTACAATGCTAATTTCACTCCCTGTGCAAAATTTCAACTAAATCGGAGTTAAAAATTGGCCTCTGTGGTCATATGAGTGTAAATCGGCCGAAAGCTATATATGGGAGATATATCTAAATCTGAACCGATTTCAATAAAATTTGGCACACTTGACTACACTACTAATTGTACTCCTAGTGCAAAATTCAGAAATCAGAAAAACATATATGGGAGCTATATCTAAATTTGAACCCATTTCAACCAAATTTGGTACGCATAGCTACAATGCTAATTTCACTCCCTGTGCAAAATTTCAACTAAATCGAAGTTAAAAATTGGCCTCTGTGGTCATATGAGTGTAAATCGGCCGAAAGCTATATATGGGAGATATATCTAAATCTGAACCGATTTCAATAAAATTTGGCACACTTGACTACACTACTAATTGTACTCCTAGTGCAAAATTTCAACCAAATTGGGGTAAAACTCTGGCTTCTGGGACCGTATTAGTCCATATCGGGCGAAAGATATATATGGGAGCTATATCTAAATCTGAACCGATTTCTTCCAAAATCAATAGGGTTCTATTCTGAGCCAAAACACATACTTGTGCCAAATTTGAAGTCAATTGGACTAAAACTGCTACCTAGACTTTGATTACAAAAATGCGTTCACGGACAGACGGACATGGCTATATCGACTCAGGAGCCCATCCTCAGCATTTTTGCCAAAGACACCATGTGTTTATCTCGTCTCCTTCTGGGTGTTGCAAACATATGCACTAACTTGTAATACCCTGTTCCACAGTGTGGCGCAGGGTATAAAAATAGATAACTACACAGAAAAATATGGCCAATATGTCAGCTAAAATTTTAATTTAAAAAATATTCAATGAAAAAATTAATTGATTCTATTACTTCTTTAATTAAAATAAAAGTCAATGACAATCTTTTATTGAATCAATTAAATTTTTAATTGGAATAATTAATTTTTTTATATTATTTTGGATTTTTTAGATTAATTCTAAAACGGGCATTTAAGGTCTCTAAATATGCAAATAAAAAACCTTTTGGGAGCCACCGTGGTGCAATGGTTACCATGTCCGCCTTGCATACACAAGGTCGTGGGGGCGATTCCTGCTTCGACCGAACAACAAAAAAAAAAATACACAGAAAAATATGGCCAATATGTCAGTTAAAATTTGAATTTAAAAAATATTCAATGAAAAAATTAATTAATTCTATTACTTCTTTAATTAAAATAAAAGTCAATGACAATCTTTTACTGAATCAATTAAATTTTTAATTGGAATAATTAATTTTTTATATTATTTTGGATTTTTTAGATTAATTCTAAAACGGGCTTTTAAGATCTCTAAATATGCAAATAAAAAACCTTTTGGGAGCCACCGTGGTGCAATGGTTAGCATGCCCGCCTTGCATTAATTAAATTTTTAATTGGAATAATTAATTTTTTATATTATTTTGGATTTTTTAGATTAATTCTAAAAAAATGACAATCTTTTATTGAATCAATTAAATTTTTAATTGGAATAATTAATTTTTTATATTATTTTGGATTTTTTAGATTAATTCTAAAACGGACTTTTAAGGTCTCTAAATATGCAAATAAAAAACCTTTTGGGAGCCACCGTGGTGCAATGGTTACCATGCCCGCCTTGCATACACAAGGTCGTGGAGGCGATTCCTGCTTCGACCGAACAACAAAAAAAAAAAACTACACAGAAAAATATGGCCAATATGTCAGTTAAAATTTTAATTTAAAAAATATTCATTGAAAAAATTAATTGATTCTATTACTTCTTTAATTAAAATAAAAGTCAATGACAATCTTTTGGGAGCCACCGTGGTGCAATGGTTAGCATGCCCGCCTTGCATACACAAGGTCGTGGGGGCGATTCCTGCTTCGATCGAACAACAAAAAAAAAGTTTTTCAGAGGATTATCCCACCTCAGTAATGCTGGTGACATTTCTGAGTGTTTCAAACCTTCTCTAAGTGGTTTCACTGCAATGTGGAATGCCTTTCGGACTCAGCTATAAAAAGGAGGTCCTTCGTCATTGAGCTTAAAATGGAATCGGGCAGCACTCAGTGACAAGAGAGAAGTTCATCACTGTGGTATTACAATGGACTGAATAGTCTAAGTGAGCCTGATACGTCGGGCTGCCACCTAACCTAACCTAACCTAACCTAGGGACTTTTAATATTTAGTCTCCGAATGATCTCGTTTATTTACATGGAACAGTGATAGTGTTCCCGTACGAGCGAAGACTATTCACACAGGGCTATATAGGTAACCTCCCTCTCATGGACGTGAGTACTCACGTAAAGAACGCTATTCACAAAAAAAAAAAAACAATATTTTTGGTTCCATCACGAAATTAATTGATCCAATTAATTTTTAATTGAAATATCTTAAATCACAGAAATGATAATATCAATCACCGAAGTCAATTAAAAAATTCACTGATCCAATTAAAAAATTAATTGCTTCTATACATTTTTGTTTTAATTTAAAAAACTGTTGAATCAATTAAATTTTTGATTGAATATTTTTTTGAAAATTAAATTAAAATTTTAATTGGAAATATTTTGGTGAAAATTTTTTCTGTGTACATTCGGTTTTCTAGTTGAAAATAACTTGATTTAAGCGATTACTTTTTTTTAAATAATTACAAATACATATGAAAACTCATATATTACATTTAAATCTTCGCATAATTCTCATGAAAAAGCCCGCACGCATTAATTGCGTAAAATTATCTGCATCAAAGTGAATTATTTTAATAAAGTAACCGCGAAAAATTTCAAAGCGAAAACCAATAGTACCTGACTTAAGGGAAAATTCATCTAGCTTTAGTTTTCATAAAAAATTTGGTCATGAATTATATTTTTTTTTGACTATCACTACAATTTACAAATAATGATTGTCTAATATGTATTATTTACAAATATTTATTAATTTGGTATTTTCATGGATATTTTTGCAAAAATTGAATTTTTTAGTAAATTTTATTTGGGCTAAATATTTTCTACAAATTTTAATTTTCATTTAAAATTTTGTCGAAAAATAATTATCAGATGAAAAATTCTTCACAAAGAAATTTCAAGAAAATTGAATTTACAGAATTAATTTCATTGACAAAGTTTTTTAAATGTTACACATTTATTTACAAATATAAATAGTAATCCATAAATAAATGTTTATTTTGACTATCACAACAAATAATGATTGTCGAATATGGATTTTTTTTTACAAATATTTATTAATTTGGTAAAAATGATATTTTCATGGATATTTTTGCAAAAATTGAATTTTTTAGAGAATTTTATTTGGGCCAAATATTTTCTACAAATTTTAATTTTCATTTAAAATTTTGTTAAAAAATAATTATCGGATGAAAAATCCTTCACAAAGAAATTCCAAGAAAATTGAATTTACAGAATTAATTTCATTGAGAAAGTTTTTTTTAAATGTTACACATTTATTTACAAATATAAATAATAATCCATAAATAAATGTTTATTTTGACTATCACAACAAATAATGATTGTCGAATATGGATTTTTTTACAAATATTTATTAATTTGGTAAAAATGATATTTTCATGGATATTTTTGCAAAAATTGAATTTTTTAGTAAATTTTATTTGGGCTAAATATTTTCTACAAATTTTAATTTTCATTTAAAATTTTGTTAAAAAATAATTATCGGATGAAAAATCCTTCACAAAGAAATTCCAAGAAAATTGAATTTACAGAATTAATTTCCTTGAGAAAGTTTTTTAAATGTTACACATTTATTTACAAATATAAATAATAATCCATAAATAAATTTTTATTTTGACTATCACAACAAACACTACAACTTACAAATAATGATTGTCGAATATTTGTTTTTTACAAATATTTATTGATTTGGTAAAAATGATAATTTCATGGATATTTTTTAGTAAATTTTATTTGGGCTAAATATTTTCTACAAATTTTAATTTTCATTTAAAACTTTGTTAAAAAATAATTATCGGATAAAAAATCCTTCACAAAGAAATTCCAAGAAAATTAAATTTACTGAATTAATTTCATTGAGAAAGTTTTTTTTTAATGTTATCAATTTTGTTATAGTCAAAACAAAAATTAATTTATGTATGGTATTATTATTATTAATATTATTTTTATATTGACTATCACAACCAACATCTACTTACAAATAATGATTGTCGAATAAGGCCATAGGATTTTTCCGAAAAACAATAACAGGCCAATAAAATTGCCACTGTGGTAAAACAATATGAGGTTGTTGTCACAAATCCCATCAAAGCTTGTCCAATTGAATCGGCAGCAGGCATTCCATATTTTATTAGCAAACCCTCACAAAATGTGGCCAAACCTAATTGCATGATTTTCAATATACCCGCCTTGGAGGTAACAAAACCGAAATTGATGCAGGTACATATGCGACAACAACAAATTCGAATGCCAAATTGTTGGCTCATACCACGAACACCAAATGAAGCCATTAAAAAACACTATTTTCTATTTCTTTTCAAATCGACGATTAACCAAATCTTAGAGAAAAATAAAATGCTCCTTTGTTTTGGAAACGACAAGAACAACTGACTCCTTGTTCTTTGTTGGGATGCTATTCCAAACAATGAACGTCTGAAGAAATTTTAATTTTTAAAAATAGACATGTCTTCTTGTTGATGTTTTTAAGAAATAAAACGACCCCCTTCCTGTGTGTCATCAGATGCAGTGATCATGACCTAAACTCACACATGTGTTTTCTGCGTGCTTGGGGTAGGCGATCCCAATATGTTAGGATTTATGTTTAAACACCGGATATAAATAGGAAGCGAAGAAGTCTTTCTTTTTTTTAACCATATGGCGTTTGTAGAGTAGCGCTAAATTCAATGACCGAAACTATTTGTAAACATTGTAGATGACAGTTTCGCATATTGCACTGTGGTTACACTTCTAAATAAGAAATTCCCAATTTTTTTTTAATTTTTTCTATGAACATTTTCAGTTTTTCGACATGTTGCAAACAATGAACCTTTTCCCCTGTTGGTATAACTGCTGAAATCAAGACAATAATGTGGACACCAAAGGCAAAAAAAAAAAACACAAAAAGTTTTTATTTTTTAAATTATAAAAGTTTCCTTTGATATTTTTTTTATAAAAATTTGCTTTGATATTTTTTTTTATAAAAAATTCCTCCTGGATCGAAGACCTAAACTTATTGGAGTAAAAACAAACCCTGACTGAGTGAGGTTTTAAAAAAAAATTTCGTAGGATGTTTTTGCAAAAAAAAAAAAAAAAAAATCTTATAAACGTCCTTGTTCGCATATCTACTACCATTACTTTTCGTAGAAAATTTTTATAACATCTTAACATAAGACAATTTTGATAGAAAATTTTTACAAATTTCCTATCAATCATGGAAATTTTCATATAAAATTTTTATAAACATTTTTTCATATACATTTTTATACAATATTTCCATAGGAAATTTTAGTAAACATCACATATATTTTTTTTAAATGATGCTTATAAAAATTTCGTATGAAAATTTTAATATCCAAATTTTCTCATGAATTTTTTTTTTGTTTTATAAAAATTGAAGATTATTACTTCAAAAAAGTTTTTCCTTACATTCAGGGAGATTTGTTTTATTTCGAAGATAGACGACTTTAAATGAAGGACGCAAATTTCAAAGACTCCTCTTAATTTTAAAGAAGACAATTCTTAAAGCAAAGATTTAATTAAAAGATTATTGTTTTAATTAAAATTTCTATATTTTAAAGAAATGTATCCTTAATATTTTATAAATTACATCTCTTAAAATCTGGTTGCATACGTTTTTATATTGTATGGCGCAAATAATAGACTTTTTTCCATCTTGATAGAATTCTGGAAGTTTTGGCAGCTTTTGCAATATATTGTTCTCCAACTAAGAGGTACTTCCATTTTCTACAGAAATAAAATTTAAAAAAAATATTCTATAGAAATAAAATTTTTTGAAAATTTTCTATAGAAATAAAATTTTGTGAAAATTTTCTATAGAAAAAACATATTGAGATAATTTCTGTAGAAATAAAATTTTGAAAACATTTTCTCTAGAAGTAAAAATTGGAGAAAATATTTTATAGAAGTAGACCTTTTGACAAAATTTTCTATAGAAATAAAATTTTGACAAAATTTTCTATAGAAATAAAATTTTCTTTAGAAATAAAATTTTGGCAAAATTTTCTATAGAAAGAAACTTTTGGCAAAATTTTCTATAGAAATAAAACTTTTACAAAATGTTCTATTTAAAAAAAAATTTGACAAAATTTTCTGAAGAAGTTAAATTTTGATAAAATTTTCTATAGAAATAAAATTGTGACCAAATTTTCTATAGAAATAAAATTTTGACAAAATTTTCTATAGAAATAAAATTTTCACAAAAATGTTTATAGAAAAAACTTTTGACAAATGTTTTTATAGAAATAAAATTTTGACAAAATTTTCTATAGGAATAAAATTTGGACAACATTTTCTATAGAAGTAAAATTTAAACAAAATTTTTATAGAAATAAAATTTTGACAAAATTTTCTATAGAAATAAAATTTTTACAAAATGTTCTATAAAAACAAAATGTTGACAAAATTTTCTGGAGAAGTGAAATTTTGAGAAATTTTTGTATAGAAATAAAACTTTGAGAAAATTTTGTATAGAAATAAAATTGTGAAAAATTTTGTATAGAAGTAAAGTTTTAACAAAATTTTTTATAGAAATAAAATTTTGACAAAATTTCCTATAGAAATACAATTTTGACAAAATTTTTTATAGAAATAAAATTTTTACAAAATTTTCTATAGAAATAAAATTTTGACAACAGTTTCTATAGAAATAAAATTTTGACAAAAGTTTCTATAGAAATACAATTTTGACAAAAGTTTCTATAGAAATACAATTTAAACAAAATTTTTATAGAAATAAAATGTTGATATATTTCTATAGAAATAAAATTTTCACAAAAATTTTTATAGAAAAAAATGTTGACAAAAGTTCTTATAGAAATAAAATTTTGACAACATTTTCTATAGAAATAAAATTTTGACAACATTTTCTATAGAAGTAAAATTTAAACAAAATGTTTATAGAAATAAAATTTTGTCAAAATTTTCTATAGAAATAAAATTTTTACAAAATTTTCTATAAAAAGAAAATGTTGACAAAATTTTCTGAAGAAGTTAAATTTTGGTAATATTTTCTATACAAATAAAATTTTGAGAAATTTTTTTATAGAAATAAATATTTGACGAAATTTTCTATAGAAATAAAATTTTGACAAAATTTCTTATAGTAATAAAATTTTCACAAAATTCTCTATAGAAATAACATTTTGACAACATTTTCTATAGAAATAAAATTTTGACAAAATTTTCTATAGAAATAAAATTTTCACAAAAATTTTTATAGAAAAAAAATTTCTATTGGAATAAAATTTGGACAAAATTTTCTACAGAAATAAAATTTTGGCAAAATTTTCTATAGAAAGAAACTTTTGACAAAATTTTCTATAGACATAAAATTTTGAGAATTTTTTGTATAGAAATAAAACTTTGAGAAAATTTTGTATAGAAATAAAATTGTGAAAAATTTTGTACAGAAGTAAAGTTTTAACAAAGTTTTTTATAGAAATAAAATTTTGACAAAATTTCCTATAGAAATACAATTTAGACAAAATTTTCTATAGAAATAAAATTTTGACAAAATTTTTGTATGGATATACAATTTTCACAAAATTTTCTATAGAATTAAAATTTTGACAAAATTTTCTGTAGAAATAAAATTTTGACAAAATTTCCTGTATAAATAAAAGTTTGACAAAGTTTTCTATTGAACTAAAAATTTTGACAAAAATTGTTATAGAAGTAAAATTTTGATTTTTTTTTATAGAAATAAAATTTTGACAAAATTTCCTATAGAAATAAAATTTTGACAAAATTTCCTATAGAAATAAAATTTTGACAAAATTTCCTATAGAAATAAAATTATGACAAAGTTTCCAATAGAAATAAAATATTGACAAAATTTTCTATAGATATAAAATTTTGACAAAATTTTCTATAGAAATAAAATTTCAGCTTTAAAACAAGAGTAACTTAACCAACGGAGGAAAAGAATATTTGTCAAATTTATTTGGGCAAAGCCCTATATACTGCAAGATGGTTGGATGGACGCATATTTCGGAATTACCACATTCCTCCCACTGAAAAAAAAGCATGCCCGGTTCCAAAGATTTTGTCTTTACTTTAAAAATTTTGGTATTGATTCCGAGCCAAAGAAGCGGAGAATACAAGTAAGGATACTTTTAAGACACAATTCTCTTTTAAATTTAGGTTTCGTGTTCTTGCTTCTAGGAAGCATATGTTAATTTTTCGTTTTTCAGCTTTTTTTTCTTCATATGCTATCAAAGTCATTTAAAAACGAGTTGACGACAACTTTATTTTCCAAATTAAGACTCGACTTTCAGTAGAAATTATGCTATGTTTCAAGTAAACAACGTCTTTAAAATAAAGTGTTGAAAAACATGTCCTATATTTGAACGATTTTTTGCTTTGTAGTCAAGATGCAAAAAGACAACAAATTTAAAGACAATTTCATTAAATTTAAAGATTTTTTCTGAATTATTAAAGTCAAGTTGACCTTAGACCAAACATTTTTTCTTTCATGTTATGATAGCCATTTTTAAGTGAAATCACTTAATTATACGGATAATACGACTTCATTGAAAAGTTTATCGACTTTTGGACAAGGAAAAAACTTTATATTAGAGAAATGCGTCTTCTATGCTAAGCAAAATTTGCATACGCATTTTAAAGACATGAAATCTTTGACCTCGCGACAATATTCTTTTCAGTGCATCAGCATCCTCTACTTACAGCAAAACTATCAACCAATTATCAGAATAAATTCAGGCAGTTCACTAAACCCAAAGTGAACCACACTTGAACCCTCCGAAAAAAGGTTTATGATAGCCGGCTTATGCCGAAATAAATTCATACAAACATCTCTCTTTTCCTTTGCCACTATCAAATAATCAATTTGAGTGCAGTTGGCTGGGTTTATTTTGAGCGTGCTTCCTCTTACTTCTTTCGTGTTTTGCTTTTTATTGTTGATTTGTACTTTAATCATATTTGTTGTTTTGATCTCAGCTTAAAACGATCTCAGCGTTGACTAAACTACAGGTGTAGCTTAACCAACAGAGGAAAAGAATGTTTGTCAAATTTATTTGGGCAAAGCCCTATTCACTGCAAGATTTTTGGATGGTCGCACGTTTAAAAATTTTATTTTTCCCCTTAGATCTTAGTATCAAAACCCATTGTGAGTAAGTTCTCCCTATTTGTAGAAGTAGTATCTTACCCTTGTTTGTGCAATCGAAAATCGTTATAAGATTTAAAATTGGACACATTTGCAAGTCAAGGCATATTTATGTAACCAAAAAGTTGTCGCTAATATTTAGGAGAGATCAAAATATATAGTATTGCAAATACTGAAATAAACTTCTAAAATAATAAAACATTTCTTTCGATTTTTTCATCAAAACATTTCTAATTTGATCAAAAAATAAAATCAAAATAAAAATTTTTAAAGATTGTTAGATTTTTGGTAAAATTATCATACAATTTCGGTAGATTATTTTTGGCACTAGTGGCAACGTGATTACATTGTGGTAAAATTCTTGTCGTAGTTGCATTCCTTTTGGAATTTGTCAATTCAGTTTCTTTAAAATAACATTCCCTCTACACCGAAAAAATCTCTTCGTTAATTTTACGCAGAATTCTTCATTAACCATTCTTCCTGAATTCTTTATTAAAATAACGAAATTTTCATTCATTTTCATAAATTTTACGAAGAACATTTTACGAATATACGAAACTTCTACGAAACATTCTACATTAACTTTTCTTCGTACAAAGTTCGTACTTTTTACGAAACTTTCTTCATATTTCATGAATTTTGTGAAGAAGTTTTTACGAATATTTTACGAAACATTCTGCGTTAAAATTTCTTCATAAAAAGTACGAAACATTTTCTTTGAAATAACGAAGAAGTTTCATTGAAGTTATAAAATTTCCGTTCGCGGCATTAAATTGTCTTTTATAATGTGCTTGAGTGTATTCCTTTATTCTATTTTTTATGCAAGTCTATGCTACTTCTCATTTGGGTCATAGCGCGCTATGAATAAAAGTGAAGCAATAAAACTAAAAATTATTCAAAAACTTAAGATGTAAAGTAGTGATGTCATTTTTCACACTTGCAACTACAACCAAATGCACTTTCGACTATAATTTTTTTTTTCTAAAAGTTCGAACATTTTTCAGAAAAACTACGAAAATTTTTCATAAAAAGTACGAAACATTTTCATAAAAAGAACGAAATTGTTTCATAAAAAGTACGAAGATTTTTCATAAAAAGTACGAAGATTCTTCGTAAAAAGTACGAAATTTTTTCTGACAAACTACGAAAATTTTTGAAGAACTTTTCTTCGTAAAAATTACGAAATATTTCGTACTTTTAATGAAAAGTTTCTTTGGTTGTAAAACAATGACAAATTTTGTACTTTTAACGAAATTTTTCGTTCTTTTTACGAAGCAAATTCTTTCGGTGTATGTTCCAGTTTATTACAAAATCACTCACACCATTCCTCCAATGTACACTAAAAAAAATCCTCAAAATTAGCCTATATTTGAAGCGTTCTTATCTTAAATCTAAAGATTCAATATTTCAGATAATTTAAGGACGATTTCTTTAAACCAAAAATGTGTTTGTTTCCTTTAAGACAACTTTGCTTTAGTTCAAAAACATATGACTTTAACGGACGCACGCAATTTTACAAAATTTATGTCCTAAATTTAATAAAAAAAAAATAATATTTGAAGCAAATTTTACAAACTTTATTTTAAGTAAAATTTCATTATTTTAAAGAAATTTGTCCTTAACATTTTTAAAATTGCGCATCCTAAAATGTAGGTTGCGTAATCTATAATATCACGTACATATATCTGTTCAGTGTATGTAATATCCTTTTTCTAGAAAAGTAGAAGATTTGAAAACGATGTTCATATTTTTTTCTCTACAATTTTTCTCCTTTTTTTAAATCTCCATAGAAAAAAAATTATTATGCCTATTTTATCACAAAAGAATTTCGTGCCTATTACAATTTTAATTAGTCCTAAATTCCTATGAAGTAACTACAATTAGTTAATAACAACAATGAAATAAGCTATGATGAAATTCAAAATAATTATAGCTAATTCGCAAACTACACCCAAATCAAACAGTTAGTTGATCAGTGTCAATAACAATTAAAATTTCTATAGTTTGTTACATCCAACTATCAAAACAATTGAATTCAAATGAATTGAAATACCCCCATGATTGTTTAAAGGCAATCCAATTATCACATTGTCCATGTTATGTAACATTTGTAATTGACTATCTTATAGAAAAAATCTGGATTATTTCAACAATGAGAAAAGGAGATGTCGTCAATCTATACACCAACACCTCCCTATTCGTGTAAAATTGAAAAATTGAAAATCAAAAGTGGAAATTTCCCTCAATTATTTATGACGAAAGTGAGAATACCGGCAGTTTGTTGTTGTTAGCCGGTAATCACATAAACAACGATGAATAATGGCAGCCGCTTTATTTTGCTATTCCACAATATTTAAAAATACAACAAATTATACAAAAATAAATCAATTAAGTCTTAATTGGAATTAATAGGCATTTTGATGTTTACAACACAAACATTGTGATGATGACAGATTTTGCTGGAGGAACGTTTAATGGCTATAGTAACTTTTATTGAGGTTCACCGAAATTATGGATAATCATGCCGTTTAATCCAGATTATAGGTCAAGTCTGTAATTGAAATTGAAACCACAAGTTTTTCGGAGTGACAATTGTGATGTAATGAATCCAAACCTCAACGATTATTGCACTCAAAAAAAAAAAAAAGTTTATTCAAGATTCAACAATTTAAGGATGTCGGTATTGATCCCGAACATTCATTCTTTTATTTGTTTTCTTATTTAAAAAAGAAAAACTGTAAACCAATGATGCGAAATTCTTAAAATAATCGTGTAAAGTCCTATCCAGAGGAGAAGAGTAGAGGTGTGCACGTGACACGAAATTGTCGTGACTCACGAAAATTTTCGTGATTCGTGCGTGAGTCGTGAGTCACGCTCATAACAACAGCGTGAGTCTGCGAGAGCGTGATTAACAAACCAAAATGTCGTGCGTGAGCGTGAGTCACGAAAATAATATCTTCGTGAGTGTGCGTGAGTAACGAATTACACTCACGAACATATTCCTGCCCACCAACATAAAACCCTTAAGAGTTAAATTCAATTACAATTTTAGTGACACCTGGGATGTTAAGAGTTTAATAACACTCTCGATTTTAATAATGCTCATGTTTTCAGACACTTCGGTAAGGTAAATTAATCATAAAATTATTCGTGAGTCACTATATTTTTCGTGAGTCACGGTATTTTTCGCGAGTCATGGTATTTTTCGTGAGTCACGACGTTTTCGTGCGTGAGTGTGCGTGAGTACAAATTTTCTTTTCGTGAGTGTGCGTGAACGTGAGTCCTACCAAAAAATATCGTGCGTGACTGTGCGTGAGTATGATTTTTCAGTCGTGAGTGTGCGTGAGCGTGAGTAAACTATTACTCACGTGCACACCTCTAGAGAAGAGTACAAGAGAAGAGCACAATTAGATAGACGTAAAGACTTGGACCTACCTATGCAGTGATGCCAATTTGGTGCTTTTAGCATCAAATTTAGTGCTTTTTGGTTTCCAAAAAGCACCAAATTGCCTTTTCAAAAAAGCACCACCTTGGTGCTTTCTGGCATTTTCATTTACTGCTTTTGGTGCTTTTTCAATTTGAACAGTATTAAGTTTAATTGACGATATCTTTTCATACAAAAATTCGGATTAGACTTTCAAAAGCTAAACTCAACTACATTGCCAAATGTAGAATTTGATTGTTATTAAGGTGGTATATATACGAGATGACACATGGTGTCTTTGGCACAAATGCTCAGGGTGGGCTCCTGAGTCGATATTGCCATGTCCGTCTGTCCGTGAACACATTTTTGTAATCAAAGTCTAGGTCGCAGTTTTAGTCCAATTGACTTCAAATTTGGCACAAGTATGTGTTTTGGCTCAGAATAGAACCCTATTGATTTTGGAAAAAATCGGTTCAGATTTAGATATAGTTCCCATATATATATTTCGCCCGATATGGACTAATACGGTCCCAGAAGCCAGAGTTTTACCCCAATTTGGTTGAGTACAATTAGTAGTGTAGTAAAGTGTGCCAAATTTTATTGAAATCGGTTCAGATTTAGATATAGCTCCCATATATATCGTTCGCCCGATTTACACTCATATGACCACAGTGGCCATAGCATTGTAGCTATGCGTGCCAAATTTGGTTGAAATCGATTCAGATTTAGATATAGCTCCTATATATATGTTTTTCTGATTTCGACAAAAATGGTCAAAATACCAACAGTTTCCTTGTAAAATCGCCACTGCTTAGTCGAAAAGTTGTAAAAATGACTCTAATTTTCCTAAACTTCTAATACATATAAACTTCTAATACATATATTTGCGAAGTTTCCTTAAAATTGCTTCAGATTTAAATGTTTCCCATATTTTTTACTAACATTGTGTTTCACCCTAGTGTATTAGCCGACTTAAAGTCTTGCCGACTTGAGTCTATGTAGAAGTCTATCAAATTCTGTCCAGATCGAGTGATATTTAAATGTATATATTTGGGACAAACCTTTATATATAGCCCCCAACACATTTGACGGATGTGATATGGTATCGAAAATTTAGATCTACAAAGTGGTGCAGGGTATAATATAGTCGGCCCCGCCCAACTTTAGACATCCTTACTTGTTATACCCACCACCATAGAATGGTGACGGGGGTATAATAAGTTTGTCATTCCGTTTGTAACACATCGAAATATCGACTATATAAAGTATATATATTCTTGATGAGGGAGAAATTCTAAGACGATATAACGATGTCCGTCTGTCTGTCTGGCTGTCTGTTGTAATCACGCTACAGTCTTCAATAATGAAGCAATCGTGCTGAAATTTTGCACAAACTCGTCTTTTGTCTGCAGGCAGGTCAAGTTCGAAGATGGGCTATATCGGTCCAAGTTTTGATATAGTCCCCATATAAACCGACCTCCCGATTTGGGGTCTTGGGCTTATAGAAATCGTAGTTTTTATCCAATTTGCCTGAAATTTGAAATCTAAAGGTATTTTATGACCATAAAGAGGTGTGCCAAAAATGGTGAGTATCGGTCCATGTTTTGGTATAGCCCCCATACAGACCGATCTCCCGATTTTAGTTCTTGGGCTTATAGATTTCCTGAAATTGGAAATCTAGAGGTATTGTAGGACCACAAATACGTGTGCCAAAAATTGTGAGTACCGGTCCATGTTTTGATATAGCAACCATATAGACCGATCTCCCGATTTTACTTCTTGGGCTTCTATAATCCGTAGTTTTTATCCAATTTGCCTGAAATTTTGAATCTAGAGGTATTCTACGACCATAAAGACGTGTGCCAAAAATGTTGAGTATCGGTCCATGTTTTGGTATAGCCCCCATGTAGACCGATCTCCCGATTTTACTTCTTGGGCTTATAGAATAATTTATAGAAACCGCAGTTTTTATTCAATCTACCTGAAATTGGAAATCTAGAGGTATTGTAGGACCACAAATACGTGTGCCAAAAATTATGAGTATCGGTCCATGTTTGGGTATGATCCCCATATAAAACGACCTCCCGCTTTGGGTCTTGGGCTTATAGAAACCGTAGTTTTTATCCAATTTGTCTGAAATTGGAAATCTAGAGGTATTTTAGGACCATAAAGAGATGTGCCGAAAATGGTGAGTATCGGTCCATATTTTGGTATAGCCCCCATATAGACCGATTTCCCGATTTTACTCCTTGGGCTTCTAGAACCGAAGTTTTTATCCTATTTGCCTGAAATTGAAAATCTAGAGGTATTTTCGGGTCATAAAGAGGTGTTCCCCCATAAGAACGATCTCCCGATTTAACTCCTTGGGTTTCTAGAAACCGTAGTTTTTATCTGATTTGCCTGATATTGTAAATATTCTGGTATTTTAGGCTCACAAAAACGTGTATCGGATTAAGTTTTTATCGGTCCATTTAGTAATGCCTCCATATAGACCGACTTCACTTCTTGAGGGTGTAGAAGGCGCACTGATCATGAAAATTGCTTGAAACTCAATGTAAAATTTCCAGATTTTACTTCTACCGATTTAATATTTCACATCAAGACGTTATTTTATAATTTTCTGTCACACTTACAAGAGAAGTTAATGATTCCTCTAAAACTCAAACAAAAATGGTTCTTATAAATCCAGAATCTGATATAGTCCTCATAGGTGAAATCTTTAAATTTATCTTCGGGAAGTGTTCTCAAGTCCTCAAGCCCTCCTGGAATTTCAAAGGAAACCCTAATATTTGGTTCATGGTGGTGGGTATTTAAGATTCGGCCCGGCCGAACTTACTGCTGTATATACTTGTTTTAATCAATATTGGTATTTAGGGTATTGTTAAGAACCAATTTGGCGCAGGCATACTTATACTCATACTTGGTAATAGGAATTTTTGCTGGGAAACGTCTAGGGACGGGTGCCGAATTTCTGAACTTGATAAAGATGTAATTAAAAAAGTTTGTATTAAATTAACAAAAGCACTCATAACTGAAATAAATATTAATATTTCCAAATTCAATGTCGAAAAAATGTTTTTCTCCTCTAAAAAAAAAAAAAAATATTTTGAAATTTCAAAGACATTATTGACCAAAATGAATTGGATGAAAGCATTCAAAGTGATCAAGGTGTACAATTGAATAGAGGTTCATAATTTCATAAAATTACAAATGCGTCAAATCAATACACGAAATCTTCTACAAGCAGAGAAAGAATATGATCACCTCAAATATGTTTCAAGAGCAAAATGTTATTTTTGTATGGAGACCATGTAACATGTTTGTCACTAAAATATCATTTTCTCGTCAAATATAACCTGCTTGCCGAAATCAGATACATGATTTTCGACAAAATAACATGGTTGCGAAAACCATGTTACATGGTCACCACCCAAAAATAACATTTTGCTTTTAAAACATGTTTCAGGTGATCATATTCCTTCTCTGGGTGTCTAATACATCTTAGGAAGTAAAGCATTGAATTTTAGTTGGCTTTAGTAGTTTTTGTGGTTGGTGCTTTTTGCCTCCCGGGAGTTGGTATCACTGTCCCTATGTGTATTGGTGGGCTTATGACAAGTTAGTTCATTTTATCATTCTTCTCTGTGAGCAATAAATATTGAATTAGTTGGGAGAGTAGCCCAAGAGAAAATTCAATTAAAACAGATGTCAGTATGGGAAGTGATAAACAAATTCAGTTTCATTGGGAAGAGATTAAAATCTTTGATGCTCACCGTAATGGATTTAAAGAAAGAGAGAAAGAATTCATGTAAGGCTCTATTCATTAAGCCTATGGTGCTTAGTTTGGATTTATTAAACATTCACAATGAGTTTCATTCGATAACTATTCACAATAAGGAAAAGATATTAAAATAGAAATACTTTTGCAAGGTATATTTAGGAAGGTAGTTTCAAGCTATCATATTTCGAAGCATACATCGATCATTTCCAGATTTTCTCTATTTTAAATTTCCAACTTGTTGAACATATTGTTCAACAAGTGAGAAATTTAATTCAATTTGACTGACAATCAAAGTTTCAATATGGCGACTGACATTTTTGTTTTTGTAATACTAAAACTACCTTACTAAATCTGCCTTGTACTTTTGTAAGAAATTTGATATTCAATTCATACACAAAAAAAAATATCACAAAAATATTTCCAATTAAAAAATTAATTGAAACTGGACACTTTTTCAATTAAAAAATTAATTCATACATTTAACATTTTAATCAAGCGCAAAATATGAAGTCAGTTTTTAATAAAAAATTTAATTGATACAATATTTCTTTTAATCAAACTACGAAAACAAAATTTGTTAAAAAAGAGTGAAAATTTCCGATGTTTTTATTAAACAATTAATAGTTCCAATTAGGAATTTATTTAAAAATTTAAAATATTAAAAATTAATTAATTTCTTCCAATTAGCTATTTTATTAAAAAATGTAAAGTCAATTATTTGTTTAACTGATTTAATTAAAATGTTAGTTGGAAATTAGATTGAATTTTAACTAAATAATTAAAAAAAACTCATTGAGTTTTCAAATCGACATAAATTAAAAATTTTAGTGATTTTTGCAATTAATATTAATTAAATTTTTAATTGAATCAATGAAAAAATTGATTGTTTTTTGCAATTAACATAAATTAAATTGTTAATTGAATCAATTTTAAAAATAATTGACATTTTCAAATCAAATCAATTAATTTTTTAATCAAATATTTTTGTATGCCCAATTAAACTATCATTTTCGTGATTGAAGTCATTTCAATTAAAAAAATTAATTGGATCAATTAATTTCGTGATTGAATCATACATTTTTATACCCTGCGCTACACTGTGGAACAGGGTATTATAAGTTAGTGCATATGTTTGCAACACCCAGAAGGAGACGAGATAGACACATGGTGTCTTTGACAAAAATGCTTAGGGTGGGCTCCTGAGTCGATATAGCCATGTCCGTCTGTCCGTGAACACATTTTTGTAACCAAGGGATTAGGTAGTAATTTAAGCCCAATCGACTTCGAATTTGGCACAAGTATGTGTTTTGGGTCAAAATAGAACCCTGTTGATTTTGGAAGAAATCGGTTCAGATTTAGATATAGCTCCCATATATATCTTTCGCCCGATATGCACTTATACGGCCCTAGAAGCCTGATTTTGCACTAGGAGTACAATTGGTAGTATAGTCAAATGTGCAAAATTTTATTGAAATCGGTTCAGATTTAGATATAGCTCCCATATATATCTTTCGCCCGATATGGACTAATACGGTCCCAGAAGCCAGAGTTTTACTCCAATTTGGTTGAAATTTTGCACAGGGAGTAGAATTAGCATTGTAGCTATGCGTGCCAAATTTAGTTGAAATCGGTTCAGATTTAGATATAGCTTCCATATATAGCTTTCGCCCGATTTACACTCATATGACCACAGAGACCAATTTTTTCCTCCGATTTAGTTGAAATTTTGCACAGGGAGTAGAATTAGCATTGTAGTTATGCGTGCCAAATTTGGTTGAAATCGATTCAGATTTAGATACAGCTCCCATATATATGTTTTTCTGATTTCGACAAAAATGGTCAAAATACCAACATTTTCCTTGTAAAATCGCCACTGCTTAGTCGAAAAGTTGTAAAACTGACTCTAATTTTCCTAAACTTCTAATACATATATATCGAGCGATAAATCATAAATAAAATTTTGCGAAGTTTCCTTAAAATTGCTTCAGATTTAAATGTTTCCCATATTTTTTTTTTACTAACATTGTGTTCCACCCTAGTGCATTAGCCGACTTAAATTTTGAGTCTATAGATTTTGTAGAAGTCTATCAAATTCTGTCCAGATCGAGTGATATTTAAATGTATGTATTTGGGACAAACCTTTATATGTAGCCCCCAACACATTTGACGGATGTGATATGGTATCGAAAATTTAGATCTACAAATTGGTATAATATAGTCGGCCCCGCACGACTTTAGACTTTCCTTACTTGTTTTTTAATCAATATTGGTATTTAGGGTATTGTTAAGAACCAATTTGGCGCAGGTATACTTATACTCATACTTGGTAATAGGAATTTTTGCTGGGTGCCGAATTTCTGAACTTGATAAATATGTAATTAAAAACGTTTGTATTAAATTAACAAAAGCACTCATAACTGAAATAACTATTAATATTTCCAAATTTAATGTCGAAAAATGTTTTTCTCTCTAAAAAAATATTTTGAAATTTCAAAGACATTACTGACCAAAATGAATTGGATGAAAGCATTCGAAGTGATCAAGGTGTACACTTGAATAGAGGTTCATAATTTCATAAAATTACAAATGCGTCAAATCAATACACGAAATCTTCTACACGCAGAGAAGGAATATGATCACCTCAAACATGTTTCAAGAGCAAAATGTTTTTTTTTTTGTATGGTGACCATGTTACATGTTTGTCACTAAAATATCATTTTCTCGTCAAATATAACCTGCTTGCCGAAATCAGTTACATGATTTCCGACAAAATAACATGGTTGCGAAAACCATGTTACATGGTCACCACCCAAAAATAACATTTTGCTTTTAAAACATGTTTGAGGTGATCATATTCCTTCTCTGGGTGTATAATACATCTTAGGAAGTAAAGCATTGAATTTTAGTTGGCTTTAGTAGTTTTTGTGGTTGGTGCTTTTTGCCTTCCGGGAGTTGGCATCATGGCATGTCCCTATGTATTGGTGGCAGTGCTGCCGCTAGTGAAAAATTGAGTGAAGTAGATTTTGGAAAAAAGTGGAGTAGATTGAATAAAATTGAAGTAGCATACATTTTTGAAAACAAAACAATAGAATTCATTTATTATACCCTCCACCATAGGATGGGGGTATATTAACTTTGTCATTCCGTTTGTAACACATCGAAATATTGCTCTAAGACCCCATAAAGTATATATATTCCGGATCGAGATGAAATTCTGAGTCGATCTGAGCATGTCCGTCCGTCTGTTAAAATCACGCTAACTTCCGAACGAAAGAAGCTATCGACTTGAAACTTGGCACAAGTAGTTGTTATTGCTGTAGGTCGGATGGTATTGCAAATGGGCCATATCGGTCCACTTTTACGTATAGCCCCCATATAAACGGACCCCCAAATTTGGCTTGGCGGGGACTCTAAGAGAAGCAAATTTCATCCGATCCAGCTGAAATTTGGTACATGGTTTCAGCATATGATCTCTAACAACCATTCAAAAATTGGTCCACATCGGTCCATAATTATATATAGCCCCCTTATAAACTAATCCCCTGATTTGGCTGGAGGAGCCTCTAAGAGAACCAAATTTCATCCGATCCGGCTGAAATTTGGTACATAAGTATATGGTCTCTAACAACTATGCAAAAATTGGTCCACATCGGTTAATAATTCAATGATTAAAACCTCTATGTTCATCGTAATTAAAGGAATAGGAAAAACATTTAGGTAACATGGGGCAAATATTAAAAATTTGAAGCAGAACAAAAAGTGAAGCAGATTTTTGGAAGAAGGAGTGACGAAGTAAATTTTGTGAAAATGAAGCAAAATACTTCGATTGAAGTAGTAGCGGCAGCACTGCACGGATGAAAAAGACTGTTTTTCATATGTTTGGCTATAAACATTATATATTTGGAACACAAATTTTTAAACACAATATTTTTGAGTGCAAGCATATAATGTTCATAAACTAGCATAACATGTTTGGGACATATATGTTAATATGTTAGAACATATTATGTTTGGGACATAAAATGTTTGTAAATATAATATGCTTGGATGCAAACATATATTAATTTAGAAATAGCCTATAAACATATATGTGTTTAGTAGCTTGGAGCGCTATTTAACAGGCAGCGATATTGAATTAAGTTGGTGGTTGTTGCTTGTTATTACAAAATTAACATTTCATTTTTCCTTGGGCAATTGATCAGCTACTTCTTTGATCCTTACAAACGCTGTTCGAATCCCCGTCCGGCAAAAGGTAAAATTAAAATAAAAAAAATCATAAAATTGAATAATTTCTTCTACAATGTTTGTATTACAGAAAAAGGTGCTAAGAACTAAAAAATCTCGTGGAAGTGAGAAAGATGTGGGGGAATATACAATTAGGCAGAAACAAAATTTTGAGCATTCAGGTCGAAAACCTATGTTGTTATATATATAGCACCTGTTTATTTTCGTAATTCATTATGATTGTAAATATATAAATAAATAAATAAAATTTTGAGCACAATATTGTTTGGGAGAATTTTTTTTAAGCATATAATATTTTTGGGTGCAAAATGCTTCCAAACATATTATATGTTCACATAATAACATATTGTTTTTTGGAAGACTACATTATTGAATTTGGATGCAAAAATACAAAATGTTTGGAACTTAGACTACCCAAACATATATTGTTTAGACCAATATGCTTTCAAACATATTATATATTGGAAGAGATCAAACATATAAATGTTTGGGCAATACCCAAAAATATATATGCTTAAAGCAAAATATGTTTGGGAGTATATGTTACAGAAGCGATTTTTTGTGAGCGTGTGATTGGTGGGCTTATGACAAGTTAGTTCATCTTATTATTCTTCTCTGTGAACAATAAATATTGAATTAGTTGAGAGAGTAGCCCAAGAGAAAATTCAATTAAAACAGATGTCAGTGTGGGAAGTGATATACAAATTCAGTTTCATTGGGAAGAGAGTAAAATCTTTGATGCTCACCGTAATGGATTTAAGGAAAGAGAGAAAGAATTCATGTAAGGCTCTATTCATTAAGCCAATGTTGCTTAGTTTGGATTTATTAAAAATTCACAATGAGTTTCATTCGATAACTATTCACAATAAGGAAAAGATACCAAAATAGAAATACTTTTGCAAGGTATATTTAGGAAGGTAGTTTCAAGCTATCATATTTCGAAGCATACATCGATCATTTCCAGATTTTCTCTATTTTAAATTTCCAACTTGTTGAACATATTGTTTAATTGATACAATATTTCTTTTAATCAAACTACGAAAACAAAATTTGTTAAAAAAGAGTGAAAATTTCCGCTGTTTTTATTAAACAATTAATTGTTCCAATTAGGAATTTATTTAAAAATTTAAAATATTAAAAATTAATTAATTTATTCCAATTAGCTATTTTATTAAAAAATGTAACGTCAATTATTTGTTTAACTGATTTAATTAAAATGTTAATTGGAAATTAGATTGAATTTTAACTAAATAATTAAAAAAAAAATTTTGAGTTTTCAAATCGACATCAATTAAAAATTTTAGTGATGTTTGCAATCAATATTAATTAAATTTTTAATTGAATCAATGAAAAAATTAATTGTTTTTTACAAATAACATAAATTAAATTGTTAATTGAATCAATTTTAAAAATAATTGACATTTTCAAATCAAATCAATTATTTTTTTGATCAAATATTTTTGTATGCCCAACTAAACTATAATTTTCGTGATTGAAGTCATTTCAATTAAAAAAATTAGTTGGATCAATTAATTTCGTGATTGAATCATACATTTTTTTTGTGTGGATACGGGGAATGATGAAATGAATTTATTAAAATATAAATTGTTGAAAGAAATTTAAAAAACTGTACTAGCCTACATTTGAAGCATTTTTATTTTTAATCCAACTATAAAATATCTCAGTTAATTATTTTTGTTTTTGATTTCAGCTTAAAACCATGCATTGACTAAACTACAAGTGTAGCTTAACCAACAGAGGAAAAGTATGCATGTCAAATTTATTTGGGCAAAGCCCTATAGACTGCAAGATGGTTGGATGGACGCACGTTTCGGAATTACCTCCTCTACTTGTAGCAAATTACCTCCTCTACACGCTCACAAAAAATCGCTTCTGTAACATATACTCCCAAACATATTTTGCTTCAAGCATATATATTTTTGGGTATTGCCCAAACATTTATATGTTTGATCTCTTCCAATATATATATGTTTGAAAGCATATTGGTCTAAACAATATATGTTTGGGTAGTCTAAGTTCCAAACATTTTGTATTTTTGCATCCAAATTCAATAATGTTGTCTTCCAAAAAACAATATGTTATTATGTGAACATATAATATGTTTGGAAGCATTTTGCACCCAAAAATATTATATGCTTAAAAAAAATTCTCCCAAACAATATTGTGCTCAAAATTTTATTTATTTATTTATATATTTACAATCATAATGAATTATGAAAATAAACAGGTAATATAGGTGCTAACAACATAGGTTTTCGACCTGAATGCTCAAAATTTTGTTTCTGCCCAATTGTATATTCCCCCACATCTTTCTCAATTCCACGAGATTTTTTAGTTCTTAGCACCTTTTTCTGTAATACAAACATTGTAGAAGAAATTATTCAATTGTATGATTTTTTTTTATTTTAATTTTACCTTTTGCCGGACGGGGATTCGAACAGCGGACCACACAGTTTGTAAGGATCAAAGAGGTAGCTGATCAATTGCCCAAGGAAAACTAAAATGTTAATTTTGTAATAACAAGCAACAACCACCAACTTAATTCAATATCGCTCCCTGTTAAATAGCGCTCCAAGCATATTATATTTACAAACACTTTATGTCCCAAACATAATATGTTCTAACATATTAACATATATGTCCCAAACATGTTATGCTAGTTTATGAACATTATATGCTTGCACTCAAAAATATTGTGTTTAAAAATTTGTGTTCCAAACATATAATGTTTATAGCCAAACATATGAAAAACAGCCTTTTTCATCCGTGTACTTGCAGCAAAACTATCAACCAATTATGAGAATAAATTCGGGTAATTCACTCAACCCAAAGTGAACTACACTTGAACCTTCCGAAAAAAGGAAAGTTAATTTAAAGATTGATTCTTTAAATCAAGAATTCTTAATTTTATTATTATTATTTTTTGTTTAATAATCAATCGAAATTAGACAATATATAATATAATAATAATTTAACTATTTCATCATTGCTAGGTTAGTCTAACACCACAGATTAGCCTAACACTTCATAATAATTCCAGTCTGTCCGAGAACCATCGGGCATATTTCTCATATTACAGACAAAGGAGAAAAAATTGCATCATTTAATTATACATACATCTAATTAAAAATTTTAATTGTTATTACATTACCAATTATATATTCATGAAAGTAATTAAATCATATTCATACTAATATTGCATTCATTTGGATGCTACTAATCGACGGGAGAAATAGTCATTGGATATGAAAAAGAAAGACGTTTGAAGATTGACAGCATTGTTTTTACATTTTGCTACATTAACCCAGCAAAAAAAGCGTCGTCAAAAAAGGTATTCAAAATTATTAATTCTTTTAGTTTTGTAATCAAGCTCAAGGTCAGACCTTAAGAATTTGAACAAAAGGTCGATTACCAAAGCACAACAACAACTGAGTACTAAAAATTTTTATTTTCGATCCGGAAGTCCTGCATTGGAACAGGAGTATAAATTTAACATGGACTTGTCATAGGACAGATGTCCTCAACAGCAAATGTGTCGAATTTTAAATGTTATAACGATTTTAGCTTGCAGCAACAAGGGAAAGTTACTACTTCTACAAAAAGAGAAAACTTAGTCACAATGGATTTTGATACTAAGGTCTAACACAAACATTAAAAATTTGAAAGATATTGAATTTATAGAAAATTTGACAATATTTGATATTTATAGAATATTTTATCAAAAATTTTACCTCTATAGAAAATTTTGTTAACATATTATTTCGATAATAAATTTTGTCAAAATTTTTATTTCTATAGAAAATTTTGTTAAAATTTTATTTCTATAGAAAATTTTGTCAAATCTATATTTTTATAGAAAATTATGTCAAAATTTTATTTCTATAGAAAATTTTGTCAAAATTTTATTTCTATAGAAAATTTTGTCAACATTTTATTTCTATAGAAAATTTTGTAAACATTTTATTTCTATACAAAATTTTGTCAAAATTTTATTTCTATCGAAAATTTTATCAAAAATTTTTTTCTATAGAAACTTTTGTCAAACTTTTATTTATACAGGAAATTTTGTCAAAATTTTATTTCTTTACACAATTTTGTCAACATTTTATTTTTATAGAAAATTTTTTCAAAATGTTATTTTTATAGAAAATTTTCATAAAATTTTATTTCTATAGAAAATTTTGTCAAAATTTTATTTCTATATAAAATTTTGTCAAATTTTTATTTCTATAGAAAATTTTTTCAAAATGTTATTTTTATAGAAAATTTTCACAAAATTTTATTTCTATAGAAAATTTTGTCAAAATTGTATTTCTATAGAAAATTTTGTCAAAATGTTATTTCTATCGAAATTTTTATTAAAATTTTATTTCTATCGAAAATTTTATCAAAATATTTCTTCTAAAAAAATTTCGGAAAATTTTGTCAAAATTTTATTTCTATAGAAAATTTTGTCAAAATTTTACTTCTATAGCAATTTTTGTCAAAATTTTTACTTCTGTAGAAAATGTTGTCAACATTTTATTTCTATAGAAAATTTTATCAAAATTTTACTTCTATAGCAATTTTTGTCAACATTTTTACTTCTATGGAAAATTTTGTCAACATTTTATTTTTATAGAAAATTTTATCAAAATTTTACTTTTATAGAAAATGTTATAAAAATTTTACATCTATAGCAATTTTTGTCAAAACTTTTACTTCTATAGAAAATTTTGTCAAACTTTTATTTATACAGGAAATTTTGTCAAAATTTTATTTCTATAGAAAATTTTGTCAAAATTTTATTTCGATAGGAAATATTGTCAGAATTTTATTTCTATAGAAAATTTTGTCAAAATTTTATTTCTATAGAAAATTTTGTCAAAATGTTATTTCTATACACGGATGAAAAAGACTGTTTTTCATATGTTTGGCTATAAACATTATATGTTTGGAACACACATTTTTAAACACAATATTTTTGAGTGCAAGCATATAATGTTCATAAACTAGCATAACATGTTTGGGACATATATGTTAATATGTTAGAACATATTATGTTTGGGACATAAAATGTTTGTAAATATAATATGCTTGGATGCAAACATATATTAATTTAGAAATAGCCTATAAACATATATGTGTTTAGTAGCTTGGAGCGCTATTTAACAGGGAGCGATATTGAATTAAGTTGGTGGTTGTTGCTTGTTATTACAAAATTAACATTTTATTTGAGCATTTTTTTTTATTTATTTATAAATAAATAAATAAAATTTTGAGCACAATATTGTTTGGGAGAATTTTTTTTAAGCATATAATATTTTTGGGTGCAAAATGCTTCCAAACATATTATATGTTCACATAATAACATATTGTTTTTTGGAAGACAACATTATTGAATTTGGATGCAAAAATACAAAATGTTTGGAACTTAGACTACCCAAACATATATTGTTTAGACCAATATGCTTTCAAACATATTATATATTGGAAGAGATCAAACATATAAATGTTTGGGCAATACCCAAGAATGTATATGCTTGAAGCAAAATATGTTTGGGAGTATATGTTACAGAAGCGATTTTTTGTGAGCGTGTAAAAACTTTTGGCAAAATTTTGCTGCGGTCATCCAACCATCTTGCAGTCTATAGGGCTTTGCCCAAATAAATTTGACAAGCATACTTTTCCTCTGTTGGTTAAGCTACACTTGTTGTTTAGTCAATGCATGGCTTTAAGCTGAGATCAAAAACAACAATAACGATTGAAGAGGAGCCAACAATAACAAACAAACAAAAATTTTGTTTCTATAGAAAATTTTGTCAAAATGTTATTTCTATCGAAAATTTTATCAAAATTTTATTTCTATCGAAAAATTTATCAAAATTTTATTTCTATAGAAAATTTTGTCAAAGTGTTATTTCTATCGAAAAATTTTATCAAAATTTTATTTCTATAGAAACTTTTATCAAAATTTTACTTCTAAGAAAATTTTGGAAAATTTTGTCAAAATTTTATTTCTATAGAAAATTTTATCAAAATTTTATTTCTATAGAAAATTTTATCAAAATTTTATTTCTATAGAAAATTTTATCAAAATTTTATTTCTATAGAAAATTTTATCAAAATTGTACTTCTATAGCAATTTTTGTCAACATTTTTACTTCTATAGAAAATTTTTTCAAACTTTTATTTATATTTGTCAAAATTTTATTTCTATAGGAAATATTGTCAAAATTTCATTTCTAGAAAATTTTGTCAAAATTTCATTTCTAGAAAATTTTGTCAAAATTTTATTTCTATAGAAAATTTTGTCAAAATTTTATTTGTATAGGAAATTTTGTCATAATTTTATTTCTATAGAAAATTTTGTCAAAATTTTATTTCTATAGAAAATTTTGTCAAAATGTTATTTATATAAGAAATTTTGTCAAAATTTTATTTCTATAGAAAATTTTATCAAAATTTTACTTCTATAGAAAATTTTATCAAAATTTTACTTCTATAGCAATTTTTGTCAACATTTTTACTTCAATTGAAAATTTTGTCAAACTTTTATTTATATTTGTCAAAATTTTATTTCTATAGAAAATTTTGTCAAAATTTTAATTCTAAAGAAAATTTTGTCAAAATTTTATGTCTATAGAAAATTTTGTCAAAATTTTATTTCTATAGAAAATTTTCATAAAATTTTATTTCTATAGAAAATTTTGTCAAAATGTTATTTTTATAGAAAATTTTCACAAAAGTTTATTTCTATAGAAAATTTTGTTAAAATTTTGTTTCTTTTTCAAAATTTTATTTCTATGGAAAATTTTGTCAAAATTATATTTCTATGGAAAATTTTTCAAAATTTTATTTCTATAGAAAATTTTATCAAAATTTTACTTCTAAGGAAAATTTTATCAAAATTTTACTTCTATAGAAAATTTTATCAAAATTTTACTTCTATAGCAATTTTTGGCAAAACTTTTCTTCTATAGAAAATTTTATCAAAATTTTACTTCTATAGAAAATTTTGTCAAACTTTTATTTATACAGGAAATTTTGTCAAAATTTTATTTCTATGGAAAATTTTGTCAAAATTATATTTTTATTGAAAATTATGTCAAAATTTTATTTTTATAGAAAATTTTGTCAAAATTTTATTTCTATAGAAAATGTTGTCAAAATTTTATTGTCTACAAACAGCTAAAAATGTCTCCATTTTGGTAGAATTCTAATACATAAATTAACAGTTGTGTCTAAATAGGAAGAAATACGATAAATTGATTTTAAAAGTGAATTGAGTCTTAAATGTATCCTTAATGCAATTCGTTGCTTCTTTGGTTAGGAATCAATGCCAAAATCATTAGTGCAATTAGGAAATCTTTGGAATTGGTGGTGAACTTGTTATATGTTCGCCGTGAAAAAATAACTTGAAACATATTTGGGATGATCATATTCCTTCTCTGCGTTTATATATTGTCGATGCTTTTACGCGAACCAAGTCCATTCTTAATATAAAATTGTCAAGGTCGCATATAATTATTTCCATACTTATTACATCTTGTTATTGTTTTATTTACGTATTTTGTTTTTAATTTACCAGAAGAATCCTAAACTACGTAATTATGAGTTTGTTTTGCAATTCAATTTCAATCAAGCATTTAAGAAGATCACTGTAATATCTGTTTTCAATGGCAAATTCTGTAAGCCATAGTAGTAGGAGTAAGCGGAAATAATCCCATGAAAATGCCACGTAAAATTTTCTTTATGCTCTGTTGATCGTTTGCAATAAATAAATAAAATTTATGACATAAATCTACTTTGTCTCTCAAAACTAATAATCGTAAATCTTCTTTACGATTATGGATGTCGGTTTGGTTGTAATTCAATTTAAAATTTATTACCCTTTATTATCTTATTAGTTATGGATTAGAAGCAATTAAAGTTCTATGGAGGGAATATTGTGTGGCAGTAAAAAGTTTATGGCCAATTTAAAAACAATTAAAAAAGGCGTTATTCCCCACAGTTAAATGTCTTAGAATGGTATGGTTTTTTTCTGCACAATATATCATAACTGCTATTTTATATTATGATATAAAAAATCTGAGTTTTTTTTAATGTAAGGGTTTTGTATTATTATCAGCTTTGAGGAATGTGATAAATGGAAAACTAAAAACAAATGCTGGGATGGATGCTGTGAAAGTGGTTAATAAACAGACCCAAAAAGTGTTAACTTGAATCCCCTAAGGATTCAACAGAGCACAAAGAAAGAAAGCAGCGCTGTACTGGGATGAGTATCATAAGAGACTCAGAGAGTACAACAATATTACTAGAACGGCAAAACGCAACTCCTGGCGGTTTTTTTGTGAACAGGTTGACGGCGTTACCTGTACGTCCAGGATAAAAAAATTCCTTTCCAAAACACATAACCAAGTCGAAACAATGGTCGATGATATGGGCAATAAAGCGGAATAAATGGAAGATATAATGAAACTATTGATGAAAACTCACTTTCCGAGAAACGAGACGGTACAAACCGAAACTCCGTTACGAATGGAAGATGAGTATGTGCAGAGTTTCACTATAACGGACATTATGATTAGAGAAGCCGTGAAAAGTTTCTCTCCCTTTAAGTCACCGGGTCCCGACGGGATTTTCCCTGCACTAATACAAAGGGAGGCATATCTCCTAGCACCTCATTTAGCTGTCATCTATACAGCATGCTTAAAGTTCGCATATACTCCGAAGGCCTGGCAAGAGGCAAAAGTGGTATTTGTACCTAAACCAGGCAAAGCGAGTTATGCGGTACCAAAATCTTACAGACCGATCAGTCTTACATCATTTCTACTCAAAACCATGGAACGCATCGTAGACACCATGATAAAGAGTAAGATTCCAAAAACATTACTAAGGTTCAAACAACATGCCTACGTGAAGGGAAGATCAGTAGAGACGGCCCTGCATGAGGTGGTGCACAATATTGAAAAATCCCTTGACGACAAGATGTACACATTAGCCACCATTAACAGTCTGCTGAGGATTCTAACTAAGGAAGGATTTGAACCAGTCTGTTATGCAGACGATGTTATAATAAGGGGACGGATCCAAACATGCTATGTAGGAGAGCTGAGCGTGTTCTAAGGCTAGAATATGATTGGGCTAGACCAAGGGGTCTGAACGTAAACCCAGAGAAGACAGAAGATATATGCCTTTTCACCAGAAAGACGAAGATCGGCCAATACGTTGAACCTTGCTTTTTAAGCAATACTATAGCAGTATCTGACACGGTGAAATATTTAGGAGTAGTCCTTGACAGAAAGTTGAATTGGAAGTGCCACATCAAGGAGAGGGCAGAGAAAGCACACAGATGTTGGGCACTATGTCGAAGAGCCGTTGGCTCAAAATGGGGACTAAATCCCAAAATGTCGCTCTGGATATACACCAGCGTAATAAGACCTATGGTGACGTACGCATCGGTAGTATGGTGGACATCAATGGAGAAGAAATGTAACGTAGAAACCCTGCAACGGGTCCAACGGACATGTTGTCTTGATGTAAGCGGGGCTATGAGAACAACTTCAACTAGAGCGCTAGAGATACAGATAAAAAGTGAAGCAGCCATGACAGCAATGAGACTCAAGATGATGGGAGAATGGCACCAAATGGGGAACAGATCAAACCATCAGAGGATAATTGAGGTGACGATAGGAGAGACGGCTGATTTAGGAGTGCTCCATGATCGCATACCTGAAGAAACGCTAGCGACCGAGTGTGAAATTCTCATACCGGAGAGACAATCATGGTCTAACGGAACCCTTATGGAAGCCCCTTATGGTAACAATTGTTACACAGACGGAGCGAAGATGGGGGATAGAACGGAATTGGGGGTATACTTAAAAACTCTGGCACCGAAATCTCATTTCGCTTGCCAGACCATACAACTATTCTGCAAGCAGAAATCAGAGCGATCACGGAGTGTGTAAGATGGCTCAGCACTAACACAAGGCCACTAAGTGTAAATGTTCTCACCGATAGCCAGATGGCTATACGAGCTATAGCATTCAATACGTTTAAATCACGAACCGTTTTAGAATGCAAAAATATAATAAATTCCTACTCCGTGTATAGGTCCAATAGAATCATCTGGGTACCTGCTCACTGTGGGTTGGATGGAAACGAGCATGTGAATGACCTAGCTATAAAAGCCAGGGAAGCTGAGGAAGTTAACTTGGATAACCCCAAGCCCTTTGGGGCTACCCGGTCCGAGTTAAAAGTGTGGGCGAAGCGAGCACATGTAGAGCTGTGGAACAGTGAAATAGTCGGAAGGACCACGAAGATCATATGGGGAGATCCCTATGAAGATAAAACAAAAGAACTACTGAAGGAGAGTAGAAGTACGATCAGTAGGGCTATTGGAATCATCACGAGACACTTGGACCTCAGGGCTCACTTGCACCGTATAGGTGTAATAAATAATAGTTTATGCAGGGCATGTGGAGAGGACAAAGAGACACTTGAACATTATCTGTGTCACTGCCCGGCATTTACAAGATACAGGTCCCAACATTTGGGAGTCGAAAACATTCCAAATTTAAACCGATTGAAGGGAGTAAAATTGAAACAAATTAAGGAATTCGTCGAAAGCACAGATTTCTTAAAATAGACATGGGGTTATAATTATAAACTAGAGCGCACAACAAGCCGATTTCTGGCTTAGGTGTATGTCATATGACATGAGACGGAGAAATCCGACTCCTCTCTTCAACCTAACCTAAGGATTATGGTATTTATTCAGAGCTTCATTTAAATAAAGAAATTTTGTAGGGAACTATTTAGTTTTAAATCTGCACTCAAAAGAAGTCTTAGCCTATATTTGAAGAATTTCTATCCTAAATCTAAAGATTCAATATATAAGTTAATTTAAGACAATTTCTTTAAATTAAAATGTTTTTCTTTACTTTATGGAAAATTTGCCCTAGTTCAAAAACATACGATTTTAACGGAGGGGGGCGTAAATTTCCAAAATTTGTGTCCTAAATGTAATAAAAAAAAATTTAAATAAATATTAGAAAATTTCTTTTAATTAATATTTCATTATTTTAAAGAAATTTGTCCTTAATATTGTGTAAATTGATTGTCCTAAAATTAAGGATGCGTAATCTTTAATGCCACGTAAATATTTTCTTCAATGTATGCTCTATAAATTTAAAATTAGAATCAGATCTCATTTATCGAATTTTCGTTTTCTTTTATATCAGAAAAGGTATTAATGTGGAAGTAAATGTCAAATTATAATAAAATTTCACACCAAATATTTTTTTCTTAATTTCAAAAAACCTTAAACCAAAGATGCAAAATTCTCAAACTAAGTATTAGCATATTTTTGAAGCTTTTTAATCTATACAAAAAAAAAGCCTTTGAATCCTAGTAAAATTTGTTTTGAGTGTAGTCTTGTAAGACCTGTAGTCAGCTTTCTTTGTTTTTATACCCACCACCATAAAATGGTGACGGGGGTATAATAAGTTTGTCATTCCGTTTGTAACACATCGAAATATCGATTTCCGACTATAGAAAGTATATATATTCTTGATCAGGGAGAAATTCTAAGACGATATAAGCATGCCCGTCTGTCCCTCTGTCTGTCTGTCTGTTGTAATCACGCTACAGCCTGCAATAATGGCGCTATCGTCCCGAAATTTGGCACAGATTAGTTTTTTGTTTGCAGGCAGGTCAAGTTCGAAGATGGGCTATATCGGTCCAAGTTTTGATATAGTCCCCATATAAACCGACCTCCCGATTTGGGGTATTGGGCCTATAAAAACCGTAGTTTTTATCAGATTTGCCTGAAATTGGAAATCTAGAGGTATTTTGGGACCATAAAGAGGTGTGTCGAAAAAGGTCCGTATCGGTGCATGTTTTAGTATAGCCCCCATATAGACCGATCTACCGATTTTGCTTCTTAGGCGTCTAGAAACAGTATTTTCTATCCGATTTGTCTGAAATTGAAAATCTAGAGGTATTTTAGGACCATAAGGAGGTGTGTCGAAAATCGTTCGTATCGGTCCATGTTTTGATATAGCCCCCATATAGACCGATCTCCCGATTTTGCTTCTTGGGCGTCTAGAAACTATATTTACCATCCGATTTGCCTGAAATTGGAAATCTAGAGGTATTGTGGGACTATAAAAAGGTGTGTCGAAAATGGTCCATATCGGTCCATGTTTTGGTATAGCCCCCATATAGACCGATCTCCCGATTTTGCTTCTTACGCGTCTAGAAACAGTGTTTTCTATCCGATTTGTATGAAATTGAAAATATAAAGGTATTTTGGTACCAAAAAGAGGTGTGTCGAAAATGGTCCGCATCGGTCCATGTTTTGATATAGCCCCCATATAAACCAACCTCCCGATTTGGAGTCTTGGGCCTATAAAAACCGTAGTTTTTATCCAATTTGCCTGAAATTGGAAATATAGAGGTATTTAGGGACCATAAAAAGGTGTGCCGAAAATGGTGCTCATCGGTCCATGTTTTGGTATAGCCCCCATATAGACCGAAATTCCGATTTTGCTTTTAGGACTTCTAGAAACTGTATTTACCATCCGATTTGCCTGAAATTCTTGAGCTACAATAAACTGTATTTATTACATGATTTGCCTGAAATTCGAAATCTAGAGGTATTTTTAGACCACAAATAAGAGTGCCGAAATTGAGGTATATCGGTCCATTTTTTGGTATAACCCCCATATAGACTGATCTCTCGATTTTTACTTCTTGGGCGTCTAGACACTATATTTTCTGGCCGATTTGTTTGGAATTGAAAATCTGGAGGTATTTTAAGATCACAAATATGTAAGTAGCAAATGGTGCCTATCGGTCCATGTTTTGGTATAACCCCCATATACACCGATCTCCCGGCTTTATTTCTTGGGCTTCTAGAATCCGTAGTTTTTATCCGATTTGCTGGAAATTTGTAATCTATAATAAAATTTTAGACAAACGAAATTTCTTTTTCGTATAAAGTGTTTTTGTTTATTCAAATACTGTCTCTAAAATTTGTGTCAAAAGAAAACTTTGCTTGTCCAAAATTACGTTTCTCCAAAGAGAAAACACTTCTTTCAGGGTATAGCAGGCGCACTGATCATGAAAATTGCTTCAAACAGAAAGTAAAAGTTCCAGATTTTACTCATCGTATTTAAATAAATGCGGAAAAATCTACAGATTTAAGATTTTAAATCAAGGCGTAATTTCAACATATACACGATATGTTTATATTTTCTCTAAAACTCAAAACAAAATTGGTTCTCATAAATCCAGAATCTTATGTGGTCTCTATAGGTAGAATCTTTAAAGTTTGTCTTCGGGAGCTGGCTCGTTTGGGAGAAGATTTGTCATCAAACCCCCTACAATTCTATATATTATCAAGTAACCCACTACGACGCAGAGTTTTCATAGTAAACTATTATACTTGATTCATTGTGGTGGGTATTTAAAATTCGGCCCAGCCGAATTTACTGCTGTCTATACACCCTCAAAAAAAAATCGCTTCTTTAACATATGTTCCAAACATATTTTGCAGGAAGCATATATATTATTGGATACTGCCGAAACATTAATATGTTTGTTTTATGTGAACATATTATATGTTTGGAAGCATTTTGAGCCCAAAAATATTATATGCTTGGAAGAATTTTTCCCAAAGACGATTGTGCTCATTGCCTAACATACTCGTAATTTTCACTTCCACGAAATATTTTAGTTCTTGGCACCTTTTTCTGTAATACAAATAATGTTGAAGAAATTATTCACTTTTATAAATTTCTTAAATTTTACCTTTTGCCTGCACAGAGAATCGAACCGAGGACCATACAAGTTGTAAGCCAACACACTATCCACTGGGCTACGTAGCTGTTATAGTCACCAGTAGATAATTATTGTTATAAGTTACATTTATATAGCATAGTTTGCAGCGTCCACGAGCCCATGCAAACATAACATTATTTAACAGAAACATACATTTGTTTGCCACGTGGAGCAGTGGTTAGCATGTCTGCCTTGCATGCAAAGGGTCGTGGGTTCAATCCCTGCTCCGACCGAACATTTTTTTTTAATTTACACATTTATATCTATACTATATTAAATTTTTATAATGAAACTTCGAAATGTGGGTTATTAAAGATTTATAGTCAGTAACAGTGCTTGATATAAACGAAATTGACTGATTTTTGGATAAAATATTATTTTTTTATTGCAAAAAGAACAACTTTGTAACAAAAACTGTTTTTGGTACAAAACTTTAAAATTTGGAAGGAATTAAAAAACTCTAACAAAAGAAGAACGTGGAGTCGAGTATAAACATACATAAATAAATTTATAATATAAACATAAACTTATTTAGGCGTGAACAGTTTTTACTAGTATTTAACACCATCGCTCTAAAATGCCTTTTATTTTTCTTTAATAATTCATTTTAAAGAAAATAAACTTTTTAAATTGTTTTAGCTGCAAAACTCGAACTTAATGCCCGTCAACTCCTCGTGGACTACTTATTAATAAAGAGGAACTAAACTTTGTTTTTATACATTTTACTGGGTCATTTTTCACTATTTCCTCCTTATTTCATTTTACTGTCCCAACTCTAAAAAGAGTATAGTGCCCTTTCGTTATTTTTATGAAGACCCCTGATTTCTTTTAACGAACCAAGAAAAAAATTGTGCCCATAATGCCAAAATGATAAACAAAACACATGTCCACACATACATAAAATGCTGCTCTCAAGGCGAAAAAATATGCTGTTTGTTTTTCAAAAGTCTATTCTCTTTGTTCCGAATGTCTATTCTCTTTATTCAAATTAAATAATATTTATGGCCTTATCATAAAACAGTTTTCCGAAACAACATACAAGCGGTTTCACAGAAATTGCTCTCATTTCATTCTCTCGCTGTGTTATGTTGATATCTTTTTATTCAACCCTCCCGGTTTCCATCTCTATTTCTTTCTCTATACTAACTCTTTCTCTCTGTCGCTCTCTGAATAAAGTATCACAACATATATATGTTTACTCGAAATTTGTAAATTTATATATGTTTACATTCACGCATATTATTTTTATGAAACATTCATGCCCCAAACATAATATATTCTAACATATTAACATATGTGTCCCAAACATTTTGTGTTAGTTTAGGAACATTACATGTTTGCACTTAAATATATTGTGTTTTAAAATTGTGCCCGAAACACATTTTGTTTATATCGGAACATATGAAAAACATATTTTTCTAACAGTGTGGGTATTTAAAATTCGGCCCAGCCGAATTTACTGCTGTATATAAAGGGTGATTCTTTTGAGGTTAGGATTTTCATGCATTAGTATTTGACAGATCACGTGGGATTTCAGACATGGTGTCAAAGAGAAAGATGCTCAGTATGCTTTGACATTTCATCATGAATAGACTTACTAACGAGCAACGCTTGCAAATCATTGAATTTTATTACCAAAATCAGTGTTCGGTTCGAAATGTGTTTATCGACAAATTTTGTTCAGCGATGAGGCTCATTTCTGGTTGAATGGCTACGTAAATAAGCAAAATTGCCGCATTTGGAGTGAAGAGCAACCAGAAGCCGTTCAAGAACTGCCCATGCATCCCGAAAAATGCACTGTTTGGTGTGGTTTGTACGCTGGTGGAATCATTGGACCGTATTTTTTCAAAGATGCTGTTGGACGCAACGTTACGGTGAATGGCGATCGCTATCGTTCGATGCTAACAAACTTTTTGTTGCCAAAAATGGAAGAACTGAACTTGGTTGACATGTGGTTTCAACAAGATGGCGCTACATGCCACACAGCTCGCGAATCTATGGCCATTTTGAGGGAAAACTTCGGAGAACAATTCATCTCAAGAAATGGACCGGTAAGTTGGCCACAAAGATCATGCGATTTGACGCCTTTAGACTATTTTTTGTGGGGCTACGTCAAGTCTAAAGTCTACAGAAATAAGCCAGCAACTATTCCAGCTTTGGAAGACAACATTTCCGAAGAAATTCGGGCTATTCCGGCCGAAATGCTCGAAAAAGTTGCCCAAAATTGGACTTTCCGAATGGACCACCTAAGACGCAGCCGCGGTCAACATTTAAATGAAATTATCTTCAAAAAGTAAATGTCATGGACCAATCTAACGTTTCAAATAAAGAACCGATGAGATTTTGCAAATTTTATGCGTTTTTTTTAAAAAAAAAGTTATCAAGCTCTTAACAAATCACCCTTTACTTGTTTAATTTTTGTTTTGTAATTGACATTTCGAACTTATTAAAACAGAAGTATGAAGTTTCTTTCAATTATCAAATAAATTCAATATATTTACACTTCAATGCCTCTGAGAAGACCGGCTCTCCCATTATTGGCTACAAAAATTATCAGCTTTGTATTATTCTTTTGTACACTCGTAAGTACTCTAAAATCTGTAGAATAGAAAATTTTTGAATAGGACAATATTTCATTTCAAGACTCTTAAAATATGGGATATTGCAACTCTCTACAATCAATTCGATTCCCATTGTATAGCCGGTTGGGAAATCACAGATAAAATTGGTCCACATATTATCCTCATAACAGCATCGATGATTCCCGATATTGCATTTGTAATTTGCATAGGTATTGCAATGACTTTGACACCATGTAATTTTGGAGCAGATCCTGGAGTAAGTTATGAGCATTTAATGATAATCGATTGACGAAATTTTATTTCTATTTAGGCAATTGCTTATAATTTCATTGTTGGTATTCTCTGTCTTTGGTCCATGTGTTATATAATTGTGATTGAAAATTGCGGTAATGATGCCATACCCAAAGTGAAGAGTGTCGCTATCTTAAGTGCATTGGCTGGAGGATTGCATTTGATCAATGCTGTTATCTCTTTTATATTTCTAGCTCCGGAAGAGCGGTTATAGAGTCCATTTGTTTGAGAAATATGAATGACAAAAAAAAAAACATTGCAAAGAAAAAAATAATATGTGTTACATACAATTTTTAATGCTTCAGAACCTTTCCCTTAGGAACTTATTATAAACACCGTATACGGTTAATACAACGTAGGAATTCATCGTATTAACGAAACTTTTTCTACCAGTGTAGCCACTCGAGTCATAATCTACCAAAGTTAAGAGAAAATTTTAACAAAAGACTACCAAACAAAAACAAAATGTTATTTTGCAAAACATTTCGATTCTAAAGGGTGATACGGTCAAAAGCTGGGAAAATCGCTAAAAGTTGCCAAATCAACCGTTACAAATGTAATTAAAGTGTTTGGGGAACGTTTGTCGACAGCCAGGAAGTCTGGATCGGGGGGAAATCGAAAACCGGAAGCCGCTGAGACGACAAAGAGAGTTGCCGGTAGTTTCAAGCGAAACCCTAACCTCTCTCTCTCCGAGATGCCGCAAATAAGCTGGGTGTATCGTCTACAACCGTGCATCGAGCCAAAAAACGAGCCGGACTATCGACTTACAAGAAGGTAGTGACTCCAAATCGCGATGATAAACAAAATACGACGGCCAAAGCGCGATCCCGGAGGCTGTACACGACGATGCTGACGAAGTTTGACTGCGTGGTAATGGACGACGAAACCTACGTCAGAGCCGACTACAAGCGGCTTTCGGGACAGGAGTTTTATACGGCAAAAGGAAGGGGAAAGGTAGCAGATATTTTCAAGCACATAAAACTGTCAAAGTTCGTAATGAAATATCTGGTTTGGCAAGCCATCTCTACCTGTGGCTTGAAAAGCAGCATTTTCATAGCTTCCGGGACTGTCAACCAAGAAATTTACGTGAAAGAGTGTTTGAATAAACGTCTGCTGCCTTTCCTGAAGAAACAAGGTTGTTCCGTACTGTTTTGGCCGGATTTGGCATCTTGCCATTACGGTAAAAAGGCCATGGAGTGGTACGCCGCCAACAACGTGCAGGTGGTTCCCAAGGACAAGAACCCTCCCAACACGCCAGAGCTCCGCCCAATTAAGAAATACTGGGCTATTGTCAAGCGGAACCTAAAGAAGGCCAAAAAAAAAAAACTGCTAAGAACGAGCAGCAGTTCAAGGCAAACTGGCTTTCTGGGGCGAAGAAGGTGGACAAGGTGGCTGTACAAAATCTGATGGCAGGTGTCAAGCGTGAGGCCCGGCAATTCGGATTTGGAAAAGCGAAAGCCTAACTGAATATTTTTCTTGAATTTTATACTAATTGAACTTGAAAAATAAATTTAATTTGATTTTTTAAATAAACGATTTCACCGATTTACACGCGTTTTCCCTTGACCAAATTTTGACCGTATCACCCTTTAAACTACAAGTGTAGCTTAACCAACAGAGGGCATTTGGGCAAAGCCCTAAGCTACACTTGTACAATGATTAAAGAAAAAACCAACAATAACAAAACAAAACGAATAAATTTTATTTCTATAGAAAATTTTGTCAACATTTTATATCTATAGAAAATCTTATCAAAATTTTATTTCTATAGAAAATATTGTCAAAATTTTATTTCTATAGAAAATTTTACCTTCTGTTTTCTTTTTGTAAATTCAAGCTCGAGGTTGAATTTACAAAAAGAAAACAGAAGGTAATAAACAAAAGGTCAAAAAACAACAAACGTATATAAAATATAGAAAATTTTGTCAAAATTTTATTTCTATAGAATATTTTGTCAAAATTTTATTTCCATAGAAACTTCTGTCAAAATTGTATTTCTATAGAAAATTTTATTTCCATAGAAACTTGTCAAAATTTTATTTCTATAGAAAATTTTGTCAAAATTGTATATCTGTAGAAAATTTTGTCAAAAGTTAATTTCTATAGAAAATTTTTGCAAAATTTTATTTCTATAGAAATTTCTGTCAAAATTTTATTTCTATAGAAAATGTTGGCAAAATTTTACTTCTATAGAAAATTTTGTCAAAATTTTATTTCGATAGAAAATTTTATCAAAATTTTGTTTCTATAGAACATTTTGTCAAAATATAATTTCTATAGAAAATTTTGTCAATATTTTATTTATATAGAAAATTTTGTCAAAATTTTATTTCCATAGAAATTTCTGTCAAAATTTTATTTCTATAGAAAACTTAATAAAAAAAATTTTGAAACAAAAAATTTTGAAATTTGTAATCTATAATACTACGTAAATATATACTTGTTTTGGCAAAAGTGCAACATTAAGAGTCCTCTCGAACCCAGCCACAAGGGATGATTTGATCCCAATTAACTTTTAACGACATGATGATGACTGATCCGAAGAGATGCTCGAGATTTGCAAACCGACAGTTTATTGGAAAAAAAGAGAATCATCTTTGGTTCAAAATCCTTAAGAAAAGGTCAAAATCCTTTAAATTCAAGTAAACTTTTTTTGAGCATAAATTCTCTGTCATACTTCCCCCTATGATTTTTGATATTTTGAAATTTTATGTTCACATTTCAAGCATCATCATCATGGTATAATTTTGTAACAAAAGTCTTAACTAAATTCTCAAAAAACTTTCAAATTTAGTCTGGAATAGCAGAAACCCTTCATTGACTAGCAATTGCGTTGCAACTGCATAACTAAGATGAAGCAAAAAAAATAACGACTATAATAGACGATTATATTAGCAAGTTAAGTTGCCGTTAATATCGTCGATTACAAAATATTCCAACGCTAAGGTGGTATTACAAAATTTCATTGTAATCCATTCGATGTTATGGCATTTTTTCTGATGCCGCCAATCATTTGAATTAATCGGTTGTTCTATTGTGGCTCTGCTGGTGGTGTGAATGTGTCTGATTCGAGTGCAAACTACGATTAGTTTGCATTTCCTCCATCGTCTAATAGCTAGTGTCAGATCAGAGACGTGGTTGAAATTTTATTATTTAAGGGGGGCAATTTTTAAAGTCTAAAATAAAAATCATGGACATTTTTTTAAATATATCAAAATTTTAATAGAGTGAAACCTCTGATTGGTGGGTGGTACCCATGGTTGCCTAAATTTTGTTCACATTTGGGAGTTGTCCAGTTAATGTGTTAGGACAGTCAGGACACCTCCACGTTTGGGAGGTGTCCTGTTTTCAGATTATCCAAGTTCGAGAGGTTTCATTGTAATTATTTTTTTTTAGGGAGAAATTTTCTACGTCTCTGTATTCACCGTCTGCCAATCTACGGAAAATGTTTTGTAGGTTCGGTCAATAATCTTTTGTAGCTGTTTTTTTTTATTATTACAAAATTATTACATTTTGCTTAATAACAGAAGACTACAAGTCAAGGCATTGCTACTGAATAAAATCTACAACAAATTGGTATTGAATCTTGAAGAAGAAAATAAAAAAATAAAAAAAACTAAAAATACCATATTAAATGTTACAGCATAGCTATGAATTGGCATTGGAAAGATGATATGACGACAACTATTCTCATGATGATGCTTTTTAGTTGAAGATGATCATGAACATGATTTTCCTATTCGCCAACGCCATTGCTGTTGGAGTGATTTAAATAAAGGTACAACAGCAACCAGATGTGAAATATGGGAATGGTTAAGCTGAGTAGAAAGATTGTTGTTAATAAATATTTGTCGGGAATACATCCATCTCAAATCACATTGACATTTGAAATCGAATACTTAACTCACGATTTATGCACGTGATAATAACATTTGTTTATTGGAAACGACGACGACGATGAAGACGATGACTGGTGTTGTTACCTTGTTGTAGTCTTGTAACTGGAAGATATTAGATCTGATGTTATCGCGATTAGTTACTGAAAATCCATAACCCTTTGAACTACTGTCGTTTACAATGGAAAGGGTGTGGTACATTCAAATGATAGAATTTAATCAGGTTTGAATATGTGCGAAGTTAATCTTTGCGCTGTACTAAAATAACGGTTACCACCACGGTTGGCGCATTTTGTAGAATTCTACCAAAAATGGTAGATTTTTTACTTTCTAGTAAATTGGTCGAATTCTTGATGTGTTGATAGATTTTGCAAAATATTCCTCCACAACTCAGATGTACTTCATAAATTTTCTAAAGGAATACAAATTTGACAAAATTTTCTATAGAAAAACAAATTTGAAAAAATTTTCTATCAAAATAAAATTTTGACAAAATTTTCTATAGAAATAAAATTTTGTTAAAATTTTCTATTGAATTAAATTTTGACAAAATTTTATATAGAAGTAAAGTTTCAACAAAATTTTATTTCTATAGAAAATAAAATTTTGCCACTCGAGCCAAAAATAATCTACCAAAATTTGAAGAAGTACCAAAAAACGGTGTGCAGTTTTTGATACAATCTTTGTGGTTTTATAAAAAAATGTTTCTTTAAAAGAATTGATTTATTATTTTATTTATATTATTATTTTATCTATATTATTATTTTATTTATATTACTATTTTATATATATTATTATTATTATACCCTCCACCATAGGATGGGGGGTATATTAACTTTGTCATTCCGTTTGTAACACATTGAAATATTGATCTAAGACCCATAAAGTACATATATTCTGGGTTGTGGTGAAATTCTGAGTCGATCTGAGCATGTCCGTCCGTCCGTCTGTTGAAATCACGCTAACTTCCGAACGAAACAAGCTATCGACTTGAAACTTGGCACAAGTAGTTGCTATTGATGTAGGTCGGATGGTATTGCAAATGGGCCATATCGGTCCATTTTTACGTATAGCCCCCATATAAACGGACCCCCAAATTTGGCTTGCGAGGCCTCTAAGAGAAACAAATTTCATCCGATCCGGCTGAAATTTGGTACATGGTGTTAGTATATGGTCTCTAACAACCATGCAAAAATTGGTTCACATCGGTCCATAATTATATATAGCCCCCATATAAACCGATCCCCCGATTTGGCTTGCGGAGTCTCTAAGAGAAGCAAATTTCATCCGATCCGGCTGAAATTTGGTACATAGTGTTACTATATGGTCTCTAACAACCTTGCAAAAATTGGTCTACATCGGTCCATAATTATATATAGCCCCCATATAAACCGATCCCCCAAATTTGGCTTGCGAGGCCTCTAAGAGAAACAAATTTCATCCGATCCGGCTAAAATTTGGTACATGGTGTTAGTATATGGTCTCTAACAACCATGCAAAAATTTGTTCACATCGGTCCATAATTATATATAGCCCCCATATAAACCGATCCCCCGATTTGGCTTCCGGAGCCTCTAAGAGAAGCAAATTTCATCCGATCCGGCTGAAATTTGGTACATAGTGTTACTATATGGTCTCTAACAACCTTGCAAAAATTGGTCCACATCGGTCCATAATTATATATAGCCCCCATATAAACCGATCCCCCGATTTGGCTTGCAGAGTCTCTAAGAGAAACAAATTTCATCCGATCCGGCTGAAATTTGGTACATGGTGTTAGTATATAGTCTCTAACAACCATGCAAAAATTGGTCCACATCGGTCCATAATTATATATAGCCCCCATATAAACCGATCCCCCGATTTGGCTTGCAGAGTCTCTAAGAGAGGGAAATTTCATCCGATCCGGCTGAAATTTGGTACATGATGTTAGTATATGGTCTTTAATAACCATGCAAAAATTGGTCCATATCGGTCCATAATTATATATAGCCCCCATATAAACCGATCACCAGATTTGACCTCCGGAGCCTCTTGGAAGTCCAAAATTCATCTGATTCAGTTGAAATTTGGTACGTAATGTTAATATATGGCCTCACACACCCATGCCAAAATTGGTCGATATCGGTCGATAATTATATATAGGCCCCATATAAACCGATCCCCAGATTTGACCTCCGGAGCACCTTGGAAGAGCAAAATTCTTCCCATTCGGTTGAAATTTGGTACGTGATGTTAGTATATGGTATCCAACAATCATGCAGGAATTGGTTCCTATCAGTCCATAATTATATATAGCTCCCATATAAACCGATCGCCAGATTTGATCTCCGATGCCTTTTGGAGAAGCATCTGGTTGAAATTTGGTATGTGATGGTAGTATATGATATTTAACAACCATGCCAAAAGTGGTCCATATCAGTCCATAATCATTTATAGCCCCCATATAAACCGATCCCGAGATTTGGTTTGGGAGCCTCTTGGAGGAGCAAATTTCATCCGAGTGAGTTGAAATTTGTGGATGGCAGTCTTTCGTAGAAGTTTCTACGCAATCCATGGTGGCGGGTACATAAGATTCGGCCTGGCCGAACTTACGGCCGTGTATACTTGTTTTATTTTTATTATATTTATTATTTTATAATAACTCCTATTAACGATTATTTGATTGGGTATATCCCTTGAATTATAAATGTGTCAAAGTTTTAAATATTTTTAGCTCGAACGAACAAGGAAAAATTGCTAATATGATCTAAAAAGAAAACACAAATTTTAGAGATGTTGACTTAATATTAACTTTAAGCAAATTTAGTCAAAATTTGATTTTTATTGAAAAATTTGTCAACATTTAATTTCTATAGAGAATTTTCTTTTCTATAGCAAATTTTGTCAAATTTTTATTCCTATAGAAAAATTTGTCAAAATTTTACTCCTATACAAATTTTGTCAAAATTTTACTCCTATAGAAAATTGTGTCAAACTTTTATTTCTATTGAAAATTTTGTAAAAATTTTATCTCTATAGAAAGTTTTGTCAAAATTTTATTTCTACAGAAAATTTTATCAAAATTTTATTTCTATAGAAAATTTTATCAAAATTTTATTTCTATAAAAAATTTTGTCAAAATTTTATTTCTATAGAAAATGTTGTCAAAATTTTATTCCTATAGAAAAATTTGTCAAAATTTTACTCCTATAGAAAATTGTGTCAAAATTTTATTTCTATTGAAAATTTTGTCAAAATGTTATTCCTATAGAAGAATTTGTCAAAATTTTACTCCTATACAAATTTTGTCAAAATTTTATTTTTATGGTTAGTGGCACTAACCGAAATATTGGAAATAAATATTAAAACAAATCAATAATCGATTGTTTCTATGACCTCAAGCCGAACAAAATTAATAATCAGAATAAACATAAAATAGGTCAACAACACTCAAAAATATTTTTAAAAAATTTTATTTCTATAGAAAATTTTGTCAAAATTTTATTTCTATAGAAAATTTTGTCAAAATTTTATTTCTATAAAAAATTTTGTCAAAATTTTATTTCTATAAAAAATTTTGTCAAAATTTTATTTCTATAGAAAATTTTGTCAAAATGTTATTTCTATAGAGAATTGTATCAAAATTTTATACCTATACAAAATTTTATCAAAATGTTACTCCTATAGAAAATTTTGGCAAAATTTTACTACTATAGAAAAATTTGTCAAAATTTTACTCCTATAGAAAAATTTGTCAAAATTTCATTTCTATAGAAAATTTTATTTCTATAGAAAATTTTGTCAAAATTTTATTTCTATCGAAAATTTTGTCAAAATTTTATTTCTATAGAAAATTTTGTCAAAATTTTATACCTATAACAGGTTGGCTGATTAGTCCCCGGTCTAACAAAGAAAAACTCTTTTTTTTTGTCAAAATTCGTTTTTATTTTTCAACATAGTTCCCTTCAAGAGCGATACAACGATTATAACGACCTTCCAATTTTTTGATACTATTTTGGTAGTACTCTTTCGGTTTTGCCTCAAAATAGGCCTCAGTTTCGGCGATCACCTCTTCATTGCAGCCAAATTTTTTCCCTGCTAGCATCCTTTTGAGGTCGGAGAACAAGAAAAAGTCCGTGGGGGCTAGATCTGGAGAATACGGTGGGTGGGGAAGCAATTCGAAGCCCAATTCATGAATTTTTGCCATCGTTCTCAATGACCTGTGGTACGGTGCGTTGTCTTGGTGGAACAACCCTTTTTTATTTTTCATATGGGGCCGTTTTGCGGCGATTTCGATCTTCAAACGCTCCAATAACGCCATATAATAGTCACTCTTGATGATTTTTCCCTTCTCAAGATAATCGATAAAAATTATTCCATTCGCATCCCAAAAAACAGAGGCCATTACTTTTCCAGCGGACTTTTGAGTCTTTCCACGCTTCGGAAACGGTTCACCGGTCGCTGTACAGTCAGCCGACTGTCGATAGGACTCAGGAGTGTAGTGATGGAGACATGTTTCACCTATTGTCACATATCGACGGAAAAACTCGGGTGTATTACGAGTTAACAGCTGCAAAAACCGCTCAGAATCATCAACACGTTGTTATTTTTGGTCAAATGTGAGCTCGCGCGGCACCCATTTTGCACAGAGCTTCCGCATATCCAAATATTGATGATGATGCTGCCACTTTAACCTAACCTAACCTATCACAATGGACTGAATAGTCTAAGTGAGCCTGAATCTTAATCGGGCTGCCACTTTAACCTTTAAATATTGATGAATGATATGACCAACACGTTCCTTTGATATCTTTAAGGCCTCTGATATCTCGATCAACTTCATTTTACGGTCATTCAAAATCATTTTGTGGATTTTTTTGATGGTTTCGTCGGTAACCACCTCTTTCGGGCGTCCACTGCGTTCACCGTCCACCGTGCTCATTTCACCACGCTTGAATTTTGCATACCAATCAATTATTGTTGATTTCCCTGGGGCAGAGTCCGGAAAGTCATCATCAAGCCAAGTTTTTGCTTCCACCGTATTTTTTCCCTTCAGAAATCAGTATTTTATCAAAACACGAAATTTCTTTTTTTCCATTTTTTTCACAATAACAAAAATTGCTTCACAAAAGACGCTCTATCTCACAAACTAATTGACTTGCAGATGTCAAATTTGGATACGAATCATTTGAAGGTTGGTACTATATAAAAATAATATGCATTTAATACTAGCGACGCCATCTATGTGTCAGACCGGGGATCAGCCAACCTGTTATGTTCATAGTACGGTTTAAAATTTTGTTAACTAACATAGCATTAACGGAAAATTGACTTTTTTTAATTTGATAAAAAAAAATAATTTTTTAATTGATTACGTTTTCAACTTTTTCAATCATCTTTCTCCATCTTTCACCCTTTTCTATTCTGTAACACAAAGCAAATATCATAATGTATAAATTATTTTTAAATGTTATCTTTTGCCCGGATGGACACGCTCGGACCATTCGGTTTGTAAGCCAACACACTATCGACTGGATCATGTAGCTCTGATACTCGTCAACACACAAATATCACTATAGCCATCAGCAAACAACTAGTGTGTAATGCATACATAAAGCATATTTAAAGAAACTTTGTTTAAAGAAAACAAACAACTTTACTTACTATTGGGTCTGATGCTCTGTTTTGGATAGAACCAAAAACGAAATAATGTAATTTTTTATACCCACCACCATAGAATGGTGACGGGGGTATAATAAGTTTGTCATTCCGTTTGTAACACATCGAAATATCGATTTCCGACTATATAAAGTATATATATTCTTGACCAGGGAGAAATTATAAGACGATATAACGATGTCCGTCTGTCTGTCTGTCTGTTGTAATCACGCTACAGTCTTCAATAATGAAGCAATCGTGCTGAAATTTTGCACAAACTCGTCTTTTGTCTGCAGGCAGGTCAAGTTCGAAGTTGGGCTATATCGGTCCAGGTTTTGATATAGACCCCATATAAACCGACCACCCGATTTGGGGTCTTGGGCTTATAGAAACCGTAGTTTTTATCAAATTTGTCTGAAATTGGAAATCTAGAGGTATTTTATAACCATAAAGAGGTGTGCCAAAAATGGTGAGTATCGGTCCATGTTTTGGTATAGCCCCCATATTGACGGATCTCCCGATTTTACTTCTTGGACTTATAGAAACCGAAGTTTTTATCCAATTTACCTGAAATTGGAAATCGAGAGGTACTTTAGAACCATAAAGAGGTGTGCCAAAAATGGTGAGCATCGGTCTATGCTTTGGTATGGTCCCCATATAAACTGACCTCCCGATTTTGGGTCTTGGGCTTATAGAAACCGTAGTTTTTATCCAATTTGGCTGAAATTGAAAATCTAGAGGTACTTGAGGACCATCAAAAGGTGTGCCGAAAATGGTCCGCATCGTTCCATGTTTTGGTATAGCCCCCATATAGACCGATATTCCGATTTTACTTCTTGGGCTTCTAGAATCCGAAGTTTTTATCAAATTTGTCTGAAATTGGAAATCTAGAGGTATTTTCGGGCCATAAAAAGGTGTGCCGAAAACAGTGAGTATCGGCCCATATTTTAGTATAGCCCCCATAAGAACGATCTCCCGATTTAACTCCTTGGGTTTCTAGAAACCGTAGTTTTTATCAGATTTGCCTGAAATTGTAAATATTCTGTTATTTTAGGCTCACAAAAACGTGTATCGGATTAAGTTTTTATCGGTCAAGTTGGTAATGCCTCCATATAGACCGACTTCACTTCTTGAGGGTATAGAAGGCGCACTGACCATGAAAATTGCTTGAAACTCAATGTAAAATTTCCAGATTTTACTTCTCGGGTGAAAATCTACAGATTTAAGATTTCAAATCAAGACGTTATTTTATAATTTTCTTGCACACTTAACATACAAGTGATGTTAATGATTCCTCTAAAACTCAAACAAAAATGGTTCTTATAAATCCAGAATCTGATATAGTCCACATAGGTGAAATCTTTAAATTTATCTTCGGGAAGTGTCTCCAAGTCCTCAAGCCCTCCTGAAATGTCAAAGGAAACCCTAATATTTGCTTCATGGTGGTGGGTATCTAAGATTCCCGGCCCGGCCGAACTTACTGCTGTATATACTTGTTGAAACCTTTATTTCCAGAAATGTATTCATTCTCTTCAATAATTCAATATTCTAAAACAAAAATAATTGGATAAAGCCCTTAAATATCTTAACCTAATTAAATGACGTCTTTAAAATACCCTAGAAGAAAATTGAAAAATATACAACATATTTATCTGATTTTTCCTATGTGGGAGAACATTGTTTTTACCATTCAGAGAGAGATAGAGAGCAAGAGAGAGTGAGAAAAATAAAATAAAAATAAATTAAATTTAAAAAACACAACGGGATAAAATGAAAAAAAAAACAAGAGATATTTCAGAACAAAATAACAAAAATAAAAAAAAAAAAATCTTAAGAAAAACAACAAATTCATCAACAACGATTCGGTTGAAACGAAAGTTCAGTAGCAATTTTCAATTTAGTGGCAAACGATGCTCGGACATAATAAACAATATCGGATTTTAATAATAAACAAAGATACAAACAAAAGAAAACATTTTAAGATAATTTTTTACAAAGAAACAAGTTCAAATCAGATAAATAAAAATAAATACGAATATTAATGTGAATGAATTAAATGCATTTCCAAAGTCAAGTGTTTGAATTAATGTGATAGCTTTCTTCCCTCGAGGCGGCCGTTGAAAAAAGTGAAATTTTTATTTGTGTAAATATTTGTAGTGCAAATACCAAAATTCACATCTATTTAAAGATTTTTAAAATAATACAAAAAAACAGAATGTTTGTGTGCGTGTGAATTTACCAAGAAATAAATAAACAGCAATCAATCGCAAAATAAAAAAAACCTAACAACAAATTAAATCAACTTTTATAAAAATTCGTCACCACTGTCACGACTGTAGTTTGAAGAGGTGGCGTAATTTATTTCACCTGAATTTATGGTGTTAGCTATACAACAACAACATCAAATTCAATAATTCAATCTGCAAAAAATCTTACCTTTATTTACCACATTTATGTTTAAAAAAGCGATATATATATATAAATAATTGTATTGCAAACTTCTTTTAAAATTCGTTTCGTTTGTGGTCATCATATGGCCGGTTTTTTTTTTGTCTTTTTTCAAATTTATCACCAAAACGTGAGGAGAGTCTTCATCGCCTACGAAAAACGTGCTGAATTTCCAATAACAAAATCACAGTAAACTAAAATATATTCCACAAACAAAAAATTTTAAGACTCATCATTTACATAAATTGTTATTCATGTATGGTGAGTGTGATATTTATATGCTTTTTGGTTTTGTCTTATGTTTTATTAAATTTTAATTTTGTATTTTGCATTTCTTCATAGAGAAATTTATGAGACTTGGCCTGTGGATTTCTTAATGATTTTTTTATGAGGTCATATAAAAATCCAAAGCTTCCTCTAAATTCATAAGGTTATTTGCATTCAAATATTTTGACATGATAGAAAATTTTGTCAAAGTTTTATTTCTATAGAATTTTTTTGCAAAAATTTATTTCTATAGAAAATGTTGTCAAAATTTTATTTCTATAGAATATTTTGTTAAAACATGATTCCTATAGAAAATTTTGTTAAAACTTGATTTCTATAGAAAATTTTGGTAAAACTTGATTTCTATAGAAAATTTTGTTAAAACTTGATTTCTATAGAAAATTTTGTTAAAACTTGATTTCTATAGAAAATTTTGTCAAAATTTTATTTCTATAAAAAATTTTGTCAAAAATTTATTTCTTTAGAAAATTTTGTCAAAAATTTATTTCTCTAGAAAATTTTGTCAAAATTTTATTTCTATAAAAAATTTTGTCAAAATTTTATTTCTATAGAAAAGTTTTGTCAAAATTTTATTTCTATAGAAAATTTTGTTTAAATTTTATTTCTATAGAAAATTTTGCCAAAATTTTATTTCTATAGAAAATTTTATTTTTATAGAAAATTTTGTCAAAATTTTATTTCTAGAGAAAATTTTGTCAAAATTTTATTTCTATAGAAAATTTTGTCAAAATTTTATTTCTATAGAAAATTTTGTCAAAATTTTATTTTTATTGAAAATATTGCCAAAATTTTATTTCTATAGAAAATTTTGTCAAAATTTTATTTCTATAGAAAATTTTGTCAAAATTTTATTTCTATAGAAAATTTTGTCAAAATTTTATTTCTATAAAAAATTTTGTCAAAATTTCATTTCTATAGAAAATTTTGTCAAAATTTCATCTCTATAGAAAATTTTGTCAAAATTTTATTTCTATAGAAAATTTTGTAAAAATTTTATTTCTATAGAAAATTTTGTCAAAATTTCATTTCTACAGAAAATTTTGTCACAATTTTATTTCTATAGAAAATTTTGTCAAAATTTAATTTCTACAGAAAATTTTGTCAAAATTTAATTTCTATAGAAAATTTTGCCAAAAATTTATTTCTATAGAAAATTTTGTCAAAATTTTATTTTTATAAAAAAATTTTGTCAAAATTTTATTTCTATAGAAAATTTTGTCAAAATTTTATTTCTATAGAAAATTTTATCAAAATTTTATTTCTATAGAATTTTTTTGAAAAATTTTATTTCTATAGAAAATTTTGCCAAAATTTTATGTCTATAGAAAATTTTGTCAAAATTTTAATTCTATAGAAAATTTTGTCAAAATTTTATTTCTATAGAAAATTTTGTCAAAATTTTATTGCTATAGAAAATTTTGTCAAAATTTTATTTCTATAGAAAATTTTGCCAAAATTTTATTTCTATAGAAAATTTTGTCAAAATTTTATTTCTATAAAAAATTTTGTCAAAATTTTATTTCCATAGAAAAATTTTGTCAAAATTTTATTTCTATAGAAAATTTTGTTTAAATTTTATTTCTATAGAAAATTTTGCCAAAATTTTATTTCCATTATTTTTGTTTTGTTATTGTTGGTTTTGTTCTTTAAGCATTGTTGTTGTTTTTTATTGCAGCTTAAAACCATACATTGACTAAAATACAAGTGTAGCTTAACCAACAGAGGAAAAGAATATTTGTCAAATTTATTTGGGCAAAGCCCAAAAAAAATTTTGTCAAAATTTTCTTTTTATATAAAATTTTGGCAAAATTGTATTTTTATAGAAAATTTTATCAAAATTTTATTTCTATAGAAAATTTTGTCAAAATTTTATTGCTATAGAAAATTTTGTCAAAATTTTATTTCTACAGAAAATTTTGTTAAAACTTGATTTTTATAAAAAATTTTGTTGAAACTTGATTTCTATTGAAAATTTATTTCTATAGAAAATTTTATCAAAATTTTATTTCTATAGAAAATTTTGTCAAAAATTTATTTCTATAGAAAATTTTGTCAAAATTTTATTTTTATAGAAAATTTTGTTGAAACTTGATTTCTGTAGAAAATTTTGTCAAAATTTTATTTCTATAGAAAATTGTGTCAAAATTGTATTTCTATAGAAAATTTTGTCAAAATTTTATTTCCATATAAAATTAAAATAAAAAAAAATAAAAGAAAATTAATATTATTTCTATACAAATTTTTTTCAAGATTTGATTTGTATAGAAAATTATTGCAAAATTTTATTTCTATAGAAAAATTTGTCAAAATTTTATTTGTATAAAAAAAAATTGGTAAAATTTTATTTCTATAGAAAATTTTGTCAAAATTTTATTTGTATAGAAAACTTTTGTCAAAATTTTATTTCTATAAAAAAAATTTGGAAATTTGTATTTTTTATAGAAAATTTTCGCAAAATTTTATTTCTATAGAAAATGTCGTCAAAATGTCATTTCCAACCAATTTCAGGTTTTTGTCGTTTCTAAACCGCACTGACTGGAAGTTGACATATTTATTCCATAGACAATTTATTTTGTTTATAAGATTACAAAAATATTTTGACCTATTGTACTCGTGATGGGCCTCAAGGACGATAGTTTGCCTGGAATACCACAAGTGGTTATTGTTCTAACCCTCCAGCATTTAAATGTGAATTGATATTTTATTGTTCATAAAGGGTGATACGGTCAAAATTTGGTCAAGAGAAAACGCGTGTAAATCGGTGAAATCGTTTATTTAAAAAATCAAATTAAATTTCTTTTTCAAGTTCAATTAGTATAAAATTCAGGAAAAATATTCAGTTAGGCTTTCGCTTTTCCAAATCCGAATTGCCGGGCCTCACGCTTGACACCTGCCATCAGATTTTGTACAGCCACCTTGTCCACCTTCTTCGCCGCAGAAAGCCAGTTTGCCTTGAACTGCTGCTCGTCCTTAGCAGTTTTTTTGGTCTTCTTTAGGTTCCGCTTGACAATAGCCCAGTATTTCTCAATTGGGTGGAGCTCTGGCGTTTTGGGAGGGTTGGGAGCCACCATGGTGCAATGGTTAGCATGCCCGCCTTGCATACACAAGGTCGTGGGTTCGATTCCTGCTACGACCGAACACCAAAAAGTTTTTCAGCGTTGGATTATCCCACCTCAGTAATGCTGGTGACATTTCTGAGGATTTCAAAGCTTCTCTAAGTGGTTTCACTGGAATGTGGAACGCCGTTCGGACTCGGCTATAAAAAGGAGGTCCCTTGTCATTGAGCTTAACATGGAATCGGGCAGCACTCAGTGATAAGAGAGAAGTTCACCACTGTGGTATCACAATGGACTGAATAGTCTAAGTGAGCCTGATACATCGGGCTGCCACATAACCTAACCTAACCTTTGGGAGGGTTCTTGTCCTTGGGAACCACCTGCACGTTGTTGGCGGCGTACCACTCCATGGCCTTTGTACCGTAATGGCAAGATGCCAAATCCGGCCAAAACAGTACGGAACAACCGTGTTTCTTCAGGAAAGGCAGCAGACGTTTATTCGAACACTCTTTCACGTAAATTTCTTGGTTGACAGTCCCGGAAGCTATGAAAACGCTGCTTTTCAAACAACAGATATGCCAAACCAGATATATCTAATTATACAATTATTTTTCGAGTTTTATGGACAGATATAGATTAAGGAACATGGTTCCTTAATCTATATGTTCCTTAATCTATATCTGTCCATAAAGCTCGAAAAATAATTGTATAATTAGATATAATGCATTTGGACGTCAATTTCCTGTTTCGGTATCAGGCTAACATAAAATATAAAAACCAGATATTTCTTTGCGAACTTTGACAGTTTTATGTGCTTGAAAATATCTGCTACCTTTCCCCTTCCTTTTGCCGTATAAAACTCCTGTCTCGGAAGCTGCTTGTAGTCGACTTTGACGTAGGTTTCGTCGTCCATTACCACGCAGTCAAACTTCGTCAGCATCGTCGTGTACAGCCTCCGGGATCGCGCTTTGGCCGTCGTATTTTGTTTATCGTCGCGATTTGGAGTCACTACCTTCTTGTAAGTCGATAGTCCGGCTCGTTTTTTGGCTCGATGCACGGTTGTAGACGATACACCCAGCTTATTTGCGGCATCTCGGAGAAAGAGGTTAGGGTTTCGCTTGAAACTACCGGCAACTCTCTTTGTCGTCTCAGCGGCTTCCGGTTTTCGATTTCCCCCCGATCCAGACTTCCTGGCTGTCGACAAACGTTCCCCAAACACTTTAATTACATTTGTAACGGTTGATTTGGCAACTTTTAGCGATTTTGCCAGCTTTGCGTACGAGTAGCTGGGATTTTCGCGATGCGCGAGCAAAATTTTGATACGCTGCTCTTCTTGCTTGGACGGCATTTTGACAACTGAAGAGTGAATTCCAAAATCAAAATAGGAGCAACATTCTACACACACACCTTCAAAATGTGGGGTGTTCAGGTTTTTTAAATGCAAAATTGAAAGAAATGCATCAAGTTTATATTGACCAAATTTTGACCGTATCACCCTTTACTATTGCTCGTTACCATGATACTGCCAGTTGGACGAAAGCCAAAGGTACCGTAAAGTGCAAGTTAGACTTGAAAAAGCCGAGATGTTGCTTCGCTTGCACGAAAGTGGTCAGTTACCGAATTTGGTTTTTCCAAAACTGATCGGGATTATAGCTCAAAATTAACTCGAAACATGGAAATCGCCGCATTGAAAATGGATTGTTCACACCCTTTGAAAAGGTCCTGCCCTCGATTGGAATCCTCAAGACTACAGACGATCTGGCCGTCCTAGAAATACATGGCACAGAACTGTTGCTCTGGAAATAAGAAAAATTAACAAGACATGGGAAGAAATTAAAACCATTAGTAAAACTAGAATACAGTGTATTTTTCTTGTAAATGCTCTGTTTCCAAGTAGAATGAATAAAGGCAAAAAAATGGACATTCCAAAAGAAGTCTGCACGCATCAACCAAAAATTGCCTAAGAAGGAGGTTCCTCGCCTCATTTCAAGCGTAAACTGGTCACCAAAATATGCAGATCTTATATTTTGAAGAGTAAGGTTGGCACTAAAGAAATGCCAACGTATCCCATCACTTCAAGATGGCAGTTCGCCGGGAATGGGTCAACATATCGCAGAGGCACTTTCGCGCAGGCTTTTTCGACCGTTTGAAGCCAAATCGAACAAATTTAAACTGTTTATAATTTTTTATGTTATTTCCGACCTTATAAACAATAAAATTAAAAAAAAAAAAAACAAGTATATATTATTTAAGTTCGGCCGGGCCGAATCTTAAATACCCACCACCATGAACCAAATATTAGGGTTTCATTTGAAATTTCAGGAGGGCTTGAGGACTTGAGGACACTTTCCGAAGATAAATTTAAAGATTTCACCTATGAGGACTATATCAGATTCTGGATTTATAAGAACCATTTTTGTTTGAGTTTTAGAGGAATCATTAACATCTAAATCTAAAATATAAGGAGGTATTACCAAATGGACCGATAAAAACTTAATCCGATACACGTTTTTGTGAGCCTAAAATACCAGAATATTTACAATTTCAGGCAAATCAGATAAAAACTACGGTTTCTAGAAACCCAAGGAGTTAAATCGGGAGATCGTTCTTATGGGGGCTATACTAAAATATGGACCGATACTCACCGTTTTCGGCATACCTCTTTATGACCCGAAAATACCTCTAGATTTCCAATTTCAGGCAAATAGGATAAAAACTTCGGAGTCTAGAAGCCCAAGAAGTAAAATCGGGAAATCGGTCTATATGGGGGCTATACCAAAACATCGACCGATACTCACCATTTTTGGCACACCTCTTTATGGTCATAAAATACCTCTAGATTTCAAATTTCAGGCAAATTGGATAAAAACTTCGATTTCTATAAGCCCAAGACCCCAAATCAGGAGGTCGGTTTATATGGGGACTATATCAAAACCTGGACCGATATAGCCCATCTGCCTGCAGACAAAAGACGAGTTTGTGCAAAATTTCAGCACGATTGCTTCATTATTGAAGACTGTAGCGTGATTACAATAGACGGACAGACGGACATCTTTATATCGTCTTAGAATTTCTCCCTGATCAAGAATATATATACTTTATATAGTCGGAAATCGATATTTCGATGTGTTACCAACGGAATGACAAACTTATTATATCCCCGTCACCATTCTATGGTGGTGGGTATAAAAAACTACTTTTCTGCATTAGATATCTGGCAACCTGTATATCAATATGACAGTTAGGAACTTATGTTAATTAGTGGCAGCCCATTTTTTCAAGTTCACTTAGAATATTCAGTCCATTGTGATACCACACATAGTGGATTTCTCTTTTATCAATGAATGCTACCCGATTCAATGTCAAGCGACCTACTTTTTATAGCCGAGTACGAACGGCGTTTCACATTGCGTTGAAACCATTTAGAAAGGCTTTGAAACACTCAGAAATGTCACCACCACTACTGAGGTGAAATAATTCACCGCTGCATGTTGGTGTTTGGTCAAATCTGGGATTGAACCCATGACTCTATGTATGTAAGGCGGGATGCTAACCTGTCCAACACGGTGGCTCTCTACCGAAATTTTTTCGCTCAAAATTAACCGGAGAGCAGACATAAGGCGTGGTAATAAGAAATCAATGATTTGTTCAATAGATGGCGTTATCACCCTTTCCAATAGATGGCGGTATTTCTTTAACCTGTTGCACATCTTCCTGGATTTCCACACACACAAAAAATTTTCTTTTAAATCACGAAATTAATCCAATTAATTTGTTAATTCTGATAGCAGAATTAATTAGACATAAAAAATATACTTGATTAAAAATTTAATTAATTTCTTTAATTTGTAATTTCTTGTAATTTTACTAGGTTTATAGAATTAGAAATTACAAAAAAATAGAGTTGATTAAAAATTTAATTAAATTAGGTCGAAAAACTCAATTAATTTTTTAATTGAGAAATCAAATTTTTGTTGTATATAATTATTTTTTAGATGAAAAAAAAAAAACAAAATATTGTATCTTCACTTGTGAATTTTAACTACTGTTGGATTTTTTAGATTTGTGTCCAAATTTAATGAGCCAATGAATAGTATGAAATCAATAATTTCCAAATAATTGTTCAATTATATTTTCAGTTAGAAATTGGAATAAATTGCGGTAATTAAATATATAAATATTTTCTTAACCGACTTTAGTTTTCTAATTTTATTAAAAAGTTAATTGTTTGTGTTAATTTTTGAATTGATTATGTTTTTAATTTCATCTTTTCTGTGCAGGGAAGGCATTCCCCAAGAGAATGTTTATAGTTGCGCAAAATATATAGGTAAATAATAAATAATTATTGATTTAGATGTAAAATCTGTTTTTGTTCCTATCCGGTATGTTTTCGTTTGGGGGTACCTTTAATGCTTATTTAAATATTTGCAAATCTGTATTAAATTTCTAATTTTCACAATTGTTAATTGAAAATGATAACAATTATATTATTTTTTTGTTTTAAACCAAAAGAATAGAGTTCCTATTGACTTTGGTAATTCCAAATCCGTCATGGATACATAATAATGATGATTAATGGAATTTGTTTTAAAAATTGTTCATTAAACTAAAATAAATATGGAAATCCAGGAAAACTATAGCTCCACCCAACTGACAGGTATAAAACAATTGAAGTTTTCATTAACATAAGAGTGTCGTGGAAATGACGACAATATTTTGCAATCACAATTGGGTGTCATTATCATCTTCATTTTATTGTGCGGTTATTGTGGTTTTAGGAAATACCAAACCAAATATTGCAAAACCCAAAACGTGTATAATATATTTTTATTTTATTTAATTTTTTTTTGAGAATTTAATTTTTTTCTTTCTGAACAAACTTAGGGCCATATATACATATGTATGTATGTAGATACCATATTGCAAACAACGTGAGAATAAAATTTTGTAATGTGATGTTCTATTACAATGTTTGATATTCCCTATGTTAATTCATTTTGTTCCGGACCATTGGTGAGTTATGTGCCATTTGAACTTTGTCAAGATTTATGGAAAAATTGAACATTTTCTTACATTGTAATAGGTGAATGTAAAAACATGAGATGCATTTATTTAACAAATTTAGATACGGAGTTAAAAACTTCTCATACACCAAACAAATAAAACAAGTATATACGGCCAGGCCGAATCTTATGTACCCTCCACCATGGATTGCGTAGAAAGACTGTCATCCACAATCGAAATACTTGGGTTGCGGTAACACTTGCCGATAGCAAGGTATCTTAAAAAATCCTAAACACCGTCTTCTAATCGGCCTAAAAAAAAGGCCGATTAAATACGTATATAATTCAGTTCGACAAAATTTTCTATAGAAATAAAATGTTGAAATAATTTTCTATAGAAATAAAATGTTGATAAAATTTTCTATAGAAATAAAATGTTGACAAAAAATTCTATAGAAATAAAATTTTGACAAAATTTTCTATAGAAATAAAAATTTGACAAAATTATCTATAGAAATAAAATTTTGATAAAAATTTCTATAGAAATAAAATTTTGACAAAATTTTCTATAGAAATAAAATGTTGACAAAATTTTCTACAGAAATAAAATTTTAACAAAATTTTCTACAGAAATAAAATTTTGACAAAACTTTCTATAGTAATAACATTTTGACAAAATTTTCTATAGAAATAAAATGTTGGTAGATTAGTTTTGGCGATATGGACCAATTTTTGTGTGATTGGCCATTGGTTTTGAATGTGTATTAAACAATTTTATGATATTTTACCAAATAAATAATTTTTATATATATTTTTTTTTTGATTTTTTTACGCATTAAACACGGTTGCCACAGTTGGTAAAAACGGTAAATTTTTTACTGTTTGGTAGATTGGTAGAATTCTCCAACAAAGAAGAATTTAAATTTTCTATAGAAATGCAGTTTTGACCAACTTTTCCATAAAAATAAAACATTGAAAAAATGTTGACAAAATTTTCTATAGAAATAAAATTTTGACAAAAATTCTATAGAAATAAAATTTTGTGAAAATTTTCTATAGAAATAAAATTTTGTGAAAATTTTCTATAGAAATAAAATTTTGTGAAAATTTTCTTTAGAAATAAAATTTTGTGAACATTTTCTAGAAATAAAATTTTATGAACATTTTCTATAGAAATAAAATTTTGTGAAAATTTTCTATAGAAATAAAATTTTGTGAAAATTTTCTATAGAAATAAAGTTTTGACAGCATGTTCTAAAGAAATAAAATTTTGACAACATATTTTAAAGAAATAAAATTTTGACAAAATCTTCTATAGAAATAAAATTTTGTGAAAATTTTCTATTTTCTATTTTGTGAAAATCAAATTGTGAGAAATAAAATTGTGAGAAATTTTTCTAAAGAAATAAAATTGTGAGCAAATTTTCTATAGAAATAACATTTTGTGAAAAATTTTTATAGAAATAAAATTTTGTGAAAATTTTCTATAGAAATAAAATTATGAGAAAAATTTCCGTAGAAATAAAATTTTGTGAAAATTTTCTATAGAAGTAACATTGTGAGAAAATTTTCTTAGAAATAACATTTTGTGAAAATTTTCTATAGAAATAACATTTTGTGAAAATTTTCTATATAAATAAAATTTTGTGAAAATTTTCTATAGAAATAAAATTTTAATAAAATCTTCTATAGAAATAAAATTTTGAGAAAATCTTCTATAAAAATAAAATTTTGAGAAAATTTTCTAAAAAATAAAATTTTGTGAAAATTGAAATAAAATTTTGTGAAAAATAGAAATACAATTTGTGAAAATTTTCTATAGAAATAAAATTTCGACAAAATTTTTTATAGAAATAACATTTTGTGAAAATTTTCTATAAAAATAAAATTTTGTGACAATTTTCTATAGAAATAAAATTTTGACAAAATTTTTTATAGAAATAAAATTTTGACAAAAATTTTCTATAGAAATAAATTTTTGAGAAAATTTTCTATAGAAATAAAATTTAGTGAAAAATTTCCATAGAAATATAATTTTGTGAAAATTTTCTATAGAAATAAAATTTTGTGAACATTTTCTATGGAAATAACATTTTGAGAAAATCTTCTATAAAAATAAAATTTTCTATAAAAATAGGTTAGGTTAGGTTAGGTGGCAGCCCGATGTATCAGGCTCACTTAGACTATTCAGTCCATTGTGATACCACATTGGTGAACTTCTCTCTTATTACTGAGTGCTGTCCGATTCCATGTTAAGCTCAATGACAAGGGACCTCCTTTTTATAGCCGAGTCCGAACGGCGTTCCACATTGCAGTGAAACCACTTAGAGAAGTTTTGAAACCCTCAGAAATGTCACCAGCATTACTGAGGTGGGATAATCCACCACTGAAAAACTTTTTGGTGTTCGGTCGAAGCAGGAATCGAACCCACGACCTTGTGTATGCAAGGCGGGCATCACGGTGGTTCCCTTCTATAAAAATAACATTTTGTGAAAATTTTCTATAGAAATAAAATTTTTGGAAATTTTCTATAGAAATAAAATTTGTGAAAATTTTCTATAGAAATAAAATTTCGACTAAATTTTTTATAGAAATAACATTTTGTGAAAATTTTCTATAAAAATAAAATTTTGTGAAAATTTTCTATAAAAATAAAATTTTGTGACAATTTTCTATAGAAATAAAATTTTGACAAAATTTTCTATAGAAATAAATTTTTGACAAAAAATTTCTATAGAAATAAATTTTTGAGAAAATTTTCTATAGAAATAAAATTTTGTGAACATTTTCTATAGAAATAAAATTTTGAAAAAAATTTCTATAGAAATAAAATTTTGAGAAAATTTTCTATAGAAACAAAATTTTGTGGAAATTTTCGATAGAAATAAAATTGTGACAAAATTTTCTAGAAATAAAATTTTTATAAATTTTATAAAATTTTGAATCGTTAAAACATTTAAAATTCGACACATCTACAATTCAAGGTATATATATGCACTCAAACAATTGTCGGCTAATAAGAGGGATCATAATATATAATATTGCAAATGCTGAAATAAAACATTTCAAAGTAAGATATTTTTTCAATTTGGTAGAGTTTTGGTAACATTAGCTTCAATTTTTTTTTTTGCACTAGTGGCAACGTTTTTCTAATTTTCGAAATTTTTTTAGAATGGATTTAGCAATTTTTTCGACGAAATATAATTAGTTTGTACCATTTTAGTAATTCTTACTCTGTTTTTAATCTATTTGAAACAAATAAGTTAAAATTATCTATTAAAAATATAAAAAAGTTCCTGTATAGTTAAAATAAAGTTTTGCCTTTAGAAAAATTTCCAATTTTCTTTTGCTGGATACACGGACGAAGAAACTGCTTTGTAAAAATTATATGTTTGGAATTAAAATTTCCAACACATTAGTTTTAAGTGCAAGCATATAATGTTCATAAACTAGCATAACATGTTTGCGACAAATTAGTTTAATATGTTAGAACATATTATATTTGGGACATAACATTTTTGTAAATATAATATGTTTTGAAGGAAACATATATTAATTTAGAAATAGTCTATAAACATATATGTGGTTAGAAAGAGAGACCTAGGGAGTAAGCTGTAAGTAATAGAATGGAAGTAACCAATATATACACAAAGAAAATGTAATAGGTATGTTTGAACAATACAAACAATATTTTGTTTGGACCAATCCTGAAAATATATACGCTTGAACCAACAAAAAAATTGCTTCTGTGAGTTTGTTTGAGGGTGTATATACAGGGTGGCTTATTTGTAATGTTAAGTGCTATAACATCAAATTTTAGAATCAGCCTAAATTTATTTGATGAATTGGTCCCTTCCGATGCGAATTATGATCTGCTGCACGAAAGTTCCACTGCGGTATTATGGCCCTTTCCCAGAGAAACAACGTCTTGGATTGATCGAAACATTGGCATTTTGTATTGCCAGCCTTACTCCATTAAATGTTCAAGTCCAACGGATTCAGATCAGGGGAATTTTGTATTGTGCGGTAGAAACTAAGCAAGGAACCTCCTTTTTAAGGCATTCTTGGTGGACGCGATGTTGCTGTTGCAGCCGAAATGTTTGCCTGCCCAGGGTTTCAATACTGTCCTCAGGAAATTTTTCCTATAGTATTCGGCAGGGTGGCTTATTTGTAATTTTAAGTGCTATTAGATCAAATTTTAGAATCAGCCTAGATTTATTTGATGAATTGGTCCCTTCCGATGCGAATTATGATCTGCTGCACAATATTCCACTGCGGTATTATGGCCCTTTCCCAGAGAAACACCCTCTTGGATTGATCGAAACATTGGTATTTTGTATTGCCAGCCTTACTGCATTAAATGTACAAGTCCAACGGATTCAGATCAGGGGAATTTTGTATTGTGCGGTAGAAACTAAGCAAGGAACCTCCTTTTTAAGGCATTCTTGGTGGACGCGATGTTGCTGTTGCAGCCGAAATGTTTGCCTGCCCAGGGTTTCAATACTGTCTTCAGGAAATTTTTCCTATAGTATTCGGCATTTATCTTGACTCAACTAGCGAGAATACATGCGACCATTAGCCGCTTAAGCTCTGGTGGCCAATCGAAAGTTTAAACTACAGCTAACCTCTTTGGCGATAATTTGGTTTGTTCACAAACTACTCCCCTTGTAATGTCTTGTCCATTTGGGAAAATTTTCTCAAAATTAAATTTTAAAAAAATTTCAAGCCAAATATAAAGCTTCACACTATCACGCTTGAATTGAATTTAATTGATCCAACAATTTGTTTAATTGAAGCAAATACACAGAAATTAATTGCCTCAATTAATTTTTTAATTCGCTTTGGATATTGTTACTAGCATTTCTGTGATTGAAGACATTTCAATTAAAAATTAATTGGATCCATTAATTTCGTGATTGAAGACAAAAATATTTTTGTTTTGTGTATGCTTTTTCACAATATTTGATGTCTTATGCTAATCCTTCATATACACTCAAAAAACGTGAACCCTATATTTCACTAAAGCCGATTTAACTCTCTTTTAGTTCATTGCATTATTACGTTTTAAGAAATTTTCCATAACTTTAATATTTTCTTGCGTACGTAAGATAAATTAACTAACACAAAGGAAAAAAATTATACACAAATGAAGCATAAAGATTAAATTCGTGTCTCCCATAAAATAGTTCAAAATTTATTAAAATTTGTAAATTTTACCAATAATGCGCCCATCTTGAACTTCGTATGGCACTAAAGACATTCTTGCAATTTTGAACTCCAATTTTTTCCTTCAAATTATAAAATTTTCTTTAACAAGTGAAACAAATTAATTATGTCTAATAAATTTTCTTGAATTTGTCGAAAAATATTTACTTATTTTTGTGATATCGGTGTGATGTCAGCGTTTGTAATAACTTTAGTTAAAATTTTCTAAAAATAATCGAAATTTTCTCAAATTAACCAAAATGTTTCTTCCTAGTGGGTTCACTGTTTTTTCAGTGTATACCTACGCAAAAATCGCAAATCAAATAAAATAAAATTTTGCGAAATTACTGCGTATATCTTGATGCAGGTCAAGAAACTTTCCATACAAGTAAAATTATAACATTCCTTATTGCATCACAGAACCTGCATGGCATTGAAGACATTACCATCATTACACTGCATCAGATTTCAATGTCACTGAAAACTGAAACTAGAAATCTCGAAATTAAATCACAGAAAAAAACTTGATTTGTGATTCATTTTTGTTTACTCGATCTCGATTTGTTGACACTCCACACAACATAATTATTTATTGATTTCTATTAAATCAGCCGTTTTGTTTTTAATTCAATAAGGCTGGCAATAATCAATAACAATTGTTATTATATTTCTTTTTGATTTCACTTTGTTTGGATTTGACAATTTTTTTTTTTTTGGTAATTTATCTGTAATTGAAAATGCCTGATTTGCGCGAAACTTATAATTGTAGATATTTCTCTTGTGGTATTTACTTTATTTTTCGTCTTTTTTTGTATACATACATACACACATATATCAAAACGTTGTCATTCATAATTAGAACCATAAATTCTTTTAAGAATTCTACGCCATTTAAACCGAATGACCGACCGAATATAAAGCGATAATGATTCAATTTTGGATTTAATAACACAATTCATTTCATTCCAGTATGTTGTGGTTTATCAGTACACGATCCATGTGAACATTCATTTAGGATCACAGTGGCTCACAGGGGATATCTATTTATGATTCGAAATTAAATGTAATTTAAGATAATCAATTATCTATAAATGGGATAGTGCCATGCTTACCATATTTTTAATTCAGTACTAGCCATGTGAATATTCTTTTATCTTCAAATAACTCAAAAAATATACCCTCAAAAAAATCACTTCTCTAACATATTCTCCCAAACATATTCTGCTTCAAAAATATATTTTCAGAATCTGTTCAAACCAATAATTGTTTGCACTGAGTAAACATATATTTTATCCTAAGCATATATTTTTTAAGGCCCCAAATAGCAAACTGTTTCAAATATAATTGTGTCGGTATACAAATAGGTCGATAAGCAATAAAAAATGTTTACTCAGCAAGCAATACTTTTTTTAATTGTGCTTAAACTTTTTTCTACATTCTTTCGTTATTTATCTCCGTTGCCATCCATATCTTTTCCTTCTATTCTAGCCAGCGTCCCCAAAATGATTTTTTTTTGGACCAACATATTTCCAACATTGGACCAAAATTCGTACCAGCGGACTACTTTCCCAAAATAAATTAATATCAATTAAAAGTTAAAATTTTACTTCGACAGAAAATTTTGTCAAAATTTTATTTCTATAGAAAATGTTATTTCTGTATAAAATTATGTCAAAATTTTATTTTTGTAGAAAATTTTAGTTCATTAGAAAATTTTATCAAAATTTAATTTCTATAGAAAATTTTGTCAAAATTTCAGATCTATAGAAAATTTTGTCAAAATTTTATTTCTTTAGAAAATTTTGTAAATATTTTTTTTTTCTACAGAAAATTTGTCAAACTTTTATAGATAATTATCGCAAAATTTTATTTCTATATAGGTTAGTTAGGTTAGGTTAGTTGGCAGTCCGATGTATCAGGCTCACTTAGACTATTCAGTCTATTGTGATACCACATTGGTGAACTTCTCTCTTATCACTGAGTGCTGCCCGATACCATGTTAAGCTCAATGACAAGAGACCAACTTTTTATAGCTGAGTCAAAACGGCGTTCCACATTGTAGTGAAACCACTTAGAGATGCTTTGAAGCACTCAGAAATGTCACCAGCATTACTGAGGTGGGATAATCCACCGCAGAAAAACTTTTTGGTGTTAGGTCGAAGCAGGAATCGAACTCACGACCTTGTGAATGCAAGGCGGGAATGCTAACCATTGCACCACGGTGGCTCCCTATTTCTATATAAAATGTTTACACAATTGTCTTCTTTTACAAAGTTTTTGCACAATTTTGTATCTATATAAAATTTTTATAAAATTTATTTCTGTACAAAATGTTGGCAAAATTTTATATCCATAGAAAATATTGTTAAAATTCTATTTCAATAGAAATTTTTGTTATCGCAAATTTTGTCAAAATTTTATTTCTATAGAAAATTTTGTTAAAATTTTATTTCTATAGAAAATTTTATTAAAATTTTCTTTCTATAGAAAATGTCGTCAAAATTTTATTTCTGTAGAAAATTATATCAAAATTTTATTCAACCTTTTGTAGATAGTTATCGCAAAATTTTATTTCAATAGAAAATTTTGTCAAAATTTTATTTCTATAGAAATTTTTGTCAAAATTTTATTTCTATAGAAAATTTTGTCAAAATTTTATTTCTATAGAAAATTTTGTATAAATTTCATTTCGTTAGGAAATTTTGTCAAAATTTTATTTTTATAGAAAATTTTGTCAAAATTTTATTTCTATAGAAAATTTTGTCAAAATTTTATTTCTATAGAAAATTTTGTCAAAATTTTATTTCTATAGAAAATTTTGTCAAAATTTTATTTCTATAGAAAATTTTGTACAAATTTCATTTCGTTAGGAAATTTTGTCAAAATTTTATTTTTATAGAAAATTTTGTCAAAATTTTATTTCTATAGAAAATTTTGTCAAAATTTTATTTCTATAGAAAATTTTGTTAAAATTTTATTTCTATAGAAAGTTTTATCAAAATTTTCTTTCTATAGAAAATGTCGTCAAAATTTTATTTCTGTAGAAAATTATATCAAAATTCATTATTCAATTCATTAGAAAATTTTATCAAAATTTAACTTTGTCAAAATTTCAGTTCTATAGACAATTTTGCCAAAATTTCAGTTCTATAAAAAATTTAGCCAAAATGTTATTTCTATAAAAATTTTGTAAATATTTTATTTCTACAGAAAATTTGTCAACCTTTTATAGATAGTTATCGCAAAATTTTATTTCAATAGAAAATTTTGTCAAAATTTTATTTCTATAGAAATTTTTGTCAAAATTTTATTTCTATAGAAAATTTTGTAAAAATTTTATTTCTATAGAAAATTTTGTCAAAATTTTATTTCTATAAAAAATTTTGTCAAAATTTTATTTCTATAAAAATTTTATCAAAATTTTATTTCTATAGAAAACTTTGTCAAAATTTTATTTCTATAGAAAATGTCGTCAAAATTTTATTTCTGTAGAAAATTTTGTCAAAATTTTATTTCTATAGAAAATTTTGTCAAACTTTTATTTCTATAGAAAGTTTTGTCAAGATTTTATTTCTATAGAAAATTTTGTCTAAATTTTATTTCTATAGAAAATTTTGTCAAAATGTTATTTCTATAGAAAATTTTGTCAACATTTTATTTCTATAGAAAAGTATGTCAAAATTTTATTTCTGTAGAAAATTATGTCAAAACTTTATTTCTATACAAAATTTTGTCAAAATTTTATTTTTACAGAAAATTTGTCAAACTTGTATAGATAGTTATCGAAAAATTGTATTTCTATACAAAATTTTGTCAAAATTTTATTTTTACAGAAAATTTGTCAAACTTTTATTGATAATTATCACAAAATTTTATTTCTATATAAAATGTATACAAAATTGTCTTCCTGTACAATTTTTTTGCATAATTTTGTATCTATATAAAATTTTTGTAAAATTTATTTCTGTACATTTTATATCTATAGAAAATATTGTTAAACTTTTATTTCAATAGAAATTTTTGTAAAAATTTTATTTTTATAGAAATTTTTTGTCAAAATTTTATTTCTATAGAAAATTTTGTGAAAATTTTATTTCTACAGAAATTTTGTCAAGATTTTATTTCAATAGACAATTTTGAAAAAAATACCGATTTGACGAAAATGGACCAAAATCAACCAAATTCCATTCGGACCAAATTAAAAAATTAATAATTTTTTGGACCAATTTTGGTCCAATCGAACCAAAATGACAACCCTGATTCTGATTCTAGCTCGCTTTTTCTCTCTCTCTCTTTCTCTTACGGGTCTAAACATCCCAGAAAAAAAGCGTCGCCAAAAAAGTAATGAAAATGTTCTTTTTGGATCCGGAAGTTGTGCAAAATTGACGCAGAAGCAATGAATTTAACATGGGCTTGCCATAGGACGGAAGTCCTCCATTTCATCAGTCGTTGCACTGAATTTGCATCACTTCTTTAAGTGTGATCCGAATTCAATGTTTTGGATGTAAATTAAAAAATTCTGTGATATTTTATCAAATAAATAATTCTTATAATTTTTTATAATTATTAATGGATTCTTACGCTTGTCGGAAACGTTTGATCTCAAATATTTTCAAAAATGCACAATTTTTTCAGATTTTATTTAGCATTTTGTTCGACAAAATTTAAATGATTTGTACCATTTTATGAATTCTTACTCTGTTTTTAACCTATTTGAAACAAAAGCAGTCCAAATTACCCATGAAAAGTGTGAAAAACCCAAGTTATAAAAAATTGAATTAAAAGAACTTCCTGGGTAGTTAAAATAAAGAACATCATGGGGAGTGCATCTTCTGGAAGTGCTTTTAAAGTTGTGCCTTTGGAAGAACTTCCATTTTTTTTGCTGGGATCATAAGGGTTTATGTTTCGTGGTACTAAAATGACACAAATAAATGAAACAAAAATGAATATTGATAATAATTCTATATTGAAATCAAAACTGAATAGAGAGGATATTTTATTGTATCCGTATCCACCAGTTTATTGTATCCGTTCGTCGCAGAAAAAATTTCCCTTACCGCATATCGTTATGGTTATGTTTGCACACTGACTTTTACAAACACTCACTTTGTTTGGGAAAGAGTAGATGAATTGTGGTTTCCGGAAAATATTGCTTTTTTTGCTATTTTTCTTGGGTAGAGTTGTCTTGGAAAAAATTTTGAAAAATTTTTATAAAACATTTTAAATAATAAAATTGAAATTTCCTTGAAATCATGCTAATTGGGCCATGTATATATCGTTCTAAATAATATCAGAATGAAATCCTCCATTTCTCATACAATCACTGTGTGTGATGGTCTATCTTTAGATTCTGCAAAACATTTCAAATCGTGCTGCCTTATCACCATGCTAGACATTGACTTTTAGTCTTCATCTTTTGCTTGAATTTGAAGAGTCGACCCTTGCTCTTGTTGTTGGCTGGAGGAAAAAAGTCAGATTTAAATCCATTTCAATTCATAAAAATTAATTCTATGACAATTAATTTTTATTTATGATACATAAACACATTACGGTTCAAAACAAAGCACTGCTGAGACTTTGTTTGTCTTTTCTTCTGAAAAGTTTTGAAAAGAATAGCTTAAGAATTGGATAGACTCTCTTGTTATTATTTGTGATGCCAGCCAGACGGCGTTCAGTGTCGTTGTCTGTTATATTGCAATGAGCGTTTTTTTTTTCATTAACCAAATGATTTTATAGATAAATTAAAAGATAAACTTAGAAAATTAAGGAAAATGTAATTGTGATAAAATTTCTTTGATCAAAATTTCCTTTCTCGCTCTCTTTCTCCCTCTCTCTCTCATTTAATACTCCATTTTAATATTTTTTGCTAGGAAAAAATCATTCAATTGAAAAAAAAATCACATTTCCACATATAAAAATTGATAAACTGTAGCATTTACCAATGTTACTATTTTTCCGTTGGTAATAATTTTTCTGTGAAGATTCTCTCTCTCCCTCTCTTTCTACATTCGAATAGCTGGTAAGAGAGATATAGAAGGTGAAATACTCTTAGAGAAAAATTCTCATACAATTCGAAATAGGCGAATAAGTCCAGGGAGAGTTTCCAGGAGAATAAGCTGAGAGGGATATTACAATTCTCCACTTTGGTTTGAATAAACACTTGTCTAAGTTTAATAATGTGTTTTTGGAGACTCAAAATATGTTGGGACGAAATGAATTTCAATGAATCTTACGATACGTTTACATTTTACTGACGTTCACTAAAAAAACAGCGAACCCACCAGGAAGAAAAATTTCCCATCCAAAAATAACATTTTGCTCTTGAGACATGTTTGGAGAAATACAATTTTTAGAAATTTTTCTATAGAAATAAAATTTTGACAAAATTTTCTATAGAAATAAAATTTTGACAAAATTTTCTATAGAAATAAAATTTTGACAAAATTTTCTATAGAAATAAAATCTTGACAAAATTTTCTATAGAAATAAAATTTTGACAAAATTTTCTATAGAAATAAAATTTAGACAAAATTCTCTATAGAAGTAAAAATTTGATCAAATTTTCTATGGAAATAAAATTTTGAAAACATTTTCTATACACTGAAAAAACAGTGAACCCACCAGGAAGAAAAATTTCGGTTAATTTTAGAAAATTTTGAATATTTTTAGAAAATTTTAACTAAACAGTATAACAAACGCTGGCATCACGCCGATGTCATAAAAATAAGTAAATATTTTTCGACAAATTCAAGAAAATTTATTAGACATAATTAAATTTTTTCACCTGTTAAAGAACATTTTGTATTTTAAAGGAAAAAATTGGATTTCAAAATTGCAAGAATGTCTTTAGTGACATACGAAGTTCATGATGAACGCATTTATAGTAAAATTTACAAATTTAAAGAAATATTGAACTATTTTGTGGAAGACACGAATTTAGTTAATCTCGGTTTTAGTTAATTTAATCTCGGTTTTAGTTAATTTAACTAACGTACACAAAAAAATATTAGAGTAGAGGAAACTTTCTCCAAACATAATAATTCCATGAACTAAACGAAAGTTAAATTGGCTTTAGTGAAATAGAGAGTTCACTTTTTTTTTTGAGTGTTCGATAATCGTTTGTATGGCCTGTCGTATATCAAAAACAAACAGCTGACGCGCAACGTTTTTGGATGCATAACCATAGGCCTTAAAAAATATGCACTTGTAAAGTGGATATCGTATATAATAGAGGTCTGCATCGAATAACATTTCACTACATGTATGCAATTCGCTGACGAATATAGTACATACACTGTCTTTCTCTCAGAGCGCAAGTAGTGAAGTGAAGAGAACACTTGCTTGTCAAATACCACCAAGTACTTATCCGAAACAATATGTGTTCCGAAAAAAAGAACAATACAATTTTAAGTACTTGAGAAAAAGTACAACATGGATTATCTTCACTTCACGTGGTACCACAAGTATTTCTCAGTTATGTGCGAAGCAAAACTTTCCATTATTATTAATCATAAATATGTATATATGTTACATATTTCATATATTTATGTACCTTAACGTTTGCCGTTCTTTATAACAAACCGAAAACATATATTATGGAGAGTAACTGTTTTTTTGTATTTCTGAAACTGCACGTGGTACATGGAGTACTCTATGAAGTTTTGTTCTCGCAACATACTCGACGTGATCACTCTGAGTACACTTCAATAAGAGAGAAAGAGGAATATGTGTTTGTTGGTAGTGAAGACATCAGAGTAGCAACAAGAAGTTACTCGTGGCTTTCGGTGTTCATCAAAATGTGTGCCAATTGTCTTGCGACTCTCTCAAATAGATGTACTCATGTAGCAAGCCCTGCAAACATTTTCTATCGAAAGTGTATCGAAGTAGTTTCGCCGCGGAAGATAAAACTTTCGCAGGCGATATCATCTTGTTATCGAATTAGGGTCCCTGTTCGGGAACAAATGTCCCACTACGCGATAGTGTTCTCGGGCAATCGAACCAGTGACTAAAAGTAGTTAGAAAGGCGATAGTTATTTTTTAAAAAATAAAAATGATGATCGGATGCACCGAGCATTGAACTCGGAACCTTTCGTTTTCAAGTCAGAGGCTCTCCCTCTGTGCCACCCACGCTCGTCGGTTGATAGTGGCTTTGTACACACATGTACTCTAAGAGAGGTGCTATTGAAAAATTAGCTATGCCGATGTATGAAGTCTATATTTAGATTTTTGATCGCTGTTAGAGTCGAATTTGTTTCGAAACGGAAACACCCCACGCGATAGTTGTTTTTATTGTTGCTGTGCTTGAGATTTTACTACCATAAAACTTCATGGCGATCCGAAATAGTGACATCTTAGCGAAAGACGATAAAACTATCACCCAAATGTTGGCAGGGAGTACACGTGTACACTGCGTTTACAAATGTAATTGTGCAGACCTCTGTATATAAGTTACAAGGTATAGGGTATATGAGTTTCAACCGACCGAATTTAGCGCCTTTTTGAAATATAGTAATAATTCCGAAAAATAATTTATATTCTAATTTGTCATGCAACATTAAAGAATTAATAACAATTTAACAAAAGTCTCGATAATTTATATATCTGGTTCGGGAATTACCGAATAATTGCATCAGGTGATTGAACAAAAAAGTACATTTATTTTAATGAGACTAATTTGATAAAACGATCAAAATACGTCTGAAAAAGTCAACCGTTAAATTCTTCATAAATTTGAGAGTAATTATATGCAATTCTTTTTTTTACAGCCGCCATAGAAATTTATTGGAAATAATTTTAGAAATTTTAATGCACCCTAAAAAAGTGTGAGAATTTCTAGTCACAATAATTAAACTATAAATGTGATGTTGTTATTATTATTTTTCATCCGATTTTTGTTTTTCTCAGTTCATAATTATCTTTTTATGATGGTAAAATATTTTAATTGATAATGGAATAATTTTGCAAAAAAAAAAGTTTGTCAAGCTATATAAAATGTTACACAGGCATGCAAATTTTTTGAGTGGCAATACTTTCGCTTATAAGGAATTTGCAAACAGAGCTAGTGTATATAAGACAATAACGAGAGCAGTAGGTAGCTCAAGAGAACGGACAAGATTTAAGGAAAAAGAGAGAATGAATTGTTGAGTGTGAAACCATTTTGAAACACCCAGAAATATCACTGACATTTATGAGTCCAAATAATTACTGTTGCAATTCTATTGAAGAATGGCAGAAAAGCATTGCACCTCGACAACATTCGCAATCTTCCTTCGAAACATTTCTGCCACCACATGACTACCCATGATGCTCTTCTATGCCATCAAATAAGAAACATATGATTTTGTGTGGGACACAGCTCGTGTTTCTCTCTCCATCGCATATCACATCGTTTGAGTCTTTCAACATTTTACTCTCGCTAATCTAGTTATGTTCTTTGTTTTTGGAGCTAATGGTGACACCTCGTATACAAGATGATCAAATTACTGTTGACATTGTCAGCAATTCATAAAATACCGGTAACAATAGAAACAGAGTCAGGCACCCAGCATCGCTTCTCCACACACACACACAACTTCAACACAAAAGTGTAGACGAGAATATCAAATCAGACTCTAAACAAGACAACAAAAGCCAAGCAGTCTGCCAAAAAGAAAACACAAACACGACTTCATTCATCGATCGATTGCACACGCACGCACCTCCACCCCCTTTCTCTACTAACTGTAGAACATAATCGTAAATTATAAAAAAAAAACTGTATATGTAGATGAGATAACAATTATCAAGAGAGGGTTGACAGCATCTCGCCCACTCATATCTAACATTATAAATTGCAATCGAAAATTGTTGTTGACAAAAATTGTCTTTCTCTTACCCCAATTTGCATACAATCTAGTTATGATGCCTCTGTAGGAATTCGTTAAGACACGAACTATAAACGAAAACCATCTTCATCACTCACCAACAATCACTAAAACTCACCCAAGTAGTAGCCCATGATGATGATCATACGAAGGCTTTCTGATAAAGTTTCAAATATACCAATCGTTCAAGCTCTGCCACCGATCTCTGCTCGCCTAGGCATTGTCGTTAACGTGTCAGTTAACTCATACCAATAGGCAAGTGGAATGCATTGTCTCTATCACTTACTGCGTGGCAGCATCTCTGTCGACTTTATTGCCACTTGTTTTTATGAATTACTCTTAACGTTGACGTAGCCTCAACGTCGAAGGTATGACGTCTGTTTTGACGTTTGTTTTGATATTTTCAGGGCAGAGTTTTGGTGTGATTTCTTAACTGACTACTTCTAAGTGGCGCATCGCAGCGAAAACAAACTGTGCGACAGCACCCGACTGAATATTGCGGGGACTTTTATTCTTCAAAACATTTTTTTTCGAAAAAATATGTTTATATTTTTCAGTCGATCGTATATTTGCCAGAGTTTAAGTTCGTTTTAGCTAGAGACTAGTTTGCCAAACTAAAACAACCGGTAACATTTTCGCGTAAAAATTTATTCAAACCAAAAACAATATCAAGTGAATATAAAAATTATAAATATCAAAATTAAGTGAAAATAGAAAAAATAGAATATTTTATTAAATATAAAATAAAATAGTTTGAAAAACAAAAAACTAAAAATTTTGCAAATAAGGTGGAATATTAAAAACTAGAAAATCTATAAATAAATAAAACTAAGGTAATATAACTACCCAATTATTTATTATTAAAAATAATATTTAAAAATTTATAATATATAATGTATTATAAAAATGAAAAAATCTACCTTTAACAAAAAAAAAAATAATTTTTTGGGTAATAAAAATAAATATTTATTTAAAAACAATATTATTGTTGTTTATTGGTTGCAATAAATAAAACAAGCAAAAGAAAAAAAAAAGCAAAAAAATAAGTGTAAATATAACAATTTATGGAAATATTAAACATTAGTGGAAAATTTAAATTTGGGTGATGTATTAATAAAAATATATAAATTTTAAATATCAAAAACAAAAAAATATTACAATAATCAAATAAAATCCTTAAAGGAAAATCAACATCTTTGGATCCAAGTGAATCAACCAAACTAGAGACACAAAAACCTCACAATAACGCTTTTTATCTTTAATCCAAAGATTCAATATCTCAGTTTAGATTATTTTTCGAAATGAAATTGTTTTTGCCTTACAATATAAATATTCTCCTAATTAAAATTTCATTACCTTAAAAATGTATTCTTAAAATTGTGTAAATTGCGAATCCTAAATTTATTTCTATAACAAATTTTGTCAAAATTTGATTTTTATAGAAAATTTTTGTCAATATTTTATTTCGATAGAAAATTTTATTAAGGATTTATTTCTGTAGAAAATTTTGTCAATATTTTTGTTTGTATAGACAATTTTATAATAATGTATTTCTATAGAAAATTTTGGCAACATTTTATTTCTATTGAAAATTTTTTCAAATTTTATTTCTATAAAAAATTCTTGAAAAAATTTATTTTTCGAGATTTTTTTGCAAAATTGTATTTATATAAAAAAAATTTGTCAACATTTTTAAAATTAAATTTTGTCAAAATTTTATTTTTATAGAAAATTTTATTAATGTTTTATTTCTATAGAAAATGTTGTCAAAATTTTTATTTGTACAGACAATTTTTTTTTTTTTATTATTATATGTTTAGTGATACCACCCTGCCAGTGACAAGGGGTGGAATTATTTGGTATAGACAATTTTGTAAAAATTTATCTTAATTTATTATAAATTTAATTTTGTCAAAGTTTTATTTCTATAGAAAGATTTGTCAAAATATAATTTCTTTAGAAAATTTTGTCAACATTTTATTTCTCTGGAAACATTTTATTTCTATAGAAAATTTTCTCCAAATTTTTATTTCAATTTTAAAATTTTTTGTCAATATTTTTATTTCTATAGAATTGTTTTGTTAAAATTTTAATTCTACAGAAAATTGTTGCAAAATTTTGATTTCTATACAAAATTTTGTAAAAATTTTATTTCTATAGAAAATTTTGTCAAAATTTTATTTCTATAGAAAATTTTGGCAAAATGTTATTTCTATAGAACATTTTGGCAAAATTTTATTTCTATAAAAAATTTTTTGCAATATTTTATGTTTACAGAAAATTTTATTTTTAGAGATTTTTTTTGCAAAATTGTATTTATATAAAAAAATTTTTCAACATTTTATTTCTTTTGTCACCATTTTTATTTCTATAAAAATTTTGTCAACATTTTTTTTCTATAGAAAATTTAAATTTTTTTTTTTTTATAGAAATTTTTGTTAATTTTTTTTCTATAGAAAATTTTGTCAACATTTTCATTTCCATCGAAAATTTTGTCAACATTTTGTTTTCCTTAGAAAGATTTATCAAAATTTAGAAATTTTTGTCAAAATTTTATTTCTATAGAAAATTTTGTTAAAATTCTATTTCTATAGAAAAATTTTGCAAAATGTTATTTCTACAGAAAATTTTGTCAACAAAATGTTAATTCTATAGAAAAATTTGACACAATTTTTATTTCTATAGAAAATTTTGTCCAAATTTGTATTTCAATTTTAAAATTTATTGTCAATATTTTTATTTTGATAGAATTTTTTGTCAAAATTTTAATTCTACAGAAAATTTTAGCAAAAGTATATTTCTATAAATAAATTTATTTGTATAGAAAATTTTGTCAAAATTGTTTTTTTTTTTTGTCAAAATTTTATTACTATAAAAAATGTTTGCAAAATTGTATATTTATAGAAAAATTTTATTTCTATAAAAAATGTTTGCAAAATTTTATTTTTATCTAAAATTTTATTTAAAGAGAATTTTTTGGAAAATTTTATTTCCATAAAAAAAATTTGTCAACATTTTTATTTCTATAAAAATTATGTCAGAATTTTTATTTCTATAAAAATTTTGTCATAATTTTTATTTCTATACAAAATTTTGTCGAAATTTTATATTTATAGAAAATTTTGTCAAAATTTTATTTCTTTAAAAAATTTTGTCAAAATTCTATTTCTATAGAAAATGTTGTCAAAATTTTATATCTATAGAAACTTTGGCCAAAATTTTATTTCTTTGGAAAATTTTGTCAAAATTCTATTTCTATAGAAAATTTTGTCAAAATATTTATTTATACAGAAAATTTTGTCAAAATTTTATTACTATGAAAATTTTGTCAAAATTGTATTTTTATAGAAAATTGTAACTAAATTTTATTTCGATAGAAAATTTTATTAAGGATTTATTTCTGTAGAAAATTTTGTCAATATTTTTATTTGTATAGACAATTTTATAATAATGTATTTCTATAGAAAATTTTGGCAACATTTTATTTCTATTGAAAATTTTTTCAAATTTTATTTCTATAAAAAATTCTTGAAAAAATTTATTTTTCGAGATTTTTTTGCAAAATTGTATTTATATAAAAAAAATTTGTCAACATTTTTAAAATTAAATTTTGTCAAAATTTTATTTTTATAGAAAATTTTATTAATGTTTTATTTCTATAGAAAATGTTGTCAAAATTTTTATTTGTACAGACAATTTTTTTTTTATTATTATATGTTTAGTGATACCACCCTGCCAGTGACAAGGGGTGGAATTATTTGGTATAGACAGTTTTGTAAAAATTTATCTTAATTTATTATAAATTTAATTTTGTCAAAGTTTTATTTCTATAGAAAGATTTGTCAAAATATAATTTCTTTAGAAAATTTTGTCAAAATTTTATTTCTCTGGAAACATTTTATTTCTATAGAAAATTTTCTCCAAATTTTTATTTCAATTTTAAAATTTTTTGTCAATATTTTTATTTCTATAGAATTGTTTTGTTAAAATTTTAATTCTACAGAAAATTGTTGCAAAATTTTGATTTCTATACAAAATTTTGTCAAAATTTTATTTCTATAGAAAATTTTGTCAAAATTTTATTTCTATAGAAAATTTTGGCAAAATGTTATTTCTATAGAACATTTTGGCAAAATTTTATTTCTATAAAAAAATTTTTGCAATATTTTATGTTTACAGAAAATTTTATTTTTAGAGATTTTTTTGCAAAATTGTATTTATGTAAAAAAATTTTTCAACATTTTATTTCTTTTGTCACCATTTTTATTTCCATAAAAATTTTGTCAACATTTTTTTTCTATAGAAAATTAAAAATTTTTTTTATAGAAATTTTTGTTAATTTTTTTTCTATAGAAAATTTTGTCAACATTTTTTATTTCAATAGAAAATTTTGTCAACATTTTCATTTCCATCGAAAATTTTGTCAACATTTTGTTTTCCTTAGAAAGATTTATCAAAATTTAGAAATTTTTGTCAAAATTTTATTTCTATAGAAAATTTTGTTAAAATTCTATTTCTATAGAAAAATTTTGCAAAATGTTATTTCTACAGAAAATTTTGTCAACAAAATGTTAATTCTATAGAAAAATTTGACACAATTTTTATTTCTATAGAAAATTTTGTCCAAATTTGTATTTCAATTTTAAAATTTATTGTCAATATTTTTATTTTGATAGAATTTTTTGTCAAAATTTTAATTCTACAGAAAATTTTAGCAAAAGTATATTTCTATAAATAAATTTATTTGTATAGAAAATTTTGTCAAAATTGTTTTTTTTTTGTCAAAATTTTATTACTATAAAAAATGTTTGCAAAATTGTATATTTATAGAAAAATTTTATTTCTATAAAAAATGTTTGCAAAATTTTATTTTTATCTAAAATTTTATTTAAAGAGAATTTTTTGGAAAATTTTATTTCCATAAAAAAAATTTGTCAACATTTTTATTTCTATAAAAATTATGTCAGAATTTTTATTTCTATAAAAATTTTGTCATAATTTTTATTTCTATACAAAATTTTGTCGAAATTTTATATTTATAGAAAATTTTGTCAAAATTTTATTTCTTTAAAAAATTTTGTCAAAATTCTATTTCTATAGAAAATGTTGTCAAAATTTTATATCTATAGAAACTTTGGCCAAAATTTTATTTCTTTGGAAAATTTTGTCAAAATTCTATTTCTATAGAAAATTTTGTCAAAATATTTATTTATACAGAAAATTTTGTCAAAATTTTATTACTATGAAAATTTTGTCAAAATTGTATTTTTATAGAAAATTGTATCTAAATTTTATTTCTGTAGAAAATTTTGTCAAAATTTTATTTTTATAGAAAATTTTACCTAAATTTTATTTCTATAGAAAATTTTGTCAAAATTTTATTTTTATAGAAAATTGTATCTAAATTTTATTTCTATAGAAAATTTTTCAAAAGTTTTATTTGCATAGAAAATTTTGTCCAATTTTTTTTTTCAATTTTAAAATTTAGTGTCAATATTTTTATTTCCATAGAATTTTTTGTCCAAAATTTAATTCTACAGAAAATTTTAGCAAAAGGTTATTTCTATAAAAAGTTTATTTGTATAGGAATTTTTGTCAAAATTGTTATTTTTTTGTAAATTTTTATTTCTATAAAAAATGTTTGCAAAATTTTATTTTTATATAAAATTTTATTTATAGAGAATTTTTTGGAAGATTTTGTTTCTATAAAAAAATTGTCAATATTTTATGTTATGTTAAAAACTGATTTATCAGAATTTTTATTTATAAAAAATTTTGTCAAAATTTTATTTTTATAGAAACTTTTGTCAATATTTTTTTTTGGAAAATTTTGTCAAAATTCTAGTTCTATAGAAAATTGTATCAACATTTTTATTTCTATACGAAATGTTGTCAAAATTTTTATTTCTATAGAAAATGTTTGCAAAATTTTATATATATAGAAAATTATTGCAAAATTTTATTTCTATAGAAAATTTTATCATTATTTTTATTTCTATAGGATATTTGTAAAAATTTTATTGTTATAGAAATTTTTGTCAAAAATTTTATTTTTACAGAAAATATTTTTATTTCTATAGAAAATTTTTGAAAATTTATTTTTTCTATAGAAAATTTTGTCAAAATGTTTGTTTCTATTTTTAATTTTAAATCCCTTTTTTATAAGGCAGTTGAAATCTAGCTAAAGTAGATTTCGGAAAAGTAATGTCAATGAGGTATAACTCAAATTAAAAAAAAAAAAAACAAAAAACAAAAATAGCATTTTTGTCATACCAGCTTGCGAACTGCAATAAGAGCAGAATTTCGAAAAACCAAACCAGGCCGATAGCTTCTAGTTGCTAGTGCTCGTATAAATAAGTTTGTTATTAATTGTAACTATAATAAATTAAGTAATAAATAAATAAATAATTCTTTTTTTTTAATTTTGACGATTCGCTGTGCTTCTTTTGGAAAAATATAAAGAATTTCATATGGAGCATTATTGTAAACTGATCTCGAAAAAATTACCACAATAGTTATCGAATTTATGGAAATTGCACAAGTTCTTATCTACAAAATATCGTCCGAAACCACGAAAAAATACTAGCAACATTGTTCACAAGAAACGTGCTCACCACCTTTGTTATCACAATGAACAGAATAGTGAATCTCCCACAATTTATTATTAATTTAAATTTAGGGTTTCTATCAATATATTGTATCTTAAATCAATATATTGCATATTATATCATTGGCAAAAATTTCTTCAACATTACTAGTAATTATAGTTTTATTACAATTATTTTTTATGCTCAATTTATAGAAGAAAATTTTCTATTTTTTTTTTCAATAATTAATCTGCAAATTCCAAATGTCCAAATGTTCCAAATGTCTCTCATACTTGTTTAGTAAATATTCTTAGTACTTTCGCAAAATATCTTTTTGTGTTTTTCTTATTGATAATTTAAAATCAAAACAACAAAAAATGTCCATCACGTTTTGGTTTATAGAACTAGCTTAGAATTTAAATTAAATAGAGAAGTGTGACTTGACAAAAGATAACTTCAAATAGACATGGCTCACACGTTTGGAAATACGGTTAAAATTATGTTTTCCTCAGAAATAGAAATAATTAAGTGCGAAATATTGCAAAAAAATTTGCATAAATTCGTAGATTGGAATTTAGACTAAAGAGGACAAATTTCGCGAAAAGCATTTTAAACCAAAAAATTTTGAGACTAACACTTCACAATGTATATGCCGAACGATTTCTATTTTTTTTTTTAACTTTTTTTAACAAACTTTTGCAAATATCAAACGCATTTCATCAGCTACAAATGACTTGTTTTTTTGCTGTTAATTTAATATTTTCGCATTTTTTGTCAAGTGATAACTTCAAAAAACTATATGTATGTATTTTTTATATTTTTTTTTTTTTTTTAAATTACCAATATAAATTTAATTTTAGTGCTGATATTTTAATAAATAAATTTTTGTGACACGCGTGATTCACGTGAGTCGTGAGCAAAATTTGAAGGAACTCTCGTGAATGTGCGTGAATGGGAGAAATAAAATCGTGAATGTGAGAAATAAAATCGGTTCGTGAGTGTGCGTGAATAAAATTTCTGCAAAATCACGCTCACGAAAAAAATCAATATTTAATTCATACTCGTATGTAAACTGAAATTTATTTAACTCTCGAACTATATCATATTTTTTAATTTTGTTACCTTTGCTGATTTCCGTATGGAAAATATCGTGAGTCTCGTGAATTTGTAGTGAATGACGTGAATTGTCGTGAATCGTGCGTGAGTGTGAGTCTTAAAGAGTAGTTCCTGCGTGAGCGTACGGCAGTACTGGTTTTCATTTCGTGAATGTGCGTGAGTGGAATTGGCTACCACACGTATCGTGCGTGAATAAACATTTTGGTTCGTAAATGTGCGTGAGTGTGAGTGAAATTTCAGTCACGCGCACACCTCTACCTTCTACCCAGTGTTGCCGTTTTGGTCCAATGGGACCAAAATTGGTCCAAAAAATTATAAATTTTTAAATTTGGTCCGATGGTCGGACCAAATGGAATTTTGTTGATATTGGTCCATTTTCTTCAAATCGGTATTTTTTCCTATATGTTAGAAATACATTTTTTACAAAAATTTCTACAGAAATTAAATTTAGACAAAATTTTCTATAGAAATAAAAGTTTGACAAAAATTTCTATAGAAATAAAATTTTGCCAAAATTTTCTATAGAAATAAAATGTTGACAAAATTTTCTATAGAAATAATTAGAAGAAAAAAAAATGAATAGAAATAAAAATTTGACAAAAAATTTTAACTTTTTAATTAATATTAATTTAATTTGAAAAATGGTCCGCTGGGGGTAATTTTGGTCCGATTTTGGAAAAAATTTGGTCCAAAATAAAATTTTATTGTGGCAACGCTGCTTCTACCACAAAAATTATTAGGATCGCTTAATAAATGCTTATCTTTATGATTATTTCCTATTAAAACTATTCTTCTACAAAAGTTGTACGAATATTAGCTGAAGAAACAGCCAGTCTTTTATATTGAAAGGGATTTCGAACAAACCTTGTGATATTAAATAATTGTATTGGTTATTTAATAATATTACAATTCTAAGCAGAACCACTAATTGCTGGTTGATATATGTTATGTTGTAATAAAACTTACTACTATAATTTAAATGAAACCGTTCCAGACTCAACAATGTATTATAATTGGTTACACTGAGAGAAATTGTTACAAAAGATTTTGTAATGATCATTTTTTTTATTATTTACTTGATTGAAAATTTACATAAAATAAAATTTAAATTGGAATAAATTGGATTTAATTTATACGTTTTTATCTTAATATAAATTTTAATATTAATAAACAAATATTTGTTTATGTTTCATTGTATTATTTAATTAATTATTCGTTTGGTATACACGCATTTAGCGATTGCTATATTATTGCAAAGTAAAATAATATTTATTTTATAATACGGCAATCGAAGAACAATCTTATACAAAAAAGTTAAAGAAAACTTCAAGCTTACACACAATTTTTTTTTTCTGATTCAATCACGAAATTAATTGATCCAATTAATTTTTTTAATGAAATGTCTTCAATCACAGAAATTATAGTATCAATTAAAAAATTAATTGAAGGTCAATTAAACAATTGATTGATTCAATTAAAAAATTAATTGATACTATTAATTTTTGTGATTGATTTTTGTTTTAAGAAAAAATTTTTTTGAATCAATTAAATTTTTAATTGAATATTTTTTAAAACTCAATTAAAATTTTAATTGGAAAAAATTCGTGAAATTTTTTTCTGATTCAATCACGAAATTGATTGATCCAATTAATTTTTTAATTGAAATGTCTTCAATCACAGAAATTATAGTATCAATTAAAAAATTAATTGAAGGTCAATTAAACAATTGATTGATTCTATTAAATATTAATTTTTGTGATTGTGTTTTGTTTTAATTAAAAATTTTTTGAATCAATTAAATTTTTAATTGAATATTTTTTAAAACTCAATTAAAATTTTAATTGGAAAAAATTTCGTGAAATTTTTTTCTGTGTACTTTTTCCATATAAATTCATTCGATAAACTGTTAATAATGTATTTTGCATATGGACAGAAAATTTATATTAAATTTAGGAACAATGGTTAACATGACCGTCTTCTCTTCAACGAAAGTTTATAAGTTCATCTTAAGTTTTGACCGACACCAAAAAGATTTTCGGCGGCGGCGATTTATCACCTCTTACACTAATAGAAACAATTACGTTCCACAATCGTGAACGGACGGTGACAAAATATTATTCCCAATTTATTGGAAAAAAAATGCTAAAAAATTGTCTAATTTTCCAATAACTAATCTTCAAATTACAAATCTGTCTTATATACACACAAAAATTTTTTTTCTGATACAATCACGAAATTAATTGATCCAATTAATTTTTTAATTGAAATGTCTTGAATCACAGAAATGATAGTATCAATTAAAAAATTAATTGACAGTCAATTAAAAATTAATTGATCCAATTAAATAATTAATTGATACTATTAATTTTTGTGATTGATTTTTGTTTCAATTAAAAAATTTGTTGAATCAATTAAATTTTTCATTGAATATTTTTTAAAACTCAATTAAGATTTTAATGGGAAAAATTTTTGTGATTTTTTTTTTCTGTGTACGCAATTAGTACTTTCACGAAGGAAAAATATCGTTCGATTTTTTTTATTGATAATTTAAAATAAAAATGCCTGGCACGTTTCGATTTACAACTTGATTAGAATTTAAATTAAATAGAGAAGTGTGAGTTGAAAAACGATATCTTTAAATAGACATACCTCACAAGTTTGAAATTACAGTTAAATCTATTTTTCCCTGGGGAAGAAATAATAAAGAGCCAAATTTAAGCAAAAATTTGCATAAATTTATACATAAGAATTTAGATTAAAGAGGGGGAAAAATCGCTAAATGTACTTTAAAACATTAAAATTTGTGTATAACACTTAACAATATATCTGCCGAACGATTTCTATATTACTATATTATATATATATATTCTATAATATATATTATATATATATATATATATATATATATATATATATATATATATATATATATATATATATATATATATATATATATATATATATATATATATATATATATATATATATATATATATATAAATATATATATATATATATATATATATATATATATATATATATATATATATATATATATATATATATATATATATATATATATATATATATATATATATATATATATATATATATATATATATATATATATATATATATACATATATATATTGTTTTTAATACGAAAATGTTGTATATTTCTAACAAACTTTTGCAAATATACAACGCATTTCTTAAGCGATACAAGTTTTTTTTTTAATTTTATTTTATTGCTATTTTTTTAAGTGACAATATATCCAATATTTTTTGGAGTATAATTATGTTAGACTACAAAACCTATTACAAATAGGGAGCCACCGTGGTGCAATGGTTAGCATGCCCGCCTTGCATACACAAGGTCGTGGGTTCGATTCCTGCTACGACCGAACACCAAAAAGTTTTCCAGCGGTGTATTATCCCACCTCAGTAATGCTGGTGAAATTTCTGAGGGTTTCAAAGCTTCTCTAAGTGGTTTCACTGCAATGTGGAACGCCGTTCGGACTCGGCTATAAAAAGGAGGTCCCTTGTCATTGAGCTTAACATGGAATCGGGCAGCACTCAGTGATAACAGAGAAGTTCACCACTGTGGTATCACAATGGACTGAATAGTCTAAGTGAGCCTGTTACATCGGGCTGCCACATAACCTAACCTAACCTATTACATATAGGTTTTTTCGAAATAATCAACAATAGAAACTAAAAAAAGAAAACAATAGAAATTAAATTTTAGTGATAATATCCTCATAAATGTCATAATGGATTGATTACCTTCTACCAAAAATTAGTAGACCTTAACATATGAGAGAAATATTGCGATTAACACATATTTTGCTTACCTTTATGATTATTTCCTACTAAAAACATTATTATACTCGACCATATGTTTATTTACATTATTTATTTAATGGGATTTTGAACTAACATTGTCATATTAAATAATTTTATCGGTTGTTTAATAATATTACATATCTAAACAGCACCTCTAAATTATTTTAAATTATTTTGTAATAAAACTCCGGCTCCGACTAACATTGTCATATTAAATAATTTTATCGGTTGTTTAATAATATTACATATCTAAACAGCACCTCTAAATTATTTTAAATTATTTTGTAATAAAACTCCGGCTCCGACTCCAGCATTTCTTATTAGCCTCGACTCCGACTCCGGAGTCGACTCCAGGTGGTGTACCTAAATCTCATTTTAACAGTATTCCAATTGTAATATTAAGGTGTAGTGTTCCAAAAATAGACCGATTTAAGTATTCTACTTTGTCATACGTGTTTATATGTCAAAAAGAACTCTAATTTTTGATACGACTCGACGACAAATCTCAGCATTTTAGGGGTGTAAAGAACTCTACATTTTAATTTCGGGCCAATAAATTAAAATACGACACAAAGCTATAGAGAGACCAAAATATGGGTAGATAACAACAATCTGCAGAATATGAAGTTATAAAAACACAAAATATCAAAAAATAATTAAGCTTCCAGAAGTTTAAGAAGTAAAATACTGGTATTGGTCTATTTAGACATTTTATAATAAATAAATCTATATAAAAAAGAAAAATACACAAACATCAAAATGTCGGGTAAATCAGACATAAAGTTTAGATGTTAAAAAATATAATGTGTCAGATATATAAAACAAACATAAACTGTCATAAATTAGGACGGGCGGAATTTTAAATAACCACTACCATACAACAGATAACAGTTACGAATATTGTTTCTATAGAAGTAAAATGGTGAAACATCGATTTATAAATGGTTTATCATAGACATTAGAGGCCATCAATTTAATGTAAAGAATTTCGAGTGGCTTTGATGAAACAAACTTTCTCCCAAACGACCGGCTCAGATTGCAGTTTGGCAGAGGTTTAATTTAAAATTATAGCTGCCAAGGACATCGGGTGTATATGGAGATTTCTCAAGTAATTATCTCCATATACAAAATATGGGCCGACGGGAATTGTGCGCATTTGTTTATGGATTTCAAATCAACTCTAAATTCAAAATTTCTGACAAATCTTATGAAAATTGTAGACTGGGAAAAATTTCGTAAACCAAATCGGAAGATGGATTCATATGTAAGTGCTGTATTACAAAATTGTCCGGTATGTCCCATCTTCGAACTCGACATGCCTGCCAAAAAAAGAACGTTAGGTTCTACTGCTATATTGCCTTAAAAATGTACCTTTATCAAGAGTATATAGGGTTATAAATCTGTGGTTTAATATGTGTTACAAAATGACAATAATATGTTAAAGAAGCACAATACAATTGATCAATTCAGCCCATATTCTAGTAAAACCTACTATTTATATCATCGTGAAATTGTATCCATATAAATACACTTTGAATGGCCTGAAATCCAGTACTTCGTTTTACGTTGTTCGATTAAAAACCCTAATGGAATCTAATTTGTCGAAATATTTCTTTAGTTACAAAGATATGAAGTGTTTTTCAAATTTTATTTCGCCGGAGTCGGAGTCGATCAAAATTTTTACGACTCCGGCTCCGACTCCAGCAAAATCTTCAAACTCCGACTCCAAGACTCCGACTCCACAGCCCTGGTTTTAAGATCTTCCTGGGTCTTAGCGATTATTTTCTAATTTATTCGTTTTTAGCCTTATCGAAGGAAATCTTTAGCTCAGGAAACACTGTTGGCTCAGAATGATTTTACCACTTCAATATTTACTACCATTAAGCTTCTCGTAAAATTAGAGTATGTCATATAGAGTATATAGTAATGGGATCACTAAATACATCTTGCATAGTGATTGGTTAATTGCACTGAGTATTTGAGAGTAAGTAAGAGAGAGAGAGAGAGAGAGTATGAGAAAAACAGTTATCATTTGTAGCATATACAAATTACAATACATTAGCATTGGTAATAAGAGCAGGAGAGTCAACGATTTTGTTATTGTGAGTGATGACTACATTGTGACAATGACTACTTAACACTATAATGATTACTTAACATGAATGATCTGTGTTAATGCAATGTAACATTAGACACAAGTTAACATAAATGGGTAAATTAAAATGAATATATGTACATATGCAAGAAATAAGAAATGTGTTGAAATGGTATTGGCCTGTTACCAAATTTAATTTGATATTGTGTTACAAATTGTAATGTTTACAGCGATTTTAATTTTAACCTTATACCCTGTTTCTGTATGTCGAACGAGAGTATTTCAAATGAACCAAAAAAAAGTATTTGGGTTTCTCTATGTCGACAGGTACTTCACTTCATATTTTGTTGTCGAGTAGCAAAGGAACATAACATATACAATAAGTGTCAAGAAAAAAGAAAAACTATTTTGAAATTTGAATCAATTCTCAGGTCAAAAATTTGAAAATACTCGTTTTTTATAATCAATGTACTCTCATACAAACGATATGAACTTTCAAAAATAGATAAAATAGATAGGGACTGCTTTTCAGTCGCCATACAGAAACAGGGTATAAAATTTAATTTTTTACAATCCATTCTATTGTTCGATATGACCTACGTTTTCTTGGCTATAGCTCTTAGTCAGCCAAAGTCAAAAGTCGAAAATCGGTTAAACGACCATTTATAAAAAATTGTTGATGGGATATGATCACCCCAAACATGTTTCAAGATAGGGTTTCCATATGGATAATTTTCAAAAGAGAGCTTTCGCTTTAAAAAAAGAGAACATTTTAACTAAAAAAGAGTTTACAATAAAAAAATTCTTTATTAAATAATTAATAATTTTATTGATGTTAAAATTAAAATAATAATAGTTTCTAATGATTGAAACAACGAAATAAATATATAATAAAACAAAAAACAAAAAGAATCACATTTTCTTAACAAATATACAAAATAAATTGACGGCGACAACGTATTGGCGTATTTACGTCGTACGTTCAATTACATCTATTTCTAATTTTTAACCCAGTAAACAATTTGTGGTGAACAATTGTGGCGAAATCCTACTAAATAAATAAAATTCCATCAATCTAGGATTTTTTTAAATAGAGTACATAAAGAGCACTGTTGGACATAAAAATAGGGCACCAAAAAAAGAGAGTGAACAAAAAGATACGAACACAACATGTTCTCTTTAAAAGAGATGTAATGGACAGCCTATTTCAAGAGCAAAATTTTTTTGAACACGTAACGTGTTTGTCGCAACCATGTTATTTTCTCGGTTACGACATCTGATTTCGAGAAGCATGCTGAAAAAAAGTTCGTAGTTAAACTAATGATACATTTAACTTATTTTTATTACAAAAAAAATTTTAAGTGAGTGCCAAACTTTTTGTGATCTAAACTTGGGGATAAAGTTCAATGACCGAGCACATAAGTACAATATGAACTAAATCAGAAGGACATGTTCGTACGATTCCCAAAAATAGTAAGAATGTACTACTGCGTGATTAAAATGGTAACGATTTGGCGCAAATGATTTTATTCTTTACTTTTAGTTCATTTGTTATTCTATAAGAGGGTGTAATTTTGTGAATTGCAGTTAAAAAGTACTCAAGGGGATTAAATTGTCCTGGTTTTAACAACGTTTTGTGGAAATCTCAAAATCATCAATCACAAGGTTGAACTACATTTCCATAAAACAGTTCACTTTTTTTTCTGTGCATGTATATGTTTTCGGAGAAAACAAAAATATTGCCAAAAATTATCCATGTTCGCCGTGCAAAAATAACATTTTGCTCGTGAAACTTGTTTGGGGTGATCATATTCCTTCTCTGTGTGCACCGTCTTTGACAAGCCCTTGGTGCCCATTGGTGATTATACAAATTTGCACAACATCCAGATCACAAGTTGTAGAAGCTCTGTTTTTGCTAGGTTTTCGAAGTTTTAGTCACAATATCCACATTTAATTTTTTCAAGTGTCTCAGTAAATGTTTCTAATGTTCAATAATTGATAAATAAATTCACTTTTATGGATTAAAACTTATAAGTTTTTGCTTGTTTTATTGCTTCTGCTCTAAACAAAAATACATTAAAATTCAACCGTCAAACTAGTTTTGGACCTGCACAATGTTTCTTTTTCTGTATTAAGATTTTTTGCTTCGAAGTGATAAAACCCCATAAATAAATGCAATTTTGCAAATCAGTAAATTTAAATAAAAGGGCCATTAATTATAATACTAAATGTTTTAATTTATATTCAAGATAATTGTAGCCTTTTTTGATACAGCGACAACAATAGAAAAACTATTTCAAAAAATTTACATAGAAAATATGCATATTTCAATACAATACAAAAAGATGATGATAGCAAGATAGTATACCTCGATTGATTTCTCGATAAGGGAATACTAGAGATATGATAACTTGTCACAACCATTAACAGCACCAACGAATGTCTGTGTCTATAATTAAGGGGCTTGGTTGAATTAAAACATTCAATAAATGGTCAATAAAAGGTGTAGAGTGTGCAGTTTTCTTGACAACAAATAGCAAGACTATAGTGGTAGACTAGGTTAATCAAACTTTGCAGAAAATTACAATGATAGACAACAATTGAATATCGATTAAAGATATAAAAATTATCTGCAAATTAAAGACAAGACACTTTATATTTTGCGTTTTACTTTGCGAATCTGCTAAAGTGTTTTGCGTTATATGTAATCAATTGATTGGTTCATTGACCCAATCAAATACTCTCACTCTCACTCTTTCTTATCTATTATTTTTTATTTGCTCATCTATACAAGCTGTGCATAATTACTCTTATTCTCAAGAGAGTATCTTCAATGGTTTATTATCTTTTAGCATTACAAGAGTTGAATATTTCTCAATATGATAAAGATCCATTGGGAATTTGATTGCAAAATCTATGATGAGTAGTAATTTTTGCAGTACACAAAGAGGAGGAAAACAAATTTACTCAACCATGGTGAAAAATTCATTTCGATCGGAAGAGATAAGTTCCAAACGTAGGGTTAGTTATTCCGTTATATCAGTTAAAAACAATTTATGTAATTTGTGTTTATTATCATCATATAATTTTAAATCTAATAAATTAAAATTTCCTATCTAACTCTTTTATAGTTACCTTCGCACTCTATATAAAGGACATCAATTAATGCCATTCTAAGATGTTTGCGGCTATAATACAATTCAGTTTATTGTAAAAACACGTAAAACTACAGGAAAAGTTCCTTTAAGCAGAACTGTTTTAGTATTCATCACTTCGAAGGAATTTCGAATAGAAGTGTGCCAACCCTCTCAGAAGAACACAAACAGTTAACAAAATATGGATAATTCATATGTGAAATTAACATCAGCTAAACGTTTTGTCGTCGAAGATTCAAGTAAGTTTTTTATGATTTTGTTTGATAGTAGTTCAGAATTTATAACCACGGTTGTCACAGTTAGTAGAATTCTACCAAAAATTGTAGATTTTTTTATCTCCAATTAAAAGCGTCATTTTCATTTTTGACAAAACTTCTCTATAGAAACAAAATTTTGAAAAAAAATTTACAGAAATAAAATGTTGACATTTTCTATAGAAATAAAATTTAAACAAAATTTTCTATAGATATAAAATTTAAGCAAAATAAAAATTACAAACATTCTTTTCCTCTGTTGGTTAAGCTACACTTGTAGTTTAGTCAATGCAAGGTTTTAAGCTGAAATCAAAAACAACAAAATGATTCAAGAATAAACCAACAATAACAAAACAAAACGAATGAAGTAAGAGGCCAAGCCAACTTCACTCAAGTCGATGATTTGACAGTGGCAAAGGAAAACCGATATGTTTGTACAAATTTATTTCGTCAAAGGCCGGCTATCATAAACTTTTTTTCGGAAGGTTCAAGTGTGGTTCACTTTGGGTTTAGTGAACTGCCTGAATTTATTCTGATAATTGGTTGATAGTTGTGCTGCAAGTAGAGGTTGCTGATGAGGAATGTGGTAATTGTGAAACGTGCGTCCATCCAAAAATCTTGCAGTCTATATGGCTTTGCCCAAATAAATTAGACAAATATTCTTTTCCTCTGTTGGTTAAGCTACACTTGTAATTTAGTCAATGCAGAAATAAAATTTTGACAAAATTTTCTATAGAAATAAAATTTTGACAAAATTTTCTATAGAAATAAAATTTTGACAAAATTTTCTATAAAAATAAAATTTTGACAAAATTTTCTATAGAAATAAAATTGTGACAAAATTTTCTATAGAAATAAAATTTTGACAACATTTTCTATAGAAATAAAATTATGACAAAATTCTCTATAAAAATAAAATTTTGGCAAAATTTTCTATAGAAATAAAATTGTGACAAAATTTTATATAAATATAAAATTGTGACAACATTTTCTATAGAAATAAAAATTTGACAAAATTTTCTATATAAATAAAATGTTCACAAATTTTCTACAGAAATAACATTTTGATAATATTTTCTTTAGAAATAAAATTTTGACAAGATTGTCTATAGAAATAAAATTCTGACAAAACGTTTTAGAGAAATAAAAATTTGACAAAATTTTCTATACAAATAACACTTTGCAAAAATTTTGTATAGACATAAAATTTTAACAAAATTTTGTATAGAAATAAAATTTTGACCATCTGTTCTATAGAAATAAAATTTTGACAATATTTTCTATAGAAATAAAATTTTGACAAAAAATTTTCAATAGAAATAAAAATAGTGAAAAAATTTTCTACAGAATAAATAAAATTGTGAGAAAATTTTCTATAGAAATAAAATTGTGACAAAATTTTCTATAGAAATAAAATTTTGACAAAATTTTCTATAGAAATAAAATTTTGACAAAATTTTCTATAAACATACAATTTTGGCAAAATTTTCTATAGAAATAAAATTGTGACAAAATTTTATATACATATAAAATTGTTACAAAATTTTCTATAAGTATAAAGATGTGACAAAATTTTCTATAAATATAAAGTTTTGACAAAATTTTCTATATAAATAAAATGTTCACAAAATTTTCTGCAGAAATAACATTTTGATAATATTTTCTATAGAAATAAAATTTTGACAAGATTGTCTATAGAAATAAAATTTTGACAAAACTTTCTATAGAAATAAAATTTTGACAAAACGTTCTGTAGAAATAAAAATTTGACAAAATTTTCTATACAAATAACACTTTGCAAAAATTTTGTATAGACATAAAATTTTAACAACATTTTTTGTAGAAATAAAATTTTGACCATCTTTGCTATTGAAATAAAATTTTGACTATATTTTCTATAGGCATTTTGACAACATTTTCTATAGAAATACAATATTGACAAAATTTTCTTTATAAATAAAATTTTGATAAATTTTCTACAGAAATAAAATAAAATGTTTGATAAAATTTTGTATATAAATAAAATTTTGACAAAATTTTCTATATAAATAAATTTTTGACAAAATTTTCTATAAAAATAAAATTTTGACAAAATTATCCATAAAAATAAAATTTTTACAAAATTTTCAATAGAAATAAAAATAGTGAAAAAAATTTCTACCGAAATAACATTTTGACAAAATTCTCTATAGAAATAAAAATATTGGCAAAATTTTCTAGCTAAATTTTAACAAAATGTTCCATTGGAATAAAAATTTTTACAAAATTGTCTATAGAAATAAAATTTTTACAAAATTTTCTATGGATACAAAACTTTTACATTTTCTATAGAAATAAAATTTTGAGAAAATTTTGTATAGAAATAAAATTTTGACAAAATTTTCTATAAAACTAAAATTTTGACAAAATTTTCTATAGAAATAAAATTTTGAAAAAAAATTTCTATAGAAATAAAATTTTGACAAAATTTTCTATAAACATAAAATTTTGACAAAATTTTCTATAAAAATAAAGTTTTTACAAAATTTTCTATAAAAATAAAATTTTTACAAAATTTTCTATAGAAATAAAATTTTGACAAAATTGTCTATAGAAATAAAATTTTGACAAAATTTTTAATAGAATTTAAATTTTGACAAAAGATTATGTAGAAATAAAATTTGGTTCTTTTGGTAGATATTTTGGCTCGAATGGCAACCTGTTTTTAAAACACACGCAAAGAAAAAAAACGTTTGGAAAACGTGTACCGAAAACGTTTTTCTTTTGTTAGAGTTTTTTGAATTTCTTCGAAAATTTTAAACTTTTATCACCAAAAAAATTCGTTTGTTACCAAATTTTTATTTTTTCAATAAAAAAAATTATTTTTGAACCAACAACACAGTCCATTTCGTTTATATCAAGCACTGTACTTTTCTGACTTTAAGTCTTTAATAAGACACATTTTAAAATTTAATATAGTACTATGTAATGTTGAACATCTTTTCGGAATCTTTCGAACATATCTGGAATACATGTAAAAAAACAAACAAAAAAAAAACTTTTTGGAGTTCGGTCGAAGCAGGGCTCCAACCCACGACCCTTGGCATGCAAGGCGGACGTAGCAACCACTGCTTCACGGTGCCCAACTAAATGTTTGTTTCTGTTAAATAAAGTTTGTTTAATCGGCTCGTGGGCGCCGCAATCTATGCTATATTAATATAACTTATATAGATAATTAGCTATTGTTGACAATAACAGCTACGTAGCTCAGTGGATAGTGTGCTGGCTTACAAATTGCATGGTCCGCGGTTCGATTCTCCGTCCAGGCGAAAGGTAAAATTTTAAAAATTTATAAAATCGTATAATTCCTTCTACATAGTTTGTATTACAGAAAAAGGTGCTAAGAACTAAAAAACCTCGTGGAAGTGAGAAAGATGTGAGGGAAAATGCAATTAGCCAGAAAAGATTGTTTTTTGAGTTAGTCTTTATGAAATTGTTTTTACATCCTGGAAAAGAATAAACGTTTATCACAAACAGTATATACTTTTCTTCCAAATAAACTTCCTTACAGCGAAAAGCAAATTAGAAACGAACTTTGTTTGTCTAAAATTTCGTTTTGGAGGAAAGATTTATTTTTTTGCGTGTAGTTAACATAAAACTATGCCAAACTGATTTGTGAACGGTTTAATCGTTTATGAATTTTTATGAGTTCAAGTGTTTAATTATTACCTATTTATTTTGTAATAAAATTTTCCTCTCTCGCTTTTTTTAAAAATTTAATTATAATATTTGTAGTTTTTAATTCTCACATCAATTAGTTGTCAAGATATTTAAATTAATTACAACCATTGTATCTAAATAGAATATTACATAATGGTATTTGAATATTTGAATAATTTTCAATTAATGCAAATGTGAAAATTCGCACATATTTTTCCCCTATAAATTTTAATGCTGCTGTTTTTCAAAACAAATAATTTTTTTTAATTATGATTTAGTTAGAAATAGCTAGTCTTACATCTTCCTCGAGACTTTATTATTTTGAAAGATGAGAATTATCTAAAATCAATTTTAATAATAGTTTGCGATTTATAATGGGTCACAATGCAGATGTGCATCTGGATGAATTTAATAGCTAACATATAATCAAATGGATTTACGTTTACTTGAAATGTTCTACGCTGTAACGTACGTACAGTGGGACATAAATGCAATTTGCCTCATTCTCCCATCAATACACAAATGAATTTTTTGTAATTTCTTTTAAAAATCGATATTTTTCGAAAAATTTCCCTATATAAATTTTTAAATGTCCATATGTATGCTTATATGAATTTTGTTTCTTATAAACAATAATTCCCTATAAAAAGGTCACATACACAGAAAAAAAAATCACGAAAATTTTTCCAATTAAAGACTTAATTGAGTTTTAAACAAATATTCAATTAAAAATTTAATTGATTCAACAAATTTTTTAATTGAAACGCAAATCAATCACAAAAATTAATAATATAAATTAATTTTTTCATTGGATTAATTAATTTTTTAATCGATACTATAATTTCTGTGAATTTTAAACAGTTGAGTTTTAAACAAATATTCAATTAAAAATTTAATTGATTCAACAAATTTTTTTATTGAAACAAAAATCAATCACAAAAATTAATAGTATCAATTATTTTTTTATTTGATACTATAATTTCTGTGATTGAAGACATTTCAATTAAACATTAATTGGATCAATTAATGTTTTTGTGTGAACAACAAAAAAAAAAAATTCTGATTCAATCCCTCCACCATAGGGTGGGGGGTATATTAACTTTGTCATTCCGTTTGTAACACATCCAAATATTGTTCTAAGACCCTATAAAGTGTATATATACTGGGACGTGGTGAAATTCTGAGTCGATCTAAGCATGTCCGTCCGTCCGTCTGTTGAAATCACTCTAACTTCCGAATGAAACAAGCGATCGACTTGAAACTTGGCACAAGTAGTTGTTATTGATTTAGGTCGGATGGTATTGTAAATGGGCCATATCGGTCCACTTTTACGTATAGTCCACATATAAACGGACCCCCAGATTTGGCTTGCGGATCCTCTAAGAGAAACATATATCATCCGATCCGGCTGAAATTTGGTACATGCTGTTAGTATATGGTCTCTAACAACCATGCAAAAATTGGTCCACATCGGTCCATAATTATATATAGCCCCCATATAAACCGCTCCCCAGATTTGGCTTGCGGAGCCTCTAAGAGAAGCAAATTTCATCCGGTCCGGCTGAAATTTGGTACATGCTGTTAGTATATGGTCTCTAACAACCATGCATAAATTGGTCCACATCGGTCAATAATTATATATAGCCCCCATATAAACCGATCACCAGATTAAAAAACCAAAATGTCGTGCGTGAGCGTGAGTCACGAAAGTAATATCTTCGTGAGTGTGCGTGAGTAACAAATTACACTCACGAAAATATTCCTGCTCACCAACATAAAACGCTTAAGAGTTAAATTCAATTACAATTTTAGTGACACCTGGGATGTTAAGAGTTTAATAGCACTCTCGATTTTAATAGTGCTCATGTTTTCAGACACTTCGGTAAGGTAAATTAATCATAAAATTATTTGTGAGTCACGACGTTTTCGTGCGTGAGTACAAATTTTCTTTTCGTGAGTGTGCGTGAGTCCTGCCAGAAAATATCGTGCGTGAGTATGATTTTTCAGTCGTGAGTGTGCGTGAGTAAACTATTACTCACGTGCACACCTCTAGTGGAGGCTACATAAGTTCGGCCTGGTCGAACTTAAAAGAACGACAATGATAGTATCAATCACAGTTTTAATTGGACATTAAAAATTACTTGATTAAAAAATTAATTGATTTCATTATTAAATTTCATTTAATTTTTTAATTGATTCAATTGAAAATTTAATTGATGCTGATTGCAAAGCTCAATTAAGTTTTTCGTTAAAAACGTAACTATTTTTAATTACTTCCTTACTGAGAATTTAAGTGATGCAATTTAAAATTTAATTGATGCTGATTGCAAAGCTCAATTAAGTTTTTTGTTAAAAACGTGACTATTTTTAATTACTTCGTTACACACAAAAAAATTTCACGAAAAATTTTCCAATTAAAATTTTAATTGAGTTTTAAAAAATATTCAATTAAAAATTTTCAAATTGGTTCAACAAATTCTTTAATTGAAACAAAAATCAATCACAAAAATAATAGTATCAATTAATTTTTTAATTGGATCAATTAACTTTTTAAGTGACCTTCAATTAATTTTTTAATTGATACTATCATTTCTGTGATTGAAGACATTTCAATTAAAAATTAATTGGATCAATTAATTTCATGATTGAATCAGAAAAAAATTTTTTTGTGTGTACTGACTTAATGTTTTTAGTTTGATTAAAATATTGATTACACTAGTTTACAGTGAATATGTACATTTGATGAGAGGTGACTTTTCTTATGTATTTTAATCTGTTGAATTCGCAAAAAATGTTAAAAATTGTTTTATGGAACAATTTTTGAGTTAGTTAGTTTTTCGCTCTGTTATCACTAAACAAATTATATCTCGAGTTAAAAATGTCCGATTATATCGTTGTTGGTACTTAAATGAAAATGATTTGTTTATTAAAAATTTTAAAATTTTCAATCATTGACTTAATGGGTCCATCTTGATAAAAAAAGTCAATTGTATTAATTAATTTATATTCGAAAATAGTCAACTTCAATCAACTTTTAGAAATATTTTGGTGATATTTTTTTCAGTGTATAAGAAAACAAAATTGTGTTTTGTTAACTCTTAATTCTTTCATACTTGTTGAAATTATAGATGACATTACCGATTACCTCGGCTTCTGCTATTTTTGTATACATAACTGTATAATAGACAGTTACGTGCTACTATCGTGGTAGGCTTGTTTCGCTTAAGCTTTGAAGTGAGCTATGACTTTGTATGCAATCTGTTATTTAAACAAAGACTTCCTTATTCCATTCGAATTAAAGGTTTATTATAGCTAGCAAGCTGGCTGAAATAATTCCATCAAAAAGCTTAAATCAAAGTGAATCGAGACTTTTGCATTTACCGCGACATCTTCGTCAGCACCCTCAGCATACACTATTGGTCACTAACTAATTCCCCATTGGAAAACAATTTTAATTCAGAACATACTCTTAAAATCAGATCACATATGATTTGAATTAAAATCACTTTTTAGATAGAATTTTTATTTCTATGAAACTGACGGCACACGATAATTTCAAGTCATTGAACGCAAAATCTTAAACACGCTATCCCCAACCACTTACTACTCTGGGCATGATTGATTACAGAGGCAAATGTGGAAGCATTTAAATGAATTAGATAAATTCATTTCTCATGTTCGAATGACAAGTTGATACACATATATACATATCAATTTCTTTTTTCTATAGGAGCTTTATTTATTGTTGTCGTTGGTTTTGTTTGGAAATAATTGCAAGTTCCTGACATTTCTAGAAAATTGATAACTATTTCTCGTTTCATGTAAGAACACTAAATTGAACACAAATTGTAATCAATTACAAGAAATATTATTTAAGAAATAATTTTGCAATTAAAGAGATATTTAAAAGATATATTACATCAATTTTTTTTTAAATACAAAATTGTGAAGTTATATCAAACTCAACTTCCCTCTCTCTCTCACTATCTCTCTCACCCTCTCTCTCTATCTCTTGGTAATAGTTAAAAATAACGGTTATCTCATATCTGTATTTAGGTGTATGTTAGTGTAGGAGAGTTACAAAGGCAGTGTTGCCAACTCCCGAAGGGCAAAAAGCAACAAAAATACCTTCCTTCAATGCTCTACTAAAAAAAAAACTTCCAACTTTTGTGTATTAATTTCACTCATTTTTAATTTTTTCTCAACCTCTATTTTCTGAACCATAATGGAACATACTACGAAATTTGTATAAATAGTTCTTATTGATAAGAAATTTAATTGGTACAAATTTCATTGGTAAACTTGGAATGGTTCAAAAGCTATTGAAAATGCAAAAGTTTGCGTTTTTCCAATTCGTATGAACCTCTATTGTAATGTCTTTCAAATTTCACAATATTTTTCAGACGAGAAAAACATTTTTTTCGACATTACATTTAATATTTGGAGGGAGTCTGTTTCTTCTTTGTGAATTTACAGCGTGATGACCGATGTGGACCAATTTTTGCATGGTTATTAGAGACCATATACCAAATTTCAGCCGGATCGGATGAAATTTGCTTCTCTTAGAGGATCGGCAAGCCAAATTTGGGACATGCTCAGATCGACTCAGAATTTCACCACGACCCAGAATATATATACTTTATGGGGTCTTAGAGCAATACTTCGATGTGTTACAAACGGAATGACAAAGTTAATATACCCCCATCCTATGGTGGAGGGTATAAAAAAATTTTTTTTGTGATTAGATTTAAGTTTTTATTTAATATAATAATAATAATATAATAATAAAAATTTAGACAAAATTTTCTATAGAAATAAAATTTAGACAAAATTTTCTATAGAAATAAAATTTTGACAAAATTTTCTATAGAAATAAAATTTTGACAAAATTTTCTATAGAAATAAAATTTTGACAAAATTTTCTATAGAAATAAAGTTTTGACAAAATTTTGTATAGAAATAAAATTTTGACACAAAATTTGCTCAGATCGACTCAGAATTTCACCACGACCCAGAATATATATACTTTATGGGATCTTAGAGCAATATTTCGATGTGTTATAAACGGAATGACAAAGTTAATACACCCCCATCCTATGGTGCAGGTAAATATAAAAAAACATTTTTGTGATTAGATTTAAGTTTTTATTTAAAAATAAAGACATTTAATATTTACTATGTAAATAATATAATAATAAAATTTAGACACAATTTTCTAAAGAAATAAAATTTTGACAAAATTTTCTATAGAAATAAAATTTTGACACAATTTTCTATAGAAATAACATTTTGACAAAATTTTCTGTAGAAATAAAATTTTTGACAAAATTTTCTATAGAAATAAAATTTTGACAAAATTTTCTATAGAAATAAAATTTTGACAAAATTTTCTATAGAAATAAAATTTTGACAAAATTTTCTATAGAAATAAAATTTTGACAAAATTTTCTATAGAAATAAAATTTTGACAAAATTTTCTATAGAAATAAAATTTTGACAAAATTTTCTATAGAAATAAAATTTTGACAAAATTTTCTATAGGAATAAAATTTTGACAAATTTTTCTATAAAAATAAAGTTTTGACAAAATTTTCTATAGAAATAAAATTTTGACAAACTTGTCTATAGAAATAAAATTTTGACAAAATTTTCTATAGAAATAAAATTTTGACACAATTTTCTATAGAAATAAAATTGTGACAAAATTTTCTATAGAAATAAAAATTTTGACAAAATTTTCTATACAAATAAAAATTTTGACAAAATTTTCTATAGAAATAAAATTTTGACAAAGTTTTCTATAGAAATAAAATAAAATAAAAAAATACTCGGAAAGAAGGTTCGAAATGGCTGTGTACACAAAAAAAATTCACGAAAATCTTTCCAATCTGGAAAGATTGCGGTCTTCTGTATTGTCTACTAGAGGTGTGCACGTGACACGAAATTGTCATGACTCACGAAAATTTTGTTTGATTCGTGCGTGAGTCGTGAGTCACGCTCATGACAACAGCGTGAGTGTGATTAACAAACCAAAATGTCGTGCGTGAGCGTGAGTCACGAAAATAATATCTTCGTGAGTGTGCGTGAGTAACGAATTACACTTACGAAAATATTCCTGCTCACCAACATAAAACGCTTAAGAGTTAAATTCAATTAAAATTTAGTGATGTTAAGAGTTTAATAACACTCTCGATTTTAATAATCCTCATGTTTTCAGACACTTCGGTAAGGTAAATTAATCATAAAATTATTCGTGAGTCACGATATTTTTCGTGAGTCACGATATTTTTCGTGAGTCACGGTATTTTCGTGAGTCACGACGTTTTCGTGCGTGAGTGTGCGTGAGTACAAATTTTCTTTTCGTGAGTGTGCGTAAAAAAATCGTGCGTGTGGGCGCGTGAGTATGATTTTTCATTCGTGAGTGTGCGTAAGCGTGAGTAAGCTATTACTCACGTGCACACCTCTATTGTCTACTGCATGGCAGGCTTATAATTTAAATTCCCCATAAAAAAAGCGTCGCCAAAAGCAGTAGTGAAAATCTTATTTTTGGATCCGGAAGTGGTCCCAAATTGGCGTAAAAGCGATGAATTTAACATGAGCTTATCATAGGACGGATGTCGACCATTTCAACATGCGTTCTACAGAATTTGCATTACATCTTAAGGTGTGTACCGAATCCTGTGTTTTGAATGTGAATTAAAAGATTTTGTGAAATTTTGCCAAATAAATATTTTTTAATACTAATTCCACAAAATTCGAAATTTTGCTATAGAGTGGAATTAGCATTTTTTTCGACAATATTTATATAATTTGTACCATTTATTAATTCTTACTCTTTTTTTAACCTATTTCAAACAAAACAAATTAACATTATCTATTAAAAATATGAAAAACGCAAGTTATAAAAAAATGCATTAAATGAACTTCCTGTGTAGTTAAAATAAAGAAAATCTTTGGGAGGTCATTTTTGGAAATGTTTCTGAAGTTGAGCCTTCCAAATTTTTTTGCTGGGTCATAAGGGAGAGAACAGCATACAGTTCGACTGAGCCAAACTTCATGCTATTCCTTGGGAAGTGGTCTTAAAATAAACGTACATAAAATGTATTGCTATAATTTCAAGCAAAATTTTACATTTTCTTAAACTCACAAAAATTGATCACGCAAAGCACTACTTGTGTCTTATTTATTAGCAACATCGAATTTAGCAATTTCCATTTCCCAGTTATAAAATTTAAACTGTCATTTATTTTAATGTAGCATGATGATGTGACGAATTTCATTTGCAGTTTTTGCAATCGCAAGAGGTGTGTCGCCACTCTAGCGTATGAATAACGTTACTTCAATTCAACAAGCCCGTCTAAAAAAAAATGTAAAAAAAAAACAAATAAAACTGAAGATGAATTGTATAAAATGTATGAATAAATAGTTAAATTATCACAAAGAAGAAATCCATTTTTCAGAATGGGGAACTGTGTATATTTTAATTAGTTATAAATTAATTGGAATTACAGTGGTCGTCCAATATAAAAAAAAAAACAGTTCTACTTGACTGTCCATACTAAAAATGTGCCATTCGTAGAAACAAAGGTGCGTACGGTTATTCCCTACCGCAATGTAATGGACGGTCAAAAATTTTCTAAGGCCGATTTTGCAATTTCTCTCTTTGAAGAGTTGAGATATGGTTCTACCACTAATGAGTGGCGATATTGTCAACCATTTTTAGACTATTCCCACCTGTGACGGATACAATGGTATGCATCATGATGTATCCGTAATGTAGGTGCCATATACATGTATGAGGATGTGGTATCCCTTATTCGGGGGGTTGTAACATGTATAACGCTGCGGAATGTATAAGGTAACAGACAGTAGCTGCAACTGCCAAATAGAGGTTGGCAACAAATTCAGTTGACACAACCAATCTTTTTTCTCTGTGCGGTTAATGCATCTTTCAAAAAAATTTACAAAATTTTCTACAGAAATAAAATTTTCTATAGTAATAAAATTTTGACAAAATTTTCTATAGAAATAAAATGTTGACAAAATTTTCCATAGAAATAAAATTTTGACAAAATTTTCTATAGGAATAAAATTTTGACAAAATTTTCTATAGAAATAAAATTTTGACAAAATTTTTTATAGAAATACAATTTTGACAAACTTTTCTATAGAAATCAAGTTTTAACAAAATTTTCTATAGAAATCAAGTTTTAACAAAATTTTCTATAGAAATCAAGTTTTAACACAATTTTCTATAGAAATCAAATTTTGGCAAAAATTTTTATAGAAATAAAATTTTGACAAAATTTTCTATAGAAATAAAATTTTGACAACATTTTCTATAGAAATAAAATTTTGACAAAATTTCCCATAGAAATAAAATTTTCCATAGAAATACAATTTTGACAAAATTTTCTATAGAAATAAAATTTGGACAAAATTTTCTAATGAAATAAAATTTTGACCAATCCTGAAAATATATATGCTTGAAGCAAAATGTATTTGGCGTATATGTTAGGTTAGGTTAGGTGGCAGCCCGATGTATCAGGCTCACTTAGACTATTCAGTCCATTGTGATACCACATTGGTGAACTTCTCTCTTATCACTGAGTGCTGCCCGATTCCATGTTAAGCTCAATGACAAGGGACCTTCTTTTTATAGCCGAGTCCGAACGGCGTTCCACATTGCAGTGAAACCACTAAGAGAAGTTTTGAAACTCTCAGAAATGTCACCAGCATTACTGAGGTGGGATAATCCACCGCTGAAAAACTTTTTGGTGTTCGGTCGAAGCAGGAATCGAACCAACGACCTTGTGTATGCAAGGCGGGCAGCTAACCATTGCACCACGATGGTGTTGTGTGGCGTATATGTTACAGAAGCGATTTTTTTGAGGGCGTACAAAATTGTCTTGTATAAAATATTTTTTTTTTTTTTAAACAACTTTTCTTCTAGAAAACAATTATTTAATTAAAATATAAGAGACAATTCACTATATATTTCTAATATTTCATAAATTACCTAAAAAGACATTTTTTTCATTTTTTTTTTGTTTATTTAAAGAAACTAAAATCCGCTCGTGTCATTAAAACTAGATTTTTAAAATAGTTTCTTTGGCTTCAATTTTCAAATATTTAATCAGCTTTTTCATATCGAATAAAGTTTCGTTTTGAAGTGTTTCCATATCCGGTCACACTACGTTTGACATCGATGAACCATTTTACCAGGTTTTATTTGTTTTGTAGATGTTTCATTTGCAATTAAAATCTAAAACAATCCGTCCATGGCTTAACCCATATCAACGTTGCCACAATGAATTTGGTTTTTTGGCAAACATTTTTCCAAAATTGGACCAAAATTCGTACCAGCGGATTATTTTTCCAAATTAAATTAATATAATTTAAAAGTTAAAATTTTTCCAAAATTTTACTTCGATAGAAAATTTTGTTAAATTTTTATTTGTATTCAACATTTGTATTTCTGTAGACGATTTTGTCAAAATTTTATTTCTATAGAAAATTTGTCCAAATTTTATTTCTATAGACGATTTTGTCAAAATTTTATTTCCATAGAAGATTTTGTCAACATTTTATTTCTATAGAAAATTTTGTCAAAATGTTATTTCTATAGAACATTTTTGTCAACATTTTATTTCGTTAGGAAATTTTGTCAAAATTTTATTTCTATAGAAAATTTTGCCAAAATTGTATTGCTATAGAACATTTTGTCAAAATTTTATTACTATAGAATATTTTGTCAAAATTTTATTTCTATAGAAAATTTTTGTCAGAATTTCATAGAAAATGTTGTCAAAATTTTATTTCTATAGAAGCTTTTGTCAAAATTTTATTTCTATAGAAAATTGTGAAAAAAATTATTTAGAAAATTTTGTCAAAATTTTATTTATCTAGAAAATTTTTGCAACATTTTATTTCGTTAGGAAATTTTGTCAAAATTCCATTTCTATAGAAAATTTTGTATTTCTACAGAAATTTTTGTCAAAATTTTATTTCTTTAGAAAATTTTGTCAACATTTTATTTCTTTAGAAAATTTTGTCAAAATTGTATTTCTAGAGAAAATTTTGTCAACATTTTATTTCCATAGACGATTTTGTCAAAATTTTATTTGTATAGAAGATTTTGTCAAAATTTTATTTCTATAGAAAATTTTGTCAAAATTTTATTTCTATAGAAAATTTTGTCAAAATTTTATTTCTATAGAAAATTTTGTCAAAATTTTATTTCTATAGAAAATTTTGTCAAAATTTTATTTTTATAGAAAATTTTGTCAAAATTTTATTTCTATAGAAAATTTTGTCAAAATTTCATTTTGTTGGAAAATGTTGTCAAAATTCCATTCCTATAGAAAATTTAGCCACAATTTTGTCAAAATTTTATTTCTATAGAAAATTTTGTTAAAATTTCATTTCGTTGGGAAATTTTGTCAAAATTTCATTTCGTTAGGAAATTTTGTCAAAATTTCATTTCGTTAAGAAATTTTGTCAAAATTCCATTTCTATAGAAAATTTAGCCAAAATTTTATTTCTATAGAAAATTTAGCCAAAATTTTATTTCTATAGAAAATTTAGCCAAAATGTTATTTCTATAGAAAATTTTGCCAAAATTTTATTTCTATTGAAAAATTTGTCTTAATTTTATTTGTATTGAAGATTTTGTCAAAATTGTATTTCTTTAGACGATTTTGTCAAAGTTTCACTTCTATAGAAGATTTAGTCAAAATTTTATTTCTATGGAAGATTTTGTCAAAATTTAATTTCTACACTGAAACAAATATTTACGTGATTACTTAACCTAAATTTTAGGATGCGAAATTTACAAAATATTAAGGACAAATTTCTTTAAAATAATGAAATTGTAATTAAAGTAAAGTTTATAATCTTTGCTTCAAAATTTTTTTCCATTAAATTTGGGACACAAATTTTGTAAATTTGTGTCCCATGTCTTTGAACTAAGGCTAATTTTCCATAAAGTAAAGAAACACATTTTTAATTTAAAGGAATTGTCCTTAAATTAACTGAAGTATTGAAACTTTATATTTAAGATAAAAACGCTTCAAATATAAGCTAAGACTTACTTTGAGGATTTAGCGTCTTTGGTTTAAAGTTTTTTTTTTTTTGAATGAAGAAAACTTTTTTTACTTTGAAGTATCCTTTACAATTTGGATTTTTAAACTCGCATTTGTTGGTATGTGAAGACCTTTATTAAAAAACCGCGAAAAAAAAGGAAAATTTGATAAATAAGACCTGTATCCTAATTTTAATTTTAGTGGTCCTAGTGGTGGAGCCACCGTGGTGCAATGGTTAGCATGCCCGCCTTGCATACACAAGGTCGTGGGTTCGATTCCTGCTTCGACCGAACACCAAAAAGTTTTTCAGCGGTGGATTATCCCACCTCAGTAATGCTGGTGACATTTCTGAGGGTTTTCAAAGCTTCTCTAAGTGGTTTCACTGCAATGTGGAACGCCGTTCGGACTCGGCTATAAAAAGGAGGTCCCTTGTCATTGAGCTTAACATGGAATCGGGCAGCACTCAGTGATAAGAGAGAAGTTCACCAATGTGGTATCACAATGGACTGAATAGTCTAAGTGAGCCTGATACATCGGGCTGCCACCTAACCTAACCTAACCTTTAGTGGTCGTAGATTTAAAGTCAGATAGGTCGCTAAAAAATTTTTATTTTAAAGAAGCCGCATCTTTGGCTCGGATTCAATACCAAAATCCTTAAGGGAAGGTCAAAATCTTTGGATGCACGTAAACTATTTTTTGAGTGTATAGGAAATTTTGTCAAAATTCCATTTCTATAGAAAATTTTGCCAACATTTTATTTCTATAGAATTTTTTGTCAAACTTTCGTTTCTATAGAAAATTTTGCCAAAATTTTATTTCTACAGTAATTTTTGTCAAAGTTTTATTTCTGTAGGAAGTTATCGCAAAATTTTATTTCTATAGAAAATTTTATTTCTACAGAAACATTTGTCAAAATTTTATTTCTATAGAAATTTTTGTCAAAATTTTATTTCTACAGAAAATTTTGTCAAAATTCTAAAAAAAATTTGGTCGGACCATCGGACCAAATTTAAAATTTTATAACGTTTTGAAACAATTTTGGTCCGATCGGACCAAAATGCCAACCCTGGCCCATATATTAAAATTGGGAATATATCACTTTTACCATTTTTCCATTCCCATACGTTTACCAAATTTCATACTCTGAGAGGAGTTTTGACATATCTCTCATTTACTATTTTGTCTACGAGTAAAGTAAATGAGTACATCAATTGGTTTGCCAAAGAGAATAGTGATTAAAACAGAAAATTTTTAAAGAAGATGTTCTGGAGGAAATCCACTTTAGTTATCAGTCAAAATAATTTATTTTGATTTAATTAAATTTTAATTAAATTAGTTTAAATAAAATTAATTTAATGTAATAAGCTTTAAAGTACATATTATTACAATATATATTCGAGCTTATTGGACAAGAAAATTAAAAGAATTTCTACTATTAAGTTATTGAAAAAATGCTAGTTTGATTAATTCTAATATTTAATTTTTTTTTAATTTATTTTTTATTTAAATTAATTTGAATTTTATATCATGGTACGATCATTAAATCTTTTCGACACCACAAAAATTTCAATCTTTGTTCCACATTTTCTCCTAAGGCCCACCTTGAATATTTCAATTAATTTTCTTGCATATTTTCTAGAAAATATCTAATATTTTAGATACATTTGTTATTTACTTACAATCATTTAATTTTTTTATTTGCAATTTGTTTCGAAACACATTTATGTCATAATTACATGCAGTCATGATTGTAATGAGTTTGAGTTATTTATTTTTTTTTTCCGAAATTATGCGTCGTTTGGAATTCAGACATCTGGTCTGGACCGCCGAACAACTTCCACATTGTCTGATATTGCAAAATTTATTTAGTGTTGACTTATTGATTTTGTTTTTCCAACAAATGCTTAATTATTCATTTCGAAAGTTGTTTACCGCAGACCAAATACACAAATGTTTTATTGTTTTCTCTACTTGATGGATGGGTTCTCAGAAACGCATCAATTGTGTCACCCCCTTGCGGGGTTGCGAGGATATTTACATTTATTACTAATTCAAGGTTAACGTTGCTTGGGGTTATTGACAAAACGCATTTCCGCTAACGACTTTTTATGTTTGCGCATGCGTACCAGCCATGCGGTCTACCTTGACGGCAAAATGACCAAGATGGCCTTGCACCATCGATTTAATTATTGGGTTAAATCAATTTTGTTACTGTTTTTGTTATTTGAAGTTTGGTAGAGTTTTCACTCACTTGAAAGTTACTGAAACTAGAAAATGTAAACCCCTTGACATAATTACTGCTTTGTTGGAAGAATTATCTTAGCAGATATGGAAATATTACCGGGTCTATAGGCAGCTACCTTTTTTGTAGTTCTAATCTATTGATTGTCAATTCTTTCAAGTCAACACGAGTAGAATTTTATCTTTGTTGACGAAATTCTAGGGTAGCCGGAAATTTTTCACAAATGCTTCCTGATACAGATCAATTTGGTCGAGAGAAAACAAAGAAGTAGTCGGTCATTGGAACAAGGAAACTTCTAAATGTATATTATTTTTAACCACGCCCACTTTGCAAAGTGTTTTTTTTTATATAAAGGGAAGTAATGTGGATATGCCCATTATGAAGCGTGTTATGATTTCCCAACTGTACAATATAAGGTGTCTGATATGTAATGCAAGAAAATAAAGCGAAATATTCGGAAATAAGAACAAGTTTTACAATCAGTTAAGATTTGTTCGAATTGGCTATATTTGGCACGAATTATGGCCTTCAAACGGCCGACAAAGCCATCACATGCTGCATGAAAGTGGCTCTGCGATATTCCCGCCGTCTTGAGATGATCGGCAAACTTACTCTCAAAAACGTCTTAGGCCCTAAACTCCAACTGATTGAGAATGGTTGGCATTGTGCGGTAGAAATGAAGTGAAAAACCCCGTTTTTAAGCCATTCTTGTTTGACGCCGTGATGTCTGTCTAGTACTTCAATATAGTCTTTAGGGCACTTTCCCCAGAATAAAGTGAAACCTCTGAAACGTGGACATCCACGGTCGCCTAAATTTTGACCACATACGAGAGGTGTCCAGGTGTAAGATGTTAACATTAAAGTGTTAATATAGCAAATTTCCCTAGACAACTTCCACTTTTGGGAGGTTTCAAAGTGTCCCAATTTATTATTAAAGTTTTAATATAGCAAATGTCCCTAGACAACTCCCACTTTTGGGAGGATTCCAAGTGTACCAATTTGAGAGATTTCACCGTATTCGGCATTTGTTCTGACCCCACGGTACGGTTGTCAATCAAGCCAAAAAAATCTACTAACATTTGCAGAAAATTTTAACAAAAAACTAACAAACAACAAAATCTTATTTTGCAAAATGCTATTTCTACAGAAAATTTTCTCAAAATTTTATTATATAGAAAATTTTGTCAAAATTTTCTATAGAAAGAAAATTATATTTCTATAGAAAATGTTGTCAACATTTTATTTCTTTAGAAAATTTTGTCAAAATTTTGTTTCTATAAACAATTTTGTCAATATTCAATAGAAAATTTTGTCAAAATTTTATTTCTGCAGAAAAATTTACCAAAATTTTATTCATATAGAAAATTTTTTCAAAATTTTATTTCTATAGAAAAATTTTTCAATATTTTATATCTATAGAAAATTTTGTCAAAATTTTCTTTCTATAGAACATTTTTTCAAAACTTTATTTTTATAGAGAATTTTGTCAAAATTTTATTCCTATAGAAAATTTTGTCAAAAGTTTTTTTCTATAGAAAATTTTGTCAACATTTTATTTCTAGAGAAAAATTTACCAAAATTTTATTCCTATAGAAAAATTTTTCAATATATTATATCTATAGAAAATTTTGTCTACATTTTATTTCTAGAGAAAAATTTACCAAAATTTTATTCATATAGAAAAATTTTTCAATATTTTATTTCTACAGAAAATTTTGTCAACATTTTATTTCTATAGAAAATTTTGTCAAACTTTTGTTTCTATAGAAAATTTTTTCAAAATTTTATTTCTATAGAAAAATTTTTCAATATTTTATATCTATAGAAAATTTTGTCAAAATTTTCTTTCTATATAACATTTTTTCAAAATTTTATTTTTATAGAGAATTTTGTCAAAATTTTATTTCTATAGAAAATGTTGTCAAAATTTTATTCCTATAGAAAAGTTTGTTAAAACTTGATTCCTATAGAAAATTTTGTCAAAATTTTATTTCTATAGAAGATTTTTGCAAAATTTTATTTCTATAGAAAATTTTTTCAAAATTTTATTTTTATAGAAAATTTTGTCAAAATTTTATTTCTAGAGAAAAATTTACCAAAATTTTATTCCTATAGAAAAATTTTTCAATATTTTATTTCTATTGAAAATTTTGTCAAAATTTTATTTCTAGAGAAAAATTTACCAAAATTTTATTCCTATAGAAAAATTTTTCAATATTTTATTTCTATTGAAAATTTTTTCAAAATTTTATTTCTATAGAAAACTTTTTCAAAATTTTATTTCTATAGAAAATGTTGTCAAAATTTTATTTCTATAGAAAATTTTGTCAAAATTTTATTTCTATAGAAAATTTTGTCAAAATTTTATTTCTATAGAAAATGTTGTCAAAATTTTATTTCTATAGAAAATTTTGTCAAAATCACATCAAAAATCCTACCACTCTACCAAGCAATAAAAAATCTATAATTTTTGGTAGAATTCTATCGAATGGAGGGCGACCCACCCTTACAATCGGCGGCGCTTGAGACCTGACCTCTTGGCAAATAAACCCCGTTGTTAACAAACTGCTCAGTTTGGAATGACTTCTCAAATTCGGTAACAAACCTCTTTCGTGCAAGCGAAGTAACTCCTTGAATACCATCGTGGTGCAATGATTAGCTTGCTCGCCTTTGGGTTCAAAAATAGTTTCAAGTAAACACCAAAAAGTTTTTCAGAGTTGGATTAAATATGCCCTCTCAATAATTCTGATGACGTTTCTGAGTGTTTCAAATTTTCTCTAAGTGGTTTCACTGCAATGTGGAACGCCGTTCGGACTCGTCTATAAAAAAGAGGACACTTGTCATTGAGCTAAACATAGAATCGGGCATCACTCAGTGATAACAGAGAAGTTCACCACTATGGTATCACAATTGGACTGAATAGTCTAAGTAAGCCTGAAATATCGGGCTGTCACTATACCTAACCTTGGCTTTTTCCAGTCTAACTTTTTCTGTGCATCGGTGAGGTCTTGACTGTTTGTAACTTCAGCTCATTTTTCAAAAATGTGTTGCATTCGTTCTCGCGAAATGTTCAGCTTACCAGCATTCCACTATGGCGTGAATTCCGATCAAATCTAGCCTTTACTATTCGAATGATTTTCTGATATTTTTAACGTTTTTTGGTTGCTTTGCAACACTACCAGTATCACAGTAACGAGCAATGTTACGAGAAACAAAAGATTTATTCACATGTAAATGCTGGAGGGCTTTAACGATAGCCTCTTGCGGTTTTGGAGCTAAATATAAATCAATCACACTATCACGTTTGAATCCCGTCACGAATAACTTTATATCTAAATGAAATAGATCAAAACACTTTTGAAAGCTTCTGAGTAATAAAAGGAACTGTCAATAGAATATATCTGTCAGATGTCAGACGGGCGGCTTAGAAATGATAGCAACCTGAAATTGGGTTCCCTGAAAGGGTTCCCGCAAATTAAAACTCTCTAATAAAACAATCTATTTTAATATTCTTTTTGTCTTCATGGGACAACTCTAATTGAAATACACTGAAGCACAAGAGGTCCCTGTCATCATCATATCATGAAGTTTGCGTCGATGTGTCTCTAAAATGAACTGCCTTTTGCGTTGGAAAATATCAATAACATTTTTGATTTTGAACAATTTCTGAATTAAATACAACAAAGCAAACCAAAACGATGATAAAAAATTAAATTAGAAATTATATCTATGTATAATAAATCGAATATTTTTTTTTTTTTATAAATTCCTAGGCAGAGCTGCCTTGGAAAAAAATGGCACATTTTTTCTCATAGCCCTCTACTCTACACTTTCTCATAGCCCTCTACACCTTGACATTTGTTTTCTCTCTCTTAGAGAGAGAGAGAGACTGTTTTTGTATGTCTGTCATTTTTATAAACTTAGACATTGTTTTTGTATAGTGACTGTATCAAGTACTTAAGATAAAACAATACTAATGCTAAATAAACTGATTTAAACTAAATTAAGTGAATTGTAATATAATATAATTTAACTACAATTTCCATATCGTTCATGGACTTTGGGTAAGCAATTGTCTAGTCTACTTAATTTATATGAAAATGATAAGATTTATTTATGAAAGGCACTTATGTTCTCTGGGCTATAAATAACGTATTTTTAATAAAAACCCCAAAATCAAAGATGCAAATCAATAGCACGTCCATTTTGAAATGATAAGACAATTGTCGTACGACTGAAATTTAATTAACTTTTTTTAATGACTTTCTTTTATTTTATTTTAATTGTTATGTTTTGAAATCTAATCGCAATGGGGTCGGGACTGACGTACTCCATAATATACATATAAAACTATATGTAAACAAGTGTACATTCAAAAGAAAATAAATACTGGGAAAAAATCTCAAAAATGGACACCCTGCAAGGCGGACAGACTCCTCTCAAAAGTGGACAACTTTAGTGAGAGCTTCACCCTACTGTTGCAATTAAAATTAAGCTCTCACAAACATAAATGCACCAGAAAAAAGTGAACCCAACATGAACGAAAAAGTAGGTTTATATCAGAAAATTTTAACTAAAATATTTTAGTAATTGCAACATGATACAAATAAGTTAACATTTTTTCTCAAATTTATTAAAAATAATAAATTTTTTCTGTTGTTTAGTACAAATTGGAATTAAAAATTGTTAAATGTCTTTAGCACACAGACACAATTTAAGTAAAATTTTCTCATTTGAAAAACTTACGAACTCAGTTCAGCAAACTTTACACATTTTAGGAAAATATGAACTATTGTCATATTTAGTAAAATTGTGTACTTCATTTGTATAAAACTTTTTTCTTATTAGTTCACGTCATTAAAGTAAGCAAAATATAATTAAAATAAGAAAAAATTGTCTCACATTTGGCAAAATTGAACTAAAATCAATTAATTTTCATGAACTAAAATAAAATTCAATCGGCTAGAAAAAATGTCCTTATCTGTTTTCTGTGGGTGCCCACCTGACCACAACGTTCGTTATCGTATTTGATATAGAAATATTCTCTGTTTGACACCATAGACAAATTAGAAGAAGAGCAGTCTTGTCATTGCAAAACTGAAGCACCAGAGGACTCTGGTCTCTCAAATGTACTGCCGTTTGCGTCGGGAAATATCATAACATTTGTGTTTTTCATAAATTTCTGAATTAAAACCCATAAAAGCAATACCAAAACGATTATAGAAAATTAAAATAAAACGTATGTTTATGTTAAAGCGAATATTTATTATGGTTTTATGTGAATATTGCTGTTTTTATTTATTCCTGGGCAGAGCTGCTTTGGAAAAAATTAACAAATAACCCAATTTTTTTCTCATAGCCCTCTACACCTTAACATTTGTTTTCTCTTTATAAGAGCACAAGGCTTAATCTTGTTATTCTCAATTATCTTTGTTGACACCAAAGATAATTGAGAATAACAGGGCTACCAATTTTGCCGATTTATCGGCATTTTGAACTGTCACAAAATTGACAATTCCGATTTTTTTTTCGATTTTAACTATATTAACTCCGTTCATCAGACACATAGTTTAGGGAGTTAATGTTTTTAACATTTTGAAGAAATTTTTGAAAACATTAAAATAAATTTGAAAAATTTTGGGAAAAAAATCGGAAACAAAACATGGAGTACTTTGGCTTTTCGACTTTTGTCAAAATTCGTACAAATAATCATGATTCTTCCACACTCCACAGCAAGCGTAGACATTTTTAAGCAAAAAACTAAAACTAGATGATAGCTGGAGAATAATTCATTGGAAGGAATATTCTGTTCCAAAAATAACCTAAAATTAAATAACTCAAGTTGTTTTAATACCAAAATTCATAATGATATACTCAGGATGTGCAAAAGAAACTTTTACTTATTATTATAAAATTTTAGTACAGTATAAATAAATAACCACATATAGACATATCTATCGAAAACACCATAAAAAAATCACCTGTTTTTGAAAACACGGGACTTTTTCTTGAGTTTCAAAATATTTAATTAAAAAATTTTACTCAATTAATAACGATATTTTAGAAAAATAAATTTTTTTATACAATAATAACGAAATATTTTTTTAAACTAGAAAATGATTTTTATGTTAATTTTATTTGAATACAAAACTGATTTCTTTGTATTTTATTTTATTGAAATGCATACACAGAAAAACATTTCCGTAGTTAAACTAACGCCAAATTTAACTTATTTTTATTGCAAAACAATTATTTGTTTGTAGTTCAATTTTATTATTTTTTGCAAAACTTTCCACAATCCAATGAAATTTTCGTTTTTTTTTAAGTATGTCTCAAACATTTTATGAACTAAACGCGAGTATTTATAAAGTTCAATGACCGTACATATACGTTCATTTTTAACTAAAACAAATGTAAATTTTCGCACGATTCCCAAAAATAGTAAGAATGAACTACTGTATGGTTAAAATGGCCATGAGTTGGCGCAAATGATTTTCTTATTTACTTTTAGTTCATTTTTTCTTCAATGCGAGAGAGAGTAATTTCGAGAACAACAGTTAAAAAGTACAACATGGTATTAAATTTTCCTGGTTTTAGCAACAATTCATAAATCCATACAGGTCACACGAGATGCTCAATTGATTCTGTTTCCTCCGCATCGTGACAAATCATGCAATATTATAATGTAATTAAATTTTAGCACAATATTATAAAATCACTTAAAATATCAAATGTAAACAAACCATTTCATAAAATGTAAGAGATTTTAAAGTATTTGTTTTTGTTGCGCCAAAAATCCCCATTTATTGAATAAAGTCGATGAACGATAAATTGTTTTTGATACCTCGAGTTTATTCTAAATAATTAAAAAAACATACACCAAACATTAAACATTAAACAATTCTCCAAATTGCGTTTAGTAGTATTGCATATCACTCACTCTGAGTGTTCGTATGCGTACGTGTGGGTGTGTAAAATTTGATCAAATTAATGGTGCCACATTACAATTGAATTCTCTCAATTGTGTGCAATTGTTATTGTTGTTGTTATTTTTATTGCTTCCACGGTTGCCACTCGAACCAAAAATAATCTACCAAAATTAAGAGCAAATTTTACCAAAACATACCAAACAAAAAAAATCCAAATTTTTATTTCAATTGAAAATTTTATCAAAACCTTATTTTTATGGAACATCTTTTCAAACTTGTATTTCTATAGAAAATCTTTTCAATATTTTATTTCTATAGAAACTTTTTGTCAAAATTTCATTTTATTACATGTTAGCCTGATACCGAAACAGGCAATTGACGTCCAAATGCATTATATCTAATTATACAATTATTTTTCGAGCTTTATGGACAGATATAGATTAAGGAACATGGTTAATAGAGCCATTGAAAAGAAAATGCCAGATAGATTAGATTAAAAATTTCATTTCTATAGAAAAATTTTGTCAAAATTGCATTTCTATAGAAAAATTTTGTCAAAATTTCATTTCTATAGAACTTTTTGTAAAAATGTTATATCTATAGAAAATTCTGTCAAATTTTATTTCTATAGAAAAATTTTGTAAAAATTTAATTTCTATAGAATTTGTTTCAAACCTTTATTTCTATGGATTTTTTTTATTCTATTTCTACAGAAAATGTTGTAAAAATTGTGTCAACATTTTATTTCTATAGAACTTTTTGTAAAGATGTTATATCTATAGAAAATTCTGTCAAAATTTTATTTCTATAGAAAAATTTTGTAAAAATGTTATATTTATAGAAAATTCTGTCAAAATGTTATTTGTATAGAAAAAATTTGTACTTATTTTATTTCTATAGAAAATTTTGTCAAAACTTTATTTCTATGGATTTTTTTTTATTTTATTTCTACAGAAGTTTTTGTCAAAATTTTATTTCTATAGAAAATTTTTTCAAAACTTTATTTCTATGGATTTTTTTATTTTATTTCTACAGAAATTTTTGTCAAAATTTTATTTCTATAGAAAATTTTGTCAAAACTTTATTTCTATGGATTTTTTTATTTTATTTCTACAGAAAATTTTGTACAAATCTTATTTCTAAAGAATTTTTTCTCAAAACTTTATTTCTAGGAATTTTTTTTAAATTTTATTTCTACAGAAAATTTTGTAAAAATTTTATTTCTATAGAAAAATTATGAAGTACACAGACAAATAGTAAACTTTTTTATAGGAAGAATGAACTACCTCGCGCGAAAATTGAACTATTTTGTATTCCATGTTTTTAGATTTCCACGAAGTATTGTTAAAACCAGGAAAATTTAGTAACATGTTGTACTTGTTAACTGCTGTTCTCGAAATTACTCCCTCGCATTGAAGAAAAAATTAACTAAAAGTAAATAAGAAAATCATTGGTGCCAAATCATGACCATTTTAACCATACAGTAGTTAATTCTTACTATTTTTGGAAATCGTACGAAAATTTTAATTTGTTTTAGTTACAAATGAACTTATGTGTACGATCATTGAACTTTATACTCGCGTTTAGTTCATAAAATTTTTGAGACATACTTAAAAAAACGAAAATTTCATTGGAATATGGAGAATTTCACAAAAAATAATAAAATTGAACTACAAACAAATAATTTTTTTGCAATAAAAATAAGTTAAATTTGGCGTTAGTTTAACTACGGACATTTTTTTCTATGTACACGCAAATAAAAAGAAAAACGTTTGGAAAACGTGTACCGAAAACGTTGGTCTTTTGTTAAAGTTTTTTGAAGTTCTTCGCAAATTTTAACTTTTATCACCAAAAAAATTCGTTTGTTACAAAATTATTATTTTTTCAATAAAAGAAATATTTTTGAACCAACAACACAGACCATTTCGTTTATATCAAGCACTGGTCTTTTCTGACTTTAACCCCCATTTTCAGCTCTGTTAGTGCTACGTTAGCTAACGAACTTTTAAACCGTACTATGGACATGTCTGTCATATTGTCTATATATTTCATATGCCAGTTAGGAACTTAACTGCTAAAAATATTTCAGTTAAAGTTAACCGGAGTGAAGATATTTCGATTTTATTTTCTGCAAAAAAAAATAAAATTGAACTATAAACAAATAATTTTTTTTGCAATAAAAATAAGTTAAATTTGGCGTTAGTTTAACTACGGAAATTTTTTTCTGTGTACACGCAAAGAAAAAAAAACGTTTGGAAAACGTGTACTGAAAACGTTTTTCTTTTGTTAGAGTTTTTTGAAGTTCTTCGAAAATTGTAAACTTTTATCACCAAACAAATTCGTTTGTTACAAAATTTTTATTTTTTCAATAAAAAAAAATATTTTTGAACCAACAACACAGATCATTTCGTTTATATCATTTTACAGTTCATAGTAAAAATTTAATATATTAGCATGTCTGGAATATATATATAAAAAAAAAAAAAACAAAAAAAACTTTTTGGAGTTCGGTCGAAGCAGGGCTCGAACCCACAACGCTTGGCATGCAAGGCGGACGTAGCAACCACTGCTCCACGGTGCCCAACTAAATGTTTGTTTCTGTTAAATAAAGTTTGTTTAATCGGCTCGTGGGCGCCACAAGCTATGCTATATTCATATAACTTATATGGATAATTAGCTATTTATGACAATAACAGCTACGTAGCTCTGTCGATAGTGTGCTGGCTTCCAAATTGCAGGGTCCGCGGTTCGATTCTCCGTCCAGGCGAAAGGTAAAATTTTAAAAATTTATAAAATCGTCTAATTTCTTCTACATTGTTTGTATTACAAAAAAAACCTCGTGGAAGTGAGAAAGATGTGAGGGAAAATGCAATTAGCCAGAAAAGATTGTTTTTTTTGAGTTAGTCTTTATGAAATTGTTTTTACATCCTGGAAAAGAATAAACGTTTATCACAGACAGTATATACTTTTCTTCCAAATAAAAGCAAATTAGAAACGAACTTTGTTTGTCTAAAATTTCGTTTGGGAGGAAAGAATTATTTTTTTGCGTGTACCTCTTAGTTGTAGAGGAATATTATGGAAAATCTAGCAAAACATCATTAATTGTACCAACCTACCAAACTGTAAAAAATCTACCGATTTTGGTAAAATTCTACCAACTGTGGCAACCGTGATTGCATCCCATGCATATACTCTTGTCTAGACACCTGTCACGATTAACTACTTTTAGGGGGCAATTTGTCGGATGAGAAATGTGTAGTGGCGGTAGCACTATTGTGACCGGCAAACTTCAACTTGACACTGGTTGTAGTTTTTTTTTTTTCCTGTTATTATTATATTTTTTTTTTTTTGCAATATATTCGAATTTGACGTTTGTTATGACAGCCAATTGTTTTGTTGTTTATTTTTTTGCTGAATTGCCTTTTGCAGATTTAATTTAATGGACAATCGCTCAATAGTATGGGGGCAGAGGATAACCATCTTAAGAGGATTAGCAATAATAATGACATGATTTATTATTCAACTTCCACTTAAAAATGCAAAGAATCAATTGATATACATAAATATGTAGTTTTATTTTATGGTTATTCAGATTTATGAATTTGATGAGATTTTATATGTTTTTTTTGATTAATCTGAGAAACCCAATTAGAAAAGACGAGTGTTTTAAATTGTTGATGAAAGTCAACGAAATGTTAACGTTCAGCATTTTCATTGTTCATTGATCTAATCGAAAATACACAGAAAAAAATTTCACAAAAATTTTTCCAATTAAAGTCTTAATTGAATTTTAAAAAATATTCAATTAAAAATTTAATTGATTCAACAAATGTTTTAATTGAAACAAAAGTCAATCGCAAAAATTAATAGTATCAATTAATTTTTTAATTGAATTAATTAATTTTTTAATTGACTCTCAATTAATGTTTTAATTGATACTATCATTTCTGTGATTGAAGACATTTTAGTTGAAAATTAATTGGATCAATTAATTTCGAAATTGAAGAAAAAAAATATATTTTTTGTGTGTAATGCAAACAGTATAATGTGAATTTCAGTATTATAAATTGAAAAAAAATATATATATTTGATTAAATTTTTAAAAGTTAATTAATTTCATCAGTTTATTATTAAAATAAAAACATACTGAATGAAAAAATATTGTTGATTTTTTTATAAATTTGATTACATTTTTATAAGTTAAATAATTTCATCAGTTTATTATTAAAATAAAAACATACCCAGCAAAAAAAATTGGAAGTTGTTCCACAAACATCCCAGAATCCCCCATCGAGTTTTTTCAACTTCCGATGCAGTCCTTTTGGACAAGTCCACAAACATTTCTTCTAAAGCGCATCGTGGGATCCCCCAATAATTTTTTTCCACTTCCCATGCAGTCCTTTTGGACAAGTGCACAAACATTTCTTCTAAAGCGCGTCTTGGGATCCCCCAATGATTTTTTTCTACTTCCGATGCAGTCCTTGTGGACAAGTATTAGAAAGAACGCAAACAGACTATTTTATGGGCAAATTTTGTACAATTAAATTTTACAAAAAAATAGAAAACTAATAAAAAAAACTAAAAAAAATAGAAATTAATAAAAAAGTAAAAAAAATAATAAAAATAAATAAAAATAAATTTCAGCCGCGCTGGGATTTGAACTTGTGCCGATTTACTTTTTCGCTTCCATGGAAGTTCTTTTGAGAAGGTTTTGCAAATTACGAGAATTTTTAATTTTTTTGTTGATTTTTAATGGAAAGAATATATTTATACGAAAACATATGCCGAAAAAAAAAAATAAAAACGATGCATGACATAAAAAAATATTTTTTTAGAAAAATATTTGATAAAAAAAATTGCCGCTGGTGAGATTTGAACCTGCGTTTCTTATTTTTTCGTTCATACTAATAAAGAACATCTTGAGAAGCAATTAAAATGTTATTCCTTGGTGTCGTATTACGATCATATCATAAACATTTGAATTGACCTTTCGACGCTTTATGTTCAATGGCGTTTGTGGCTGAGTGTGCTAAGGCGTTCTGTTATGGTGCCAGCAAACCCAGGTTCAACCCCTGTCGGAGCGAAAAAGTTTTTCAAATTGTAAAAATTAGATAATAGGAAAATAATGTTGTAATAAAAAATATGGATGAAAAAAAGTGAAATTGGTTGAAAAAAAATTTTTTTTTCGCTTTTTAAATTTCTTCATTCAAATTAACTTCCAGGGCACAACTTCTAAAGCAATGCAAAGGATCCAAAAAGGGAGTACTTCCGTCCTATGACAAGCCCATGTAAAATTCATTGGAGATGATCCAAGTTTGCACTACTTCCGGATCACAGATTGGGGATCCAAACTACTTTTTTGGAAGCTCTTTTTTTGCTGGGTAGTGAATGAAAAAATATTGTTGATTTTTATACCCCGTGCCACACTGTGGAACAGGGTATTATAAGTTAGCGCATATGTTTGCAACACCCAGAAGGAGACGAGATAGACACATTGTGTCTTTGGCAAAAATGCTCAGGGTGGGCTCCTGAGTCGATATAGCCATGTCCGTCTGTCCGTGAACACATTTTTGTAATCAAAGTCTAGGTCGCAGTTTTAGTCCAATCGACTTCAATCAAAGTTTTACCCTAATTTGCTTAAAATTTTGCACAAGAAGAACAATTAGTTCTATAGTCAAGTGTGCCAAATTTTATTGAAATCGGTTCAGATTTAGATATAGCTCCCATATATATCTTTCGCCCGATATGGACTAATACGGTCCCAGAAGCCAGAGTTTTACCACAATTTGGTTGAAGTTTTGCACAGGGCGTAGAATTAGCATTGTAGCTATGCGTGCCAAATTTGGTTGAAATCGGTTCAGATTTAGATATATCTCCCATATATAGCATTCGCCCGATTTACACCCATATGACCACAGAGGCCAATTTTTTGCTCCGATTTAGTTGAAATTTTGCACAGGGAGTAGAATTAGCATTGTTGCTATGCGTGCCAAATTTGGTTGAAATCGGTTCAGATTTAGATATAGCTCCCATATATAGCTTTCGGCCGATTTACACTCATATGACCACATAGGCCAAGTTTTTGCTCCGATTTAGTTGAAATTTTGCACAGGGATTAGAATTAGCATTGTAGCTATGCGTGACAAATTTGGTTGAAATCGGTTCAGATTTAGATATATCTCCCATATATAGCTTTCGCCCGATTTACACTCATATGACCACAGAGGCCAATTTTTTGCTCCGATTTAGTTGAAATTTTGCAAAGGGAGTAGAATTAGCATTGTTGCTATGCGTGCCAAATTTGGTTGAAATCGGTTCAGATTTAGATATAGCTCCCATATATAGCTTTCGGCCGATTTACACTCATATGACCACATAGGCCAATTTTTTGCTCCGATTTAGTTGAAATTTTGCAAAGGGAGTAGAATTAGCATTGTTGCTATGCGTGCCAAATTTGGTTGAAATCGGTTCAGATTTAGATATAGCTCCCATATATAGCTTTCGGCCGATTTACACTCATATGACCACATAGGCCAATTTTTTGCTCCGATTTAGTTGAAATTTTGCACAGGGAGTAGAATTAGCATTGTTGCTATGCGTGCCAAATTTGGTTGAAATCGCTTCAGATTTAGATATAGCTCCCATATATACATATGTTTTTCTGATTTCGACAAAAATGGTCAAAATACCAACATTTTCCTTGTAAAATCGCCACTGCTTAGTCGAAAAGTTGTAAAAATGACTCTAATTTTCCTAAACTTCTAATACATATATATCGAGCGATAAATCATAAATAAACTTTTGCGAAGTTTCCTTAAAATTGCTTCAGATTTAAATGTTTCCCATATTTATACCCTGCGCCACACTGTGGGGCTAACTTTGTGTTCCACCCTAGTGCATTAGCCGACTTAAATTTTGAGTCTATAGATTTTGTAAAAGTCTATCAAATTCTGTCCAGATCGAGTGATATTTAAATGTATGTATTTGGGACAAACCTTTATATATAGCCCCCAATACATTTGACGGATGTGATATGGTATCGAAAATTCAGATCTACAAAGTGGTGCAGGGCATAATATAGTCGGCCCCGCTTGACTTTAGACTTTCCTTACTTGTTTTTTTATAAATTTGATTAAATTTTTATAAGTTAATTCATTTCATCAGTTCATTATTAAAATAAAAATACTGAATGAAAAAATATTGTTGATTTTTTTTTTATAAATTTGATTAAATTCTTATAAGTTAAATAATTTAATCAGTTTATTATTAAAATAAAAACATACTGAATGAAAAATATTGTTTTTTTCCTAGCGTATCTGTATTAGAATTTTTTTCCTCCAAAAATCAGTCTAAAGCAGTCACTCATTATTTCTTGGTGTGCTCTTTCCTTTTCAGTTACCAAAGTCACCTCAGATGGAGAACCTCATGAAATGATGACAATGATAGCAGGACTTTCAGGAGTCCTTGCTGCAGTAGCCATACTTACCATCTTGATATTCTTTGTGGCTTGTAAGAAGTCTCCAAAGTAAGTCTCAAAATAAGTTTTTTTTTAATGCAGACAAATATATTTTTTTCTTATCTCTTTTGTTTTTAGCAAACATGAATGTGATAAATGTTCCGAGACCGGATCCTGTACAGGAGGCTCAGCTAAAAAATCACCATCTCTTAATGAGAGCCGTAGTAAATGCTCTTCCATAGCCACTATTTATGATGGCAGTGGTGTTGGTAGCATTCGTAATATTCGAAGATCCAGTTCGAATTCCACCACTAAGGAACTTGGAAATCTACAACAGAATCTTAATAAAGCCTTTGAAGGAAGTGAATTAAGTTTGCAGGGATCTTTGGAAAAACCGAAAAAACAAAAACGCACCCATTGGCAAGATGAATTGGAGACACAAAGAGAAACGGTCATTGATATGGAACGTTATTGAATGAAGGGCAAGGAAGCATGATGATAGCAATTGAGTGATGATATTATTGTAAAGAAGGCAACATTTAGTATAAGCAAAATGTAAGCATGTTGCTAATTGTAAACGAGAAGACTGAACGGAAAGTAAGGCGGTTGCAGGTTGACGTCTGAAGATTTCGTAATTAGATATAAGATTCTGTAAATCCAAAATTAAAACAACAACATTTTTATTATTATTATCGTAATTTAATTAAGCATGTACATAGTAAATACTTGCATACATACACACGCACAAATATATAATTTATGATTATTTTTATCATATTGTATTTTAAGCACATTTAAATAAATAAAATCATTTTATCTAATCTATTTTCCAATATGCAATTTTGAAATAATTAAATTCGTAGCACCCTGTATATTATTGAGAGTTTTAATACTAACTAACTCTCTTACTCTCATTGTTTGTTCAAAGATAATTGAGAAGAAGATGCAGTCATGTCATAGCAAAACTGAAGCACCAGAGGACTCTGCCAACAAAATATCACAAAGTTTGCGTCGACGTGTCTCTCAAATGTACTGCCGTTTGCGTCGGAAAATATCATAACATTTGTGTTTTTCATAAATTTCTGAATAAAAAACCCACAAAAGCAATACTAGAACGATTGTAGAATTAAATTAAAATAAAACGTATGTGTATTTTAAAGGGAATATTCATTATGGTTTTATGTGAATATTGCCGTTTTATATTTATTCCTGGGCAGAGCTGCTTTGGAAAAAAATTGACAAATAAAACAAATTTTTTCTCATAGCCCTATACACCTTGACATTTGTTTTCTCTTTATAAGAGCACAATGCTTAATCTTGTTATACTCAATTATCTTTGGTTTGTTTCTGATCAGTGATGCCAACACAGAAAAAAATATCATCAAAATATTTCCTACTAAAAGTTGATTGAAGCTGAATTTTTTTTTTCAATTAATAAATTAATTGATACAATTAACTTTTTAATCAAGGTAGAAGTTAATTATGTCAATGATTGAAAATTAAAAAAATTATTTTTTTTTTAAATTTGAGTTTTATAATCAACATCAATTAAATTCTTAAATGAATCAATTAAAAAATTGATTGAAATTTGCTAATAAAATCAAATAAATTTTTAATCAAGTATTTTCTTAATTTCATTTTAGTGATTGCAGACATTTTAATTAAAAAATTAATTGAATCAATTAATTTTGTGATTGAATCAGAATTTTATTTTATGGAGTTTTCTTTTCTTGTAAAAAATGTGCACTTTTTTGCATTGTGCCTGGAAAAATTACTTTTTAGGTTCTTTTCTAAAAAAAAAAAACAGGCAAAAGTGCGAATAAGCTTCGAATTCTTTTTTGCAAATAGCGCCACCTATAGTGGCAAATTGCGGGCATTTTCAGCACTGCCGACAAACGAGAGTGCTGCAATTGCCCTATTTCCTTCTTTGAATTCTTTTCTGCCCGCTGAAATGATAGCATTTTTAGTTTGCTGGCAATATTTTAAAAATTCGCATTCTATACAGACAATATGAAGGCAAAGCACTTTTTTCAGAAAAGAAAACACCATTAGTGTGAATTTATTTATTTATCGCTAAAATTAAAGCTAGTTAACTTCTGTTATTTATGCTATATTTAAAATATATTTTACTGACCATTATATATCGATTGTGATTATCACTTACTGTCAGATACGATTATTATTAATATGACTTTTTTGCATCAATGTACATAGTGAAAAATGCCGCATAAATTTATTTACATTTGAACAAGTAACAATATTAGGTAACAGATATGCTATTTCAACACTGCAAGACATTTTAAATTGTAAAAAAATATACACAAATTAATTAATACACTTCAAAAAAATTATTATTTACTTATAAACGAAAATTTAAACACAAAAATATCGTTTCCCATTTACTTTTCGCTGTAAGGAAGTTTGTTTGGTAGAAAAGTATATACTTTTTGTGATAAATGTTGATTCTTTTACAGGATATAAAAACAATTTCATTGCATCGCCCCCCTTACATCTTTTTTACTTCCACGAGGTTTTTTAGTTCTTAGCATCTTTTTCTGTAATACAACCAATCTAAAAGAAATTATTCGGTTTTAGAAATTCTTTAAATTTTATCTTTCGCCTGGACGGAGAATCGAACCGCGGATCATACAGTTTGTAAGCCAACACACTATCCATTGGGCTACGTAGCTGTTACTATTGTGATCGCCATAGCCATCAATGCACAAGCAAGGCAAACAGTTTTATTTATATAGCATAGTTTTGGGCGCCCAAGAGCCCATGTAAAGAAACTTTATTTAACTGAACACACACATTTAGTGGACCACTGTGGAGCAATGGTTAGCATGCCCACCTTGCATACAAAGGGTCGTGGGTTCAATCCCTGCTTCGACCGGACACTAAAATGTTTTTTGTGTACATATATGTTCAGATGACTCCGAAACGATGTTCGACATTACATACTACTATATTAAAGTTTTACTATGAAACTTCAAAAAGTGACTTATTAAAGACTTGAAGTCAGAAAAGAACAGTGTTTGAAATGTACTGTGTGGATCAAAAATTATTTTTTTATTGCAAAAGTAAAAATTTTGTAATAAAAAAGAATTTTTTAAAATTGTTAAATTGGCATTATTTTCTATAGAAAAAATTGACAAACTTTCTATGGAAAATAAATATGACCAAATTTTGTATAGAAACAAAATTTTGACAACATATAAAATGCACATGGAATAGCCACAAAGAAAGACAATATTTGGTTGAAAAATTTTATAATAATAAAACATAATAACTCAATAAAGCTCACATGTATTGATAAACACAGAAGAATTATATCCATATTATTAAGCTCTTATCTTAATATTATTCATCGTATAAAATAAAGATCCCCTGGAAGTATAATAAAAATCATTTAAGAAGATCATGCAAATTAATGCCCATTTGGATTAAATGAATTCCCCCATTAAGTGGGAAGTACATAAGAAAACCTGTCCACCCGTTAGAAGCCTTATGGATATATTGAAATTATTAATGAGATGTCTATAGGTATAAACCTAAGCCAAAAACCGGTTTACCTGTTTTAACCTTATTTGTCGGATTTGAAAATCGATGTCCTTCGCTAAGATGCATCCAGTCCCTGTTAAACTGACAAGGAAATGCTCCAAAGTCGATCTGACAAAGAAATGCTCCAAAGTCGATGCCAAATGCCCAACACTCGATATTATCTGCCGTGGATTCTATCGATGTTGTGTTCTCTAAGGGCCATTTCGTTTCCAGATAGTAGGAAATACGAGAGGACGAAAAATTCTCTTCTGCAAAGAAAACAAATATCAACCGTATAGATGTCGCACAATGACCGCAGCGTTTGGTATCACCAGCGTTGCGGACGAAGCGCTGCTTTGATAAGTTAGCTTAGGTTATGTCAGGTGGCAGCCCGATGTATCAGGCTCACTTAGACTATTCAGTCCATTGTGTTACCACATTACTGAGTGCTGCTCTTATCACTGAGTGCTGCCCGATTCCATGTTAAGCTCAATGACAAGGGACCTCCTTTTTATAGCCGAGTCCGAATGGCGTTCCACATTGCAGTGAAACCACTTAGAGAAGCTTTGAAACCTTCAGAAATGTCACCAGCATTACTGAGGTGGGATAATCCACCGCTGAAAAACTATTTGATGTTCGGTCGAAGCAGGAATCGAACCCACGACCTTGTGTATGCAAGGCGGGCATGCTAACCATTGCACCACGGTGGCTCCCTTTGATAAGTTAGTTATAGAAACTTCGGCAGTTATAATTTCAAATTGTCTGGCAAAAAATTAATACCCAGCAAAAACTCCTATTACCAGGTATGAGTACAAGTATATCTGCGCCAAATAGGTAACAACTTCTTCGTACATATACCAGCAGTAATACTTTTACATGGGCATGACATTGGAGGAAAGTACTTCGGTGTAAGCATACCAGTTCTACGAAAATAATAGGTTTACCATAAATAAAATCAAAAGGAGCGAGTGTGTTGCTGCTCTCATATTTATTTATAGATTTTATTCTATCTTTTACTCCGATTTAATTGAAATTTTATACAGGGAGTAGAATTAGCATTGTACCAATGCGTGCCAAATTTATTTATAGATTTTATTCTATCTTTTACCTCGATTTAATTGAAATTTATACAGGGAGTAGAATTAGCATTGTACCAATGCGTGCCAAATTTGGTTGAAATCGGTTCAGATTTAGACATAGCTCCCATATATATGTTTTTCTGATTTTGACAAAAATGGTCAAAATACCAACATTTTCCTTGTAAAATCGCCACTGCTTAGTCGAAAAATGATTCTAATTTCCCTAAACTTCTAATACATATATATCGAGCGATAAATCATAAATAAACTTTTGCGAAGTTTCCTTAAAATTGCTTCAGATTTAAATGTTTCCCATATTTTTTACTAACATTGTTTTCCACCCTAGTGCATTAGCCGACTTAAATTTTGAGTCTATAGATTTTGTAGAAGTCTATCAAATTCTGTCCAGATCGAGTGATTTTTAAATGTATGTATTTGGGACAAACCTTTATATATAGCCCCCAACACATTTGACGGATGTGATATGGTATCGAAAATTTAGATCTACAAAGTGGTGCAGGGTATAATATAGTCGGCCCCGCCCGACTTTAGACTTTCCTTACTTGTTTTACAATATAATTTATGTACTACACAACTTAAGAAAACAAGGCTATATTATTGGCATTATAAATTAATATGTTGCAATCTTTTTTTTTTTTTTTTGAAATGTAATTTTGTCTACACACAAAAAAAAATTTTTTGATTTCAATCACGAAAATCGCGGATTCAATCATTTTTTTAATTGAAATGTCTTCAATCACGAAAATGATAGTATCAATCACCCATTTTGATTGAAAACCAACACGATTTTCAATTAAAAATTTAATTGACTTTTGTCACGGAATCAATTAATTGTGTGATTGAATCAATTAAAAACGTGATTGATTGTTAACATAAAATTCAATCACAGTTTTAATTGATTCAATTAAAATTTTAATTAATTTCGCGACAAAAATCAATCAACTATTTGATTCATTCAATTAAATAATTAATTGAAATTGGCTATAAATTTCGGTCAAAAAATTTATATATTGCGACCCCAAAATCGTATTTAGTTTTATTTGAAATAAAATAAAATATGTATTTCTTATAAAACATATTCAATATTTTATTATTTTTTGAATTATGCAATAGACAAATAAATTTGGTTCTTGTCATTTGTGTTTTGTTCTAACATAACTTACAAATACAATTACTATCAATAACAACTATAGGGTGAAAAAATAAATTATATAAATCATTATCATCCTTATAATAATAACCATGTTCGCATGTTCCTTCTAATATGTAGATGCGCCTAGATTTCCAATAATTCAGCAGCCTGTAAGCTAAATTAGAATAATTTGAATTTAATTTTGTTCAATTAAAAGTTAATTTTGTTCAACATTACCTGCATAGAATATCAAGTTCAATTCTTAGTTCCAGGTTACAGATTTATAATCTTCTTTTGCAGTTGTAGTCTTTTAGCATAAAAAGGTGTATTAAGGAGCTCGGTAATTTAATTTTAGTAACAATTCCTTTCCAAAATCCACACATTGAAATCGTCTATTAAAATTTGAACCAATGAAAGACAAAAAATAATGGGAAAACAATGTAGTATTTGGTATTATATTGATGATACTTTGTAAATTCTGGAAATAGAAAAATATAAATGGAAAATACATATTTTTATTATTTTCGGATATTTTTCATATTTTTAAATCCAAAAGAAATAACTTTTTTTTACCATTACATAATTCAGCTCATTAGTTTATATATCAGATATACTGCTCTCTACTTGGGTTCAAACTGAAAAAGGCAGGTAAAGCAAAAATGCAATTTAATGCCAACGCCACTTCCCAACTTCAAGGTGAATCTTCCAAGAAACCCATACCGCTCTTGGTTTTAAGAAAACTAGGAGTGAAAAAAATTTATAATTTTAAAAGATCAAGACGTGGGTACCGTCTTGATCTTTTAAAACTATATTTCTTTTTTGTTGCAAACATATTCTTATATATTTGATAAAATGATGGAGTTGATGGGATTGATTGGTCAATTTCACAAAATAAAATTGGTCACTAAAAGAAATGAATAAAAAAATATATTATTTTAGTTCGTTTAATGTAAACAGGCTTCAATGGAAACCCGTGTTCACATTTCACAATTTCTTACCTTCAATAAACGTAGATTGTTTTCCATTTTTACAATACCACAAAACACAAACACAGGTAATTTCAAATGCGTTCTCTCATATATTTTTTCAAACCTTTAGCACGTGGCCATTTGTTGTTGCACACTTTATTTATTTCAACCCTTTGCTATGATTTGTTGTTGCGTTCAAAATATTTATGTACACATTTTCAATGCAGCAGACAGAATGTCGCCAATCATGTTTTTCAATTTACGCGAAAAACAAAAACCCAACCGTTCGTTACAAGTTACTTCTACAGACTGATCTCTCCATCATACATTGTTGAATAAATACCCATTATCTTGTTCTCTTTTCGCTCTTTCCATTGCTCAAAATTATTCAATTTCAATCACAAAGGTGATTGGATCAATCACATGTGTAATTGGAAACGGAAAAAATTTCAATCACGTTTGTAATTGAAAATTATTTCCGAATTGATTAACAAATTGATTGAATCAATTAATATTTTAATTGGAAACGTTACAAATATCAATCATTTTTTTAATTGGGTTTTATTCGGATTTGATTAAATAATTAATTGAATCAATTAACATATTAATTGAATTCGTTTCCAATTCAATTAAGTGTTTAATTGAAAAAATGTTGGTGATAATTTTTTGTGTGTACTATTAACGGTGCCCAAAATCGCTGTAGAGGTTATTCTATTTAAAAATATGTCAAGAAAAAAAAACAAATTTTCAACAAAAATTTTATTAATTAATATTTAATACGAATAAAAAACAAACAATAAAAAAATAAATTTAAAAATAGGGTCTCAGGAGGATTGGAACCCGGACCTCAAGATATGATTTTAATTACTGGTATTAATAAAAGGAATCACTTTTGGTCTACACAGGTAAGTTATTACTTTTAAATCCCAGGTAATACTACAAGTAGTAAATTTTTGATTACCGGTATTACTGCAAGAATCACTAGTGCTTACCAGGGCTGTGGAGCCGGAGTCGGAGTCTGAAGATTTTGCTGGAGTCGGAGTCGTAAAAATTTTGCTCGACTCCGACTCCGGCTAAACCAAATTTTTTTAAAACACTTCACATTTTTGTAACTAAGCAAGTTTTTACGCAAATTAGTTTCCATTGCGTTATTCATTCGATCAATGTACAGCATGATTGTAAATGAAAATCAACTTCCAATTACGGCTATCTTTTTATGTTTCCTAGAATGTTACACTAGCAGATGGGCTGGATCGATCCTTTTCAATGCCCATATCAATTTATTTGAAATATTTCGAACAATCGATATTATTTTTATTTTAATTTTATTTTAAGGCCATATACATATGTGGAATATTGACAGAAAATTTTTTCAAAGTTGTTTTTTATAGAAAATTTTGTCAAAATGTTATTTCTATAAAAAGTTTTGTCAAAATTTTATTTCTATAGCAAATTTTGTCAAAATTTTATTTCTATAAAAAATTTATTCAAAATTTTATTACTATAGAAATATTTTTTTCTATAGAAAATTTAGTCAAAATTTTATTTCTATAGAAAATTGGGTAAAAATTTTGCTTCTATAGAATATTTTGCAAAATTTTATTTCTATAGAAAATTGTGCAAAATTTTGTTTGTTACACAAAAATTTTTTCAAAATTTTATTTCTATTGATAATTTTATTTTTATAAAAATTTAAGTCAAAATTTTATTTCTATAGAAAACTTTGCCAAAATTTTATAGTAATAGATTTTTTTTTAGAAAATTTGGCCAAAATTTTATTTCTATAGAAAATTTTGTGAAAATTTTATTTCTATAGAAAATTTAGTCAAAATTTTGTTTCTGTAGAATATTTTGCGGAATTTTATTTACTACACAAATTTTTTTCTAAAATTGTATTTTTATTGATATTTTTTTCAAAATTTTATTTCTATAAGAAAAAATTGTCAACTTTTATTTCTATAGCAAATTTTCTCAAATTTTTTTTTCTATATAATATTTTGTAAAATTTTATTTCTATACAAAATTTTGTTTGCTATAAATTTTTTTTTTTTAAATTGTATTTCTATTGATAATTTTTTCAAACTTTAATTTCTATAAACAATTTCGCCAAATTTTATTTCTATAAAAATTTTATTCAAAATTTTATTTCTATATATTTGGTCGAAATTTGATTAATAATAAATGCATAAATGCATTTTTGCGAAATTGTCGAAACAATTATAAATATTTCCCAAATACTGCCCGAGATTTTGTAGAAGAGATTTTATCAAAATATAGATCTAAATACAAAGTTGTGCAGAGTATATTATAATCGGCCCGCCCGTTTTTAGATTTTCCTTGCATTTTTTTTTTTTGTTAAAATTGTGTTACGTCCCATAACGTTAGATTTAAATTTTAAGTACATAGATTTTGTAGAAGTATATACAATTTTGTCTAAATCGATTCAGATTCAAATTCATGCATATGGGAATATAAACCTTTATATAGCTCGTAACAAATTTAAAGGATTTGAGATAGTATCAATAATTTTGGTCCACAAATACATAACATGTTGGTATCTTCTCATATTATGATGGGTATTTATTAGAGGTGTGCGCGTGACACGAAATTCTCGTGACACGCGTGATTCACGCAAGAATCACGTGAGTCGTGAACAAAATCCAAAGCAAGTCTCGTGAATGTGCGTGAATGGGACTAAAATAAATATGTCGTGCGTGAGCGTGCGTGAGAAATAAAATCGGTTCGTGAATGTGCGTGAATAAAATTTCTGCAAAATCACGCTCACGAGAAAAATCAAGATTTAATTCATATTCGTATTTTAACTGAAATTAATTTAGCTCTCGAACTATATTCTATTTTTGAAGTTTGTTACCTTTGCAGATTTCCGTTTGGAAAATGTCGCGAGGTTCGTGAATTTGTCGTGAATCACGAGAATTATCGTGAATCGTGCGTGAACGTGAGTCTTTAAAAGTAGTTCGTGCGTGAGCGTGCGTGAGTACTGGTTTTCATTTCGTGAATGTGCGTGAGTGGGATTGGCTACAACGCGTATCGTGCGTGAACGTGCGTGAATAAACATTTTGTTTCGTGAATGTGCGTGATTGTGAGTGAAATTTCAGTCACGCGCACACCTCTAGTATTTATATCATTATTTTATTTTATTTTGTAAACATTGCCTTAAATTTGAAATATAGAGTTCAATTGACATCTAATGTGAAATAAAACCTTTTTTTGCACACATAAATAAATATGATTTATATCGATCCACTTACGGTACCCCCACAATAGAACCACAAATTAGTGGTATTAAAATGAGATTTAGTTATATTACCCGGAGTCGGAGTCGAGCTGATGAAAAATGCTGGAGTCGGAGTCGAGCAAAATTGGCTCGACTCCACAGCCCTGGTGCTTACCCAGTTTTTGCTGGGTAGAATGAAAACATTTAAAGGGTGATTCTTTTGAGGTTAGGATTTTCATGCATTAGTATTTGACAGATCACGTGGGATTTCAGACATGGTGTCAAAGAGAAAGATGCTCAGTATGCTTTGACATTTCATCATGAATAGCCGAACGATCTGCCACAACGTCGAATTTTCAGTGAATGGGCCCTAGAAAAGTTGGCAGAAAATCCGCTTTTTTATCGACAAATTTTGTTCAGCGATGAGGCTCATTTCTGGTTGAATGGCTACGTAAATAAACAAAATTTCCGCATTTGGAGTGAAGAGCAACCAGAAGCCGTTCAAGAACTGCCCATGCATCCCGAAAAATGCACTGTTTGGTGTGGTTTGTACGCTGGTGGAATCATTGGACCGTATTTTTTCAAAGATGCTGTTGGACGCAACGTTACGGTGAATGGCGATCGCTATCGTTCGATGCTAACAAACTTTTTGTTGCCAAAAATGGAAGAACTGAACTTGGTTGACATGTGGTTTCAACAAGATGGCGCTACATGCCACACAGCTCGCGATTCTATGGCCATTTTGAGGGAAAACTTCGGAGAACAATTCATCTCAAGAAATGGACCGGTAAGTTGGCCACCAAGATCATGCGATTTGACGCCTTTAGACTATTTTTTGTGGGGCTACGTCAAGTCTAAAGTCTACAGAAATAAGCCAGCAACTATTCCAGCTTTGGAAGACAACATTTCCGAAGAAATTCGGGCTATTCCGGCCGAAATGCTCGAAAAAGTTGCCCAAAATTGGACTTTCCTAATGGACCACCTAAGACGCAGCCGCGGTCAACATTTAAATGAAATTATCTTCAAAAAGTAAATGTCATGGACCAATCTAACGTTTCAAATAAAGAACCGATGAGATTTTGCAAATTTTATGCGTTTTTAAAAAAAAACAAGTTATCAAGCTCTTAACAAATCACCCTTTATAAGGAAATAATGCATTTGGACGTCAATTGGGACAATGAGCCCGTCGTAAAACTAGGAAAAACACGACTAATGTACGCGTTAGAATTGTTGTTGTATCCTGGAAACCAGTTTCTGTTAATTGTCATATGTTGTAGTTGACTGTAGAAACAATAAGCATTGTTCGACTGTTCACCACTTAGGTGAATTCTAACAAATTAGCTTTCTAAAAATAAATTTCGTGTTGTTGCATTACTATGTAATAAAACGAAATAAAAATAAGATTAAGGGACTTGTAAGTTATATGAAAAGATGATGTACAGTGGGAGAAAAAATGATTCAATTTGTAAGAGGAAATTTCCCAAATGTTTTCTCCATAAGGAGTTAGCATAAAGGGCCCAAAATTGAGTTATCTCTCCCAGCCAGATCTATACTAAAGGCTGTGGAAAGGTTCATTCGCCCGAACCGAAACATGTACAGTCCAGGCGTGTATAGATTTGTATCTGGCGTTTTCTTTTCAATGGCTCTATTAACCATGTTCCTTAATCTATATCTGTCCATAAAGCTCGAAAAATAATTGTATAATTAGATATAATGCATTTGGACGTCAATTGCCTGTTTCGGTATCAGGCTAACATGAAATATAATAAGAAAATATTTTTTATTACAAAGTAGGCCCTAACTCCTGTTTTCCTTTAGTTTCGTGACGCCGACGCAAACTGTATGATATTTGAGAGAAGCGCCGACAAAAGCTGCATCATATTAGAGAAATTTTCTCCATAACGGCCACCATAGACATTATAATACATAGATGATCCACTATTCTCTTTAAAAAAAAATGTGTCAGTTCCAAAAATTAATTTTCTGACATTTCGTTTTGATTTTTTTCGTAAAGAGTCAGTCCCGAACATTAATTTACGCGCATTTGCTTTTGTGTTGTTTATAAAGAGAAACGCTGCTCAAAATTAAATTTCGTATTTTCGCGGTTTTGGTCACAATTTTTTGTTCAAATATGAACTTTTAATATATTAATTTATTTATAAATCCTCTGTTGCATCATAAACGATCTAATTTTGTGTAAAATTGTCAAACTACAAAAAGGAAAACGAAAGAGATTGTAAGTGTGCTCTTATTTTTCTCATTTATTCTTAATCTTCGGAACTGTCAAACATAGTTTGACACCCATGGCTCATCTATATGTATTATATTGTCTACGGTTTCCCTTCCAGGGCTGCCAATAAAATTTTATGAAAAATCGTCACTTTTTCCCGAAAAAATCGTCATAATCGGAACTTGCATTATAAAAATCGTCCAAATATTGGGAATTTAAATAATATTAGAATAAATGCATCCAGATTTTATATCCTAACCCACATAGTGTTTAGGGAATAATAACATTTATTGACTTTAGACTCCATAAAACATACTGATCGACTCAGAATCACCTCCTGAGTCGATCTATTCGTATTCGTCCGTTCATCGGTCGGTCTGTCTATGTATTGTTCGCAGGATTCCGGTCGCAATTATTTTGATGAAACTTGGTTCAGTGCTTTTTGGGCACAAGGACGAACGCTATTGAATTTGGAAAAAAATCGGATCACATTTAAATATAGGCCCCATATATAGGCATCGCCCGATTTCAACAAGTGGGGTCGTATTGAGTTAAATAGGTCGTCTTCAAATTTAATACAAGATAATTAAGTAATCTTAAAGTAAGCAAAATTTAATCAAAATCGGTTAAGATTTCGAATTCGATTTTTCGAACTCGATTTTTCCAAATTTTTGAACCGAGTAAATATCGTCATTTTCGAAGCAAAAATCGGAAACTCTGCTATTTTTTGAGTCAAAAATCGTCAAAATGCCAATTGGGAAAATTGGCAGCCCTGTTCCTTCACAGTTTCGTTCTCTTGTATTTCTTCCTCTCTGTCGTATCCAAAGATAATTGAGAAAAATAAGATTAACAGCCTGTTTCTGTATGTCGAATAATCTCTGTCGATCGACTAAAATGGAAACAAACAGCTGAATTTATAACCAAAAAACAGCTGTTTCTATGCATTTCAGTCGATCGATTGAACTCGTTCGACATACAGAAACAGGCTGTAAGCCTTGCACCCAGAGAAGGAATATGATCACCTCAAACATGTTTTAAGAGCAAAATGTTATTTTTGGGTGGTGACCATGTAACATGGTTTTCGCAACCATGTTATTTCCTCGGAAATCATGTATGTGATTTCGGCAAGCAGGTTATATTTGACGAGAAAATAACATTTTAGTGACAAACATGTTACATGGTCACCATACAAAAATAACATTTTGCTCTTGAAACATGTTTGAGGTGATCATATTCCTTCTCTGCGTGTGCACTCTTATAAAGAGAAAACAAATGTCAACGTGTAGAGGGCTATGAGAAAAAATTGAAACAAATTAAAACAACAATATTCACATAAAACCGTAATAGATATTCGCTTTAATAGGTGTGTTCCTTTACTTTACTCGTAGTAAAAAGTAGTAAAAGAGAGAAATATTGAAAATGCTCTCAGATTTCTATATTTGTTAAATGTACAGGAACGAAAATATAGTAAAAATTGTAAAAATGTCAAATAAAAAACAAAAAAAGCATTGTGATTTGAATAAATATTTTCAAAGCATGTAGGTAAATTAAATACTTTTATATCGAAATTTTTTTGACAAATGGCAGATTTTTTGCAGGAAACTTCGAAATCCTTATTACGATAGAAAGAAGCTATGGTTTTTACTTTGTTATAAAAAGTACTCCTTTTGCAAAAATTTTAATCAAAGTAAAACTCTGGCTTCTGGGCCATAAAGTAGAGTAATAGCGCATATTATCAGTATCTTATAAGGTGGGGTTTTTCATTCCGTTTGTAACACATACAAATAACGAATTCTGACTATAGAAAGTATATATAGTCTTGATCAGGGAGAAATTATAAGACGATGCCTCTCTGTCTGGCTATCTGTTGTAATCAGGCTACTTCCATCAATAATGAACCTATAGTGCTGAAATTTTACCAGACACGTTTTTCTTCTACATGCAGGTCAATTTTGAACATGGAACTACTTCGGCCTATGTTTCGATTTTGCTTCCATATGAACCGAACCCCCAATTGGGGTCTTCATGACATAGACATTAAAACTTTTATCCGATTTGCATGAAATTCAAAACGTAGAGGTACTTTTGGTCCATTAAAGGGTGTGCCGAATTTGGTGCGAGTCGGTCAATGCTTTGGTACTTTTTTCGAAACAAGTGGTATTGGTTCGGCATTGTTTTGAAATTCCAAATTGTGGAGTCTACACGTTAAATCTAAAGCACAAAGGTGCACAAAATTTTCCTCCAGAATACGTAGAATTTTATAAGGAATGTAGTCCTTCTAGACTCAAAATAAAGACCCCACTTTGTTCAAATTTTGCAAAAAAATAAATTTTAAGGCCCTATCTCGCAAATATTAGATATATTCGCACACATACACAATCTTTTTATGGTAGTTTATAAGTTCTATCCAGCAAAGCAAAAATCATGAAAATCGGTGCATAATTGCGCGTTTGCCAAGTAACACTAAATTTCATACATCCGAGGTGTCCAACTTCCAACGTCTATAGACCAGCCCGTGAATTCACTAGGGACCTACAAATAGAAATGTGCACGTGAGTAATAGTTTACTCACGCTCACGCACACTCACGACAGCAAAATCATACTCACGCACACTCACGCACGATATTTTTTGGTAGGACTCACGCTCACGCACACTCACGAAAAGAAAATTTGTATTCACGCACACTCACGCACGAAAACGTCGTGACTGACAAAAAATACCGTGACTCACGAAAAATACCGTGAATCACGAAAAATATCGTGACTCACGAATAATTTTATGATTAATTTACCTTACCGAAGTGTCTGAAAACATGAGCATTATTAAATCAAGAGTGTTATTAAACTCTTAACATCTCAGGTGTCACTAGAATTGTAATTGATTTTAACTCTTAAGCGTTTTATGGTGGTGAACAGGAATATTGTCGTGAGTGTAATTCATTACTCACGCACACTCACGAAGATATTATTTTCGTGACTCACGCTCACGCACGACATTTTGGTTTGTTAATCACGCTCACGCACACTCACGCTGTTGTCATGAGCGTGACTCACGACTCACGCACGAATCACGAAAATTTTCGTGAGTCACGACAATTTCGTGTCACGTGCACACCTCTACCTACAAACCTCTAAATATAGAGAAAAACATTTCAGCTTTGGCACAAAGAAAAAATTATGATGATATCTTAATCCATTAAAAAGTTACAGAATTATTTCCAAAAAAAAAGCTATTTGGAACTACTTTAGTTTGGAAAATTTGAAAACAAATAATTATTTTTGTCATGACATATCTACAACTTTTACTCGAAAGAATTTGTCGAGTAACTTGTAGTAAAAAAATTTTAAAAGAGACATGCATTTTGACATTTTTCTCTTAAAATTGTTTACTACTTTTACTATTTTTTGGGGTTGAGGAACGGTTTCTAGTAAAAACTAGTAAAAGTAGTAACTAGTAGTACGTAAAGGAACACAACTAATATACACATATGTTTTATTTTAATTTTCTATAATCGTTTTGATATTGCTTTTGTGGTTTTTAATTCAGAAATGTTATGATACATTTCTGAGACATTTGAAAGACACGTCGACGCAAACTTTATGATATTTTGCTGACAGAGTCCTCTGGTGCTTCAGTTTTGCTATGACAAGACTGCGCATTCTTCTAATTTGTCTATGTCGTATCTATAAAAAAGAGTTGTCACAGGTTTACACTTTCCATCAAAACCTAGCCTATTTGGTATCTAGTAAAAATTCAAACAATTCGTTTTATCCTCAGCATAACCGATTTGAAGATAGTAACTCTTTATTATAAAAAAACAATGTAAATGTATTAAATTTGTTTTTCATTTCAGCTTACTTTTCTAGGGTTTTAGTATATATACGATTGTTAATATGTATATTATATATGCATATAAAAAATATAAAAATCTTCAAAATGAAAAAAAAAACACAAAAATCATTTGTATGCAACACACTTCCCAAGTGTGTCTCTTAAACTAAAAGGAAATACAAATGTCGTTTGGAAATTTTAATGTCAGAGTTGATCGTCCCCATTAATGGCATTTGATAATGGTGAATAGTGGATTTCATATCAGTTACGGCATCCTACTACCATGGCCAAGAGAGCCATTCGTATGTACATTCCATATTCAGCTTGACGGAAATATGCTGCCCTGGGATCTGAATCGAAATCTTTGCTTATCTCGAAAACACGAGGCAAAGGATGCATGACAATGGTGCGGCGACTGGCGCGTGTCATTAATTTCGGGGTAACTATGAATTTGCCACAGCACTGCAATAGAGTAGAAAATATTGCTCAACAAACAAATATAATAATAATGACGATTTATCTCCCTCATTCATCTTTCACTCCACTGTACTCACCCTTTCATATTCCTCCTCTGTAGCAAAGCGTTCCTTTTGTATGCGTGTCATATACAAAACATCCGTGGTGGGTAATGCATCTTCCAAACTTAACATTGTCTTCTGGCTAATACCCTTAGAACTAAGATATTGCACTATATGATCTGGCATACCCAAAGTATCAGGACTAACATATTGTACGGTAACATTGTACAAGGTCAAGAGACGAGCCAAGGAGTGAACAGTACGACCATGTTTCAAATCACCCACCATAGTGATGGTCAAACCATTCACAGTACCAATCTCTTCACGTATGGTAAAGATGTCGAGTAGAGCTTGTGTTGGATGTTCACCAACACCATCACCAGCATTAATGAGAGGTTTGCGAGAGTGTTGAGCAGCACGCTGTAAAAAAAACCAAGAGAGAAGAAAGTTAGAAATAGAAATTAAGAGAAAGAGTGAAAACCGAAGAGAGAGAGAGGGAGATTGAGTGGCACATTCTACAGTTAATAGCTCCATTCGAGAACCCGATAATTTTTGTTAATTATCACAAATGTTTACTGGAAGTTGATCGATTATACCAATAAGCTAGCAAAGAGAGCCGGAGAGAGACTACATTTGACAGTTATGAGATAGAGAAATTACAAGTTTTTGCTACAGATTGTTTCGCCAGTAAAATCTTGCAAACCAAAGCATACGTTGCCAGCTGATTGTTAATAACAAACAAAGCACCAGTACTATGTACATGTCCCGCAATTGGAGGTAAAAAAACAGGATTCGTTTTTTGTTTTTAATGTTTTAGAAGCTGAAAATTTGAATGTGCAAATAGTTACAGGATGCCGTTCGAGTACTTTTCAGCATTTTTAAGCAAATAGAGTAAAATACACTCTTACTCTCTTGCTAGTTTTTACTGGATTTTTTTTTACACATACAAAAATGTACTAAAAATATCACAGGGTGTACCAAGGAACTTTTTTTAATGAAAACGTACCAATAAAAGTACGATCTTTATCAATCTGGATCATAGGCTTCTTGTTTTTACTCTCCCTCTGGGTCGACTCTAGAGTCCTAGCTCTGAGTCAAAAGGACAGGTTGAGTGTCTAAAATTTTCCTCTCATACTTACCCCTACTGCTCCCGGTTCCGGATGTCTTAGGACTACCACATCTGAATATCCTGCCATTACGGCAATGCTATCTTCCAATGTTTCACCTTTCTTAACCGATGAACTTGTCTCGTCCATATAAATGACACGTCCACCCAAACGTTGCATAGCAGCAGCGAAACTACACGAAGTCCTCGTGCTCACCTCATAGAATACCGAAGCCATAATTTTACCTTTGAGCAAATCATCAACGGGACGATCTTTCGATACACGACTCTTCAACATTTGAGCCAAATTGAAAATATCATTCAATTGTTCTTTGCTAAACATATCCACGGACAACACATGACGGCCTAGCAAAGTGGGAGCTACCGGTGATATTGGAGCATTTATAGCTGAATTTTTCTGTATGAGTTCCTTGAGTGTAGCATTGCTGGCCGAATCACAGCGTATACGGGGCAAAGGTGAAATGGGCCGCAAAAAGTTGGGATCTCCAGAGAAATGAACTTTTGATGGAGTTTCGGAGAGTAGCCTGGAGAAAGCTTCATTGGTCTGCGAATCGGAGACAAATTCTCCACTACGATCCAATGGTTTGATACTATCCAAATGATCACAGGACGTCTTGATCTCCAACATTTCCATGGGCTTGACAAGACTATATTGGCTTCGTACATTTTGACCAAATCCAGGTTGGACCAAAACCTCTCCGTCGATAAAGGCCACCTCACCACGTAGAACCACACGATGCACTTTACCTTTGACTTTAGTACCTTGGAAAGGTGTCCATTTGGCTTTGGAATGCATGAAATCTTTGGATACAATCCATTCCTCATCCAAATCTACTTCCACATATGTGTTGGGTTGTTCTGGCAAACTGAATATTCTCTTGGGATTGCGATAAAATTTATTCTTAATATCATCTAAAGACAGACGTCCCTCATCCACTGCTTGCAATAGCAACGGTAGTATAGTCTCCAAACCTGGAAATCCTGGTGGAGGATTTTCGGAATTTTTCTCCTCCCATGTGTGGGGAGCATGATCCGTGGCAAAGACATCAATGTATTCCAAATTATCCCATAAGGCTTTCTGATCTTCGGGGGAGCATAAAACCGGTCTAACTTCTGCCCGTCCCGCACCTATGGTAGGGACATCCTTTGTGGACAAGAACAAGTGGTGAGGACACACTTCGCAAGTCACTCTCATACCCTTTTCTTTGGCAGCTTTCACTATCATTATTTCTTCCTTGCGTGCCAAATGACAGATATGAATCGCTCGATCCATTAGATGAGCCATAAGAATCACTGCACCCATGGTCTGTCGCTCGGCATGACATACTATGGGAGCTCGTTTGGGCCAATGTTGCATATGCTTCTCCCATACTGTCATATCGGTCATCTTGAGAGTGCTAAAGGTGTCATTCAAATACATTTTCAAGCCTGCAGCTTGAGCAGCCAGCTCATTGATATGCTGCCAATTGCTATCGGAAGCTCCAACAAACAGGGCATAATCACAACGAGCTCCAGCTTTAGCCAATTCTTGGAATAGGGTAAATGTATTACGATCCACAATAGAGGGATTGGTATTGGGCATAGCACAAACCATGGTAACACCTCCAGCCAATGCTGCCGCCGTACCACTGGCAAAATCCTCCTTATGCGTAGCTCCTGGCTCACGTAAATGGACATGGACATCAATGAAACCGGGTAGGGTTACCATGCGTCTTGAAGTCATACAATCCGTATGAGTTTTCATTGCCGGTTTTCTACCCGTCACTCGCATAGATTCCACCAAAAGTTTAGTACACTTAACATCAGTGACCAAAGGGATGGAGTAGTCGACAGCCAAACGCCGGGTACGATAGCCATGGGTCATAAACGAGGAAACTCTGAAAGGAAATAGAGTTGAATTTTTGATTTCTCTTCAAATTTTCCACAATACTCACCTTCTGGCTCCCCCTCCTCGCATGGGTAAATTAATGATCATATCGAATTGTTTCTGTGATAAGAATTCGGCCAAATGCATTAGCTCTCCTCCACTTAGATCATCGGTGACATTTTTATCGAAAGTCCATTGCACACATTCGACCTAGGAAAGAAAGAAATTTTAATATTGGGAGCGCAAATTAGTAATGCGGGAACATATTTGAAGTCGATTGGGCTAAAACTGCGACCTAAACTGTGATTACAAAAATGTGTTCACAGGCAGACGGACATGGTTAGTTTGGCACAGTGTCCGGCCCCGAGCAATATTGCCGAAGACACCCTGTATCTAAATCGACTCCTTTTGGGTGTTGCAAACATATGCACTTATAATACTAGTTCAGGATATAAAAATCATATGTTTACCCCGGTCATGACTCAACATCGAGGGCAAAGCCGACTATCCATGGAAAAACACGTACAATTATGTGGTAACCCGTGGCCCATCAGATGGACTAATCCGGTCAATCCGGTGCATTATACCCGCCGCCGTGAGATTACTCCCCAATTCGTCCTTGGAATCGCTAATTATACCCGATGTCTGGAAAATAGGTAGGATAATTCCACTACTGAAGCCAGGCAACGGCTCGATGACGGGTGAGTCATACTGATCGATTTCCCTTCTCTCGCCAGTAGCCAAGACATTTTAATTTTATTTCTATAGACAATTTTGTCAACATTTTATTTCCATAGACAATTTTCTCAAAATTTTATTTCTATAGAAAATGTTGTCAACATTTTATTTCTATAGAAATTTTTCTCAAAAATGTATTTCTCTAGAAAATTTTGTCAAAATTTTATTTCTATAGAAAATTTTCTCAAAATTATATTGTTATAGAAAATGTTGTCAAAATTTTATTTCTATAGAAAAATTTGTCAAAATTTTATTTCTATAGAAAAATGTTTCAAAATTTTATTCCTATAGAAAATTTTGTCAAACTTTTATTTCTATAGAAAGTTTTGTCAAAATCTTATTTCTATAGAAAATTTTGTCAAAATTTTATTTCTATAGAAAATTTTGTCAAAATTCTGTTTCTATAGAAAATTTTGCCAAAATTTTATTTATATAGAAAATTTTGTCAAAATTTTATTTATATAGAAAATTTTGTCAAAATTTTATTTCTATAGAAAATTTTCCAAACTTTTATTCCTATAGAAAATTTTGTCAAAATTTTATTCCTATAGAAAATATTGTCAAACTTTTATTTATATAGAAAATTTTCTCAAATTTACATTTTTATAGAAAATTTTGTCAAAATTTTATTTCTATAGAAAATTTTGTCAAAATTTTATTTCTATAGAAAATTTTGCTAAAATTTTATTTACACAGAAAATTTTGTCAAAATTTTATTTATATAGAAAATTTTGTCAAAATTTTATTTCTATAGAAAATTTTGTTAAAAGTTTATATCTATAGAAAATTTTGTCAATATTTTATTTCTATAGAAACTTTTGTCAAAATTTTATTTCTATAGAAAATTTTCTCAAAATTATATTCCTATAGAAAATTTTGTCAAAATTTTATTTTTATTAATTTTATTAAATTTTGGTTCTATAGAAAATTTCCTCAAAATTTTATTTCTATAAAAAATTTTCTCAAAATTTTGTTTCTACAGAAAATTTTTTCCCAAATTTTATTTCTATAGAAAATTTTTTCAACATTTTGTTTCTATTGAAAATTTTGTCAAAATTGTATTTCTATAGAAAATTTTCTCAAAATTTTATTTCTATAGAAAATTTTCTCACAATTTTATTTTTATAAACAATTTTGTCAAAATTTTATTTCTATAGAAAATTTCGTCAAAATTTTATTCCTATAGAAAATTTTGTCAAAGTTTTATTTCTATAGAAAATTTTTTCAAAATTTTATTTCTATAGAAAATTTTGCCAAAATTTTATTTATATAGAAAATTTTGTCAAAATTTTATTTCTATAGAAAATTTTGCAATTTTTTTTTTGCTATAGATAATGTTTTCAAACTTTTATTTACATAGAAAATTTTCTCAAAATTATATTTTTATTTATATAGAAAATTTTCTCAAAATTAAATTGTTATAGAAAATTTTGTCAAAATTTTATTTCTATAGAAAATGTTGTCAAAATTTTATTTCTATAGAAAATCTTGTCAAAAGTTTATACCTATAGAAAATTTTGTCAATATTTTATTTCTATAGAATTTTGTCAAAATTTTATTTCTATAGAAAATTTTCTCAAAATTATATTCCTATAGAAAATTTTGTCAAAATTTTATTTCTATAGAAAATGTTGTCAAACTTTTATTTATATAGAAAATTTTGTCAAACTTTTATTTATATAGAAAATTTTGTCAAAATTTTATTTTTATAGAAAATTTTGTCAAAATTTTATTTCTATAGAAAATTTTGTCAAAATTTTATTTCTATAGAAAATTTTGCCAAAATTTTATTTATACAGAAAATTTTGCCAAAATTTTATGTATACAGAAAATTTTGTTAAAATTTTATTTATACAGAAAATTTTGTCAAAATTTTATTTATATAGAAAATTTTGTCAAAAGTTTATACCTATAGAAAATTTTGTCAATATTTTATTTCTATAGAAAATTTTCTCAAAATTATATTCCTATAGAAAATTTTGTCAAAATTTTATTCCTATAGAAAATGTTGTCAAACTTTTATTTATATAGAAAATTTTCTCAAAATTATATTTTTATGGAAAATTTTGTCAAAATTTTAATTCTATAGAAAATTTTGTCAAAATTTTATTTCTATAGAACCTGTTTTTACCCAAATTTGATTTCTATAGAAAATTTTGTCAAAATGTTGGTTCTATAGAAAATTTTCTCAAAATTTTATTTCTATAAAAATTTTCTCAAAATTTTGTTTCTACAGAAAATTTTTTTCCCAAATTTTATTTCTATAGAAAGTTTTATTTCTATTGAAAATTTTGTCAACATTTTATTTCTATAGAAAATTTTCTCAAAATTTTATTTCTATAGAAAATTTTCTCACAATTTTATATTTATAAACAATTTTGTCAAAATTTTATTTCTATAGAAAATTTCGTCAAAATTTTATTTCTATAGAAAATTTTTTCAAAAGTTTATTTCTATAGAAAATTTTGCCCAAATTTTATTTCTATAGAAAATTTTGCCAAAATTTTATTTATATAGAAAATTTTGCAAATTTTTTTTTCAAAATTTTATTTCTATAGAAAATTTTGCCAAAATTTTATTTATATAGAAAATTTTGCAAATTTTTTTTGCTATAGAAAATGTTTTCAAACTTTTATTTATATAGAAAATTTTCTCAAAATTATATTTTTATTGAAAATTTTGTCAAAATTTTAATTCTGTGGAAAATTTTGTCAAAATTTTATTTCTATAGAACCTGTTTTTTTCATAGAAAATTTTTATTTTCATAGAAAATTTTCCCAAAATTATATTTTTATAGAAAATTTTCTCAAAATCATATTTTTATAGAAAATTTTCTCAAAATTTTATTTCTATAGAAAATTTTCTCACAATTTTATTTTTATAGAAAATTTTGTCAAAATTTTATTGCTATAGAAAATTTTGTCAACATTTTATTCCTATAGAAAATTTTGTCAAAATTTTATTTCTATAGAAAATTTTGTCAAAGTTTTATTTTTATAAAAAAAAAATTAAAGTACCTCTTAGTTGGAGGGGAATATTTTGCAAAATTTACCAAAACATTTGAATCCCTGCTGTGATGAATTTTTTAATTATATTTTCATAGTTTTTTGTTTCCTTTTATTTTGTTAAGACATTTAATTGTCCAAAATTTTATTTTTTAGTTAAAATAGACCAGCGTTGCCAGAATTGTTTCACCAAAAACCGCTAGATTTGCCCAAAAAAATAGCTTAAAAAAAGCTAAAAAATACTAAAAAATAGCTAGAAAAAAAGCTAATTTTTTTTGTATCAAAAGTCACATTTTTGATTGAAATTTAACAAACTTAGAGGTTTTATTCCACTTACAATGCATATTATTTTCATTTTAATTCCACTTCTGTGAGACTGTAACAATATCTAAGGCATATTAGCTCTGTTTGCGTATTCGATACATTTTGATTACTATCACAAATTTTTTACTGGAAGTCCTTCGTTTTGTGGGAGCTACCTTCCCAACACCTCTATTTTATTTACTTGTTATTTTAAAATATTAAATGATCTAAGCATGCTTTGGATTTGGTAAAAAAATGATTTGTCATTTTTTTAATAAAATTTTAGTTTGGATTTGAAATTGTGAAAAATTCGAAATACATTACTTTTATTTAAATTGTAGAAAATATCTATAGTTTACATTTCCCAGTAAAAACATGTTCCTTTTCTTCATGAGCTATCAAAGTGCTTTAAAAACGTGCTAACGCCAACTTAAATTTCCAAATTCAGACTCGACTTCAAGTAGAAATTATTGTATATATACGATTTTAAAATAAAGTGTTGAAAAACATCTTCTATTTTTGAACGCTAATTTGGTTAGTGGTTAAGATGCAAAAACTCCTCACATTTAAATACTATTTCATTAATTCTTCCTTCTTTCATGAAAACATACCCATTTTTAAGTTGAATCACTTAATTATAAGGACAAAACGACTTTATCGTCTTTTGGACAAGGAAAACAGTTTATATAAAAGAAATTCACAAATGCTATTATAACCAAAATTCGCGTTCGTATTTTAAGGAGACGACAATATTTTTTCAGTGCACAAAGCTATTCACATCTACTATTTTAATTTAGTAATATCGTAATAACTTTAGAATATTATAATAACATAAAAAGGATAAACGAGTCAAATGATAATATTCCCAATAATTTACTGACAGTTTATCTAACAAATTTGTATGGTAATAGTAGATTTAAAGTTTACGATAATGTATGTATGTAATGTAATGTATATAATGAAAAAACTTCACAACAAGGTGTATTTGCTACAAAAATGCCCGCATAATGGCTGGATTCATTATTAATGTTTCAACTGAGCTTTGAAATATGTGGAAACCCTTATACTTGCAGCAAGGCTTAGATAAAAACGCCGATTTATCCATATATCAATAGAAACATGTCGAAAATAAAAAAAGCCAAAAATAGCTAAAAGGGTCATGAAAAAAGCCAGAAAAAAAGCTAAAAGCTAAATGCATTTTTTCCCCGCTAAACGTCTTCAAAAAAAGCCAAATCTAGCGGGAAAAAAGCTAAATTGGCAACGCTGAAATAGACAAACATCTCATTTTTTAAGTTTTATCCAAGCGAACTTTAAAACGAACAAACAACATTTTATTTCTCTAGAAAATTTTGTCAACATTTTATTTCTATAAATTTTTTTTTTAGAAACTGATCAATAATTTTTAGATTCATCACTTAAGTAGAATTAAGTCGGTCAGTGTATGCATTAATTATTCTTTATTAATAAAATCATATATATGTACAAAAAATGTATTATTTACAAAATCAAGCTTCAAGTTCAGTAAATCAGTTACTGCACTTTGATAACATAAAGCACCATAGGTAATGGAATGCATTCCAAGAAGTACAATATTCTATGCCAAGGCTCTGACCAAGGCTTCTAGAGGCATTGCATAGTAAACTGGAAGCAAAAATCTATCCATCATATCTTTGGTTTACATTACACGAGCAAGCCTCAAGTAAACATGAAAACAATCAATGGAAGGTGGCATCCGTAATCGAAGAAGTAAAGACAGACAGACGGACAGTAGAACATGTATGTATATCATCAATAAATATAAGAGCAACTACCAGAAGACATACCACCAGCCATTAAATGCATGTTTTTGATAAAACATAAAAAGAAAATCAAAATCAAGTTTATATAAAACAATTAAACAAACGACATTTATACGAATGCAAACAAAAAGGAGAAAATAAATATGAGGGAAAAGAAGAAATTTTATATATTTGAAAAAAATTTTTTTTTTTGATAAGAAAACTTGGACCAGGTATAATGATAAAATACAAATTATTTTTAAACAAGAACACCACAAGACATTTATGATCAATAATTGCCCTCGGCTCTTTCACCCCATAAAGAATTCTGCGGGAGGAACTGCAGAAGATATGATAGCACAATCAATTCAAGCGCAATCATCATTCATCGTAAAAAAAGATAGATGGGTTGGTTGATTAGTTTTTAAATGTCCGCACAACGATGTGCATGTCCGTAAAATAAAACGGAAACGGAAATAGAAGTTGAAAAAAATTAATAAAAATTCTAAATTCTATACTAACATCAAAATGGGTCGTTCTAGTTCCAAACCTTTGCCGAAACCAAATAATCCATTACAGGAAATACAATTCAAAGAATCCCAAAGAGAACGTTCCCGTCAACAACACGAGAAACAGCGCAAACAAATCGCTCGTCTTCAAAAGAAACAGGCGAAGAAGCAACGAAAGCTACAAAAAAAGAATAAACGTAATAGTAATTATGGAACTTCCGCTTCCAATTGCCATCCCGCAAAGGATTGCAACTCCATGTCACAACCCATCATCCGGTTAAGGGGAAGTGATGAAACATCTCCATCGGGTTCTGATATTAGATTACGTTACGATTTTCGTCGCGAAGAATTCAATCGTCAACTTGAAGCAAAAATTCAAAAAGAATTAAATGAAAATTTATGTGAATTTATTTTAAATCAGTGTGTCTTCACAATGCAATTTTTTAAGAATTGCGAAAGGTGAGATGGCAAGCAAAAATTGTGGTGCAAAAAAATTTGAAAAACGGAAGAAGAGATTTTTCGCTTCCCAAAATACTTATATGTAGGAATATACAACGAAATTTAAAAACAAATAAAAAATTACCAAAAAAGGGTAAAAGAAAACATTCTTCATGAAATTAAAAAAAAAAAAAAAAAAAAAAAAAAAATACGAAAATATCTAAAAAATCAGCAAAGTAAAAATGTTCATATTCCAAAGTTTAAAAATTAGTAAGGTTATTCCAATTCCGAAAGTTGGAGGTGCACTTTCTATTGGTCAATTTCGGCCAGTGAGTATTTTATCAATAGTTGACGTGGTATTGGAGAAATTATTACATAGAAGCATATCTAAATACCTAGATGATAGTAACGCAATATATAGATACCAATTTGGCTTTAGGAAGGGTTCTGGAGTAGAAGAGGCTACTATGAATCTATTGAATTTTGTATGTAAGAGTTTGGATCAAGGGTATAAGGGTGTTGGTGCCATATTTTTGGACCTCACTAAAGCTTTTGATATAATTGATCATGATATACTTCTTGAAAAATTATATTACTATGGGATTCGAGGAAGAGAATTATTGTTACTACGGAGTTTCTTGTATAATAGGAAACAGTTTGTGCAAGTTTCCGGCGAAAGGAGTAGTATGTGTGATGTGAACAGTGGAGTACCTCAAGGTAGTTGTTTAGGGCCGCTGTTGTTTGCAATTTATATAAATGATATTTCAAATCTAGGATTGGAAGGGTGTATGTTTATGTTTGCGGATGACATATGCCTTCTTTATCCGTATAGAAACGAGCTTGTTTTGAAAATTGCAATGGAGCGTGATATGTGTTTAGTCCTAGAGTATATGAGGATTAACAAGATGGTATTAAATGCGTTTAAGACCAAGCTAATTAGATTCAGACCGAATTCACATCAACTTCGCCAGGACTTTTCGATATCTATAGGTGAGCATGAGGTTAAGGAAGTGAGCGAAGTAAAATACTTAGGACTACATTTGAAGTTTAATTTATCTTGGGACTTGCATATTGTTTTTATAAGAAATAAGGTATCCCCGGCTGTTGGGATTTTGAATAAACTTAGGTATGTCTTAAACACTGAAACCAAGATGCTGATATATCAAGCATTAGTTCACAGCCATATTGGGTTTTTGGCGGTTATCTATGGTCACAAAAACTCAACTGAGTTACAATCACTGCAACGCATGCAGAACAAGGCACTAAAAGCGGTTCACAACTTGCCGCAGAGATATTCTACAGTGGATTTGTATGGGAAAATTTGCAACACAATTTTGCCAGTACATTATCTGTACAGATATCAGATACTTATTTATGTTTATAAATCATTGAATAATATAGGATATCACACTATTGGATTTTATCAGAATCAGATTACGTTTAATACAAGGAATAGAACACAATTACGAGTAGCTAGATGTAGGTTGGAGATGTCCAGACAACGAGTAGAATGCATTGGTTGCTCCTTGTTTAACAGATTACCGGTTGATGTAAGGAACTTGTTACGGCTATCGCAATTCAAACGGAAGTTGAAGAATCATTTACTACGTAATGTTCAGGAATTTTTGAATTAATTTGTAATTTGAATTATTTACAATAATCAAATGTATTAATATTAAACTATTGGATAGTGTTAGGTTACTTCTTAATTAAAAACTTTAGAGTAGTTGTTATCTTGCCAACTTGCCTCAAAAATGCCTTAAAGGCGCTGAGGCTATAAAATGTATTGTTATGTTTTTAATTGAAAATTTAAATAAAAAAAAAAAATAAATAAATAAAAAATATGTATATGAAAGAAATTTCGATGAATTAAAAACAAAAAATTTAAAAAAATATCTATTATGAGGAAAATTTGAAGAAATGTGAAAATAACATTTTATGAATGTAAAAATTTAATAAATCTACAAATTTAATTTTTTTTACTAATTTTATTGAATTACAAAACTACGAGAAAATGCAGTTTGAATTTAGAAATAATTTAAAATAAAAAACAATTTTATCTTGGTTTCCCTTCAAGTTTTGATTTGATTTTCCGCTTTGGATTCGCCTAGACAATTTTGGGATTTTCTTGCTTTTACGTAAAATAACATTTTTAGAATTGGGTTGCCGAAAAGTGAAAAAGAAGATAAAGCATTTTCTCATATTCATTTTTGTGAAGATTCATGTAAACGAAAACAAAAATCTTAAAATGTTCGAAATTGATATAAATGTCAAAATGGAAAAAATATAAAATTATAACATTAAAATTAAATAATGAAGTGAAAATAAAATAATTCGATTCAATTAAATAATTTAAAATGTTCGAAATTGATATAAGGATTATAAATGTATAAATTTAAAAAAAAAAAAACAATGGTTTCAAATTATAAAATGGAAATATATGAAATAATAAAGTGAAAATGAGATAAGAATTAACGGATAATTATTGTAGCAAAGCAAAAACGAAAAAAATTTATTAGGAAAATGCAGTTAAGATCAGTCAGATACTGAACTAACAGTCCGAAAAAAGATATTTTAGTTCATAAAAATTACTTGAGTTTGTTCGAATTTTAACAAATGTGACATTTATTTTAATTGTATTGACCAAAAATAAGAATAAAGTACACAAGTTTACTAAATACGAAACTCACACAATATTTCAAATTTTCCCAAAAAAAAAAAATAGTAATTTCTACTTAAAATTTTTCTATCTTGAACTTCAAACTGCGATAAAGAAATTAAAATATATGAATAATTAAATAAAAGTAAATAAAAATAAACTACTTCATGCATTTTCTTTTTTTTTTTTTGTACAAGTTCAGAGTCAATATCAAAATTTGAGGCGCCATTTACTTTTTAATTGAATTTGTTTCTTTTTGATCACTTAAAAGTTTATTAAAGAACTAATTGACCCAATTAAAAAATTCAGTAATATACTTAATTTTTGTTACTGATTTTTGTTTTATTTAAATTTTTTTAATCAATTAAAATGTTTAATTATTTTTTTTAATTCAAATAAAATTTTAATTGAAAAAAATAATTGGTAATATTTTTTTGTGTTTAAATTGTTTGACATTGAAACAGGTAAAGAAAGAATAACTTTGGTCTTTGTGCACCCAGAAAAAAAGCAAATGTAGACATTTCAAACTAAATTTGCAAAGTGATACAAATAATTTAATTATTTTTGTCAAATTGAAAAAAATTGTATTAAAATAATAATTTTTTTTTGTTCTCAGCTTAAAGCCATGCATTGACTAAACTACAACTGTAGCTTAACCAACAGAGGAAAAGTATGCTTGTCAAATTTATTTGGGCAAAGCCCTATAGACTGCAAGATGGTTGGATGTACAGCTGTTTCGGAATTACCACATTCCTCATCAGCATCCTCTACTTGCAGCAAAACTATCAACCAATTATCAGAATAAATTCGGGTAATTCACTCAACCCAAAGTGAACTACACTTGAAACTCCCGAAAAAGGGTTTGATAGTCGGCTACTGCCTAAACAAATTTGCCAGCATATCTCTTTTCCTTTGCCAAACTCAAATCATCGATTTGAATATATTTGGCTGGGTTTGTTTTTGAGCGTGCTTCCTCTATCTTCATTCGTTTTGTTTGTTATTGTTGGCTTCTCTTCAATCGTTATTGTTGTTTTTTTTTATCTCAGCTTAAAGCCATGCATTGACTAAACTACAAGTGTAGCTTAACCAACAGAGGAAAAGTATGCTCAATAAAAAAGTATGCTTGTTCTATAAAAGGTCATATTTTGGAAAAAAAATTGGAATGAAAAATTGTTAAAATGTTTTTTGCGCTATATGAAGTTCTAGACAGACACAATTTAAGAAAAATTTACCCATTTGAGGAACTTATGAACTCAGTTTCAGCAAACTTTACCCATTTTAGGAAAATATGAACTGTTTTCGTAATTAGTCAAATTATGTCCTTAATTGGTATAAAACTTTTTCTCTCAATTTTAATTCACGTCATTAAAGCAAGCAAAAAAATTATCCCCCCATTGGCAAAACTGAACTAAAATCAACTAATTTTCGGCTATGAAAAAATCTATAAGTAAAAAATTTTAAATGTAAAATGCTAAAAAAAATCTATAACCTAAAACTAAAATTGGATTTGTTTTTGTTGCATAGTCTAATCACATACATCTGAAAGTGCATATGCAATAGGTGGTACAACCGGAAGTTGTGTCGATATGCCTTCCATACCACTTCGATAAGATTCCAAGCATATTGGATAGATATCAATGTTCAATGTGTCAACATTTGTAGTATAAACGATGCTGATACGAAAGGTGACAACATATTTTATTTATCATTTTTGGAAGATACTGTGTGATTTTTCATTTTACAATAAAAGTAAGACTACAGATATGATCCTGTGAAGTATAGTTTTTAAATTACTTTAAATTAAAATGACATTCGATATAGATAGGAAGTAATTTCAAGTGTTATACTTCTAAGTTAAAATTTACATATTTCGAGTACCCACTAGTTATGTGATTGTCTATTTACAGTTATTGAAATTTGTTTTTATGTTGTTATCAAAGCTACTGGTAGATCTTTAACTAAAAGAACTTAGTGACTTATTCATAAAACAATATTTAGCAAGTCAGTGATACTACTGGTACTTTCCTAAATGGTAAAATCCTATCCATAAGATGATATTTTGGATCAGAAGATATTGATTTAACGACATATATTGCATTTCTTATCAAAGAGAAATATCTTGGCGAAATTTCAGTTAAGAACATATCGCCGAACAAAAATTTTGCAATTCCGAGTATCGGAAGATACCCCAAATCTTTTTATATGGAGGCCAACAAGAAGGTAGTCGAGACGGAGTTCTGAACTCAACATTCTGGATCAAAAATAGTACAAACAAAACTAAATTTTTACATTTCATATTTCAGTTAATAACGCACATAACTTATATATCATTACAGTGAACTTTCTACCATATCAGATGAAATATTGGCAAATGAAAAGGAACTAAATCAGAATTTAGAAGAACATTCAATTATCTTGGCCAATCCGTTAGATGTCGCTGTGGCGAAATGGATCAATTATAAACCTGTGTAAGTAGAAGTAACCAATTTACTACCAGAATATTGCGTTTCCAAAAAAAGTACCAAAATTTTTTTTGGGGTCAATACCACTGTTGCCGCAGTGGGTAGAATTCTACCAAAAATGGTAGATTTTTTACTGTTTCATAGATTGGTAGAATTCTTGATTCCAACTATGAGGCACTTCCAATTTTCTATAGAAATAAAATTTTAACAAAATTTTCGATAGAAATAAAGTTTTGACAAAATTTTCTATAGAAATCAAAATTTGACAAAATTTTCTATAAAAATAAAATGTTGACAAAATTTTATAGAGAAATAAAATTTTGAGAAAATTTTCTACAGAAATAAAATTTTTAAAAAATTTTCTACAGAAATATGTACTTTTGATAAAATTCTCGATAGAAATACAATTTTGACAAAATTTTCTATACAAATAAAATTTTGACAAATTTTTCTATAGAAATAACATTTTGAGAAAGTTTTCTACAAAAAAACAAAATTTTCTATAGAAATCAAATTTTGACAAAATTTTCTATAGAAATAAAATTTTGACAAAATTTTCTATAGAAATAAAATTTTGACAAAATTTTATAGAGAAATAAAATTTTGAGAAAATTTTCTATAGAAATAAAATATTGATAAAATTTTCTATAGAAATACAATTTTGACAAAATTTTCTATGGAAATAAAATTTTGACAACATTTTCTATAGAAATAAAATTTTGACAAAATTTTCTATAGAAATAAAAATTTGAGAAAGTTTTCTACAAAAAAAAAACAGTCACCACGGTTGCCACAGTGGGTAGAATTCTACCAAAAATGGTAGATTTTTTACTGTTTCATAGATTGGTAGAATTCTTGATTCCAACTACGAGGCACTTCCAATTTTCAATTGAAATAAAATTTTAACAAAATTTTCTATAGAAATAAAGTTTTGACAAACTTTTGTCAAATAAAATTTGGCAAAATTTTCTATAGAAATATTGAGAAAATTTTCTATAGAAATAAAATTTTGACACAATTTTCTATAGAAATAAAATTTTGACAAAATTTTCTATAGAAATAAAATTTTGACAAAATTTTCTACAGAAATAAAATTTTGACAAAATTTTCTATAGAAATAAAATTTTGACAAAATTGCCTATAGAAATAAAATTTTGACAAAATTTTCTATAAACATCAAATTTAGACAAAATTTTCTATAGAAATAACATTTTGACAAAATTTTCTATAGAAATAAAATTTTGACAAAATTTTCTATAGAAATAAAATTTTGACAAAATTTTCTATAGAAATAAAATTTTGACAAAATTTTCTATAGAAATAAAATTTTGACAAAATTGTCTATAGAAATAAAATTTTGACAAAATTTTATAGAGAAATAAAATTTTGAGAAAATTTTCTATAGAAATAAAATGTTGATAAAATTTTCTATAGAAATACAATTTTGACAAAATTTTCTATGGAAATAAAATTTTGACAAAATTTTCTATAGAAATACAATTTTGACAAAATTTTCTATAGAAATAAAAATTTGAGAAAGTTTTCTACAAAAAAAAAAACAGTCACCACGGTTGCCACAGTGGGTAGAATTCTACCAAAAATGGTAGATTTTTTACTGTTTCATAGATTGGTAGAATTCTTGATTCCAACTACGAGGCACTTCCAATTTTCAATTGAAATAAAATTTTAACAAAATTTTCTATAGAAATAAAGTTATGACAAAATTTTCTATAGAAATAAAATTTGGCAAAATTTTCTATAGAAATTTTGAGAAAATTTTCTATAGAAATAAAATTTTGACAAAATTTTCTATAGAAATAAAATTTTGACAAAATTTTCTATAGAAATAAAATTTTGACAAAATTTTCTATAGAAATAAAATTTTGACAAAATTTTCTATAGAAATATATTTTTGACAAAATGTTCTATAAAAATAAAATTTTGTGAAAATTGTCTATAGAAATAAAATTTTGATAAAATTATCTAAAGAAATAAAATTTTGACAAAATTTTCTATAAAAATAAAATTTGGCAAAATTTTTTATGGAAAAAAAATTGATAATAAAATTTTGATAAAATTTTCTATAGAAATATAATATAGAATAAGAAATAAAAAAAAATAAGATTAAGGGACTTGTAAGTTATATGAAAAGATGATGTACAGTGGGAGAAAAGATGATTCAATTTGTAAGAGGAAATTTCCCAAATGTTTTCTCCATAAGGAGTTAGCATAAAGGGCCCAAAATTGAGTTATCTCTCCCAGCCAGATCTATACTAAAGGCTGTGGAAAGGTTCATTCGCCCGAACCGAAACATGTACAGTCCAGGCGTGTATAGATTTGTATCTGGCGTTTTCTTTTCAATGGCTCTATTAACCATGTTCCTTAATCTATATCTGTCCATAAAGCTCGAATAATAATTGTATAATTAGATATAATGCATTTGGACGTCAATTGCCTGTTTCGGTATCAGGCTAACATGTAATATAATAAGCAACGATGAGCCCGTCGTAAAACTAGGAAAAACACGACTAATGTACGCGTTAGAATTGTTGTTGTATCCTGGAAACCAGTTTCTGTTAATTGTCATATGTTGTAGTTGACTGTAGAAACAATAAGCATTGTTCGACTGTTCACCACTTAGGTGAATTCTAACAAATTAGCTTTCTAAAAATAAATTTCGTGTTGTTGCATTACTATGTAACAAAACGAAATAAAAAAAAATAAGATTAAGGGACTTGTAAGTTATATGAAAAGATGATGTACAGTGGGAGAAAAGATGATTCAATTTGTAAGAGGAAATTTCCCAAATGTTTTCTCCATAAGGAGTTAGCATAAAGGGCCCAAAATTGAGTTATCTCTCCCAGCCAGATCTATACTAAAGGCTGTGGAAAGGTTCATTCGCCCGAACCGAAACATGTACAGTCCAGGCGTGTATAGATTTGTATCTGGCGTTTTCTTTTCAATGGCTCTATTAACCATGTTCCTTAATCTATATCTGTCCATAAAGCTCGAATAATAATTGTATAATTAGATATAATGCATTTGGACGTCAATTGCCTGTTTCGGTATCAGGCTAACATGTAATATAAGAAATATATTTTTGACAAAATTGTCTATGGAAATAAAATTTTGACAAAATTTTCTATAGAAATAAAATTTTGACAAAATTTTCTATAGAAATAAAATTTTGACAAAATTTTCTATAGAAATAAAATTTTGACAAAATGTTCTATAAAAATAAAATTTTGTGAAAATTGTCTATAGAAATAAAATTTTGATAAAATTATCTAAAGAAATAAAATTTTGACAAAATTTTCTATAAAAATAAAATTTGGCAAAATTTTTTATGGAAAAAAAATTGACAATAAAATTTTGATAAAATTTTCTATATAACTAAAATTTTGACAAAATTTTCTATAGAAATAAAATTTTGACAAAATTTTCTATAGAAATAAAATTTTGACAAAATTTTCTATAGAAGTAACATTTTGTCTATAGAAATAAAATTTTGATAAAATTATCTAAAGAAATAAAATTTTGACAAAATTTTCTGTAAAAATAAAATTTGGCAAAATTTTTTATGGGAAAAAATTGACAATAAAATTTTGATAAAATTTTCAATATAACTAAAATTTTGACAAAATTTTCGATAGAAATAAAATTTTGAAAAAAATTTCTATAGAAATAAAATTTTGACAAAATTTTCTATAGAAGTAAAATTTTGACAAAATTTTCTATAGACAAAATTCTCTATAGAAATAAGAGTTTGAGAAAGTTTTCTATAGACATAAAATGTTGAGAAATTTTGTATAGAAATTAACATTTTGGCAAAATACTCTATAGAAATAAAATTTTAGTCAATGCATGGTTTTAAGCCTAAATAAAAACAACAAAATGATTGAAGAATAAACCAACAATAACAAAACGAATGAAGTAAGAGGAAGCACGCTCAAAATAAACCCAGTCAACTGCACTCAAATCGATGATTTGACAGTGGCAAAGGAAAAGACATATGTTTGTACGAATTTATTTCGGCATAAGCCGGCTATCATGTAAAACCTTTTTTCGGAAGGTTCAAGTGTGGTTCACTTTTGGGTTTAGGGAACTGCCTGAATTTATTCTGATAATTGGTTGATAGTTTTGCTGCAAGTAGAGGATGCTGTTGAGGAATGTGGTAATTCCGAAATGTGCGTCCATCCAACCATCTTGCAGTCTATAGGGCTTTGCCCAAATAAATTTAACAAATATTCTTTTCCACTGTTGGTTAAGCTACACTTGTAGTTTAGTCAATGCATGGTTTTAAGCTGAAATCAAAAATAACAACAATAAAATAAAATTTTGACAAAATTTCCTATAGAAAAAAATTAACAATATTTTTTATAGTAATAAAAATGGATTTTGAGAAAATTTTCCACAAAAAACAGATTTTGAGAAAATTTTGTATAGAAATAAAATTTTGACAAAATTTTATATAGAAATAAAAATTTTACAAAATGTTCAGTAGAAATAACATTTTGAGAAAATTTTCTATTGAAAAAAATTTTACGAAATTTTTATAGAAATTACATTTTGACGAAATTTTCTATAGAAATAATATTATGACAAAATTTCTATAGAAATAAAATTTTGACAAAATTTTCTATGGAAATAAAATTTTAACAAAATTTCTATAGAAATAAAATTTTGACAAAATCTTCTATAGAAAGAAAATCTTGACAAAATTTTCTATGGAAATAAAATGTTTACCAAATTTTCTATAGAAATAAAATTATAACAAAATTTTTTAAAGAAATAAAATTTTGACAAAATTTTCTATAGAAGAAAATGTTCTAAAGAAATAAAATTTTGACAATTTTTTTTTTTGGTTTTCCATATTTTCTTAAATAAAATATTCTTTCCTCCCTAGTCACGGTCCGGACAAACACAATCCTCAATTGTTGCAACCTCAAACTATTTACATGGTCTTTGAGAATATCGATATAGCTCGACCGAATGATGCCAACTATGACTCAATATCACCTCTCTGTAAAGTCGATATGGAAATGGATTTTCGAGAAAGTACACCGTATAAAGAGGAATATGGCCAATTGTTAAATGACATAAAGTGGAAAGGTTATGTTCGACTACGATTGCGCGAAGATTCAAATGATGCAAAATCTTTGCCCCCGCACGATGATGATATCTATAGTGAGGGTAGTTCCGGTTATGGTACCACCAGTCCCTACGGTAGTAAAAAATCATTGAATAACTCAGCAGCAGTTGTCTTGGGTAAATCGGAAGAATCGGACTACGATTATGCATTCATAACACATTTGAATACCCAACATCCCTTGAAGGAATTGAGAATGACAAATGGCCGAGATCGTCAGAGAATTGAGGACAAAGTGTTGCCAGATTCTTGTATCTCAGCATTGGGGAATTTTGTGCAGCCCTTGCAGGATGAGGAGTTTACCGATGATGAGGAAGAGGAGGAGGATAGTGAAAATGATTACGACGATGATAGAGAGGAGGATTATAGGGACTATGATACTCTGCAGGCCATTAAACAATACCGCCTGGAATTGGAAAAGCGACGAAAGCTTTTGGCCCAATGTTATTTGGATTCAAAAGAATTTATGCGTTATTTTGGAGAATTGGTACGTAAGCGCTTAGCTGATCAATTGAAAATATCCGGTAAGGAATTGGATATGGCCACTTTTCGAGGAAGCTCCATTTACACCAATCACTTTGAATTGATACCGGCCATATATGTGGCTCAAAATGTTACCGAATGGCCTAAGTGTGCTTTTGAGTTTCGCCTCAGGCATAGGCCTATGTCCACTAATCCTCAGACAGGCCAACAAAGCCAATGGCCTACCAGGGCCATGATCAAACGTATCGAAACTTTTGGCTTCCATGTCGTGCCCTTGGGTTATGCTCCCAAAAAGCAACGTAATCCTTTTCGTGACATTGAATGGCGCATCGTCTTTCCCAAGGCTGAGAGATATCTTGAGCAGCACTTGACCAATGCCCAAATCAAAGTTTTCATGATCACCAAAGCCTTACTCAAAAGTTTTGTGGAGCCTTGTGAGAAGAATAAGTCGCTCATGTTTGCTTTGGATCATTTACGCTCTCATTTATTTTGGGAGTGTGAGAGAGATTACAATGCTTGGCCTGAAGAGTTTTTGGGAGAGGTCTTACTACGTTTTATTGAGTCCTTTAAGCAAAGAGTACGTGAGAAACATTTAAGTGATTTCTTTATAAGAGAACGTAATTTATTCGAGAGTATACCTGAATATTCACTCAACACGCTTTATACCATATTGGCTGATATAACGGCAAATCCTTTAATGCATTTAATGATTGCCTTTCGTAATTTAGATTGCCCTCAAACGTATTTTCCCAAATTGAATTTTAAGAAAATTTTCGAAAATTTAGTGGAGAATGATATGTTGAAATTGAAATTGTTGGCCAAAAATGCTCGATCTTTAATGGATTTGGTTGAGGGCGAAGATGAAGAGCGGTGTTTAATGCCTGATGAAGGCGCTAAGGGCTTAGTGGGTATGAGTCGACATCATGTAAGGACGAATGGTAAGCTGAGAAGAAAGACCCAGTTGCTGAGACATAATATCGAAATGAAGAAAAAGGAAATGGTGGCGAAGAGGAGATCAGTGGAATCCATTGATGTGGAGGTAAGTGCCATAGTTGTATACGAATATTCGGTACAAGACACTAGAAGGAAGTTTTCTCTCTTTTGCAACACAATTCTTTCTTCTTTGTAATTTTATGAGACCTATAAATTCTTCGGTCTAATTGCGAAAAGGAGAGGATTGTGTTGCATTCTAAAATGCTGAAATTAAACTCGAATATATTACCCTGGGAACCACGGTGGTGCCATAACAATTTAGTTGCATTCAAGGTGAAAGAGTATTGCAAGAAGGATTGATTCTTGATCTTAAATTGTAGTGAACAAAAAGAAAGTTTAGCAACATCGGCTGTTGAAATGAGAGTTTCCGCGGATTCCAAAAGAGAGTGAAAAATGCCAAACTAGTGATCTGATACTTGTTAGATAGGACGGTAGAAAAGGTACGGTAAAGGTAATGGCTACAGCGGTATATAAAAATCAATCCAGGATCCAACACGAGCACCCACGATTTCAGTAGCAGAGATGGTCTGTATCAAACTTTTTTAGGTTTGCGACTGTCGCAAAGTTGTAAAGGTCGTAAACGTCACATACGCGTCGTAAATGTAGAAAAAGTAACAAAAGTCGCAAACTGAAAATACTTTAGTCGCGTCAGCTAGGCACCGAATTCGATGATATCCAAGACGATGTTATGTGCGAAGAAGTTTCAATTCACATTTTCCCTATTGGCTTTTGCACGAGTACAGGGTAACCGTGGATTTTCTCGTCCTTTCTTAGCTTTAAGTTCAGTCTCGTATCCAATATAACCCCAAGGTATTTTGCACACTCACCCACGGGAATTTCGATATATATAGGCTTGACCATGGGAAAACTTTCACAAATTTCTGCAGAAACTCACAGCGAATGCTGTCAAACTAAATTAAAAAATGTTCAGGATTTCTTCTATTCAAAATTTGGTTTTCTACAGTAGGTTTACGACTTTTGCGACATACGTATTATACCGTCGCAAATGTATGTCGCAAAAGTCACAGTTTGTGACAGGCCAACCCTGTTCAGTAGGCATATAAAAAGATCGCATGGGTCATATCTTCTTTAATGTAAACGTTGAAATGGTAGAGCTGTCCCATGTTTGATGAGTTTGGATTGGTGTGGACGATGATACATGCCTTCTGGGCCAGCAAATTTCGTGACTAACGGAGAGTAAGAATGCACTAACATACACTAGCGTGTACAGATATTAATTCGATCCCACGTAATTGGACGATTTCAACCTCTTGGTATGGGGCGGAGTGGATCCCATACTCCTTTTATAGGATAAATGCAACTCGCGATCGTGCTTGAGTGTTGTGTTTTCCAGGCTGGAAGAAGTGTTCAGGGGTGAAGGAAGCATACTAATGCCTACTTTGAAACTCCTATTGAAACTCAAGCGAACACAACGATGTGTGACGATCACAGAAGCTCACTCCGTACGTATCTCTTTCGTATTTGTACGGATTCATCCTCACTTAAATAATGGCAGAAGTCAATAGAACACTCATTCATCTCTGGTAATAAATACTTCACATCAAGTTTGCACTCTGGCACTCCAAAAGGGATATATCCATATTCAGGTAAGATAAATCCTCAGTGGAGAAGAACCTTCACTGACGCCTAGTATGGAACACCAGTCTAAACTCATTCGGACAGAATGAGTCTAAGGAGTAGAGAGGGGGGCTCAAACATAAACATATTCGTAAGACGATTTCAGAGTATACTTGAACGCTGTTTAAGCCAAATCCTATATAGTCGTCGTTTCCTGAACGCCCATGAAAAATGGATTTACTTCAATCAACAAACAGTACCAAGGAATAATGCGCCGTCCATGCTATAATTTTATTCGGACAGAATGTCTGTTTTGGTAAAGAATAGTACAGTGTGGCCAATCGCTAGGAATTGTCGGCGATGACTAAATAATCGCTAAATGTATTATTTATACCATTAAAAAGCTGCGGTATCGATTATGTCTTCCAAAATAACTTATAGTGTGGCCAATATTTGGGATATGTTCGACACCAGCACTATTGTCCGGATAAACTTATAGTCCGGCCGGCGCATTATAGAAATAGTAGCAGATACTGTCCTATCTGCCAGAAAGGCTACGAGGTCCACGTTGACCAACTTGAGAAAGGTAAAATCATGACCTTAATTGGCGAAAAACGAACATACCGACATGCTTCCAGTCTTACTGGAAATGGGATTTTTGGCGGATTAAAAAACAAAAAAAAAACAGAAAAAGATCAATGTATTTCGGTGATTTAAAACTTGTTAGGCAGATAGAGAAGGTGCTACAAAATACACTACCACGGAGAGAAAGAAAGCGTCTACCAGCACCCTGTACAGATATTAATTCAATCCCACGTAATTTGACGATTTCATCGTCTTGGTATGTGAAGGAGTCGGCCAAACACTCCCTTTTCTTTGACTCGACATCGAACATTCGATCTTCCGCATAGCCTTCGGGCTGGGAGGTGCTCACGATTGAAGGATGAACACTATTGCCTATTATGGAACTCCAATCAAAGCACACGTGGACACAACGCAGTGTGACGATCAAAGAGGCTCACCCCCGTATTTGTACAGATTCACTCGCTAGATAAGGGCCGGAGTCTACCGAAGGCCTTCAGACTCTCCAGATTATAATCCGTTGCATCGGTCTACGTAATGAATATCCTTTATTTAATTCCATGGGACTTCCTTTTGGTTTTCAAACTGAAAAACAAATTCATCCGCCCGGCGCAAATATCAGTCCAATGAAGAAATCTTCGTCATCTCGATGGTCTATTATGGAGAAGAAGGATAGGTTAGTTTAGGTGTAGTTCCAGCCCGTTGTTTTGGGTTTACATAAACTATCCAGTCTATTGTTATACCACACGTGCTGAACTACAATGGATAAAGAGATAGGTTAGGTTATGTGGCAGCCCGATGTATCAGACTCACTTAGACTATTCAGTCCATTGTGATACCACAGTGGTGAACTTCTCTCTTATCACTGAGTGCTGCCCGATTCCATGTTAAGCTCAATGACAAGGGACCTCCTTTTTATAGCCGAGTCTGAGCGGCGTTCCACATTGCAGTGAAACCACTTAGAGAAGCTTTGAAACCCTCAGCAATGTAACCAGCATTACTGAGGTGGGATAATCCACCGCTGAAAAACTTTTTGGTGTTCGGTCGTAGCAGGAATCGAACCCACGACCTTGTGTATGCAAGGCGGGCATGGTAACCATTGCACCACGGTGGATCACTTTGGGTCTTCAATATTTTTTGAAGAAATAAAAATTGGGAGCCAAAGTGGCGTCGTTCCAAATCAACTGTAGGAATGATCTCAATTTAATTCAGATAAAAATAGAGTTTCTCTATACTCATTGATATAAGAGATGTTGTCTCTCATAGCAATAATAATGGACTCGGGAGCTTTATTCTCTGATTATAATATAAAAAGCTTCATACTATGAACAATATTTTTCATTAAAGTTGAGAAACTTTTCGTACTATAATTCAAAACGAGAATTATATTTCGGAAAAAAAACATTTTTTAGTATATCCAATCGATTATGCATTTTCTCTCCCCACTCTCTTTCTTTCTCTTTTTTTCAGTTCTTCTTCCAACGAGATATGAATAATGCGAATTCTCGCCTCATAAATCAAGGTGTAGAGAATTTACGACGCACGAATATTCTGGAAATCTTCATTGACCATCTACTAGCCATGTCTGCAAAAGCTTTGGAATTTCATTCTGCTGCTGTAATGAAAAGTTATTTATCACAATCTCGTCGTCTTTGCAAATTTTATCACAATTATGGTTGTGACATTGGAGCCAAGGAATATTTAAGTAAAATTCAAAGTTTAGATGAAGAATTAGAAATGCTCTACGTCAAGGAAGATTTCTCATATCCAGCCCCTAGTTTACCGGTAAGGATAAGTATTGAACCAACTACACAGTCTCGACCTTGCAATGTTAGTGATCCTATGGAGATGGTGATAAAAGAAGAGGTTAAAGTTACGCCAAAGCAACCTTGCCATTTATATGAAGAAATGGTTCTGCAGGAACCTATGGCCATAAATGAACCTAGAAAAACTAATTTCAAAATAAGAACAACCACCTTAGAGGAAGATACTCAATCGAAATCTTATAGTGATACCAATGCACCTATAAATAATGAAACTAACCTCCAAACACCAAAAAGTGCTCTGAAAAAATCCTTTGAAGAGTGTGATTCCAGGCCATTTAGCGAACCTCGTAAATCCATTAAATTCAATAATGTTGTGGTCAAAGTTAAAAAAGGCGACACAAATCCCATACAGAAACCTCAATGTTATAGTCCCGTTAGTATATTGAGATCTAAGCAAGATCGATCGAATGATGATGAGGGAGAAAATGATGAAGATTATAGCACTGATTCTGAAAGTGAGGATCAGCAGCCACCTACTACGCCAACATCCAATCCTTCAACAAAACCATCTTCGTCTCTCTTACCTTCTTTGATGAAATCTTCTTCCGACTTCATCAAATCTTCACCCCTGGGTAATACGGAAATGTTTCAGAGTATATCCCACAGTACTGATAAAATATTTAGTAATTTATCCACCGATGAGAGGAAGGCTCAAATTCGTGATATGCTTAAACGCAAAACATTACAACTCAAGGGAGTATTCAATCAATCGTCGGATAGTTAAGTTAAGTGAAATAATATTTATATTTTTTTTATCAAAAAAATTATTTTAATTTTGTTATAAACTAAATAAAATAAAATTGAAAAATATATGACTTAATTTTTTGATAATCAATAATGATAGAATTACACAATTATTATACAATCTGCAGTACCTACAGATGAAGACCGCCGAACCAACACGCCTGAGACATTTTGCTACTAAATCCATCGAAGTATTCGAGTACATGCGAATCCAGTACTGGACAACTTTACCGATGAGGACAATGGACCCAAACGAAACGCGCGGTGAAAACACGGGAAGAAACTTATGTAACGGAACGAAATACATTTTTGAATTACCAATAGTAAACTCGGTTTTTGGGGCAACGAGGATGAGCCCTGACAACCGAAGGATATGAACACGACGAGTGGCACGACCGCAGTCAGTTCACACAAAGCAACAGGAACTGTACCACCTCACTAAGTGTTTCGGCATTTAGCTTGCTTCCGCACTAATAGCTTGCTTCCGTACTAATTGTTTCGGAAATTGGCTTGCTTCCGCCCTAATTGTTTTTCGGCGATTAGCTTGCTTCCGTACTAATCGTTTCTCGGCGATAGGATTTCTTCCGCACTAATAGCTTCGGCTATTAGCTTCCTTCCACTAGTTGGTTTCGGCACGTAATTTTTAGATTTTGTTACTAACCCCACAAGCACCTATTAACGCATCAACCCGAATCATCAACGCCGAATCAACTATCAACATTGAATAGATACCATAGCCGCATCACCCGAATCATCAACACCGAACAGCCACCGACGACTTATCAAAGAATCACCCGAATCATCAAAAACTGAATCATCAACACAGAATTATCAACACCAGACAGCCAATCCCACGGCGGCGGGTTCTGTGCACCGGATGGACCCCATCCATTGGCTAGCGGCTGCCACATCAGTGTACGTGTTGTTTCGTCCGCCTTTTTGTGCTGGAGAAGGTGCATCCCGGGGTACCTTCTCCGTTTGCTGTTGGTCCGAGCCGGGATAGAGGAGAACCCCGGACCATGGTATTGTTCAGTCTGCCGAAACCTGATCCACCACGGTTCGGTTTCGGTCAGGTGTAACCGGTGCTTGGAGTGGGTGCATTACCGAGATCAACACCAGAAAAATCACCGACGCCAAAGAACCCATCAACGGAAACCGTATCATCAACGACCGTCCCGATTCATCGAATCAGCGACACCGAACAGTCGTCGACACCGTATCAACGAATCGAATCAATAGAATCAAAGCTTTATTTTCCCGAATAGCTTCGCTTGAGTCAAACCAGATCGCCAACAACCGATCTGCCGACAACTTTATTAAGAGACCACATAATAAACACTGAATAGGTACCATCGCCGCATCACCCGAATCATCAACACCGACCAGCCACCGACGGCTTATCAACGAATCATCCGAATCAACAAAAACCGAACCATCAACACAGAATTATCAACACCGGAAAAAAATCACCGACGACGAAGAATCGAAGCCTTATTCTCCTGAATAGCTTCGCTTCAGCCGAACAAGATCGTCAACAGCCAAATCGTCAATAAACGATCCGCCGACACCTTTACTGAGAGGCCACAAAATAAACCACCGACTTCCCAGCATACATTGCGTGACAAATACGTATGTAAGGTCAAATAAATAAAGCGTGTATTGTTATTATATAAATACCACCAAATCGTGTGTTCTTAATTTAAGGTTCGTGGATCCTTAAAGTTGATCCTGGACGACCACTGCTCTACCTCAGACGTCGATAAAACCACGTTACACTTAGACTTAAGTTAAGATAAGTTTATCATATTTTCTCTGGATGATAGAGTGACAAGGAGGAGGGTCATTCATTACATTTCCGGTCGTCGGATCAACACGCCACAATTGAACCCAAGCGTAGGTTCCAAAGGCGGAATTTCAATAAAAGTAATACCTAAATACCCGGATTTGACTTGTGTTTGTATTAATTGTCTGGTAGAGAATTTCCGCAAATGAATCCATACAAGTCCTCGAGTAAGGGTGAATCCTGCACGCCGCTCTCAACTCTCTTCTCAACGACCACTCGATTCGGGGATGAGTTTTCTAGCTCCTAGCAAGAAGTTATTCGGTGTCAAGTCAGGACTATACAGTAGAGATGTGCATGTGATACGAAACTGTCGTGACTCAAGCGTGAGTCATGCTGACGGCAACGGCGTGAGTGTGCATGAGCGTGATTAACCAACCAAATGTCGTGCGTGAGCGTGAGTCACGAAAATAATATCTTCCTGAGTGTGCGTGAGTAAAGAATTTCGGAAAAAACACGCTCACGAAAATAATCCCGCTTACGAACATAAAATACTTACGAGTTGAATTCATTTATAATTTTAGTGACTAGGTGGAAAGAGTTTTATAACGCACTTCATTTTAGCCATATTCTATAGGTAAATCACTCATAAAATTATTCGTGAGTCACGAGGTTTTTTGTGAGTCACGACATTTCTCTGTCGTGAGTGTACGTGAGCAAACTATTACCCACGTGCTCACCTCTACTATACAGCTGATGGCCCATCAAATCGATGTTTTGAGCGCTGCGCGATCCTTCGTCAATGGTTGGTTTTCTAATTTTTTGGAAGACAACTGGCAAACAAACGATCGTTTACCACTCAAAATTGAATGTTTTTGAGTTGTTTAGTGATACGATTTCCACATGTTCACTTTTTTCCAAAGAAAACAGGCGATAATTTGCTAATTTTATTGGAATTGGCGTCACAGTCGACTACTATTTACTTTCGGGCTCGTACCTAAAATGGATTCATCACCTGTCACGAAGTCATAGACGTGTTTCGTAGCACCGCGATCATATTTTTGGAGCATTTCTTTCGACCAATCGACACGATCCTTTTTTTTTTTGAGCGATTGACAATTTGTGTAGGATCCAAAGCGATCAAGTTTGTTTAACGATCAAATGTTCATGAAATATTGAATGCTGGTCCTTGCTAAACCCTTGTCTCAATCTTATCAGTCGCACAGCATCAATAATTTCCAATAACTGATTTTGAACAAACTTAACGAAGTTCTTCGTCTTGGATAAACTACGTCCTCATTGATGCACTATTGTTGAGTTAATCCACGTGGAAAGATGTAAAAAATAATTGTTGTAATATGTTCACGATTTAATTCAGAGATGAATCTTTTAATTTGCTTTAAACAACAGAAATAGCGCTCGTAGGTCAAATCGTTCTGAGTTCGTATAACTTCAAAAATGTTACGCTTTAGAGGTGTCAGTTTGCAGATTGCAAAATTTCCCTAGATTCTCGGCGTCACATTCGATAACCTTTAGCTTAGCAGTCAATTATACAAGCCTCTGCTTCGACTTCGTAGGAGTAATGAGCATTCAATAGTACTTTTGTCAACATTATCCTAAGAATCGCTGTTTCTGATATCAGATCATTCCTTTTTTAATTCAAGCAACCCGCAAGCCGCACTAAAGAAAACTGACAATAACAATCCTACTAGTAGTGACATCTGGCCCTTTATTTTCGCAATGACCAATCACTGTCTAGCCTTCCTTTCCTACGTTGCCATATCGTTTTACTTTATTTACAACGCAAACTTTATGACAATCCTACTAGTAGTGACATCTGGCGTATTATTTTTGCAATGACCAATCAGTGTCTAGCCAAAGATAATTGAGAAGAAGATGCAGTCTTGTCATAGCAAAACTGAAGCACCAGAGGACTCTGCCAACAAAATATCATAAAGTTTGCGTCGACGTGTCTCTCAAATGTACTGCCGTTTGCGTCGGAAAATATCATAACATTTGTGTTTTTCATAAATTTCAGAATAAAAACCCACAAAATTAGTACCAAAACGATTGTAGAAAACTAAAATAAAACGTATGTGTATTTTAAAGCCAATATTCAATATGGTTTTATGTGAATATTGCCGTTTTAAATTTATTCCTGGGCAGAGCTGCTTTGGAAAAAATTGACAAATAAAACAATATTTTTGTCATAGCCCCCTACACCTTGACATTTGTTTTATCTTTATAAGAGCACAATGCTTAATCTTGTTATACTCAATTATCTTTGGTCTAGCCTTCTTTCGTACCTTGCCATATTGTTTTACTTATTTTCTTAGTTTTAATCACACTCACCTTAACACCATGTTCCACATAAAAGTCTCCAGTACCCATGGAAGCATAAAGTTTATAACCCATTTTAGCTAAATCTCGAATTGAAGGTAAAAGTTCCATTTTATGCTGAATTAAAAAAGAAATTTCATCAAAAATAATTTCAACATTGCAAAATCAATGTCACTTACCTTAAAACTTCCAATGGATAATAGTATAGCCCTTTTCGGTATCTGGAAACCGGTAGACATCATACCCTTCAAATAGGCTTCGTAACGATTATCACCAAAACAAGCCACTTCCCCAGTAGAAGCCATCTCAACACCCAATTGAACATCAGCTCCAGCCAAACGTGAAAAACTAAATTGTGGCACTTTAACACCAACCTTTCCGACACCATGAAGCACATCGACGGGTTCCACAGGTAAACCCATAATGGCTCTGGTAGCAGTTGCCACAAAATCGTGATTCAAAGTCTTCGACACAAAGGGGAAAGAACGAGAAACACGAACATTACATTCAATAACCTTAAGTTCATTATTTTTGGCAATAATTTGCATATTAAAGGGTCCCGTAACATCCAATAGACCAGCTAGATCACTGGTTATTCTCTTGATATTATCTAGAGTTTCAGCATTTAAATCTTGAGGTGGAGTTACTAGAGTAGCATCTCCCGAATGGACACCAGCATTCTCAACATGTTCGGATACGGCCATACAAAGAATCTCACCATCTGCCGCAACAGCATCAACATCAATTTCCTTGGCTTCGGTAAGGAATTTCGATATGACCACTGGATGTTCTTTGCTAACCTGAGAGGCAGCACTGAGATATGTCAAAAGATCTTGATCCGAATATGCAACATTCATGGCAGCGCCAGAGAGAACATAAGAGGGTCGTACTAAGCAAGGATATCCCACTTCTTCACAAAATTTAATGGCACTCTCATGATTGGTTAGCTCTTTCCAACGTGGCTGTAAAATTCCCTTACGATCCAACATGCGAGAGAATTTGAAACGATTTTCGGCGGAATCTATGGACTCAGGAGAGGTACCCAAAACCTTGGCCTGTTGACGATGTAAATCCATGGCTATGTTATTGGGCAATTGACCACCCATGGAGAGGATTATACCTTCGGAATGTTCAAGCTCATATATATCCATGACCACCTCAAAACTGATCTCTTCGAAATATAAACGATCACACATATCGTAATCGGTGGATACAGTTTCGGGATTGTAGTTAATCATAATTGTCGACTTTCCCAGATTTCGTAACTCACGAAGGCAACCCACTGCACACCAATCAAATTCCACCGATGAGCCTATACGATACACTCCAGATCCGACCACAATGGTAAAGCCACCAGGAAAATCAATATCATACTCGGAAGCATTATAGGTGAGATAAAGATAATTGGTGGCCGCTGGCCATTCTCCGGCCACAGTATCGATTTGTTTGACATAGGGAATAATGCCGGCCTCTTTTCTCTGCTGACGTATGGCCAATTCGGTAACTTTTATAGCCTCCGCTAATTGTTTATCCGAGAAACCCATGCGCTTGGCTTTCCACAATTGATTGGTAGTTAAAGAACTTCCCGATTGCTCCAATTCGTTATAGAACTCGATGATATTTTTCATTTTATTCAAGAACCAACGATCAATCTTGGTCAGCGAATGTAATTGGTCAACGGTATAGTTGGCTTTCAAGGCGGCCGCCAAAATGAAAGGCCTTTTGTCGGTGGGCTCCTTCAGTTCTTCATTGTTGACCTTATGTAGGTAGGGATCGAAACCGGTTACCGAATGATCTACCATTCTCAAGGCTTTTTGGAAGGCTTCCTCAAAATTCCTTCCTATGGCCATAACTTCACCCACACTTTTCATAGAACTTCCAATATTTTTACTAACTCGTATAAATTTCGATAAATCCCAGCGTGGTATTTTCACCACACAATAATCCAAAGAGGGCTCGAAACAGGCCGTTGTAACACCAGTAACGGAATTTTTGATAGATGGCAAAGCGACACCTAGTGACAATTTGGCAGCAACATAAGCTAATGGGTAACCGGTAGCTTTACTAGCTAAGGCTGAGCTACGCGAAAGTCTCGCATTTACTTCAATGATGTAATACTCTTCGGAATGGGGATTCAAGGCATATTGGATGTTACATTCACCCACCACACCAAAATGGCGTATGACTTTCAGAGCTGTGGATCTAAGCATATTATATTCCCGATTATTTAGAGTCTGCGAGGGAGCCACTACAATACTTTCTCCTGTATGAATGCCCAAAGGATCTAGATTTTCCATATTACACACAGTTATACAATTGTCAAAGGCATCGCGCACCACTTCATATTCCACTTCCTTCCATCCCTTGAGGGATTTATCAATAATCAATTGGGAGGAATGGGCTAAAGCTTGACGAGCCAAAGTTTCCAATTCTTCCTCACTGTCAGCAAATCCTGATCCCAAGCCTCCTAAAGAAAAAGCTGCTCTTGCCATTACCGGATAGCCAATACGTTTGGCAGCTTTCAAAGCTTCCTCCACCGAATAAACCGCCTCCGAAGGGGCCACTTGTTCTCCAATTTCATTAACCCTTTCGGCAAAGATTTTTCGATCTTCCGTTTCGATAATGGAACTAATGGGAGTACCCAATATCTTGACATTGTATTTGGAGAATACACCTGAACGTTCCAATTCTACTCCACAATTCAATGCTGTTTGACCACCAAAAGTCAGCAGAACTCCATTAGGACGTTCAGCCTTGATAACCTGTTCCACATATTCCGGTGTTAAGGGTAGGAAATAACATTTATCCGCCAAGCCTTTGGAGGTCTGTACCGTAGCTATATTAGGATTAATGAGAACGGTTTGAATTTTCTCTTCTTTCATGGCTTTAATGGCTTGCGAGCCGGAGTAATCAAATTCTCCAGCTTGACCAATAGACAATCCGCCTGACCCCAAAATCAAGACTTTGCGGGGTCTTTTCTCCAACAAAGATTCCGGTTTGGGTGTATACATCAAACGTTCTATTAAATTCTGGCGTAAACTCAACGCATCTCTCTGACCTTGGGTTCGTACAGCTTCCAAAAATATGTCAAAAAGTAATTCCAGATCTTCAGGACCAGCGGTATGCTCAGGATGGAATTGTACCGAAAAATAAGGTTTTACCTTATGAATTATACCTATGAAGGCAAATAAACCACGATTACACGAACTGCTAAAAAGGCTTCGGGGAAATACTTACCTTCATTGGTATTATCATTGGCATTTGTGAATAGTGGTTCCCATTCCATTGGCAATGTATCCGTATCCACAGCAAATCCATGATTCTGCGAGGTCATAAAGCAACGACCACTACCATGATGAACACAGGGTAAATTATGCCCACGATTACCATATTTCATTTTATATGTCTTGCATCCAATGGCCGTGGAGAGTAATTGATGACCCAAACATATGCCAAATATTGGTTTTTTACCGGATTGCAAAACTTTTTGTATCTGTACCACAGTATCTTTACAAATCACAGGATCACCAGGACCATTGGAAATGAATAGACCATCAAAGGAATTCTCATCCAATGGATGATTCCAAGGAACCAATTCAACGCGGGCACCTCGCTTCACAAAGCATTTGATTTGGTTCAGTTTTAATCCACAATCTATAGCACATATCCTTGGAGATCCTTCTTCATTGAATACCATTGGTTTTTTAACCGAACATTCTGCCACTAAATTTCGAATATTCGGATCGGAAAAGCTCAATTCATCCAATCTATCGGGAAACTCATAAACTATACGACCCAATATAGAACCATTCTCACGTATTTTCTTAGTCAATGCCCGAGTATCAATACCACTGATGCCAGGAATCCCATGCGATTCCATCCATTTGGATAATGTTTCTTTAGCTCTCCAATGTGATGGTTTTTCACATATCTCTCCAACTACTAAAGCCGCTACCGTTATACCCTCCAACCATTCAAAATGCTTCGGAAGACCATACTCATCTTTTTCCTCGGAGTTTGGAATGCCATAGTTACCGATGAGCGGGTAGGTAAGAACCAATATCTGAGCCCGATATGAACGATCTGTCATTGATTCAGGATATCCCACCATACCAGTTTGAAAGACCACCTCACCATCTACAGTTGCCTTAGCACCGAATGCTTGACCTGGTAAGATGGTAGAATCTTCGAGGACCAAATAACAATTGGGTGAAGACATTATGGCGAAATTTATTTGCAAATGCGGAATTTATCTGAAAATGAAAAGAGAAAATTTTAATAAATTTTAGAAGAGCATAAGCCTTGACTTGTTTGGAATGAAGAGTACGGGGAGCCACCGTGGTGCAATGATTAGTATGCCCGACTAAAGCTTCCCTAAGTGGTTTCACCGCAATTCGGAACGCTGTTCGTACTTGGCTAAAAAAAAGAGGTCTCTTGTCATTGATCTAAACATAGAATCGGGCAGCACTCATTGATGAGAGAGAACAGTATATAAGCTTGAAATATCGGGATGGCACTATACCTAACCTAAGACATGCACGAATCAGAGTTTAGCCGGACAAGGCAAAAGTTCCTTGATTACGGGGTGATAAATGTCAGATACGCTGCGACAAGTAACTATCCAGTAGGACTATCAAAATCTTGTTCTCCATTGCGAGTAGCCTGTGAAACTGGGTTCGACTTACTGACTGAGTCAAATTGAACCAACGAAACAAATTCGTAAATATAATGAAATTGTTGTGAAAATGTTTCGTTGCCTATATGTAATTGTATGGATGTATACGATATATGGCGAGCAATCCGCCCTCTGTCGGGCAAAATAAGCCTTAAGTTTTGGTAGTGCTACGAATATATCTTTAACTTTTATGGGTTTTTCCCCTTTGTTGAAGTGATTGTTGGTAATTTGTGTTAGAAATGACTCTCCAACGCAGCAATTTTGGGCGCCATCTGTTGCAGAAGCCTCAAGGTACATGTATGATTGGTTTATGCCTATACTACAATTTACCAACTTATCTAGCTAATGCACAAACCCTCGGTTAGATGACTTAGCAGGTCACAATACCGTAAATATAAGATTTTAGGTACAGCAAGAAATATTTGTATGGCAGAACGGTGTAAAATCGATGCATTTTGTTTAAAGTACAAAGAAACAACAAAAAAAAAATAGTGATACTAGCCAATAAATACACTATACATTAAGAAACAGTGAGTAGGAAACACAAGAGGAAGAAAAGGGCTCTTCTGGAAAGAAAACAAATGTCAATCCAATAGATTTCACACAATGACCGCACCGTTTTGGTATTACCGTCGTCGCGATCGAAGCGCTGTTTTGATAAACCGGTCATAGAAGCATACACCCAAAAAAAGTTTACTTGAATCCAAAGATTTTGACTTTCTCTTAAGGATTTTGGTATTGATTCCGAGCCAAAGTTGAAGATTTTTTAATATAAATACATTTTATAGCGACTTATCTGGCTTTAAATCTAGGATCAATAAAATTAAAATTAGGACACAGATTTCACTTATCAAATTTTCTTTTCGCGGTATATTAATAAACCCATTCACGTACAAACAAATGCCAGTTTCAAAATCCAAATTATATAAGATACTTCAAAGTAAAAAATGTGTTCTTAATTCTAAAAAAAACTTTAAACCAAAGATGCTAAATCTGATAAGACTTATTTATCCTATATTTGAAGCATTTTTTATTTCAAATCTAAAGATTTAATATTTCAATTAATTTAAGGACGATTTATTTAAACCAAAAATGTGCTTCTTTACTTTAAGGAAAATTTGGCTTAGTTCATATACGACTTTAAATAAATTTAATAAAAGCATTTTTGAAGCAAATATTATAAACTTTAATTTAATTAAAATTTCATTATTTTAAAGAAATTTGTCCTTAACATTTTGTAAATTGAACATCCTAAAGATTAGATTGTAGAGATAGATTGTTTTGAAAACCCCTTAAAACTTTTTAGGAATGTATATAGGTACAAAATGTTTTTTTTTTTTTTTAATGAAAATTTTAATTTAACAAAATATAATAATACAATAAGTATATCAATTTAAAAAGCAAAATAATTCGATATATGTATAAATGTTTTAAATCAAATTAATTTAAGTGAAGATTCGGTTGATAAATTAGATAAATAAACAACAAAAAATTCAGTAATTGTATACATTATTCGCCAAAAGAGTCAATAATTTCTAAATCTTATGTTATCGTTTCTCTTGTACACTCAAAAAAAAGTTTACTTGGATCCAAAGATTTTAACCAACCCTTAAGGATTTTGGTATTGATTCCGAGCCAAAGATGCGGCTTCTAAGATCAATCAAATTAAAATTAGGATACAGATTTCATTTATGGAAATTTCATTCTCTTTTTGCGATATATTAATAAAGCAATTCACGTACACAAAAAAAAATTTTACGAAAATTTTTCCAATTAAAATTTTTATTGAGTTTTAAAAAATATTCAATTAAAAAATTTAATTGATTCAACAAATTTTTTAATTGAAACAAAACCCAATCACAAAAATTAATAGTATCAATTAATTTTTTAATTGGATCAATTAATTGTTTAATTGGCCTTCAATTAATTTTTTAATTGATACTATAATTTCTGTGATTGAAGACATTTCATGATTGAATCAGAAAAACATTTGTTTTTTGTGTGTACAGTTTAAATTTCCAAAAAATTCCAAATAAAAAATGTTTTCTTAATTCCTGAATCAAAGACATGCGACTTTAATGGTGGGACGAAAATTTCCAAAATGCATGATTAAATTTAATAAAACAAAAGCATTATTATTTTAAAGAAATGTGTCCTTACATAATATTTAATACCACGTAAATATTTTTTTTCAGTGTAGGTGTCCAATTATGACACCCATCTTTGAAGGAATATTTAACCTTTGAAACACTTTCAGCTGTCAGAGTTAGTTTATTTTATTTTTAGCTATGTCGAACATTGAAAACGCTCTTTCAACACAAGCATTTGAACAGGGTACACAGAAAAAAGTTTCACGAAAATGTTTCCAATTAAAGTCTTAAAAATTTAATTGATTCAACAATGTTTTTAGTTGAAACAAAAATCATACTTGCGTATATTTAGGAACTTGGGATGAAGTCCCGCAAATTCATGACTGAATTGTTCCGAATTTAGTTAAGAATTGTTTATACACCCAAAAAAAAGTGAACCCACCGTGAAAGAAAATTTAGGTTTATTTTGGAAAATTTTAACTAAAATAGTTTTCTAATTGCAACATGTTACAATTAAAATAATACTTTTTGTCAAATTGAAGAAAAATTATTATAAATAATTAATTTTTTTCTGTAATTTAAGAAAATTTCATATGGTGAAAGAAAAAATTGGATTTAAAAATTGTTAAAATGTTTAGCGCTGTACGAAGTTCAAGACAGTTGCAATTTTATTAGTAAAATTTATTGATTTGAGAGACTTATGAACTCAATTTTAGCAAACTTCTGCCATTTTAGGAAAATATGAACTATTTAATTTTTTAGTAAAATTGTGCACTATATTTGTATACAACTTTTTTTCTTATTTTTAGTTCACGTCATTAAAGTTAGCAAAAAATTATTCAAATAAGGAACATTTACTCATATTGTGCAAAATTTAACTAAAATCAACTAATCTTCATGAACTAAAATAAAGTTTAGTTGGCATTAGAACCCATTTTTTCTGGGTGTAAGGTATACCATACTATTTATCACTAAAAAATCTCCCAAAACGTAAAAATCCTCTAAATTTTGGGAGGACAAAATTGATCGTCACCAAACAATGTATCCCGTTTTTAGTACTTAGCATTGATTTCTTTAATTTTTAATTAAAATAAATTCAATCACATAAATATAATGAATCAATTAAATTTTTTATTGGAAATATAAATTTATTTAATTGAAATGTTGAGGCAAAAAATTAAACGTTTTCAATCATTTTTTCAACTTACTTTCAACTTTTGGCCAAGTTAGTATGCTACTGTTCTCTATATTAAACCAACAATATTTTTTCTACAATTTTACGACTGTTTTTGTTTGCTGTATATGTCAACAAAACAGAATTCAACAAGTATATACGGCTGTAACTTCGGCCTGGCCGAAGCTTATGTACCCTCCACCATGGATTGCGTAGAAACTTCTAAACACTGCCATCCACAATCGAATTACTTGAGTTGCAGTAACGCCTGTCGATGGCAAGGTATTATAAAACCTCCTAACACCGACTTCTAAATTGTAAGTAAGTCAATACGTGGTATATATTAAATAAAAAAAAGACCGATTAAATACGTATATAATACAGTTTGACAATGTTTTCTATAGAAATAAAATATAGACAAAATTTTCTATAGAAATAAAATTTTAACAAAATTTTCTATATCACACAAAAAAATATCAATTAAGTTGATTGTCAATACAATTAAAATTATGTTTAAATTTTAGCTAACAACGTAATTTGTAAATACAATTACGATTTTATTCACTTTAGCAACCAATTTTGTTATATCAACAAAAATTTTGTTGAACTTAAAAATTTTCTGTAACAACAATTTATTGTTAGCTCAAAATATAAAATATTTTTTTTTTGTTTACAAATAAAATTTTCACAAAATTTTCTATAGAAATAAATTTTTTGACAAAATTTTCTATAGAAATAAATTTTTGACAAAATTTTCTATAGAAATGAAATTTTAACAAAATTTTCTATACAAATAAAATTTTTACAAAATTTTCTATAGAAATAAATTTTTGACAAAATTTTCTATAGAAATGAAATTTTGACAAAATTTTCTATAGAAATAACATTTGAGAGAAGTTCACCAATGTGGTATCACAATGGACTGAATAGTTTAAGTGAGCCTGATACATCGGGCTGCCACTTAACCTAACCTAACCTAACATTTTAACAAAATTTTCTATAGAAATAAAATTTTGGTAGTGAGCCTGATACATCGGGCTGCCACTTAACCTATCCTAACCTAACCTAACATTTTAACAAAATTTTCTATAGAAATAAAATTTTGGTAGATTATTTTTGGCTCGAGTGGCAACCATGATTATGAACCGATATGGACCAATTCTTGTGTGATTAGAGATCGGCTATATATAACAATAGACCGATATGGACCAATTTTGGTATGGTTGTTAGCGGCCATATACTAACACCACGTTCCAAATTTGAGCCCGATCGGATGAATTCTGCTCCTCCAAGAGGCTCCGGAGGTCAAATCGGGGGTTCGGTTTATATGGGGGCTATATATAATTGTGAACCGATGTAGACCAATTTTTGCATGGTTGTTAGAGACCATATACTAACACCATGTTTCAAATTTCAACCGGATCGGATGAAATTTGCTTCTATGTGGGGCTCCGCAAGTCAAATCTGGGGATCGGTTTATATGGCAGCTATATATAATTATGGACCGATGTGGACCAATTTTTGCATGGTTGTTAGAGACCATATACCAAAACCATGCTTCTCTTTGAGGCTCCGCAAGCGAAATCTGGGGATCGGTTTATATGGGGGCTATATATAATTATGGGCCGATGTGGACCAATTTTTGCATGGTTGTTAGAGACCATATACTAACACCATGTTCCAAATTTCAAACGGATCGGATGAAATTTACTTCTCTTTGAGGCTCCGCAAGCCAAATCGGGGGATCGGTTTATATGGGGGCTATATATAATTGTGAACCGATGTGGACCAATTTTTGCATGGTTGTTAGAGACCATATACTAACACCATGTACCAAATTTCAGCCGGATCAGATGAAATATGCTTCTCTTAGAGGCTGCGCATGCCAAATCTGAGGGTCCGTTTATATGGGGACTATATGTAAAAGTGGACTGATATAGCCCATTTGCAATACCATCCGACCTACATCAATAACAACTACTTGTGCCAAGTTTGAAGTCTATAGCTTGTTTCGTTCGGAGGTTAGCGTGATTTCAACAGACGGACGGACATGCTTAGATCGACTCAGAATTTCACCACGACCCAGAATATATATACTTTATGGGGTCTTAGAGCAATATTTCAATGTGTTACAAACAGAACGACAAAGTTAATATACCCCCATCCAATAGTGGAGGGTATGAAAAGAAGCAGAAACAAAATAGACAAAAACATCCCACACCACACCCTCAAAAAAAATCGCTTCTCTAACATATGTTCCAAACATATTTTGCAGGAAGCACATATATTATTGGATACTGCCGAAACATTAATATGATTGTTTTATGTGAACATATTATATGTTTGGAAGTATTTTGAGCCCAAAAATATTATATGATTGGAAGAATTTTCCCCAAAAAAAGATTGTGCTCATTCCCTAACATAATTTTCACTTCCACGAAATTTTTAGTTCTTGGTACCTTTTTCTGTAATTCAATTCAAAATGTGTGTCCATAATGCCAAAATGATAAACAAAACATTTGTCCACACATACATAAAATTCTTCTCTCAAGGCGAAAACACATGCTGTTTTTTTTTTAATCTCTATGCTCTTGGTTCCGAATGTCTATTCTCTTTACTCCGAATACTCATTCTAATATTCAAATTATATTATATTTAGACTTAAACATATCAAATTTTTGGTCTTATCATAAAGCAGTTTTTGGATACAACATACAACTGTTTCACAGAAATTGTAAACATATATATGTTTACTCAAACTTTGTAAATTTATAAATGTTTACATTCACACATTTTATTTTTATGAAACATTCATGCCCCAAACATAATATATTTTAACATACTAACATATGTGTCCCAAACATTTAGTGTTAGTTTAGGAACATTACATGTTGGCACTCAAATATATTGTGTTTAAAAATTGTGCCCGAAACACATTTTGTTTATATCGGAACATATGAAAAACATATTTTTCTAACAGTGCATAAATGTATAGCATTTTCACTTCAAATGAAACCTTTTTAATTTAAAATGAACCTTTTTCAAATTAAACTGAATATTTTTCAAATAAAATTAAACCTTTTGCATTTCAAATAAAATCAAACGAATTCGTTCTATGTCGCTAACAACAAGAATTTTTTTGTGTAAAATTTCTTTGATATAGCGTACAAGAAAAGAACGCATATAAGAGAAAAAAAATTGTGGATTTTATCTAAACATGGTTGAAATAAGTTTAAGTTTTTATATAATTTCCTCTCAATATATATTATAGATAATATAATAGTTTCTAAGTCGAAGATGAAACGATCTTTCATATTAACTAAAATTACGAATTTTAGTCACTTTCAATTAAAACTTGTCAAGGTGAGCAAACCAAGTACATATTTGTCCTCAAACCTAACGCAGTCTTATGTGGTTTACTATCATTCTCAGTTTAATCACTCAATCACTCAGGAATTGTAATACATGAGGATAATTGGTTATTCTCTTCAGATTCTCTGTTTCCAATTGATTGAGTATTCAATAGCGACAACAACAACCACATAAAAGACAAACATCTAAGCTTGAGATATGTTTGTAGAGATCACAGCAGCCATTTATTTGGGGAGCAAGCAGAAGAATTCTTCTTGGGGAATTCTGCCTTGCTATTAACTTACGGGTTTGCGTCTCCACTCTATACCTCCAGAGTCTCCACTTCGTTGGTCGGCAGAGTGTCATTCTTTCCTCCGCCAGTTCAAGTACAAATAAATATTTTCTTGAATTGTTTTTCTTATTATTAAGAATAATATGGTTGTTTTTTTTATATTTATGTTAATATCACATTCCCTATTATGTATGAATAAATAATTAAACGAATATAAACATAGAAAATACATAGTAAATTGTAATGCGTCTAAGGTGGGTGGTAATGTAAGCTGAACTGGTTAAAAAGGGGGTCTCCTTATCGATTGGAGAGGGAAACTTGATTCTAATGTCTGATAAGAAAAACCTTGCCTACCTCTATTCTCACTGACTGCAATTACGAATCTATTTTGTTTATATGCATTGCATGTATTGGATGACCAAAAGGAGACTAATAACTACAAGATGTGTCGGAAAGCAATTTCAATAGACTCTATTTTCAAAGGGAACTAGAATTCGATACGATTTGAGCAAATGGTTTATGAGATTATGTGGTATTAGTTTACATTCAACTGTCATATTCATTAAAATACAACATAATTTAATTTATATATGAGTATATGGCAATAAACATAATGACAAGTTTTCATAGCTGAAGTCTCTTTTATTTCTCTCTGGGGAGTTTGTGTAGGATTCAATGCAATGTACGAAATGCGTAAAATAATTGAATCGCAAATTAGTACATCTCTGTACAAATTTGTAGTATGCTTATTTGAAAAACTAGTTATAATTGTTATCACAGAAAACCCACACTCAAAGAAATTGACCTCTTCTTAAGGATTTTGGTATGTTACAGAGAACACGCCGTGAGGTTATGAATTTATTATGGGGAATTTATATATAGGGCGACCTCCCCCCTTGCCCGATTTTTTGAAAATTGGAACAAAATTATCCGATTTGCTTGAAATTTTCAGGGAAGGTTTAAGGAGACGTTTAGACAAAGAACAGCTACTTTATTTTTCGATATTTGGTCGAGTAGGGGGCCTCCCCTTTGTCCCAATTTTTTAAAGTACAGTGACAAAACTAAAATTTGTCGACTTACTGAAATTTTACGGAGAACTTGGGGGAGTTTATAAAATTTATATGAAGTGTAAGATTTTTTAATATTTGGTCGGGGAAAAATAAAGGGACACAGGGAGACCTCATTTCTCCTCAAGTCCATACCGTGAAACAATTAAACTTTTCCAATTTACTTGAAATTTACAGAGGATGTGGGGTAGGTTATATTATTATAATGGATTTTTGAGTTTGCGATATTTGGAAGGGTGAGGGGCCTCACCTTGCCATGCTGTTTAAAAATTGGGCTTATAATTTGCTTGGGATTTTCTGGGACGTCTACACAATATACGCTATATATTTTACGATGTTGGGACGGGGAGGGAGACTTCCTCTAAAACTGAAAAAAAAACTTGAATTCTCAAGTTTACTTGAAATTTACAAAGGCCGTAGGGGACATTAGCGTAGCTAGACAATTTTCCTAGGGGGGGCTATAGCCCCCCTAGCTAAAACTTTATAGACTGAACTTATAGGTTCAACTAATGTTTTATTTAATAAAATATAATACAAAATAGACATCAAAATAACTCGAGAATCAATTTATAATAAAGCAACTAAAAGTACCCTACGGGAAATTGGTGCAAATTGTGAAATAAAATTTAGTGAAATAAAATTATCAGAATAACCTTTTGTTCGATATATTTCAAATTTTTTTTTTTTCATTTCGGGTTCGATTAGGAGCCCAAATTGAAAGAGATTTCTAAGAGTTTGTTCGAGACTGGTTTCTGAGGACCTGTTTATGGGTTGCTCCTGCTAAATTGTTCCAGGACATGTCCTTTGGGGTGAGTCCAAGACGCGTCCTAAAATGTAAGTTTACTCCGTCAATGACAAACCCATGTAAAGGTGGACGGTCCCTTCCATACGTTTTGATCAGAACTGGGACTGGTCCATACATACCAGGGACTAGTCCTGTACCAGTTCTGTGGTTGATCCATTTCCCGTAGGGTAGTTCCACACTTTTCCCAGCAAAAAATTGGGAGTTGTTCTAAAGGCACAACTTTAAAAGCACTTCCAAAAATGTCCTCACAAAGAAGTTAACTATTTTAACTACACAGAAAGTTTTTTTACTTAATTTTTTTATATTTTAATGCGTAATTTTTTTTCTTTTTTCAAATAGTTTAAAAAAAGAGTGAAAGAGTAAGTAAGAGTGTACCACTTCCAGACCCAAAAAGAACATTTTCATTTCTTTTTGGCGACGCTTTTTTGCAGCATTATTAAGGTATTAATTTATGAAAGAATAGTTCTAATATCAATTACTATTTTTTATTCAACTATTTTTATTCAACTAAGTTCAACCACAGCTTTATTTCATAAATATCAGACTTCTACCACAACCCAAGTAATTCGATTGTGCATGAAAGTCTTTAGTGGAACTTTGTGCGTTGTACGAGTATATAATTGCTTAATTTTTATAAAAATGTAAAATCGTAAATAGGTTTTCAAATTCTGAGGGGGGGGGGGCTAACATTTTTCTGGGGGGGTCTAAGCCCCCTCCCCAGAGGCCTTCCTACGCTTATGGTAGGGGAAGGCTATGAAATCAATATGATGCACTTGATTTTTGGGTATTTGGACGGGAACCTTCTCCTTGCCCCACACTATGAAACTTGATGAAAAGTTTTAGAAATTTTCTTGGAATTTGCAGAGAAAGTGACGCCCCTTTACAAAAAATATAGCAAAATCTAACCTTCTCCGATTTACCTGAAATTGGGAAAAGATGATTAAATTTATACATGGTACATGATTTTTCGATGTCTGGTTGGAGTTGGGGAATAGTGAAGTTGGGTAGTTTGTGAAATGAATATAGGGTACGTGAATTTACGATATCTGGTCGGGGAGGTGCAAAGGAGGGGGGGGAGGGGTTCCCTTTTGCCCGATGTTTGGAAAATAGAAAGTAGGGGATTGTCGATAAGTGGGAACTCGCTACATAATTTTATGGTTTTTACACAGGCTTCTGCCAGATTTTTTAAAGTAAAAACTTAAATTTACATGAAGTTGAGAGGCAACGTAGAAGGTGCTTCATTTTCCGATATATGTTTGGGAAAGACATGTTCTCAGTGTCCAACACTTTAACAAATGTTAACATGGTAAATTTTTAAATCCTTTTGCTTTTTCCGATTTATTCGAGGGTTGTTGAGGAGAAGTATACCTTCCTTTGACAAAATTCACAGGAAATGTAGAAGATTGTTCAACGATTTGAATACAGAACCATTAAAAAACAAAAAATTGGTTGAAAGTGAACACCCCCTACACGACGTTTGTTAAGCCGGTCCGTTTTACATCTGCATAACCGCCCTATTTATGTATATAAACGAAAAAGCCAGTAGTCCGATTTTTTTATATGTACGAGACACGTGTGTGGAAACCATGGAGTGATTAATCAGTACTTCAGTTTTTGTGCCAGACTTCCCTTGACCCTACTCTTTAAAAGAGTTCAATTTGTTTTCAGATCAAAGGATATGGTTGACTAAGTTAACGAAAATATGTTTCGGGAAGCGCAGCGAAGCGGGCCGGGTTACGCTAGTTTTTAATAAATTTAAATTTACAATTGTTTTTTGAAATTTACTTATTTACTTTATTTGGACACCTCAGCTATTTTAATGCTCACCGCTTTAAATTTTTCATATACTCACTGTACCGGCACTTCGATAACCGGTTCACATTGCATAAAGACACGGAAATATCCTCAAGCACGTTAGTTACGTATGAACGTACATAGGTAGGTAGGTCGGTCGTAGTCAGCCAACACACAAGAAAAACATATTCCGTTTTTCAATCAAAGGAACATTTCTTTATTCTTTGATTAATTTAAATAAGACATTATTTTTTTGGAGAGATTGATTTCTCGAATTCTCCCACAAAAGCATTTGCAAAATTCAATACACCACAAACACTAAAATGAGTGTGCATCACTTAACTTAAGCTAAATACAAGTACGTTTAATTCAATAGTGAAAATGGAAATGGATTTAAAATTCAACTTGGGTTTATCCTTTCTTTCTATTTTAATCACTCACATTTTTTGTGTAATTTTTTAAGCTTAATTTTCAAAAAACGTTCTTTCTTTGACGTTGAAATCTGGATGTACGCGGCAACAACAACACCAGCAATTATTCAAGAATCAATGACACTTGTGTCTGGTTTTCTTTTTTTTGTATTATATGTATTCTTTTCAAGCCCACGTGGTTTTTGAATTACTCCGCAATTAAACCGTGAAATTAAAACAGAACAACCTCTGGAAATGGCCGCTGGTTAACGACTGAATTTCTCTCACAAAAATGTTGAATTATATATTGGCTCCATTGGTGTGCATTTCATCTCTACTGTCTTCAGTGTGGGGATAGGTCTGCTTGCATACAACCATACATACATATCTCCATCGTCTGCTTATGGCTGTTCTCAAAATGCATTTTACACAGTTGAAAGAGTTCAGCATATCTCTCCACCATATAAATTCAAAGGGGGTTTTTTATTCTTCGAAATGGTATGTGTGTGTACAAGAGAGATTTGTTTATTTGTGACATTGAAAAATGAAACCGGGAGAATTGTCCAAAAACCTTTTAAAGAAAGGCATGTGTAGATTTGTTTATTTATATATGACAATAATATTTGTTTTTATTAAATGGGCTTCGGATACTCCACAAAATATACTCTCTTCGTATCATTTAGCCCTTCATACAATACATGATGGGAATTTTAATCGCTTTATGTGTGGATGCAAGCGACAACAAAATAAATAATTTTGCCGGTCTCTTTGAATGTGTAGAAATTTAATCTCAGATACATTTGCGAAGAGATTTATACATACATGGCTCTCTTTTAAATACACCATGAAAATATTCAGTCCTTTGATATCCCTGCAAACATTTTCTATGGAAAATCTATACAAGTAGAATCGCTTCATGAAAGCTTCATAGGCGATATCATACACAGAAAAAAAAATAGTTTTTGTCTTTAATCACGAAATTAATTGATCCAATTAATTTCTAATTGAAATGTCTTCAACCACATAAATGATAGTATCAATCACCAAAGTCAATTAAAAAATTAAATGTTCCAATTAAAAAATTAACTAATTGTATCAATCAATTGTTGTGATTGATTTTTGTTTCAATTAAAGAATTTTTTGAATCCATTAAAAATTTAAATTGATTTTTTTAAATTCAATTAAATAAAAAAAAAATCAATAAAATATTAATTGGACAAAATTTTGTGTAGCTGATAGCCTAAGTAGCTAATGCTAGATTTTTCTCTATTATTCTTATTTTTACTATAAGTTTAATAAATAAATAAATAAAAATTTTGTGATATTTTAGTTAGTATTCCTGTTCGGGAACAAATGTCCTTCTTCACTGATAAAAAATATTGGTCTGATATTTAAGATTAGTTAACCTAAATTTTAGGATACACAATTTACATAATAAATATTCGTAATATAAAGAAATTTCAGTTAAAAGATAGTTTATTATTTTTGCATTAGGAATTGATTTCTTTAAATTTATGACCCGAAAGACGATAAAACGAACTCCCAGATTCATGCCTGTTTCATTATCAGGCTAACATGAAATATAATGAACTCCCAGATGTTTGCAGGGATTGAACATCGGACACTCAAAAAAAAGTTTACTCGGATCCAAAGATTTTCAACTTCCCTTAAGAATTTTGGTATTGATTCCGAGACAAAGATGCGGCTCCTTTAAAATAAAAACATTTATTAGCGACCTATGTGACTTTAAATCTAGGATCAATAAAATTAAAACACAGATATCACTTTTTTGAATTTTCATTATAGGTCGCGGTATATTAATAAAGCTATTCACGTGCAAACAAATGTCATTTTAAAAATCCAAATTATAAGAGATACTTCAAAGTAGAAACTGTTTTCTTAATTAAAAAAAAAAAAAACAAAACTTTAAACTAAAGATGCCAAATCCTCCAAATAAGTATATTTGAAGCGTTTTTATCCTAAATCTAAAGATTCAATATTTCAGTTAATTTAAGTACTATCTTTTAAATTTTTTAAAATCAAAAATTTATTTCTTTACTTTAAGGAAAATTGACCTTCGTCCAAAGACATACGACTATCACAGAGGAACGGAAATGTCCAAAATTTTTATATTAAATTTAAAGAAAAAAAATTTTGAAGCACAAATATTGCAAACTTTATTTTAATTAAAATTTCATTATTTTAAAGAAATAAGTCCTTAATAGTTTGTAAATTGCGCATCCTAAAATGTAGGTTGTTTAATCTTTAATAACACGTAAGCATTTTTTTCAGTGGACTTGGATATTTCAGCTTGACTGATTTACCCTGTCGTCTGACTTAAATCTCATAGAGAACCTTTGGGAAATTGTAAAATGAAAAATTGGAATTAAATATTTTAGAAACCCTGATATCAGTGTCCACACTCTTAAAAATGTTTACTTGGATTCAAAGATTTTGACCTTCCCTTAGGTTAGGTGGCAGCCCAATGTATCAGGCTCACCTAGACTATTCAGTCGATTGTGATACGACATTGGTGAACTTCTCTCTTATCACTGAGTGCTGCCCGCCGTTCCACATTCCAGTGAAACCACTTAGAGAAGCTTTGAAACCCTCAGCAATGTCACCAGCATTACTGAGATGGGATAATCCACCGCTGAAAAACTTTTTGGTGTTCGGTCGTAGCAGGAATCGAACCCACGACCTTGTGTACGCAAGGCGGGCATGCTAACCATTGCACCACGGTGGCTCCCAATGGTTAGCATGCCCGCCTTGCATACACAAGGTCGTGGGTTCGATTCCTGGTTCGACCGAACACCAAAAGCGCTGGATTATCCCGCCTCAGTAATGCTGGTGACATTTCTGAAGTTTTAAAGCTTCTCTAAGTGGTTTCACTGCAATGTGGAACGCCATTCGGACTCGGCTATAAAAAGGAGGTCCATTGTCATTGAGCTTAACATGGAATCGGGCAGCACTCAGTGATAAGAGAGAAGTTCACCAATGTGGTATCACAATGGACTGAATAGTCTAAGTGAGCCTGATACATCGGGTTGCCACATAACCTAACCTAACCTAACGGATACTTCAAAGTAAAAAATGTTTTCTTAATTCCAAGACGCTAAATCCTCAAAATAAGTCTTAGCCTATATTTGAAGCGTTTTTATCTTAAATCCAAAGTTTCAATATTTCAGTTAATTTAAGGACAATTTCTTTAAATCAAAAATGTATTTCTATACTTTAAGAAAAATTAGCCTTAGTTCAAAGCAGGGATCCGGAGCGGTCCATTTTTTTCGCTCCGCTCCGCTCCCGCTCCGGAGAAAAATAAACCGCTCCGCTCCACGCTCCGCTCCGAGAAAAAAAAAATCGCTCCGTTCCTCTTCGAGAAAATTATAGTACAAACATTGTATTATTTGTTCAATTGAGTTTTATTTTATGGGGGCACAGCGTGACCCCATTTGTCGAAATCGGGCGATACATATATATGGGAGTTATATCTAAATTTGATCCGATTTCTTCCAAATTCAATAGCGTTCGTCCTTGTGCCCAAAAAACTCCCTGTACCAAATTTCATCAAAATCGGTTAATAATTGCGACCGGAATCCTGTGAACAACAAATACATGGACAGACGGACGGACACCAAGCGCTAGATCGACTCAGGAGGTGATTCTGAGTCGATCGGTATATATTTTATGGGGTCTAAAACCAATATTTCTGGCAGGCACATTTTTTGGCAGATCAAACTTATTATACCCTAACCACTATGTGGTTTAGGGTATAATGACTTTAAAACAATGTGTTGATACATTTTATTAATTTTGAAGATTTTTTCAGAAATATTAAATCCATTTTGACTTCATTAAAACGAAATTTTCATTCATGTTAGGATACACATTTTTATGTCGAATCATTTAGCTATAAGGACAAACAGCCTTATTTGAAAAGTTTAGAGACTTTTAGACAAGGAAAAAACTTTATTTCAGAGAAATACGTCTTCTATTCTAAGCAAAATTCGTATTCGTATTTTAAGCATGTGAAATATTTGGCCACCCGACAATATTCTTTGCGGGACGCTGATTGGAATTGAAAGTCCATACACAGAGTAGAAGTAACTACTCTCCGAAAGTTTTTTTTTTTTGTTTTGCAACAGATGTAGAGAAAAGGTTTTGTTATATATGTAATGTGTGTGTGTGTATGTTTATGTTTGCAACAACCTCCATCGAAATCAGTCCGTGGTATACCTACGAATATTCATACTCAGATCTAGTGTTACCTAATTTCGCTTTTTCCCCCTTTATTGTAAAAATACATTTTCGAACAGCGTTTTTAAGAAATGTTCGTTCTCAAAAAAAGTAGATAACATGTAATAATACAAATGAAGTCATTAGTTTTCAATGTGAGAAAAAATTAAAATAAATGTATATGCGCACATTTTTCAACCAAAATTGAAACTATCCATAATTTTAATTAAATGTTCGAGAACTAATATCAGAAATAAGAGAATGCTAGGATACAGTACAATAGTAAAGCAAATATGAATTAGGGATCTATAGTACAAATCAATAATCGATTTTTCGACATTTCGATTATTGACTTTTAATCAAAAATCGATTTTCGATTATTTTTACCAATGAAAATTCGAATATTCGATTTTTCATAATCGATTTTCATAGAAATAATGATTCTAAAAAATATACGATTTTATGAAATCTATTTGTCTTTTTGTGAGTATTATTAACAATAGTTGGTAAGAAAAGCAAAAAAATTAGTGTTCCAGTCAAACATGTTAATTTTTAAATTTGTTTAAAAATTAAAATGTTCAATATAAAATTTTTAACATGTGCCAATCATTAATTTTTATTTCCCCAAATAATTACACTATAAATTCAAGGAAATTGAAAACACAAAGGATTAATTTCCACCAATTTGTAATTTTATTTAATAATTTTTTTATTTTTCTGGTTCAAAATTTAAACTAAATTTTTGATGGTCAAAATTAAAAATTAGTTGAAAATCTAAAATCGATTTTGCGATTATTTTTAGCTTAATAATCGATTTCGACTTTTTTAGATTTTCATGCCAAAATTCGAATAATCGATTAATCGATTTTCGATTTATAGATCCCTAATATGAATGTCCTTACTCTGAAAAAAAGCATGCCCGGTTCCAAAGATTTTGTCTTTACTTTAACAGTTTGGGTATTAATTCCGAGCCAAAGAAGCGGAGAATACAAGTAAGGATACTTTAAAGACGCAATTATCTTTTAAATTTGGGGGTTATGTACTTGCTTCTAGGAAGCAAATGTTAATTTTTCATTTTTTTAGATTTTTCGTCAGTTGTTATCAAAATCCTTTAAAAACGAGTTAACGACAATTTTATTTTCCATATTAAGACTCGACTTCCAGTAGAGATTATGCTATGTTTCAAGTAAAAAGGGTCTTTTAATTAAAGTGTTGAAAAACATGTCTTATTTTTTAACGATTTTTTGCTTTGTAGGCAAGATACAAAAAGGAAACAAATTTAAAGACAATTTTATTAATTTTAAACAATTTTTCTTAAGTATTAAAGTCATTTTGACCTTACCTCAAAAATTTTATCTTTCATGTTATGATACACATTTTTAAGTAAAATCACTTAATTATAAGGACATTACAACTTCATTCAAAAGTTTATTGACTTTTGGACAAGGAAAAAACTTTATTTTAGAGAAATGCGTCTTCCATGTTAAGCAAAATTTGCATTCTTATTCTAAGGACATGAAATCTTTGACTTCACGACAATATTTTTTTCAGTGTAGAAAACTAAAAAATTAAATATAAATAAGATCGTTTAATTGCATTTATTTGACCTTCATTACAAACATCTTTGTAGTAATACGGGGATGAAATTGATCGAAAGTACTGTTGTTACTTTTACAACACATACTAGAGATATATTTTGACATTTGCCATTTTTGAAAACAATTACTAAAAAAACTCGTTGTGTTTTCCCCAATGTACGTACGTACAAAAATACATATCGCACATTTTAAACGTTTACTCACACTACGCTAAGTACTAGCGTAGTGTGAGTGTAATTTCAAAGTTACACATTTCACAGTGTAATTTCAAAGTTACATATTTCATTCAAGTAATAATTTATTCGGAGCGGAGCGGTTTTTCATTTGGAAACCGCTCCGCTCCGGATTTTAGAAATGCCGCTCCCGCTCTGGCAAAAAAAGGGCTTGCTCCGCTCCGCTCCACGCTCCGCTCCGGATCCCTGGTTCAAAGACATGCGATTTTAACGGAGGGACGCAAATTTACAAAATCTTTGTCCTAAATTTAATGAAAAAAAAATTTTTTTGAAGCAAAGATTATAAACTTTATTTTAATTAAAATTTCATTATTTTAAAGAAATTTAATTCCGCATCCTAAAATTTAGGTTGCGTAATTTTTAATATCACGCAAATATTTTTTTCAGTGTGGAAACAAATACCAGTTTAAAAATCCAAATTATAAGAGATTAATTCTAAAAGAACTTTAAACCAAAGATGCAAAATCCTCAAAATAAATCTTAGACTATATTTGAAGCGTTTTTATCTTAAATCTAAACAATCAATATTTCAACTAATTTAATAAATGAAAATTTTGAAGCAAAGATTAAAAACTTTCTTTTAATAAAAATTACATTATTTTAAAGAAATTTGCCCTTAATAGTTTGCAAATTGCTTATCCTTAAATTTAGGTTGCATAATCCTTACTAGCACTTAATTTCTTTTCAGTGTATTTAGTCCTGTCAATGCCAAGAAGATGGACAGAAGTCATGGTTATAGTTAATATAATAACATTTAACATTAAACATAACAAAAACTGAATTATTTGTTAAATATATTAAATATTTTTTTAACTGCAGGATATACACAGTCTTACACAAGTTTACATACCCCTGAGTTTTTAACCTTCTAACTAAACATGTTTCTTGTTGTTGTTTATAAACCACACAAAAAAATTTTTGTTAAAAATTAACAAATACTTTGTTTTTCTAATTATTTTACAAAAATTAAAGCATGTATATGCATAGTTTATAATATTTTATTATTTAATTAAAATTCAAATTCTTTAATCGTATGTAAACTTGTGTGAGACTGTGTATATACATAAATGGATGGCTATCTATCAGCCGTTTTGGTTAACACGGCTAAAATCGATCTATTTATTCTGAGCACATTCACTTTTCATATTAATTTGATTTTCATTGTATGCCATCGCACGATAAATCCGTAAAGAGAAAATGTTAAACAAACGCATCGCATACCTTAAGGCGCTAATATATTTTGTAACCTTTAATCGATATGATAGTGGCAATCCACCATCAAATGCAGTTTAATTTGAAACTAGATGGACTAAATCAACCTTTAATGGCTTTTATTAATTATTTAGACTTCCCCATTAAAACTTGTACACAAAAATTATCATTAATTTTATTTATATATTTATTTCGTTTATAATATAATCGATTATAAAATAATTTAATTAATATTGTAATGATATCTGTATAAAATAGCTAGAGAGTATAAAATTTTTTAATTAAACTATTTACATGATTTATTTGATTGTTTCGATTGTTATCATTGATTGATTGCTATATGCTCCAACACAAATTGTTGGTGTGTTCTTTGATATAATTATGTAAAACAGAAAAAAAATAACAAAACGAAAAAAAAACACAAAAATAAAAAAATAAAAAAAAAAATAAAACTTAACAACAAAATATATTCTTCATTATTAAAAGAAATGAGCTGGTATGTGATAATCTATTTTGAAATACCAGAGAAACATATATAAGTGGAAAATACGAATGTTTATATATTGATTTGGTGATGTTTTTTAAATTGGTTGCATTCTATGAAGTGATTGTAATTCTCAACTACTTTTAAAGAATAAAAAAGTATAAAATAATCTATTTTGAAGAAATGCTAAATTATATCTGTTGCAATTTTGGTTGATCTTAAACATTTGTGGGAGCATCCATACCACATATAATCGATTTGACAACTGATGCAGCAGCCAGAGAGGCGAAATTTTGCCATTTGCGGGTTGTTGTACCATCTTTGTAATCGGAAATGCCTGGAAAATAGAAAACAAACGCATATTTTAAGGTTAGTTGGATTTCAATTTAGTCTAGATCAGTCCTGCGCTGGTCACAATTATCAAACGAATGAGGAAAACATACGGAAATAGTTGCTAAAAAAGTTGCTGAAGGCATTGGCTGTTGGCACTTTAGGGGAAAAGATTATGAGACGATTCAAAATACCTATGAGTCTATTGGTCGTCCCTTATTGATTATGCGGTCCCCTTTGGACTCATAGTATAAGCGAGTTCCAATGGAAAAATCTTCAAACAGTGCAGAATACTACACTGCGGATTATCACTGGATTTCACTCCAACACACCAAACCAGCATGTGAAGCATGAGTCAAAAATGCTCTCGGTGAGACAACACTGTGACTTTCTCACCCACCAGCATCTGCAAAAGTGCATTGGAGTATACTACCCAGACCAAACCAGATCTAGGAGAGCACCGTCTGAATGAGCCAAGCCCATCCGGTTAGACTTTAGAAAGGACATACTTTCAATTAATCACCTCATCGACGATGACAGTGATAAGGGAATAAGGCCGACCATTGGTGGCCGTAATTCATCATTCATCTGTAATTATCATAATCTCTCGGGAGCCAACCAAGGTTGCCACAGTTGGTAGAATTCTATCTAAAATGGTAGATTTATACTGTTTGGTAGATTTGTTTGTTTGTTTGGTAGAATTCTTGATGTTTTCGTAGATTTCGCAAAATATTCTCCTCCAACTAACAGGTAACATACTTCACAAATTTTCCATATAAATAAAATCTTGACAAAATTTTCTATAGAAATAAAATTTTAACAAAATTGTCTATAGAAATAAAATGTTAATAAAATTATCTATAAAAATTTTAAGAAAATCACCCATAGATAATATTATCAAAATATAAATAAAATTTTGATTAAATAAAGAAATAAATTTGATAAAATTTTCTTTAGAATTAAAATTTTGATAAAATTTTCTATAGCAATAAAATTTTAACAAAATTTCTATAGAAATAAAATTCTGATAAAATTTTCTATAGAAATAAAATTTTGATAAAATTTTCTATAGCAATAAAATTTTGATAACATTTTTATAGAAATAAAATTTTGATAACATTTATATATAGAAATAAAATTTTGATAAAATTTTAACAAAATTTCTATAGAAATAAAATTCTGATAAAATTTTCTATAGCAATAAAATTTTGAAAAAAATTTCTATAGAAATCAAATTTTGATAACATTTTCTATAGAAATAAAATTTTCATAAAATTTTCTATAGAAATACAATTTTTATAGCAATAAAATTTTGATAAAAATTTCTATAGAAATAAAACTTTTATAGCAATAAAATTTTGATAAAAATTTCTATAGAAATAAAATTCTTATATCAATAACATTTTGATAAAATATTCTATAGAAATAAAAATTTGAAATTTTTTGTAGAAATACAATTTTGACAAAATTTTCTATAGAAATAGAATTTTGAGAAAATTTTCTATATAATTAAAATTTTAACAAAAAATTCTATACAAATAAAATTTTGACAAAATTTGCTTGATTTCTGATAAATTCTGATAAAATTTTCTATAGAAATAAAATTTTCTATAGCAATAAAATTTTGAAAAAAATTTCTATTGAAATAAAAATTTAACAAAATTTTCTGTAGAAATATAATTTTGATAATATTTTCTATAGCAATAACATTTTGACAAATTTTTCTATACAAAATAAAATTTTGATAAAATTTTCTATAGAAATAAAATTTTTATGGCAATAAAATTTTGATAAAAATTTCTATAGAAAAAAAATTTATAGCAATAAAATTTTGATAAAATATTCTATAGAAATAGAATTTTAACAAAATTTTCTATAGCAATAAAGTTGTGACAAAATTTTCCATAGAAATAATATTTTGGTAAAATTTTTATAGCAATAAAATTTTGATAAACATTTGTATAGAAATAAAATTTTTATAGCAATAAAATTTTGCAAAAATATTCTATAGAAATAAAAATTTGAAATTTTTTATAGAAATAAAATTTTGACAAAATTTTCTATACATATAAAATTTTGACAAAATTTGCTTGATTTCTGATAAATTCTGATAAAATTTTCTAAAGATATAAAATTTCCTATACCAATAAAATTTTGACAAAATTTTCTATAGAAATAAAAATTTAACAAAATGTTCTATAGCAATAAAGTTGTTTCTATAGAAATAAAATTTTGAAGAGATTTTCTATAGAAATAAAATGTGGATGCAATTTTTTATAGAAATAAAATTTTGACAAAAATTTCTATAGAAATAAAATATTGATAAAATTTTGACAAAATTTCCATAGAAATAAAATTCTGATAAAATTTTCTATAGAAATAAAGTTTCAACATTTTCTATAGAAATAAAATTTTAAACAAAGTTTCTATAGAAATAGAATTTTGACAAAATTTTCCATAGAAATAAAATTTTGACAAAATTTTCTATATAAATAAAATTTTGACAAAATTTTCTATACATATAAAATTTTGACAAAATTTGCTTGATTTCTGATAAATTCTGATAAAATTTTGTATAGATATAACATTTTCTATACTAATAAAATTTTGACAAAATTTTCTATAGAAATAAAAATTTAACAAAATTTTTATAAAATTTTCTATAGCAATAACATTTTGATAAAATTTTCTACAGAAATATATATTTTCTATGCAAAATAAAATTTTGATAAAATTTTCTATAGAAATAAAATTTTTATAGCAATAAATTTGTATAAAAATTTCAATAGAAATACAATTTTTTATAGCAATAAAATTTTGATAAAATATTTTATAGAAATAGAATTTTAAGAAAATTCTACTTGACACAGTGGGGGAGACACGGAAATATCTAAAGGAAAATAAAGATTTACTTATTCTAACTGCTGATAAAGGGGGAAAAACCGTAGCGATGTATAAAGACGATTATGAAATAAAGATGAAAAATATTTTAAGAGATATTTGTACATATAGACGCTTAAAAAGAGATCCGACATCAACACTACAAACCAAAAATAACAAACTGGTGGAAAAATTATTCAGAATGAACATCATTGACACCAACGAAAAATTAAAATTGATATGTAAAACTGCTAACGCCCCTCGAATTTATGGACTTCCGAAGATACATAAGGAAGGAGTTCCTGTAAGACCGATATGTTCTACAATAAATTCCCCCTCTTATGAACTATCAAAATATATTGTAAATATTTTGAAAATTTTGACGAAAGATTCCAAATATAATGTAAAGGACGCAATTGAATTTAAGAATAAAACCAGTAATATTAAGATTGAGGACAATGAAACAATGATCTCGTTTGACGTAGTATCTCTTTTTCCAAGCATTCCGGTAAATTTGGCGATTAAGATTATAAAAGAAAAATGGGACGAAATAAAGGACTATACGAAGATACCGATGGATATTTTTATAGAAATGTTAACTTTTTGTATAAAGGACTCAAGATATTTTGTATATGATGACAAGGTGTATGAGCAACGTAAAGGAATGCCAATGGGATCACCAGCTTCACCTATTATCGCCGATATTGTAATGGAAGTACTCTTGGACTCAGTATTGGAAAAATTGACTATTAAACCAAAAATAATGACAAAATATGTAGATGATCTGTTCTGTATTTTGAATAAAAATGACGTTCAGGCCACTTTATCAGCTTTAAACGCCTTTGATAGACAAATTCAATTTACGATGGAAACAGAAGAGGACAACAAGTTACCATACTTAGATACCATAATTTTAAGGCACAGAAATGGAATAAAAATTAACTGGTATCAAAAGCATACAGCCACAGGACGATTGATAAATTTCAACTCCAAACATCCTAGACGAGTTATAATGAATACGGCTACAAATTTTATAAGAAGAGTACACGATATCAGCGACAAAATATTTCATAAGGACAACGAAGATAAGATAAGGACCATATTGCGATTAAATGATTTCCCGAATAAGACGATTGACGACCTAATACAACATGTAAAAGAACAACAACATATCAAACATGACGAAATTGAACCCAAAATTTATAAACCCTTGACATATGTCCCCCAATTCTCGAAAAGATTCAAATCATCTAACATGCTAAATAAGGACAAATTTCAAATTGCACAAAGGACTCATAATACAGTAAATCAATTCTTCAGCAAGACAAAATCTAAAATTAAGAAAGAAGACAAGTCAAACGTAGTATATAAGATCAAATGCAATGGAAATGACTCTGATACTTGCCAAAAAGTATATATTGGTACAACGAAAACCAAATTAAAAACTAGACTCTCAGGGCATAAATCTGATCAGAAAGCCACTGATAAGTCCTTGGAGCAAAAGACGGCACTTGCAGCACATTGCACTTTAACAGGACACAAACCAAACTTTAAGGACGTAGATATTTTGACGCAAGAAACCAATTATAAAAGGAGATTTACTCTGGAGATGCTACATATTATAAATGTACCTGCAGAAAGACGAATGAATTTTAAGACTGATACGGACCATTGTGCACATATTTATAGAAATATTGTACAAAAATATAGAAAGACAGATTAGCTTTTAGTTGTAAATATACTCCCTTGTAAAGAAGTTCACTGTTCTTTAAATTTAAATGTAATTATCTGTGTTTTTCATGTAATGATATATTTTTTTGTTAATGTGATAAATGTTTTTTCTTTTTGTTTAAAGTAATTTCCCTGAAGACGAGCATCGGAGATGTCTCGAAATATTGGAAAATTTTAAATATAAAAATACAACTCAAAAAACAACAACATCTGTTTTTATTCACATGACCTCAAGCCGAACTAAGCAAATATAATTAAATTTTCTATAGCAAAAAAGTTGTGACAAAATTTTCCATAGAAATAATACTTTGGTAAAATTTTCGATAGAAATAAAATTTTGATGAAATTTTCGATAGAAATAAAATTTTGATGAAATTTTTTATAGAAATAAAATTTTAACAAATGTTTCTATAGAAATAAAATTTTGAAAAAATTTCCATAGAAATAAAATTCTGATAAAATTTTCTATAGAAATAAAAAATAAAAATAAATTTTGACAAAAATTTCTATAGAAATAAAATTTTGATAAAAATTTCTATAGAAATAAAATTTTAACAACATTTTCTATAGAAATAAAATTTTATACAAATTTTCTATAGAAATAGAATTTTAACAAAATTTTCTATTGAAATCAAATTTTGACAAAATTTTCTATACATATAAAATTTTGACAAAATTTGCTTGATTTCTGATAAATTTTGATAAAATTTTTTATAGATATAAATTTTTCTATAGCAATAAAATTTTGACAAAATTTTCTATAGAAATAAAAATTTAACAAAATTTTTATAAAATTTTCTATAGCAATAACATTTTGATAAAATTTTCTACAGATATATATATTCTCTATACAAAATCAAATTTTGATACAATTTTCTATACAAATAAAATTTTTATAGCAACAAAATTTGTATAAAGATTTCTATAAAAATTTCTTGGTAAAATTTTCTATAGAAAAAAATTTTGATGAAATTTTCTATCGAAATAAAATTTTGATGAAATTTTTTATAGAAATAAAATTTTGACAAATGTTTCTATAGAAATAAAATTTTGATAAAATTTTGATAAAATTTCCATAAAAATAAAATTCTGATAAAATTTTCTTTAGAAATAAAAAATAGAAATAAATTTTGACAAGACTTTCTATAGAAATAAAATTTTGACAAAAATTTCTATAGAAATAAAATTTTAACAAAATTTTCTATAGAAATAAAATTTTCACAAAATTTTGTATAGAAATAAATTTTTTTAATAAAAACTAAAAGTTTTATAAAATTTTCTATACAAATTAAATTTTGACAAAATTTGCTTGATTTTAACAAATTTGTCTACAAAAATAAAATTTTAACAACATTTTCTATCGAAATAAAATTTTGATGAAATTTTTTATAGAAATAAAATTTTGACAAATGTTTCTATAGAAATAAAATTTTGATAAAATTTCCATAAAAATAAAATTCTGATAAAATTTTCTTTAGAAATAAAAAATAGAAATAAATTTTGACAAGACTTTCTATAGAAATAAATTTTGACAAAAATTTCTATAGAAATAAAATTTTAACAAAATTTTCTATACAAATAAAATTTTGACAGAATTTGCTTGATTTTAACAAATTTTTCTACAAAAATAAAATTTTAACAACATTTTCTATAGAAATAAAATTTTGACAAAATAATAATTTGGTAGTTTTTAAATGAAATTATCTTCAAATTTTGGTTCATTGTTTTTGTGTCGAGTGGCAACCGTGGAGCCAACGTGGTTTGCATATCTGCCTTGCGTACATAGAGTCGTGCGTTCAACCCAACTTCGACCGAACATTGAAAAGTTTTTCAGCGGTGACATTTGTGAGTGTATCAATGCTTTTCAAAGTGGCTATAAGAAGGAAGTGCCTTGTCAATATAAATCTCATATTAATCAACCTCCTGGGATTGCATTCAGTTTCCGTCATGTGTTTCAAGATTCCATTTTGAGAGAATTTTACGAACCTTCGTCCGTATAACCATGTTCTTCACTTACCTTTCACCAAAATAAAACTCTCCCGACAATTGCCGATAATACTGTCCAACACTGAACTCATTTCCAAATCTGTAGCCAGAAGACCATATTTCTTGGAAAATTGTAAACGCAGATCATCATTACGCACCAAATCACGACCGGAACCAATAGGGCCCAAATGTAAACGGGATTTTGGTACACCATCGACACTATCCGCTCCAATGGGATGGGATACCTCAATAACTTCATTATTACCAATATTCATGAATAGTTTATCCGAATTGGCAGAGGGTCGATTGAAATCACTTTCGGTTTTTTGTTGTAAAAGATTAAGACCTTCTTTTAAATAAGTTTCCCAAGGACGTTTAACTTCCATATTAGCTTGGAGGCTTTCGGCAATTTGTTGAAGTGAATCATTAATGGGGAAATAGGTTTTCACATCTTCACCACTCTTGTAGACATAGACATAGGGTTTCTCAGATCTTGAAAAAAATTAATTTCGATTAGGAGAAATTTTAAATGGCAGCTTTCTCAACTTACCCATTGGTCAAAGCTCTTTGTTTATCCACATAGGAGATGACAACATCTCCCAAACGTACATGCTTCTTGTAATCGGTATAATGGGGAACTCCACCAGCCACACCCACCACAAAGACATAGTCCACTTTCTGGAATGTTCCCAAGAGGCGTGTAGTGGTATTTCCAGTAGCTGTCATAGCTTCACGAGTACTACCCACCGATGGTAGTTTAGTGCTAACAATGCGATGAGCACCGATATTACCCAAAGTATAGACATTCGATTCACCTGGAATAATTCAACGAAAATTATTATTAGAATATAGAAAAAAATCTTAAATGGTAATGGGTGAAAGGTGTGACGGACGGGTGGGTTACAAAATGGGTGCCATTAGCCGATGATAAATTAGGTTGCCTACTTTTAGGCACACAGAAAAAAATATTTGTTTAGTTTTCAATTAAGATATTAATTGATTCAATTAAAGTTTAATGGTAATTGCTGGAAATCACTGAATTGATCTAAATATAAATTAATTCGAATAATAATTTTGATCAATTTGTGTGATTAATTGTTGGTTTGAAAGAAAAAATAAATAATTCAATAATTTTTTTTAATTGAAAAACTAATAATGATCATCGACTATAACTTAAAAAATAGAATTGGCCAATTAAACAAAACAAATTAATTAAATTAAAAAATAATTAATTAAATTAAAACATTAATTAATTAAATTAAAAATGTTTATATTTGCAAAAGTAATTGACGAAAATTTAATTTATGGAAAATAAAAGAATGTTGGCTAAGATCTAATGTAATTCCATATGTTGCTGCCAGATCCAATAAATTAATTATCCCTGATGAGGCTGGAAATAATCCCAGTGAAACGTTGGATGGAAATAATGGAATAATTCAATACTTGTTTTATTCGCATTTTAAAGTGACTTTGAAAGCCCATTAAAAACATACCAAAAATTAAAATATAATTAATTAAATTAAAAACTTATTTAATTAAAAATTAATTAAAATTAAAAATTAATTACTTACATAAAACCATTAATTATTTAATTTAAAAAAAATACTTATTTGAATTAAAAAATTAATTAATTGAATTAACAACTTAATTAATTCAATTAAAAAATTAATTAATCAAATTAATTATTTAAATTAAATTATTTAATTACATTAAAAAAATAATTTATATTTTGAATAAAAAATTAATTGAAATTATTAATATTTTTACATATTCAATTACAATTTTAATTGGACATAGGTTTGTGATATTTTCTCTGTGGTTATTGATTTTTGAATGAAAAATAATTAAATAAATAAATTTTTAAATTGAAAACGATCGTCGACGATAATTTCAAAATATAATTGACCAATTAAAAAATTAATTAATTAAATTAAAAAATAATTAATTAAATTAAAAAATTAGTTAATTAAATTTAAAAAAATAGTCAATTACATTAAAAAATTAATTAATTAAATTACAAAAATAATTAATTAAATGAAAAGTTGATTTAATTACATTAAAAAATTAATTTATATTTTGAATAACAAATTAATTGAAATTATTAATATTTTTACATATTCAATTACAATTTTAATTGGAAGGTTTGTGATATTTTCTCTGTGGTTATTGATTTTTTAATGAAAAATAATTAAATAAATCAATGTTTAAATTGGAAACGATCGCCGACGATAATTTCAAAATATAATTGACCAATTAAAAAATTAACTAATTAAATTAAAAAATAATTAATTAAATTAAAAAATTAGTTAATTAAATTAAAACATTAAGTAGTTAAATTACAAAAAGAATTAATTAAATGAAAAATTGATTTAATTACATTAAAAAATTTATTTACATTTTGAATAAAAAATTAATTGAAATAATTAATATTTCTACATATTCAATTACAATTTCAATTGGAATGTCTGCATTATTTTCTCATTATTTTGAATGAAAAAAATTATTTAATTACATTAAAAAATTAATTCACATTTTGAATAAAAAAATTATTGAAATTATTAATATTTTTACATATTCAATTACAATTTTAATTGGAAATAGGTGCGTGATATTTTCTCTGTGGTTATTGATTTTTGAATGAAAAATAATTAAATAAATGAATTTTGAAATTGAAAACGATTGTCGACAATAATTTAAAATATAATTGACCAATTAAAAAAATAATTTATTAAATTAAAATATAATTAATTAGATGAGAACATAATTAGTTAAATGAAAAATTGATTTAATTACATTAAAAAATTAATTAATTAAATTACAAAAATAATTAATTAAATGAAAATTGATTTAATTACATTAAAAAATTAATTGAAATAATTAATATTTCTACATATTCAAAAACAATTTCAATTGAATAATGTCTGCGTTATTTTCTCAATGATTATTGACTTTTATTTGATTTTTCTTTTTTTAAATCAAACAAATTTTTATTTTAATAATAATGATCATCGACGATAACTTAAAATATAATTAACCAATTAAAAAAATTTATTAATTAATTAAATTAAAAAATTAATTTATATTTTGAATAAAAAATTTATTAAATTTAACGACAAAAGCAGTAGCCTGCATTGTTATCAGGCTAACATAAATAATATTAAATAATTAATATTTAAATAATAATGTTTGTGATATTACCTCTAAGGTTATTGATATTGTGATGAAAAAATAATTAAATTAATTCAATTAATTTTTAATGGAAATTGCTTGAATCACTAAATTGATCAACAAAAAATTAATTCCAATTAATTATTTAATTGGTTTAATCAATTTGTGCGATTGACTTTTGGTTTGAATGAAAAAAAAAATAATTAAAAATAATTAAATTTTAATTGAAATATCGATCGACTTAAAATATAATTAACCAATTAATAAAAATTAATTTATTCAATTAAAAACTTAATTTAGAATTTGAATAAAAAAAGTAATTGAAATAATTAATATTTCTACATATTCAATAATAATTTTAATTGGAAAAAGTTTTATGATAATTTTGCAGTAGTGATTAATTTTTGTTTTGATTACAAAAAAAAAAAAAAAAAACAAATCTATTAAGATTTTTAATTGATGTTGCTTATATTTTTTTCTGTGCCAAAGTGATTTAGAATAGTGCATGGACAACGACAAAAGACAACAAATAAATGGACCACAATGTGAGTTATATGCTATTGGAGTGAGGGCTATCAAAGTTTTATGAACTAAAAAAAAACAAATATCGAGTGAACAACACGACACACATGTCATGGGTTGGACGATAAATCCCAATACCAGAAATGAAACAGGTTAAATACAGGACAATATAGTGATATGTGGCTACAACATAAAAAGCTTTTTTGTTTTTTAAATCATTTAAATTCACAGGACATTAAGGATTCTAGATGGTATGGTATGTTTTTCCTTTCTTACCCATACGTCTTTTCTTTCTCTTTTTCAGAGAATTCGTTAGATTTGAATCTTTGTTAAGAGTATCTGATTATTTTGGAATTTTTGGTAATGAGTAGATTATAGGGCCAGAGGGGGAATATTGTAGTGGTTGTGGTATAAATCGTGGTAGTGGAGTATAGAGTATGTAGAATAAGAAATGTAGAAAAAAATAGTTTTGGTTAGTGTTGAAAATTACATTTTCAGTTTTCTTTTCTTAGTTTCAGTTATTTTGTAGCTTTTCTTAGTTTTTTTTTTCGAAAAAAAAATCAAATTTCCTTCTAATTTTTATTTTATTTTAGTGGAGTTCTTTTTTTTTAAATAACTTTTAGAGATCTGTGAATGAAGTATCATAATTCACCAGGTCTCAGTTTAATTGATTTGCTTTTTGTTTGGATTTCTTTTCCATACTTACCCACTGTGGTATAACGGACAAATGTCTCCTTATTCTCTAACATAGCATCAACTGCTAATTTTTCACAATATTGGGCTGTTATTATAGCAATGGTTGGTTGTTTATTCGATGCAATTGTGGGCATTTGTTTCACCACCTAAAAGTAGGCAACAGAAAATAAATGTCAATTTCAATTATGTTTTTTTGTGTAAATTGTATTTATTGAGTCTTTTTATTTACGTAACTGATACAATCAAAGGTTAGCAATGCAGAAATACACTGATTTAGAACCCAGTCCATGTTTAGCGTAACTACCAAAAATTATTTTGCAAATTAAAATCATATATGTATTCTAGGGAAAGTTTATTATCCTCTATGCATTCCCTTATAACGTGTGTATAAAAATCAGAACACAAGGAAGAAATCAGATCCATTGTTAAATTTATGCCTAGTGCTGTAAGGTAATTTGTGTTGTTCCAGTTGACATTAGTTTCTGCCTCCATAACCAACTTGATTAATACATTATTATGCAATTCCAATCTATTTACATATTTTTTCATCATATCTATTGCATATATCGGCATTGGAGCCATATTTGAATTTTCATAGATATATCTATTCGAGAAGCGTCTGTTTATTGTTCTGTAATTTTTCCCGAATGATTTTACGTTCTAAAATTCCGAATTCGTTCATAACTGTGGGTGAAATGATAAACCATATGGGACAAGCATAAAGAAGGGCCGGTCTTATCATTGTCTTATATAACAATAATTTTGTGGGGGTTGGTAATGACTTACTATAGAAAATGTTCGTATAATAATTTTTGATGTTATATGCTTTTGACAAAGCTAATCGCGCATGTTTATTGAATTTTACTAATTTGGTAAAAGAAATATCTAAGTATTTGAAATTATTATTGAAAGGTATCTCAGTATTATTTAAAACCAACAAAATTTGATATAAAATGATGCGAGTGGAATGATCGTGGTTTAGTTTATACACATCCTACTATACACACACTACGTCTAAAATACAAGTTAGGTAATTTTTTAATTTTATTTGAATTCAACCGGTGACAACACGGTTGTGCAATCCTTGTAGTTTTTTATAGAAATTGTTTATTGAAATACAATTTGGCAAAATTTTCTATAGGAATAACATTTCGGCAAAATTTTCTATAGAAATTTAATTTTGACAAAAATTTCTGTGGAAATACAATTTTGATGAAATTTTCTATAGAAATAACATTTTAACAAAATTTTCTAAAGAAATAAGATTTTGACACAATTTTCTATAGAAATAAAATTTTGATGAAATTTTCTATATATATAAAATTTTGACAACATTTTCTATAGAAATAAAATTTTGACAAAATTTTCTATAGAAATAAAATTTTGACAAAATTTTCTACAGAAATAAAATTTTGAGAAAATGTTCTATAGAAATAAAATTTTCAGAAAATTTTCTATAGAAATAAAATTTTGACAAAATTTTCTGTGGAAATACAATTTTGATAAAATTTTCTATAGAAAAAATTTTGACAAAATTTTCTAAAGAAATACAATTTTGACAAAATTTTCTATAGAAATACAATTTTGACAAAATTTTCTACAGAAATAAAATTTTGAGAAAATTTTCTATAGAATTGAAATTTTGAGAAAATTTTCGGCAAAATTTTCTAAAGAAATAAAATATTGATAAAATTTCAATAGAAATAAAATTTTGACAAAATTTTCTATAGAAATAAAATTTTGACAAAATTTTCTATAGAAATAAAATTTTGACAAAATTTTCTATAGAATTAAAATTTTGACAAAATTTTCTATAGAAATAAAATTTTGACAAATTTCCTATAGAAATAAAATTTTTACAAAACTCTCAATAGAAATAAAATTTTGACAAAATTTTCTATAGGAATAAAATTTTGACAAAATTTGTTATAGGAATAAAATAGTGATAAAATTTTCTATAGAAATAAAATATTGACAAAATTTTCTATAGAAATAAAATTTTGTCCACATTTTCTGTAGAAATAAAATTGTAACAAAATTTTCTGTAGAAAACAAAAAAGTTTTGACACAAAATATGTATAAAAATTAAATTGTGACAACATTTGTTATAGAAATAAAATATTTACAAAATTCTCTATAGAAGTAAAATAGAAAGAAGAGGAAGCACGCAAAATAAACCCAGCCAACTGCACTCAAATCGATGATTTGACGGTGGCAAAGGAAAAGATATATGTTTGTACGAATTTATTTCGGCATAAGTCGGCTATCAATGTAAAACTTTTTTAGGAAGGTTCAAGTGTGGTTCATTGTTGGGTTTAATGAACTGCCTGAATTTATTCTGATAATTGGTTCATAGTTTTGCTGCAAGTAGAGGATGCTGATGAGGAATGTGGTAATTCCGAAACGTGCGTCCATCCAACCATTTTGCAGTCTATAGGGCTTTGCCCAAATAAATTTGACAAACATTTTTTTCCTCGGTTGGTTAAGCTACACTTGTAGTTTAGTCAATGCATGGTTTTAAACTGAAATCAAAAAAACAACAACAATGAAATAAAATTTTGAAAAATTTTCTATAGAAATAAAATTTTGAACAATTTTCTATAGAAATAAAATTTTGACAAAATTTTCTATAGAAATAAAATTTTGAGAAGACTTTCTATAGAAATGCAATTTTGAGAAAAATTTCGGCAAAATTTTCTATAGAAATCAAATTTTGAGAAAATTTTCTATAGAAATGAAATTTTGAGAAAATTTACTATAGAAATAAAATTTTGAGAAAATTTTCTGTGGAAATACAATTTTGATGAAATTTTCTATAGAAATAAAATTTTGACAAAATTTTCTACAGAAATAAAATTTTGACAAAATTTTCTATAGAAATAACATTTTGACAAAATTTTCTATAGCAATAAAATTTTGTCAAATTTTTTTGTAGAAAAAAAAAAATTAACAAAATGTTCTGTAGAAAAAAAAGTTTTGACAAAAATTTGTATAAAAATTTAATTTTGACAAAATTTGTTATAGAAATAAAATTTTTACAAAATTCTCCATAGAAATAAAATTTAGACAAAATTTTCTATAGGAAAAAAATTTTGGCAAAATTTTGTATAGGAATAAAATTTTGTCAAAATTTTCTGTAGAAAAAAAAATTTGGAAGATTATTTTTGGTACGAGTGGCAACCGTTTCCCTCACTTGTCTACACGCAATCTTCTTTAGAAGAATAGTGCATCCATAATCAAATAGCAAATTTCATATGCTATTTGAATGATGCGCCGTTCATACAATAAAAAAATATTATTTGGACGACTTTTTGATTTTTAGAAAAAAATCCCAAAAAGCGAGATTTTAGAGCAAATATTTTAAATAAAATTGTTGACAAAATTTTCTATAGAAATAAAATGTTGACAAAATTTTCTACAGAAATAAAATTTTGAGAAAATTTTCTATAGAAATGAAATTTTGATAAAATTTTCGGCAAAATTTTCTATAGAAATAAAATATTGATAACATTTCAATAGAATTAACATTTTGACAAAATTTTCTATAGAAATAAAATTGTGACAAAATTTTTTATAAAATAAAATTTTGACAAAATTTTCTATAGAAATAAAATTTTGACAAAATTGTCTATAGAAATAAAATTTTGACAAAATTGTCTATAGAAATAAAGTTTTGATAAAATTTTCTATAGAAATAAAATTTTGACAAAATTTTCTATAGAAATAAAATTTTGACAAAATTGCCTATAGAAATAAAATTTTGACAAAATTTTCTACAGAAATAAAACCAAAAATGGTAGATTTTTTAATGTTTCATAGATTGGTAGAATTCTTGATTCCAACTACGAGGCACTTCCAATTTTCAATTGAAATAAAATTTTAACAAAATTTTCTATAGAAATAAAGTTTTGACAAAATTTTCTATAGAAATAAAATTTGGCAAAATTTTCTATAGAAATTTTGAGAAAATTTTCTATAGAAATAAAATTTTGACAAAATTTTCTATAGAAATAAAATTTTGACAAAATTTTCTATAGAAATATAGAAATAAAATTTTGAGAAAATTTTCTATAGAAATAAAATGTTGATAAAATTTTCTATAGAAATACAATTTTGACAAAATTTTCTATGGAAATAAAATTTTGACAAAATTTTCTATAGAAATAAAATTTTGAAAAAATTTTCTACAGAAATAAAAATTTGAGAAAGTTTTCTACAAAAAAAAAACAGTCACCACGGTTGCCACAGTGGGTAGAATTCTACCAAAAATGGTAGATTTTTTAATGTTTCATAGATTGGTAGAATTCTTGATTCCAACTACGAGGCACTTCCAATTTTCAATTGAAATAAAATTTTAACAAAATTTTCTATAGAAATAAAGTTTTGACAAAATTTTCTATAGAAATAAAATTTGGCAAAATTTTCTATAGAAATTTTGAGAAAATTTTCTATAGAAATAAAATTTTGACAAAATTTTCTATAGAAATAAAATTTTGACAAAATTTTCTATAGAAATAAAATTTTGACAAAATTTTCTATAGAAATATATTTTTGACAAAATGTTCTATAAAAATAAAATTTTGTGAAAATTGTCTATAGAAATAAAATTTTGATAAAATTATCTAAAGAAATAAAATTTTGACAAAATTTTCTATAAAAATAAAATTTGGACAAAATTTTCTATAGAAATAAAATTTGGCCAAAATTTTCTATAGAAATAAAATTTGGACAACATTTTCTATAGAAATAAAATTTTTACAAAATTTTCTATAGAAATAAAATGTTGACAAAATTTTCTACAGAAATAAAATTTTGAGAAAATTTTCGCAAAATTTTCTATAGAAATAAAATATTGATAACATTTCAATAGAAATAAAATTTTGACAAAATTTTCTATAAGAATAAAATTTTAACAAAATTTTCTATAGAAATAAAAAAATTATAAAATTTTCAATAGAAATAAAATGTTGACAAAATTTTCAAAAAAAAAAATATTTACAAAATTTTCTATAGACATAAAATTTTGTCCAAATTTTCTGTAGAAATAAAATTTTAACAAAATTTTCTGTAGATATAAAATTTTGTCAAAATTATCTGTAGAAATAAAATTTCGACAAAATTTTGTATAGAAATAAAAATTTTACAAAATTCTTTATAGAAATAAAATTTTGACAAAATTTTCTATACAAATACAATTTTGATAAAATTTTCTATAGATTTTTTGCCAAATTCTTTTTAGAAATAAAATTTTCTAGAGAAAAAAAATTTTGAAAAAAACCTTTTTTGAATGTAAATTTTGACACAAATTTGATCAAAAGTTTCATTTTTTAAATTTGGTAGATGTTTGGTAAATTTTTCTTAAAATTAAAATTTTGGTAGATTATTTTTGGTACGAGTGGCAACCGTTTCCCTCACTTGCCTACACACAATCTTCTCTAGAAGAAGAGTGCATCCATAATGAACTAACAAATTTCATATGCTATTTGAATGATGCGCCGTTCATACAATAAAAAAATATTATTTGGACGACTTTTTGATTTTTAGAAAAAAATCGCAAAAAGGGAGATTTTAGAGCAAATACATGGCAATCCTGATTTCATGCTTCAAACGTGCATGAATTTGTTGATTTTCTTAGTTTATTTAACTAACATACACAAGTGAGCTACCGTTAGGCAATGGTTAATATGTCCGCCTTTTATACAAAGGGTCATGGGTTCAATCCCAGTCTTGACCAAACACCAAAAAGTTTTTCAGTGGGGGATTACCCCTTCTCAGAAATGCTGGTGACATTTCTAAGTGCTTCAAAGTCTTTCTAGGTAGTTACTTAATTTTTAAATTTAATTTAATTTTATTAATTTTAATTTTACTGATCCTAGACTTAAAGATAGGTCGCTAAAAATGTATTTAGTTTAAAGAAGCCCCATCTTTGGCTCAATACCACAGTTGTGAGATCCAAAAAAAACTATCCTAATCCAACATAACGTCATATTGAGGAAATTTAAACTAAAATATAATAATTTATATGAACTCAAATAAAGTTCGATTGGATTTAGTGTTTAGTCGGCTAAGCATGAGTAACTGTTCATTGCTCTATTTACGGTATTGAAATGAAAGCTAACCAGTCTGATACTGGTTTAGGCCGAATCCCAAAATGTTTTTCAGTGGAAAGCCAAGCTTTTCTGTTTGCATACTTTTAGGCGAATATATAAAATTTTACAATTATTTCATCAAAAACAGCTCATTACTAAATAATATTGAAGGAAACCTAATTCAAAATTAGTAAGTGAACAGATTAATATTAAATGGAAATCTTGTTTATTTTCTCAAAGACATGTCATCTGAGTAAAAATTGAGTATTTTATTTATATTTAATGACAAAATAAAAACTAACATTTCCACGCTCTCCCTTTATTTTCACTTACCTTAATTTCTTTATCTTCATGATGGATTCTGGTATATGAATTATATTCCATTGATTTGATGAGTCCCCTCTCCTTGAGTGACATAAATACTAAAATAACATCTTGTTCCTCCCAACCATAGTCTCTGTGAAAATTGATGAATAATTAAACAATAATTAAAAAATCCAAGGCATTAATTAAAATCATAAAGAGCTATAGTACACGCAAATGTGCCACGCTTATTTATCATCGAAAAATTCTCAACTTACTTTGCCAAATCTTCAGGAGTTATGGGATTGGGATAGGCTTGTTCAATGAGTTCCAGTACTTTTTCCTGTGTCAATGGTGGAGATTCAAATTGGCTTTCATCCATGGACACTGTTTAGCATTGAAAAAAGAAAATATAAAAATAATGAATTAAAGAGAAATCGCAAATAATTGATTTAAATTAACATTAAGGCAATCATAACAAGACAAGAACGCTGTTTATTTTTTTTTTGTATATATGCTATTGGTTGTTATTAAAGGGGCATTTCAAGGTTAATGTAGCCGTTAAGGGGGTATAGTTTATAAGTACACTTACATATGTACTGTATATTAGGGTGTAACGAATTAGTTTATAAATTCTTAAAAAATAATTTTCTTTGTGAATTAGTTTCTATACAAATCAATTCAATCAAACTGTAAAATAAAATAAATAGAAATGAAGTAAAATAAATTTAATTTAATTTACTATTTTTATACTGATATCAACGCAGGCTGGTTTTTTGTCCAAATCAGTTTTGTCAAAAATCTGCGAAAAAATTTCCGAAAATTTTGTAAAAATTTTATTTCTATAGAAAAGTTTGCCAAATATTACACTAGGTAACAAATAACAAAATGTTCTCTGTGATTTGTTTCTAGCATATTTTTTCTTATTGATTTTGACCTACTAAACACGAAAATGAGTTTTAAAAAATTTTCTGTCGATTGGTTTTTGAGATACAATTTTTTTAATTTTTTTTTTTAAATTTTGGAGGTACACCTACAATTTTGAGAATATATTTCGTCTTATTTGACCTATTTGATCCAAATTAAAGAAAATTGAGCCGTCTACAACTCATTCTCAGAAAATTTTCAAATCGGGTAAGTAGTTTGGATGTTGGCGGCTTAAAAAAAACGGCGTTTTTTTAGTAAAAATGTGGCAGAAAAAAACATATAAAAATTCATATAAAATAAAAACACGATGCTAACAGCAATTTGGTTTTTTTTTTTCAGCGTATAGCTGAAATTTTTACAAAGAAAATAAGCCCTTACGTAACAAAATCTAACAACAAATAGTGGACTTATAATTTTTTTGAAACTCATTTTCGTGTTTCGTAGGTCAAAATCAATAAGAAAAAATATGCTAGAAACAAATCACAAAACGACTGTTGGCTAGTGTTATTATGTCAAAATTTTATTTCTATAGAAAATTTTGTCAACATTTTATTTCTATAGAAAATTTTGTCAAAATTTTATTTCTATAGGAAAATTTGTCAAAATTTTATTTCTATAGGAAAATTTGTCAAAATTTTATTTCGATAAAAGAGTTTGTCAAAATATTATTTCTATAGAAATTTTTTTTGTGAATTCTATTTCTAAAGAAAATGTTGTGTAAATTTTATTTCTATAGAAAATGTTGTCAAAATATTATTTCTATAGAAAATTTTTTTGTAAGTTTGTCACAATTTTACTTCTATAGAAAATTTGTCGAAATTTTATTTCTATAGAAAAGTTTGTCAAAATATCATTTCTACAGAAAATTTTTTATAAATTTTATTTCTATAAAAAATTTTGTGAAAATTTTATTTGTATGGGAAAATTTGTCAAAATTTTATTTCTATAGAAAATTTTGTCAAAATTTTATTTCTATAGAAAATTTTGTCAAAATTTTATTTCTATAGGAAAATTTGTCAAAATTTTATTTCGATAGAAGAGATTGTTAAAATATTATTTCTATAGAAAATTTTGTTGTAAATTTGTCAAAATTTTATTTCTATAGAAAAGTTTATCAAAATATTATTTCTACAGACAATTTTTTGTAAATTTTATTTCTATAAAAAATTGTGTGAACATTTTATTTCCATAGAAAAGTTTGTCAAAATATTATTTCTACAGAAAATTTGTTGTAAATTTTATTTCTATAAAAAGTTTTGTGAACATTTTATTTCTATAGAAAAGTTTGTCAAAATATTATTTCTACAGAAAATTTTTTGCATATTTTACTTCTATAGAAATTTTTGTGAACATTTTATTTGTATAGGAAAATTTGTCAAAATTTTATTTCGATAAAAGAGTTTGTCAAAATATTATTCCTATAGAAAATTCTATAGAAAATATGTGAATTTTATTTCTAAAGAAAATTTTGTGCAAACTTTATTTCTATAGAAAATTTTGTCAAAATTTTATTTCGATAGAAGAGTTTGTCGAAATATTATTTCTATAGAAAATTTTTTGTAAATTTGTCAAAATTTTATTTCTATAGGAAAATTTGTCGAAATTTTATTTCTATAGAAAAGTTTGTCAAAATATTATTTCTACAGATTTTTTTTTGTAAATTTTACCTCTATAAAAAATTTTAATTCTATAAAAAATTTGGTCAAAATTTTATTTCTATGGAAAAAATTGTCAAAATCTTATTTCTGTAGAAAATTTTGTCAACATTTTATTTCTATAGAAAATTTTGTCAAAATTTTAGTTCTATAGAAAATTTTGTCAAAATTTTATTTCTATAGGAAAAATTGTCGAAATTTTATTTCTATAGAAAAGTTTGTCAAAATATTATTTCTACAGAAAATTTTTTGTAAATTTTATTTCTATAAAAAATTTTGTGAAAATTTTAATTCTATAAAAAATTTTGTCAAAATTTTATTTCTATAGAAAATTGTGTCAAAATTTTATTTCTATAGAAAAGTTTGTCAAAATATTATTTCTACAGAAATTTTTTTGTAAATTTTACCTCTATAAAAAATTTTGTGAAAATTTTAATTTTATAAAAAATTTGGTCAAAATTTTATTTCTATAGGAAAAATTGTCGAAATTTTATTTCTATAGAAAAGTTTGTCAAAATATTATTTCTACAGAAAATTTTTTTGTAAATTTGATTTCTATAAAAAATTTTGTGAAAATTTTAATTCTATAAAAAATTTTGTCAAAATTTTATTTCTATAGAAAATTTTGTGAAAATTTTAATTCTATAAAAAATTTGGTCAAAATTTTATTTCTATAGAAAAGTCTGTCAAAATATTATTTCTACGGAAAAATTTGTCAAAATTTTATTTCTATAGAAAAGTTTGTCGAAATATTATTTCTATAGAAAATTTTTTGTGAGTTATGTTTCTATAGAAAATTGTGTCAAAATTTTAGTTCTATAGAAAATTTTGTCAAAATTTTAGTTCTATAGAAAATTTTGTCAAAATTTCAGTTCTATTGAAAATTTTGTCAACATTTTATCTCTACAGGAAAATTTGTCAAAATTGTATTTCTAAAGGGTGATTTGTTAAGAGCTTGATAACTTTTTTTTTTTAAAAAACGCATAAAATTTGCAAAATCTCATCGGTTCTTTATTTGAAACGTTAGATTGGTCCATGACATTTACTTTTTGAAGATAATTTCATTTAAATGTTGACCGCGGCTGCGTCTTAGGTGGTCCATTCGGAAAGTCCAATTTTGGGCAACTTTTTCGAGCATTTCGGCCGGAATAGCCCGAATTTCATCGGAAATGTTGTCTTCCAAAGCTGGAATAGTTGCTGGCTTATTTCTGTAGACTTTAGACTTGACGTAGCCCCACAAAAAATAGTCTAAAGGCGTCAAATCGCATGATCTTGGTGGCCAACTTACCGGTCCATTTCTTGAGATGAATTGTTCTCCGAAGTTTTCCCTCAAAATGGCCATAGAATCGCGAGCTGTGTGGCATGTAGCGCCATCTTGTTGAAACCACATGTCAACCAAGTTCAGTTCTTCCATTTTTGGCAACAAAAAGTTTGTTAGCATCGAACGATAGCGATCGCCATTCACCGTAACGTTGCGTCCAACAGCATCTTTGAAAAAATACGGTCCAATGATTCCACCAGCGTACAAACCACACCAAACAGTGCATTTTTCGGGATGCATGGGCAGTTCTTGAACGGCTTCTGGTTGCTCTTCACTCCAAATGCGGCAATTTTGCTTATTTACGTAGCCATTCAACCAGAAATGAGCCTCATCGCTGAACAAAATTTGTCGATAAAAAAGCGGATTTTCTGCCAACTTTTCTAGGGCCCATTCACTGAAAATTCGACGTTGTGGCAGATCGTTCGGCTTCAGTTCTTGCACGAGCTGTATTTTATACGGTTTTACACCAAGATCTTTGCGTAAAATCTTCCATGTGGTCGAATAACACAAACCCAATTGCTGCGAACGGCGACGAATCGACATTTCACGGTCTTCAGCAACACTCTCAGAAACAGACGCAATATTCTCTTCTGTACGCACTGTACGCATTCGTGTGGTTGGTTTAATGTCCAATAAAGTAAACTGAGTGCGAAACTTGGTCACAATCGCATTAATTGTTTGCTCACTTGGTCGATTATGTAGACCATAAATCGGACGTAAAGCGCGAAACACATTTCGAACCGAACACTGATTTTGGTAATAAAATTCAATGATTTGCAAGCGTTGCTCGTTAGTAAGTCTATTCATGATGAAATGTCAAAGCATACTGAGCATCTTTCTCTTTGACACCATGTCTGAAATCCCACGTGATCTGTCAAATACTAATGCATGAAAATCCTAACCTCAAAAGAATCACCCTTTATATACAATTTTGTCACAATTTTATTTCCATAGAAAATTTTGTCAAAATTTTATTTCTATAGAAAATTTTGTCAACATTTTATTTCTATAGAAAATCTTGTTAAAATTTTATTTCTATAGAAAATTTTGTCACAATTTTATTTCCATAGAATATTTTGTCAAAATTTTATTTCTATATAAAATCTTGTCAAAAGTTTATTTGAATAAAAAATTTATGAAGAAGTACCTACAAAATCTACCAAAATCAAGAATTCTACCAATCTTAAATTCACTACAAAAATATACCATTGTTTATAGAATTCTACCAACTGTGGCAACCATCTCAGGGGCCGGCTCTTATTGCTAAAGACACCATGTGTGTATTTCGTCTCCCTCTGGGCGTTTCAAATATACACACTATCTTATAATACTCTGTTCCTCAGTGTGGCGACAAAATATCACATTCCACGTTTCACATTTGCGGGCGGATGGGGTATTGACAATATTTATCTCAAAAAATGTTGAAATCCTGTAATAAAAACTAAAATATCCTCATTTTGGTATATGTTTATTTCTTCAATGTCCGCTATTTATAATTTTTAGAGTAATTGTGATGGAAAAGTACCAAATGGCTCGAGGTCGTGCCACGGTGCTTTTGGCAGTCGATATGTATCAAAAAAAAAAAAGAAATTTACCAACCCTGATCTACAGTCCCTTAATCTTATTTTTCTTATTTTTTTATTTATTTAATTTATTTAAATTTTTTTTTTTCGATTCAATTTAATATAAAATATCTTATATTTTATACAAGATAATGTGATTTGAATATTTTACTATTATGGGAAAACTGCCCACTACGTTACACCCTAATATATACATATGCTAATATAAGACAATATTTTAGAATTATTCCTATGTACAAAAGAGACAAAAGCAAAACAAACCACAACATTAAAATTTCGAATGTCCAAGTTTTATAATCAGATTTAGTTTTTATTGAGGGCAATCATGTAAGCTTTTTGTGTTTTTTTTTTTTTGTTGGGCGATTTAGGGTGTTAACAGGTTAGTTCAACATGAAGGTATATTCACTCTTAGGCTTTGAAGTTAAATTGGTTTGTGGGAGATGAGTATGATTACGTAGTAGCGTTTCTCTTGTTTGCCACAAGAACCCTTGGAGTTAGATGCTCTTATTTTCTCGTATTTTTCCATTGCAATTATCCTGAATGTATACATTGTAGTATTTTTTTTTTGTTTTTTGTTTTCCCTCATGGAGGTAATGATTTCCTTAAGAGCCATTATAAAGGCGCTTATAAAACACATAAATATGCATAAAGTTAGAGCGTTAAAATGCCTTCCCAGACTTTTAAGATGCGGGAGTGTTTTCATGCAGGACATAGAAGACAAAAGACACTTTCGACTACCCAAAGACAAAAGTAGACAGCCAACATATTAGGATTTTGCTACAAGGATAAAGGGTGTGTGTGTGTGAAAAATATAAAGGGGTTAGGGATATGAATGATTTGGAATGGATTATTGAGGGTATAGAAGGCGCACTGATCATGAAAATTGCTTGAAACTGAATGGAAAATTTCCAGATTTTACTTCTCGTAGTCATTTAAATAATTGGGATGAAAATTCACAGATTTTAGATTTCAAATCAAGGCGTTATTTCATCATTTTCTTGCACACTTACAAGAGATGTTTATGATTCCTCTAAAACTCAAACAAAAAATGGTTCTTATAAATTCAGAATCTGATGTAGTCTTCATAGGTAAAATCTTTACATTTATCTGTGGGAAGCGTACTGGTTGAACTGATCAGCTTGGGAAAATATCTGTCATCAAACTCCCCTGAAATTTTCAAAGGAAACTATTATATTTGATTCATGGTGGTGGGTATTTAAGATTCGGCCCGGCCCAACTTACTACAGTATATACTTGTTTTGTGTACTTTCCTCTCCAATGAAATTTTAGATAAAAACGAAATCAACCGAATTTACGACAAGCGAGGCATCGATATTCTCTAATATATTTTATTTGCTTTTACAGACAGTTCCTGTGGTCATATGAGTGTAAATCGGACGAAAGATATATATGAGAGCTATATATAAATCTGAACCGATTTCAACCGAATTCAACGTTAATTTTACCCCCTGTACAAAATTTAAAACAAAACTCTGGCTTCTGGGCACTTATATGGCGAATATCGAATCGCACTCCTTGTACAAAATTTAAGGAAAATCAGGCCCCAGAAGCCAGACAAGGGGGGGGGGGGTAAAATTAACGTTGAATTCGGTTGAAATCGGTTCAGATTAGTAGACATCCAGATTAGTAGATATCGGGCGAAAGATATATATGGGAGCTTTATCCAAAATTGAACCGATTTCTTTCAAAATCAATAGGGTTCTATTCTGACCCAAAACACATACTTTTGTTAAATTTGAAGTCGATTTGATTAAAATTGAGACTTTGATTAGAAAAATGTGTTCACAGACAGACTGGGGCCGGCCCCGGGGCCGTCAATATTGCCAAAGACCCCATATGTCTCTCTCGTCTTCTTCTGGGTGTTGCAAACTTATGCACTAACTTATTATACCCTGTTCCACAATATGGCGGCAGGGTATTTAAAGATTTCCGCTAGCGTGACTCGCACCTGTGTTGTCTGCACCATCTAACGATTATTATAAGACTTTTCATGGCCAAAGAAAAACGAATGCCGTTCATGAAATTGTGAACCCCCGTAGACGAAACGGAAATCAAAACGGAATCTTCACGATATTCCGTTTTGATTTTTGTGAATGTTTCCGTTACATTTTATCACCGTTCACGATTGTGGAACGCAATTTTTCTTTTATTAATGTAATATGAATAATTTTATTATATTTCATGTTAGCCTGATACCGAAACAGGCAAATGACGTCCAAATAATTTTATCAAAATTTTATTTCTATACACCGAAAAAAATATTGTCGAAGATTTCATGTCTCTCAAATACGAATACACACAAAAAAATATTTCTGATTCAATCATGAAATTAATTGATCCAATTAATTTTTTAATTGAAATGTCTTCAATCACAGAAATGATAATATCAATTAAAAAATTAATTGGCAGTCAATTAAAAAATTAATTGATTCAATTAAAAAATTAATTGATACTATTAATTTGTGTGATTGATTTTTATTTCAATTAAAAAATTTGTTGACTCAATTAAATTGTTAATTGAATATTTTTTAAAACTCAATTAAGATTTTAATTGGAAAATGTTCGTGAAATTTTTTTCTATGTACAAATTTTGCTTAGCATAGAAGACGCCTTTCTCTAATATAAAGTTTTTTTCCTTGTCCAAAATTCGATAAACTTTTCAATGAAGTCGTATTGTCCTTATAATTAAGTGATTTGCCTTAAAAATGGATATCATAACATGAAAGAAAAAATGTTTGGTCTAAGGTCAACTTGACTTTAATAATTCAGAAAAATTCTTTAAATTTAATGAAACTTTCTTAAAATTTGTTGTCTTTTTGCTTCTTGATTACAAAGCAAAAAATCGTTCAAATATAGGACATGTTTTTTAAAACTTTATTTTAAAGACGTTTTTTACTTGAAACATAGCATAATTTCTACTGGAAGTCAAGTCTTAATTTAGAAAATAATGTTGTCGTTAACTCGATTTTAAAGGACTTTGATAACATATGAAGAAAAAAACTGAAAAAGCGAAAAATTAAAATTTGCTTTCTAGAAGCAAGTACACCAAACCCAAATTTGAAAGAGAATTGTGTCGTAAAAGTATCCTTACTTGTATTCTCCGCTTCTTTGGCTCGGAATCAATACAAAAAATTTTAAAGTAAAGACCAAATCTTTTGAACCGAGCATGCTTTTTTACAGTGTAGAAAATTTTGTCAAAATTTTATTTCTATAGAAAATTTTGTAAAAATTTTATTTCTATAGAAAATTTTGTCAAAATTTTATTTCTATAGAAAATTGTGTCAAAATTTTATTTCTATAGAAAATTTTGCAACATATAATTCTATAGAAAATTTTGCAAAATTTCATTTCTATATAGAATATTGCAAAATTTGTTTCTATAAAAAAATTTACAAAATTTTATTTCTATTGATAATTTTTTAAAAAATTTATTTCTATCAAATTTTTTATATAGAAAAATTTGTCAATTTTTTTTCTATAGAAAATTTTGTAAAAATTTTATTTCTATAGAAAATTTTGTCAAAATTTTATTTCTATAGAAAATTTTTCAAAATATTATTTCTATAGAAAATTTTGTCACAATTTTATTTCTATAGAAAATTTTGCAACATTTAATTCTATAGAAAATTTTGCAACATTTAATTCTATTGAAAATTTTGCAAAATTTCATTTCTATATAGAATATTGCAAAATTTGTTTCTATAAAAAAAATTTACAAAATTTTTTTCTATTGATAATTTTTTTAAAAAATTATTTCTATAAAATTTTTTATATAGAAAATTTTGTCTATTTTTTTTTCTATAGAAAATTTTGTAAAAATTTTATTTCTATAGAAAATTTTGTAAACATTTTCTTTCTATATAAATTTTGTAAACATTTTATTTCTATAAAAAATTTTGTCAAAATTTTATTTCTATAGAAAATTTTGCAACATTTAATTCTATAGAAAATTTTGCGAACTTTTATTTCTATAGGAAATTTTATTTCTATTGATAATTTTTTAAAAATATTATTTCTATAGAAAATTTTGTCAAAATTTTATTTCTATAGAAAATTTTGTAAACATTTTACTTCTATAAAAAAATTTGTTATAAATTTTATTTCTATAGAAAATTTTGCAAACTTTTATTTCTACAGAAAATTTTGCAAAATTTCTTTTCTATAGAAAATTTTGCAAAATTTCATTTCTATATAGAATATTGCAAAATTTTATTTCTATAGAAAATTTTACAAAATTTTATTTCTATTGATAATTTTTTCAAACAATTATTTCTATAGAAAATTTTGTCTAAATTTCATTTCTATAGAAAATTTTGTTAAAATTTTATTTCTATAGAAAATTTTGTCAAAATTTTATTTCTGTAAAAAAAATTTGTCAAAATTTTATTTCTA